>NC_066300.1:6250000-6875000 GCF_905404315.1 Leptidea sinapis | reverse complement strand
TAGGGCTTTTATACATGAAACCTATGGAAGAGGTGGACAAACATTTGCATGGGTCACCTGTGACGTGATGTAAAGTGATCACCTTCACCCACACTCTCTAACCTTAGGTGATTGTATAGAATTTGTGAAGGTAACCATTTCGTATAGAAGAAAGTTCCTAGAACTGCATTCTCTAGAAATACCACATATTCAAATCGTGAGGCATATGGTTGGTGTCGTCCTCTAGGCGTTTTCGTTCTTTGTATTATATCGTTGGTGAAATTCGGCGAGAGAGTAAACAATTGTATGATAGCAATATAAGATATTTTATATTACGTGTAGTAGCGGAAGTTACACAAGTGATATAATTGGGATTGTATTGCAGCCTGCCTGCTCTTAGGTCGTTTTACGATCCATTACAACTCAGATCATAATACTGTGACTGCTATGGCCAATTTTAGGCAACATTAAATATGCCTTTCCATTACACCATAGAGGACAACGAATTTGAAACTGCATGACGATGTACAAAAAGGACTAAAGTCCGCTATCCGTATAGCAAGAATAGCGTTGAGTCTATGATGGGCTTAAGACATGCTTTCAATCTTAAGTCCGTGTTCCAGATGGTATTTCGTACATAATCCGTGATCAACTGTGTGCTTTTCATCGAAATCCGGGTAAAGGAAAATATTATAAGTGCTAATCCTTGAGGATAGACTAGCAACTTTATGTACATACATCCATCTCATCTCTAAAAATCCCGATATACAGAGCTTTAACACCAAAAGTAGATTCAAGCTCGCCGTTCCAAATCTTATATTGAGATTTGCAGAGCATACTTAGACTTTGCTCAGACTTTAGTTACGTAAAACTCAGCTGAGTGTGAGCTTAGCATAATCTTTGATTTCGTTTTAATAGCCATTTCACAGCTGTTATTTGTTTGAGTGAAATGTTTAAGCCAAGACAGGCCAATGCAAAAGTCAAGTTCGTGTTCTATCACACTCAGCTACGTTTAACGTAAGTAAAGTCTGAGCAAATTTTAAGTAGGCTCTATAGATCTTAGCCTAAGGCTCCACAAAGTTGGTGATTCATTTTCATTGGGGTTAAGTAAGCTAACAATTAAATACATTGCCATAAAGTATTCTTGACTTGCCTATACTGATACTACAAAATGTTTGAAATCTAAAGAGTTATTGATTTTTTTTTAAAGTTCATATCATTACATTTCATTACTGAAGTGGCAGTGGGCAAGGCACATAATTCCGCGGACAGATGGCCGGTGGGGCAGTAAAGTCCTCGAATGGCGACCACGTACCGGAAGACGCAGTGTTGGTAGGCCCCCACAAGATGAACCGACGATCGGGTCAAGATCGCTGAAATACGTTGGATGAGGGCAGCGCAGGACCGACGTCGTGGAAATCTTTGGGGGAGGCCTTTGTCCAGCTGTGGACGTCTTCCGGCTGATGATGATGATGATCCTTACATTGCTACGTACACTTACAATTCAACGGATATTGAGGGACTTGTACAGCAACTGTATGCAAAATGAAGGAACCTCATTCTACAGCTTTGTAGTACAAGGAAGAAAGCTCCTTTAAAACCGCACTGTGGAGGACCACCACACATCCAGGTGGTGGGGATGATATTCTAACTTGTGGCGTGTCGTGCGAAGGTGATATAGTTGCAGCTTGTGGAAGAGTTTCCGCAATTAAATATACAACAATACTCTACTGTCTCATTTATAAACGCAATGAAAAGTCACTCCAACTCCCTGCCATGTAATTCTGTAGTGACAAACGTAAGATAAAGACATAAGGTTTAAAATTTTAAATTTGAAAGATTGAATACGCGTTTATTAATAACAAAGTATAGATATTTTACGCGTTGTGTCATACCCGTTCCGATTAATACTAAATCACTACTTATGCGCTGGTGGTCTATAAGACACCAGTTAAGTGACATCTTTGACGCGGCTGTGTCACTTTTTTTTTTTAATTAAATTTCTATGGTTTTGCTGCAGTGACAAAATAAACTTGACCTTAGATTCATCCAAGTCAAAAACTCTTTTGAGTTCGAGGTATTTATAAAGACTCATTGGTTTTGAAAAGCTGGAATAATCCAATACTCTGTTTATCCAACAATTAAATATATAAAAACTTAAATGTAATTATGAAATCAATTCTTCTGAACCCAAACGAGCATTTGTCACTCGGCTCCTTTCGAATGTTTAAGCAGATTTAGATGTAATTTTGTGTATAAATTCAAACTCAATTTGTTTCTTGTTTTTTCAATTTGTTTTTTGTTTAAAATTATTCGAGTAATGTTCAAGCATTAACGCGTTTTTCGGGTTGTCGGGTATAATTTTAATATAAAAAAAATACTTTCATATTTTTTTTAATAACCAACTAGATATGCCTCTTAATTTAAAAATTACCTCGAAACACATCTGTAAAACAACAGAATAACGAGTAATGTAGATGTAAGCTATTTTATTAGTAAAACACTACCCTGTCTATAGTTAATAAAGGATATATAAATACAGTATTTGCTGTCATAAAGAAAGCATAATTTGACTACAAAATTCTTATCTGAAGTTTTGTATCGCAACATGAAGAGGTCATTACTCTTTTCGTTGCATCTAATTCAAATTTTAACCTGAACAAAGTTTTAATATCACATTTAATCTTAGGTTTAGAACTAGCTTTGTATAACAAAAATGCGAAAGCAACTTATTATTGATAAAGTAAAGTTGTACATATAGAAGTGTAGACCGATAATAGATATCTAGAACTTAAAAGCCTTACTTGTTATACACCACACTTTTTCCTCACGGATTTCGCGTAGATAATATCCCACATCTTCAAATCCGCACAAAATCACACATCGTATTCACAACACATGCACAAACACTATATTTCAATCCATCATAACATAACTAACATTATTTCTATAAATTTGACACACAGGAACGCTATAAAGCGAATGATGACCCTAAAAGTCGTTTTACAACTGATGCAAAAGTTCCAAGTTTCCCTGCGCCCGCGCAGTCGGTATGCGGTGAGCCTGTGTGTGTTCAGTGTTCAAGTAGCGCGCACACACACATGGACACAACAAAGTTTTTGTTGATGTCCATGGGGCAAGTAGCCGGCGAACTACACCGTAGTTACGTGTAACATAATATTTTATAGAGGCTTCTCAAAATATCAACAACATAGAAGCCTGCATTTTTAATATCGTCTCATTTTGTAATCGTAATTTAAGCTTAGTGTTATAACTCACTGTAAAAGATACGACTTATGAACATATTAGTCTAATTTGAGAAAGGTTCTTTTTAGGGATTTTAAACAAGAGCTTTTTAAACAAAAGTTTCAAATAATCGTAAAATTTTAGTAATTCACATTCTTTTTGTTGCGTTCTCAGGTAGTTACCATTTTTAAGGTACATAAATCCCTTTTTTATGTTTATATGATGGATTTAAATCCGTGAATCTTTGAAGGTACACGAGCGCATGTGTTTAATTTCCTAGTCCCTCGGACTTTGATTATTTGATTGAAGGCTTTTATTTAAGAAGTAAGTCTAATCCTGTCATTAAGGACTGTTTCTTTTATGTGATATTATGACAACTAGTGCTAGTGCAAATATAACAATTTGTAACTGCTGTTTTATAAGTGTTACCTTGTATGCTAAAAGAGAATTTTTATCGAAACAATCGCATATTTATTATTTAAATCAATTTCGCGTCAAGAATTAGGTATAGATTTTTGTCTTTGGTATAATAAGTTTGTAGAGAAACACTTTAAGTATCTGACGCATGCATATAACTCATTTATAATCAAAGTTATTATAACAATAAAGATTATTAAAAAAGAAGAATTCTCGGTTTGAATATTATTGCAAGTGATCAAGATTTCTCATGTTGGTCGAAGTCCCGCTAGCCAAGTTCTTGTATCTTCTGTCTCGCTCCATTCTCCACTATATCGTACAATAGAGCGGGACAACTCCAGATTCACGTTACCGTTGTAATTTAGCTGAGCTTGATGTGACATTTATTAACGATCAAAATTATTTTGACGTGTATGAAATCGAATCTGGCGCAGTTTGGAAGATGTTATTAGAAGCAGTATATGTTGAGAGGAATATTTCTTTTGATTTAGAAGCTTAAGATAATACAAAGAGTTTGTTAAAATAATGTTGGTAATAATGCTGTCTAGCCTATTGGTAGAGTGGTATATATTCGAATATGTATCTTCGTGTCAGATAATAATTATGTAATACCCCTTTGATCATTAAATTAAAAAAATAGTGATATATATGATATAGCTATCTCTTTTAAGTGGTTGTGGTGGGGTGTAAGAGATTCGACACAACTAATCCAAGCTCGTACCATTCGTATTATATAAAAAACTAAAAAATACGCTAAAAAAGTAGAAATTGTTATTTAATTGAAGAGTAGTTTTATTTTAAATAAAAAAATCAATTCGATCGGTAATAAGAGGTGTATTAAATTCAACTTTTAGTTATTTGATACTTTTCAGTTTTTGAAGTCGGTTTTTTTAATATAGTTTTTTTTTATAATTCTCCTAATTCTGATTTTTATTTTATTCTGTATGTTTCAAAATTAATTGTATAATAAACAAAACGTTTTAAATATTTTATGTTCGCACAGAAATATCCCTCACACAAGATACCAATCACTATGTTATGTTATAAATAATAAGAATAAATGGAGGAAATGGGGGGGGCTTTGCCCATCTGTGGGATGATGTATATCAGTAGTAACTTAATGAGAACGCAAAAAACGGTTCACTCGATTGTAGTAAACGTGCAGTCATTGATAGATTGACAGATGACGGCTATAATCTTGTAAAAAACAAAGAAAGACGAAATCCACTACGTCTTATGCAACTGTTCGCTTTCAACTTAGCCGGATTATACTTCATCGCCAATCGCTATACTGTAATTACTACTATTTCACTCATGTCAAATGACTGCGCGTTTCATACTAAACTAAACTGCAATTTTTACTTTGGCACTGCCTCCTCTTATTACGTGGTATTTACATCCTCTTTGGTAATAGGTTTTTGAAAAGAAATAAGTATGTGCTAATGTTATTCAACTTTTAGCTTGAACAGCCGATATAGCCCTTTGAATATTTTTTTCTAATATAAATAAAACAAAATAAAAAAATACGCTCTCAGAAACTACTTTATACCAACCATATATATTCTGCAAAAATATTTATCTTATCAATAAGAAACATCCATTCATCTAAATAGACAATAAATCCGCTATACATTATGGATAAAATTCATATTCATAAACCACAATGGGTATTTTATGACAAAAATTAATTATAGGTAAAGGTTTAAAGGGCCTGCAAGGCTCTTGTCATTCCTCTGGTATTGCAGGAGAATGTGGGCGGCGGTGATCACTTAACATCAGGTGACACGGGACTGCCCTCAGGCTATTTAAATAATAAATTTGCCTGTAACGAAATTTGATACAAAAAAAATAAAAGGCTCTTCTTCTCAAGTCTGACACATACATTTTCGAATGTTGATATTTGATAAAATAAAAAAATCAAACAGTTTGATTTCTCTTCAAGTATTTTACAATTATTTACTATTCCACTTTAGCCAAGGGCCTTATAACTACAATTTGATAAAAATAACAATGTCCACCCACGCGTCTCCAGTCCACTATTGAATAATGCTCGATTCTGTATCGAGTATGGGACATTCTTTGTTGTTTATATCTTTCGTCGGTAGCATATCATATGCGTGCGAAAGGGACGGCTGCAGAGGAAGTATGCTTATCGTTCATTCCAAGAATAACTTTCCCATAGATTTTTGAACTGAAAGCCTGTAGGTATGTTTGGAATTTTAAAACATTTCTTCCGTACGCCGTATGAGGTATTTTTGTAATATATTATGAGTCAAGTAATTTATGTTAGTCATTGTGGCTCACTTATCTTCCAGGTTATCACCTATTAAACAAAACCGTTTCAGCTTAAGTTATTCGTAGAATATTGTAATGTATTAAGAATCGCGCATTTTTTTATTATTACTTGAAAATAAGGGACGAGACAATGATAACTGATACGCCTTGCCCATTACAATGCAGTGCCACTCAGGATTCTGAAAAACCTAAAAATTCTGAGCGGCACTACAAATGCGCTCGTCACCTTGAGCTAAGATGTTAAGTCTCTCATTTGCCCAGTAATTTCACTAGCTACGGCGCCCTTCGACCGCAAAACACATTACGGCATTGTAATGGGCAGGGCGCATCAATTACCATCAGCTGAACGTCCTGCTCGTCTCGTCCCTTATTATCATTTTAAAAAAAGTTCTGAGCGATCAAAGTGAATATTTAGTGCGATATAACATACGATCATTATCATCTGATCTATAATCTGGCTAAGATGATCAGTTAGGTAGTGAGGTAGTTAGAAATATTTTACTGAGTACTGTGACGTGAAGTGAATTATTTGTGAAACTTTATTCGTATTTTTCGAACCCTGCAGTTCTGTCACGGTACAAATACTTTTATTATTCAGTTTGTTCGATCAAACGGCATATACCTCACTTGGTTTGTAAAAAAAAATATCATACTTATTGTATGCACGAATTTCGACAATATTGAATATTGTCCAAACTTTCATCTCTATTTGTTCTCAGCAAAACAGAGAATTTCATAGTGAAACCAAGGCCCGCTAATCAGTTTATTGTTTTGGTTTTAATGAGAATAAGCCGTCCTGCTGTGACACTCGCCCAGGCAAAGTTTGCTCGGCTGGACTAAGGGAGACTCGAGAAGAGATTCAGCTAAATGTTACCTATGTTTGTTGATGTGAAAACCTTTTTAAACGTTAAAGTATATCTATGGCATGAAAAGATCCCTTGGCTAGCAATGAAAGAATAATATAATGGATCTACTACAATATGGCTTCGAAATATCCTCGGTTATCACTAGCCCGACAAAATTTCCAACTATCATCGTTGGCAACGCTGTCATGTCATGAAATCGACCAATAAATAAAACGCCGCAAATGGAGCTGGATAGGCCACACACTCCGGAGGGATCCCAACCGAGGCAAGCCCTAGATTGGAACCCTCAAGGAAAATGCAAACGTGGCCGTCCAAAGCAAACCTGGCGGCGGACTGTCATTGACGAAGCGAAGGACATCGGAAAGACCTGGAGTGAAATTAAGAGAGATGCTCAGGACCGATCGCGATGGAGATGCACTGTGGATGCCCTCTGCCCCAGCTAGGGGATACAGGAATTTAATGATTACAATTCACAATGACTGGCATGATTTCGCATTTAACAAAACATAAATTGTCATTTAAAAAAAGTTTTCAATCTACCGGCAATCAATACGACTGTCTGATTTTTTGACAAGTTTTGATTAAAACATGTATCTTGCTTGTATGTGGTGTAAGCGAGTGGATGCGCGTGCATATGTGTGGCATTGCCTGTGAATACATCACATCTCTTGTGTGTGTATGATGGATTGCTGTGACGTGTCTCGAGTCCTATAAGTGTACTTCGCATGCCTTTATGCTTACGAAACTCTTTCATATAAATAATTGTTGATTGTTCGATATCCAAAATGTAAAAGTTTTGCCTAGGTATCCATCCTGAAGATTTTCATAATAATCAAATAAATAAAAAATTAACAAGAAAACAGCCGAATTCAAAGACACCATTCCAAAACAATAAATATAATATGCACTAAAAAGTATAAAAATAATTGCGTATTTTTATACAATCTTATTAATTAATCTAATTCTAGGTAATTATTGTAATTTTTGGGATCGGTGTCCTTCCGTCCCGACCCGCTCTCGCCTCTCGCCTCCTCACGACTCAAGCACATCTCACCTATAACTATGTATGTAGTTACAAACCTATCTTGGCTGACATCGACTCCAAAAATTACAATAATCGTAACTGGAATTAGATTAATTAATAAGATTGTATAAAAATACGCAATTATTTTTATACTTTTTAGTGCATATTATATCTATTGTTTTGGAATAGTATTTTTGAAGCCGGTGGTTTTTTTGTAAAAAAATTTTTATTTTATGATTTTTAGTGAATTTTAAGTACACTAACTAACAATTTGTCTAAATATGTGTAGATATGCTAAATTTTTCAATGCAGCAATGAACGTAAGTGCTTTTCAATTTGATTACAGCCAGTAAGAAATTCTTCCACAGATCGCACTCTTACTGTAAGTCGTTAAGGAGTTCCATTGATATTCGATTCGACAATTACTTGACCATAACTACGTCAAGTATCGTTAATTTGCTCCTAAGAATTAAAGAGTTCCGTTACTTTGTCATGGCTTCCGTATTCAGAACCCAACCAAACCCAACCTTTGAAGTATATTCTTTAAAATAAAAAAGAATCATCGAAATCGGTTGCCGCGATATTGAGTTATTTGTCATCCACATACGTATAGCAAATTTAAGACTTTTATGGTTTTCTCATGGATGCCATTGTCAGATCTGGACCACACGGAAAGCACCAGCTTTCAAATAAAAAAAGAATTATCAAAATTGGTTCACCCAGTCGAAAGTTTTGAGGTAACAAACATAAAAAAGAACATACCGACGAATTGAGAATCTCCTCCTTTTTTGAAGTCGGTTCAAAATATTGTCACCTGAAAAATATAAACAATAAATCATTTATTCACTAGGTCTTAAAATGACTCCAATTTCAAAGATGCGTGTACCATGGGCGTTACCATTTACCAAAACATCGGAAAAGTGGCAAGAAACTTATTGCCAATCTTTTAACTCAATATTTACAGTTTTAGTATTTACATTATACGGTGTATAAGTAATGCAACATGCTCAAACCTTTCATCTAACTGTGTAAGTAAAATGACAATTAATTAAATTATAAAAAAATATCTCGAAACAGTAAATCACTTTAAAATTGCTTGTAATTGACACACAAAGTAACGTTTGCATCCTTCAATAATACAAAACAAATTATACCTACAGTAATTATCACGAACTACCTTAACTGACATCAAGTTAATTAGATGCAATCGATCGACTGACTTTATCGGATTTTTAAGTAGAATTACAATGTTGCGAGACCGTTGTATCAATATTGATGGTTGCAATGCAAATCCGGCCAATAAAGTTAGATTTTTAATAACTATTACAATCAAATTTCCACGCCACCTATGAGGTAGTTGTGCTTAGCGCGTTTTTATAACTTTTTGAATCGTTATATCTCAGAAACGGTGGCTCGTAAGAAAAAAAAAGTATTGATACATTTTTATAGATAATTTTATGATCTACAATTTTTGTCGGGGTATTTTTTTTGATAAAACTTACCGTTTTGCTGAAAATCGCGAAAAACTCATTTTTTGACCTTTGACCTTGAATAATTTTTTTTCCATACACGGGAATGATGGGGAACTTTTAAACATTGTTTATAATTATGTTTTGAACAATTTCACTGATTTTCAGCTTGTTGGGACTTTATGTAACTTCACTCTCATTTTTTGGTCTAAATTGACCGGACTGTATACTTAGAACTTTTAGTACATCGCCTCAATTTTTTCGCCCATCTATCGTATGTCGCATTACAATTGGCCGCGTTATCCATCGATTGTAGCAGGGTATTGTATTTGCGCCATATTTAAGCTCTGATTCCCGAGAGGCAGAGTAGGTTTGAACCTCACACCTGACAAAGACTTTTTTATTTCATTATATTTTTATTTTATGAATATGTTTAGCATAATATATACATTTGATTTCTTTTTCTATGCTGATATAATACTACTAATAATATTGACACACTGTTACATAAATATCTCACCCTGAACTAGACATAGCCTGTACAATGAGTACAAGACAACGATATATTTAATCTATACTAATATTATAAAGCTGCAGTGTTTGTTTGTTTGTTTGTTTGAACGCGCTAATCTCTGGTACTACTGGTCCGATTTGAATGATTCTTTCAGTGTTGGGTAGTCCATTTATCGAGGAAGGCTATAGGCTATATGTTTTTTTAGTTTATAGTATATATGTTGTTTTTTTTTTCAAAATTAGGGATCCGTAATAAAATTGCTAATTTGTAACACAAGGTGTAAAATCGAAAACTTATTTTTGCGTGCGCTGCAAAAACTATTGACAATAGAACAAAATGATGTACAGGCTATAATATAGGCAATATTTTATTACTTATAAAACTATCGCGTGAATTATACTTTATATGGCAAAACAACGTTTGCCGGGTCAGCTAGTACCATATATATTCTTAAACATCCATAAATAAATACGGAATACGTTGGATGAGGGCAGCGCAGGACCGATCATCGTGGAAATCTTTGTCCAGTAGTTGACGTCTTGCGGCTGGTGATGATGATGATGATGACATAAATATAAATATACATCAATGACTCGGAAACAAACGTTCATCTTAATATGTTATTTTGTGAAAAGAGTTTCACTTGCATCGTGGTTTCATAAAACCACACAATTGTTTTTTTTAAGTTAGGGTTATATTATTATTAGGTTATATTTTAACGATTTTGGAGCAAAAACGATTAGTAATTACTGCCGTCTACTCTTGCAGTCGCAGTAGAACTAACTGCATGTGCAGCGTTACCTACCACTCGATAAGATGATTACGAGGAAACAGCTGCGGAAGTCAGTGTTTTTATAATTACTTCATTATGTCATTTTTCCAGGTGAGAGCGGAAATAGTAAACGCTCGAGATATCGAGACTCAGAATTCTAGTTTGAGATTCAGTTCTAGGCGAGGCTTTAAGGGGAGTGTTATCGAACACCGCTTTTAGTGGTAAACGCGCAAACTTGAATCTTCATTAAGGCATAAAAGGCATTTATTTTCTCAAAATTGATTCCTTTAGAATTCTTTTTGATGTCATTTCTTATACTACTAGATACTACTACCGCTTCGGAAACACATGGCGCTCTGAGAGAGAAGAAGCGGCGCAAGAAACTCTCCCAGCATTCTTTCTTTTTTGCGCTCTTTTCAATAAAAATATACAATATTGTACAGTTATTTCTATCGCTATAAAATAATCACAATCTAGTCCCAGGCTGTCCGATCATTTAGATATTCAGCAGTGGAGTAATAGGATTTACGACAGAGCCATTTTTTTATAAAACATTTAAATTTATTTATAGATAATGCCTGAACAGTAGCTGGGACTTTATTGTAGAAGTGTATACATTTACCCTTAAAGCTATTATATATCTTATGAAGCCTACTAGAATTAGTTACAAGCAATCCCTTATTTCTAGTGTTATAATAATTAAAATTATTACACTATTAAGAGCAAAAAGATGACGATTTTTGTGAACATATATTAAATTTTCATAAATGTACTGACAATGAACAGTCATAATATTTATTTCTTTAATTTTTTCTTTGAGAGACTGTCTATAACCAAGCTGATATATAGCACGAACAGCTCTCTTTTGCAGTGCAAATACTATATCAATGTCAGCAGCATGACCCCATAGTAATATACCGTACGTCATGATGCTGTGAAAATAACTAAAGTACACTAATCTAGCGGTCGCAACATTCGTGTACTCTCTAATCTTTCTATCTGCATATGCCGCAGAGCTGAGTCTATCTGCTAGATGGGTAATATGTGGACCCCACTGAAGCTTTTTATCTAACGTGATACCCAAGAAGACCGTAGTGTCCACAAGTTCCAATCTCTGGTCATTTATAAGTACGTTGGTTTGTACCTCCGCTGTTTGGTGTAATGAACCGTAAACACTTTGTTTACTGTTACTTTGTTTGTTCACTTCTGGGGGTTAAATTGGATAATATAGAAGATAAAAATTTCTGCCGGCACATACGTCAAATTGGGTTCTTTTTTTTGTCATTTGAAAGCATTCAAAAAATAGTGCAGACTAAAGTTCACAATAAATGAAAACGTTACCAAAGCAAAGTTAACAATACGATGCACAACTATTCTTCATTGAGTGTATATGTCGTAGGAAAATGATAATAACAGAGATTTGGTCAATTCCCTAAGTGATTTGATCAAATCACAGAGTATGTTTAAATAACAACACGATTAAATCATTTCTCTAAACAAATCTAGTGATTTGATCAAATGCCAGGGTTGGTTACGTGAAATGACAATGAGTGATGCAACTAGCAAGCAAGCGTCAGACTTGAGTCATACCCCGACACGGACAGGTTAGGTGGAATGGTTTCGTGTTTTTTTAGTAATATAGGTCCCGCGAAGCGTTGCTTCTACTTGCCTATAGAGAAACTTTTATCTGTTTTAAGGTTAGGTTACATTCATTTGATTTTCAAGAGACTGGCGCGTTACCTTTTCATGGGAGTGGGGGAGGTGAGCCAGGGGACAGAGGACATCTCTCCCCCCTCAAAGGGAAGGCCCCTCTCACCCCCCTCCATCTGCGATACGATACTAAATTCTTACCAAATTATGTGTAAGTCTTACCAAATAAAACTTATAAATACCAAAGGAAATAGTTTTTGTCATTTCACGGAACCAACTCTGGCATTTGGTCAAATCACTAGATTTGTATCCAGAAATGATAAAAATGTTTTTTTATCTTAACATCCTCCGAGATTCGATCAAATCACTGTTTTCATCATATCTCTTTAAGTCGAATCAAACCGACTGAACCCCGAATATTCAGAGCAAACAAGATAATGTGCACAGCTTGCCTAAAAAAGTTTTCACTTCTAAGTGATCTCTTTCGCTGCGGTCGTTTCCTCGTAAAAGAATTGGGCATCGATTTTTATTCTTCTGAGGATGCTAGTGCTGTATTAGGGTTGCAAACATTTATTATGATTTCAAAGGAAGTAATAAAAAGACTATCACTTATTTTATATTTTTAACAAGGTATTTTATTTTAAATTTTGTAGCACATTAAAATATTTCATGGGTTTTAAAAGAATTGTGTACAAGAGAGTATTTTAGCATACTCTATTAGTGTTATAGATTATAGAGTACGCCAACAAGATATAGAGTGCAATACTCTATTTTAGAGTACGGGTGGAAACCTTAGTCGTGATACATAATATTATGATCTGCCTCCTGCCTTCTCCGGCAAAAAGATATGGGTGAACTGATCGGCAGATTGCCAAAAAGGATCACGTTGCGATACTGCCTCAATTTCCGTGCGAATGTTGAACTCATTTGTCGGAATTAATGTCATTAAAAATAATACTCCAAAGTACTACCGCCTGCCACCACAGCACTTGCAATTCACCATCTGCCATTCGGACATCTGCTGCGTACTTGGAAATTGCACCATAATCAAAGAGTACCTTAAGTACCTTAATATAGAATCAAAAAAAAAATCAAAATATATTTATTTTCTCTCACAATAAAAACTTACAATACACAGTTTATTAAAATCTATATTGATACATTGTTATAATTGTGAGAGACCGGCGCTTGAAATAGGTAACAAAATACCTGTGCTACAAGTCACCGGGCCCCCAAAGCACATGGTTAAAATGATGGAGCGAATAAACAAAAAATAAATATATTATAACGAAACTAATTAGATAAACAAAATTTAATTAGATACAGAAAGTAATTGGTGTTAGTGTAGATGATGGTTATGTGAAGGTGTGTGTATGTGTGTGTTGCGTGTGTCTGTGTGTGTGTAATGTAGTGACTTGGTGTATGTGTTGTAGAAAATTTTTACCTTATAGAATATAGAATGTCACTCTATTATATCTAAAGATATGAATATCCACGCAAAATAGGCGAACTGTAGTCGTTGATTTGCGAGTTTCCCCGTTATAACCTATACGTAAAGATATATATATTATTTGATTCAATACTTTCAAATCATATTTATCAAAGTGGCTGTAGACTCAATACCATTGGCTTACAATATACTGGCGTATAGACGGCCTGACAGCGCTATATTGCGTGACCTATTGTATTTATCAAAGTATGCGTTACCCAGTGGCTTAATATTGAAAATACTAAGGAGCTAAATGGCTTATTGTTTACGACCTATCAATTAGAATTGGTTACAGTAACAATAGATTCGCTCTCCTTTTCTGTCTTGATGTATCTCCATTAGAGATGGTCTTCTCTGTCGCACACTTTGTTTGTCTAAACGCTAGTATATTGTAAGGCTATGCTCAAAACAGCCAACGGTTTCGACGAGGCTAACCCAACAAACTGTTGGTCCAAACTCTGTTGAGAAAATTATTAGTTGTAATGTTAGTAAGTAAGTAAGTAAGTATTCATTTATTCATGACAAAACAAGACATTACATACATAGTAAAATTAACAAATTTAAAAATACGGATTTACGAAAAGGACACCCACTCAGCATTTTTGGAATTGAAATAAGGATCACCCCAATTATTTTCAGTCCCAGCCCCACACTGATTTTCAGTCCACCTGTTGACAGCAGCCGTAGACAACGGTTCCTTTAGTTATAGGTCTTAAAAGTGACCGTCTACAAATATTACAAAAATAGAAGAAACTAAATAAACTGAATTCTAATGGGAATTTAAGTTTTATTTTTTATTCTTTTTTTTTTATGAAAATAAGGGACAAGACGAGCAGGACGTTCAGCTGATGGTAATTGATACGCCCTGCCCATTACAATGCAGTGCCGCTCAGGATTCTTGAAACCCCCAAAAATTCTGAGCGGCACTACAACTGCGCTCGTCACCTTGAGACAAGATGTTAAGTCTCATTTGCCCAGTAATTTCACTAGCTACGGCGCCCTTCAGACCGAAACACAGTAATGCTTACACATTACTGCTACACGGCAGAAAAAGGCGCCGTTGTGGTACCCATAATCTAGCCGGCATCCTGTGCAAAGGAGCCTCCCACTGGTAAATTCTAATAAATAGGATATTTTTTGTTTTTTTTTTATTATTATTATTATTGAAGCTGTTTATTTTCTGATTATTATATAAAGCGATCGCCTCCCTGCTATTTACGAAGTAAACATATACGGTTTGAATTTATTTGATCAACTGTTAAGTCGTTTTGGTTCTGAACTATCTGTGTGAACTATCTTTTAACAAAACTAAGCGATAAAAATCGGTACAGAAAATGGTTAAAACCTTTCAACTTTTACTGCTTCAACTGACATTCGACACGTCTGGTGTTGTGTATTTCAATCTATTTACACTTTTTTTATGAAAATAAGGGACGAGACGAGCAGGACGTTCAGCTGATGTTAATTAATACGCCCTGCCCTTCAGGATTATTAAAAAACCCAAAACTTTTTCACTCGTCACCTTGTGACATAAGATGTTAGTCTCATTTGCCTAGTAATTACACTAGCTACTGCGCCCTTCAGACCGAAACACAATAATGTTCACACATTACTGGTAACTCCTAAAATTACTGGTGGTACCCAGCTGGCATCCTGTGCAAAGGAGGTGGGGAGGCCCACTGGTAAACTATTGCCTTTTACATTAACAATAAACATACATTATATATGTATATAACATTAAATATACTGCAGTATTTTATATATATTTCTGATATTCGATTGTAATTTTTTTTATCTATCTTCTTATCTAATCTTTTTATCTATTCTTAATGGCAAATTCCCTCAGAAAAAAATAAGATGCATCCAATCTGAGTCTTTCTGAAACTGAGTCACGAACCCATAAACGAAGTTTTTTCTAAATTTTTCGGAACTTTTCAATTCCCGTCAATTTTGCTACAAATCGATTATGATCGAACCGTCTCCACATTCGAATTCGTTTAAATTTTTTTGCTTAGGAAAAGTTGTTCAACTGTAATCGATACATGTAAACCTGCTGTCAGATACAACGGTAATAATATTATGAATGTAGAATAACGCCAGGTTAAGTGATTTTACTTGACTATAATCATTTATTAGTATGAAAGACATCAACGCGCTACAAAACCAATGACCGTCCTTAATGTTTGCTGATGCATCTGTGGATGGTTTCCATGCCATAATGTGCAAAAAAGCGGTCTCCATGTGGCAGCGTCTACGGACGACGAATTAAAATGGGATGCACAGCAATTTCAATCATAATTCTTTTATTTCTATGATATATTTTTATTAATATAGTCACTAATGTCACCTAGAATTTTCGAGAAAGTTATAGAGTTCGATAAGTACCTACCGGCATAAGGGAATCTCGACTGTCATTAAGGTTGAGTATATTATAACTTGCGTTTGTGATACGTGGGTAACACTGAAAATGTTTAGAACTGGCCAGTTAGAAACAATGCTAATAAAAACTTTTTTTTTAATTTCAATTTTAGAACTGTTTGGTAACCTAATGTCGATTGCATTTCATGAAAAAAGTCTCACGTACCTGGCGCTGTAATCATATATATGAAGAAATATTGCTAGCCTAGTAATTATATTACACTCTTTGGCCTCTTCAGGTTTTGACTCCCTTAAAATTCAGTAATAATTTTAACATTTATTTAACTTGATTTGACAAACTGCTACACGTAATAGAATAATACCTAATTAGTTCCATTTAATGCCGCGGGACTTCTTTCATCAGATTGACTCTGTGAATTGGCGGCAAATCTAAAACTCTTGTTACACGTGAAAATGAATCTAACGCCAGAGTATCTTCGGTCAATGATTTATTATGACTTTCGTTGTGGGCTTACTCAACAACAAACCTATGATAGGCTGCGATTAGCATTTCTTAATGAAGCCCCATCTCGTGCCACTATTTACAATTAGTTTAACGAGTTTAAGCGTGGACGTAGCAATCTCAATGATAATCCGCGTGAGGGACGTCCTATAACAGCGACCACTGTATTATATTATTTTAACATCAGTGCTGTGCGACGCATGATATAGGAAGATAAGACAGTGACCTATCAGCAGATACGGGCAAGCCTAGGCATTGGTATGAGTCAAGTTCAATAAATATTACACGAACATTTAGGCGTCAGGAAGCTTTGTACCAGATGGATTCCCCATACTTTAACCGACCAGAAACACCTTCGCATGGACTGGTGTCGCCAAATGTTAGATAAGTTCAACGGCGGTGACTCAAATGCTGTATTTGACATAGTCACAGGTGATGAAAGCTGGATATATTGCTACGAACCCGAAACCAAAAGACAATCAGCTCAGTGGGTGTTTTCTTTCGAGGATCGGCCAACTAAAGTAAAGAAAGGAAGAATTCAAGGAAAAAAGATGATTGCCTCATTCTTTGGTCGGAAAGGTCATTTCGCGACAGTGCTAGAAGATGGAAGGACAGTTACTGCAGACTGGTATGTCAATCGCTGTTTGCCTGTTGTCTTGGAAAAAATTCGACAGCAGCGCCCTCGAAGCAGGATCCTCCTTCACCACGACAAAATGGACTGTTGTATACTTGACTATGGCAGGTGTCGAGATAATGAGTCATCCGCCATACACTCCTGACCTGGCGCCCTGCGACTTTTATTTATTCTCAAGAACTAAAGATAAAATACGAGGTTTTCGCCTCACGAGCCCTGAAGATGCGGTGAAAGCGTACGAAAATGCCATAGAAGAGACCCTTAAGGAAGAATGGGCCCAGTGCTTTTCTCAGTGGTTCCATCGAATGCGACGATGTGTAGAGAGGAACGGAGATTAATTCGAAAAACAATAAAAGTTTTGGCAACTTACTACATTAAGCCGTTTTTCATTTTCTAAACATTTTCAGTGCTACCTAGGTATATCCAAATGTTGTGTTTTCTTGATAAAGGATTGTTAATTCCGTTAAGATTTGTCTTCATAATTTGAAACGTGTTTCGTCTCTACACGAGGCATCCTCATGAGATGTTCACTCGCCAAATATTGGATAAGACGCATTCTCCAATCTCGTCATGACAAGACTTAACGGGCATAACACTTAAGAAAACTCCCAACATTTGGATAGTTATCAATTAAAAATAACTCCAAATTCGATAAAGTGTCTGCTATTACTTAAACAATGAGGCATTAAGGGCATTTATATTCACAAAATTGATTCCTCTAGAATTCTTTTTGATGTCACTTCTATCACTACTACGGCTGTAGAAACACATGGCGTTATGAGAGAGAAGAAACCGCGAAAGAAACTCTCACAGCATTCTTTTTTACGCTCTTTATATTGAAATATACAATGTTGTACTGTCATTGTTATTGCTGTAAAATAATCACAACCTAGTCCCAGGCTGTACGATCACTTAGGTATTCAGCTGTAGAGTAGAGAGATTTACGACAGAGCCATTTTTTAATACATATAAATTTATCTATACTAATATATAAAGCTGCAGTGTTTGTTTGTTTGTTTGAACGCGCTAATCTCTGGTACTACTGGTCCGATTTGAATGATTCTTTCAGTGTTGGGTAGTCCATTTATCGAGGACGGCTATAGGCTATGTTTTTTTTTTTCAAAATTAGGGATCCGTAATAAAATTGCTATTTTGTAACACAAGGTGTAAAATCGAAAACCTATTTTTGCGTGCGCTGCAAAAACTATTGACAATAGAACAAAATGATGTACAGACTATAATATAGGCAATATTTTATTACTTATAAAACTATCACGTGAATTATACTTTATATGGCAAAACAAACGTTTGCCGGGTCAGCTAGTTTATAGATAATGCCTGAAGAGTGACTGGGACTTTATTATATAGGTATACATTTACCCTTAATAGCTATTATCTATCTTATGTCTTTGTTATTTCTTGTTAATTGTTAATTATTTATCACACCGTTCACTATATCATTCGAGAAAAATCCTAAGGGCTATAAGAGGCGCACTTGATGCATTAGTACATTAGTTACTAAGCAATCAAGGGAACATTCAGTGCGATATAACAAGCGATATGACTGCCAATGCGTTATTGGTGATCAGTTAAAGTGTGTAACGGGTTCCTGGTACCTAGTTTGAAGAAATTACTCAATGCTGCGGCTTGTAATAAATTATTTGCCATCCTGACACGTAACAATATATTTTCACTGATTCCGCGTGTTGTAATAATTGTTATAATACGTAAAAAAGATAATTAGTGAACTATTTCTTTCGTAGATATCGTTAAATTTCTACAAAATATAACTGTGCATGCTTAAAACGAAACGAAAAGGAAAAACTGCATAAAAGCGAGGTTTGATACTAAGATATACAAATAGTTTTTCAATTTTCATAAAAAAGTTACACTCAGTCATAAAGTAGTTTCACTGCTGGTAAAAAATCGCCATGACGATCGTACCTGCGGTGCCCTCATCCAACGTATTCCGGCGATCTTGATCAGATCGTCGCTCCATCTTGTGGGGGGCCTACTAACACTGCGTCTTCTGGTACGTGGTCGCCATTCGAGAACTTTACTGCCCCAACAGCCATCTGCCCTGCCCACTGCTACTTCAGTTTTGCAATCATCTGTCGTCGCCACGACGGGCCTTATGAGGAAGCTAATGGTCGCTCAGAGGGCAATGTAGAAATTCATACACAATTATAAATGTATATCATAAATTACTCTCGTAAATTTGCTACTGATTAATAGCACTCCTGTCGATTCTACTGGAATTCTGTTATGAATAGTGTGAAACTCACGTAGTCTCATTCAATACCCACGCGCATAAAGAATTATTCGCTTCAAAAAATTGATCGTTTCTTGACTTGACAGTTTTAAAACTGTCATGTTTCATTGAAATTATTACACGGATTGTACCCAGTATTTTCCGTCACGTAGGCCCAGGCCAGTTTGCCCCTCTTACATAAAAAAAAGTATTGTCATTAGTTTGCATTCATATCAAAATAAATAAATGTTTTGTTCTGTATTCTGAGATGTAACGTAATTATAGCCCACGCCAAGCCATCCGATTCTACAATAAATAATATTTTATTAATTGAATTAAATTAGGCGTTATCTTGCGAAAATCCATAACTATCCAAATTTTTGAGCTTTCTTAAGTGTAAATTCCGCTAAATTTTTTTCAATCAAATCGACACGTGTTTGTAATTAATATAGAAGGGGTTGGAAATTTAGAGACACCACTTTTTTCACCACCTCCACGATTCCACTTAAAATTTACAATTATCTGGTATTTGGGTAGAGTTTCTCCTTATAATTTACAATAAGAATACTCATTTTTTTTTTGCACCCAGACAAAGGGAAAGGGCTACCCTCCGGGATAACGACGGGAGGGAGGTGGTGAATGCTCATGCATACCAACGCAGCCTAAGTCTGCGTTGGTTTTGTGGGACTCACGTAAAACCTAAGTGCCTACCCACTAAACACCACCTGAGGCTTTGGGCAAGTGCCCTCTAAGCCTTCATCGAAGGCGACCTTCTCTTGGGGAGAGAGAGGCGCAAGCGGCACTCCCTATGGAGTATCCGCTGAGATAGAATACTCAAACTTAGCGCTCTAGCTTATATAGGATACGACAGACAACCGTGTTAATGCTACCAACTGTTAGTTGGCACTGCTGTAATGCCAACTAACTTACACGAATCAAGTTAACTAAAGACCTGAACATTATATTGCTATTATAGTTATTTCTAATAATAGTGAATATTATTTTTAAAATAACATTACTTACACACTAATGAATAACGGAAGTTCAATAAATGTGATTACTAATTGAGATATCTTATGGCTCCATGACGTGACGCTTGTTAACACATATTACCTAATCAATATAATAATATTGCTGACATTTTTTAGATATTGCTCTTAACGTCCCTCGCGTGCTATGAATATATAGTAAACACCTACCACATAAACTAAAAATCACTATTCATCAAGTAAGTTTAATTAAAACCCATCCCATGATACGCCGTACATCATAAAATTTACTACAAACTTGGGCTTGACAAAGTAAAGCTGAAAAGTCCTTTATTAATTTCATGGTTTTTAGCTTTATATGAAAAAGCATATGTTTGTTTTTATAAAATCACAAAATAACATATTAATGTCACCATAATTGAAAGAAAAAAAACAAATGTATTTAAGTAGCTACAAGTTATGTTTTACTTATTCATAACATAAAATATAATGAAAGAAAGATCCTTTGACAGGTGTGGGGTTTGACCCACGCTCCCTCTCAGGAACCAGATTCAATTCATCATTAAAGATGTAGTTGAAATTAATGAATCTTCACCCCTGATCCACTAATAATCTAGTTTCACTTCATCAGCCTATCATCACTAAGAAAAACCAGTCAAATTTTAGATGAACCACCTGCATTTTCTGTACTATCGCACATAAAAATCACCTCCGCCAAATTCCTCCTAAGAAAGTTGGGTGGCAGCATCAGCAAACTCTAATCAAGCTTAACAATACTCCTTCGTAAGAATTTGTAACCAAATTTTATGAA
Organism: Leptidea sinapis; assembly: GCF_905404315.1. Classification (NCBI taxonomy): domain Eukaryota; kingdom Metazoa; phylum Arthropoda; class Insecta; order Lepidoptera; family Pieridae; genus Leptidea; species Leptidea sinapis. The sequence continues at coordinate 6,853,713 of NC_066300.1, read as the reverse complement.
CGATGCCTAACTCGTCCACCGTTAAATAAACTGTAATAGCAGACTATTACATAAACAATGAGGCATAAAATGTATAATAGTTATTTAGTGATAATAGTATCACACGAGTGTTTTAATACCTAATTATCAACAGTTGCATACAAGACTTTATCTACACCCAAAATATGAACCCTCTAAAAGATTCTGAAACAGTTAGCTTACTGCTAACATTAAAACAGCCAGTCCTAGTAGTAACCTAATATCATCCACTACTGATTATATACAAATAAACTAAGTATTAATGAAAGAATTATTTATTTTAGTAGTCATTTACATTTTGTATAGTGCAATAATTAAAATTCACTTGAATATTATGTTATTTTGGAAATTAATCGCTCATTTTTTGTAAACAAAACAATAAAAATATCGAAGAAAAATGGCGGGGATTCTTATGACCTACTTTTATTTACGGCGCGCGACGTTCTGGTGGTGAGGAACGCGCGTAAACCAAAATGTTCTTTTTATGAAATTCATACAGATCCCACGCATCGAGCAATAAGAATATGGCTGTCTGTTAAAACTCTTTGAGCATGAAGGGAATGAAAAAAAAAATGGAGTGTTGTTATGAAATTCAGTACAACATTACAACACTCTTTTGGATGATGTAATGGTTATTAGAACATTGGGTGTATTAATGTTGGCAATAAGCTAACTGTTTCAGAATCCTAAGTAGAGGATTTAAAGCATGGGTGCAGATAAAAGACATTTATTTACTCAAAATTGAATTCTTTAGAATTCTTTTCGATGTCACTTCAAAGTTCAAACATCACCGCTTTGCAAACAAATTTTATGAACGATGCCTAACTCGCGCCTTTGGAGTCCGTCCGACCGCTCTTACCAACTGAACCCACCGTTCGAGTGACGCATGGATCGTAAATCTTGGTATGGAGTTGAACAACCGTCCCAGAAGTGAGAGATATCACTTTAAAAAATAACTGCTTAAATACTCATTTGGCAAAACTGTCAATCGAAGACCCAATGTTAATTTGAGTATAGAAACGAAGGTTTCTATGTTTCGCTATCAATAGCTAACCCAAGAGACCGGTTATTTATAAAGCAGTTAAATCAAAAATATGTAAATAGAAGCGAGTTGTGTACATACATTACTGAATAATGCAACAATATTGTCTTGTTAGACGAGAAACAATCAAATACCTTTAGTAACAAGTCACCTTTTCTTTATTCATAATTAACACAAGACCTAAACAAATATATGTTAATGTTAGGTGGTCCATGATATTTGGTTTTAGTGTCTAATTTTATTATTAAATAAAATTTACAATGAGGAAGTAAAATACTTGCACAGACAGATACACTGTCTGTGCAAGTATTTTACTCGAGATATTAGTCACTAAATTAATGTAAGAATTAGTGTAGGCCCAGGATATAGAGACTTAAATCAGAATCGATATTAAATAAATATAAAATAAATTGCTAGCGCACCGGCGCTTCGTTTCACCTACAAAATTTTAGAACAATTTTTTATCCTTATTACGAAATTAGTATAAGTTCAATTTTTACAATAATTATTTTTTGTTTCCCTGTTCTTGTAATGAAATAATGTCACAGCAGAACTGTTAAACTGTGCGTCAAAAAAGGCGAATTAAGAACTGAAAACTTCTTTAGCGACGTTGAGCACTGTTCTTGGGATGGGTATAAAATGTTAAACTCGCGACAGAACACGTGACCTGATCGAAATTCGTAAGACAGTCGTTGAAATAATGGATGAAAGATTTATACTTTTTTATGGAATAGGAGGATACGGGTCACCTGTTGTTAAGTGATCACCGCCGCCCACAATGTCTTGCAACACCAAAGGAATCACAAGAGCGTTGCCGGCCTTTAAGGAAGGTGTACGCGCTTTTTTTGAAGGTCGACCCATGTCGAATCGTCCTTATACTAATACTATACTTCTAACTAATTATAGTTCGGCTATTTCAACTTAATGTTCATTCGGTCGTTGGACCAATGGTTGAATCATTGGGATCGAGAAGCCGAAACACCGCGAGGTGGAGGGATAAAATCTCAGCCGTGAAATATTTTTACGGCCTTACAAATAAAATTGGCATAAAGTTATAACTAATCATAAACCAAGAAAATGCAAAATGTTTACAAATAGACATTTCGCTTATGATTGGTTTATTCGGACATATAACGTTTCCCGCGTTTAGTTGCAAAGCTGCCTGTCATTCAGAAAACTTCAGAATTATCATTGTATTGACAGTGTTGTCAACGATATTGTAAACATTTTGCATATTCTTTGTTTATGCTTAGTTATAAATTTATACCAAGTTTATTTGTAAGGCCGTTACAGTTTATTATGAATAAAAGTTGATCCTTTTGAGAGATAATATGTAATATAAATTGTCATTTTTGTGTACGATAGTACAATAAATGAATATTGTTTTAACCACATAAATGCTCCTACTTTTATACTGCTAAATAAAGCAATTCGTGCAAAATAATTCCCTAACCATTCCAAAATATTCAAAAATGCACAACGTAAATGTTCAAGTTTTCACTTCTGCCGGCACTAACAGAGTACAACCCGTTTTTTTTTATAAAACTACACTTTTGGTTTGTTAGTTTAATGAAATCAAAATTCATGGCGACAAAGTCTCTGGTCCCAACTAAGGCAACATAAACAAAGCAGAGACGTGAATAATGACCAGTTCTGTATATCGACCGCAAGATATAATGACTTGTAGAATTTAGCGGAGTGCGATGTGGAAGCCTGCCCCCGTCACAAATCAATCCTGACGATATATATCATGTTATTCATTTGTAGCATAATACTTATTCATGTATTTTATAATACCTCTGACTCTCTAGGCGTAAATTGTTATCAAAAACAGTTATAAGCATTTTATACACCTTTTATTAGTACCTAAGTCAAAATTTTGTAACAGATTAAACTGATTTCTCGAAAATTCTTGATCATCGTCTCAAATTAATCATGACGAAACATTGTCTATTCAGTTGTAGTTATTATAATTCAGGCATTCTATTTATATGATACTGGCTGTTGTCCCAAATCCATTATACTACCTATCAAAAAAAAATTAATGACATTAATTAATGGATGTATGGATGTATGTTTGTACTTCTTTAACACAAAAACTACTGAATAGATTTTGATGAAACTTTACAATTATATAGCTTACACACCAGAATAACACATAGGCTATAATTTATAACACTATGGTGTGAATTATACAAAATATAAAAAAAGTGTGAAGTAAGTAGAAAAGAAATCTGCAATCTACAAGATATTCATGCTTGCCCCTGAAAAATCACAGGAGTTACAAATATACTTAATAATGTTTAATGAAAATGTTTATCTTAAATAATACTTCTAAAAAGTAAACCATAAATACAAAAAAAATTATTAATTTATTTCTAACGCACATTTGATAGTAACTGCTTTGATCGCATCTGGTTTCATTTCATTTTTAATCAATTTATTTGTGGTGAATAGTTCAATGAGAATGCGAATGTTTGTGAATGTGTGTGTATGTTTGTTACGTCTTCACGCACAAATTAGTGAATGGATTTTAAAGTAAATGATTTTTGTCTTTTACACAACATTATTTAGACAAAAATTTGTAGCGTCCTTAAGGCGAGGTTTTCCCAACACTTTAGGTAAAAATCGCTCCAACGTAAGATTCAATAGGTACCCATGGACACGGGCGTCGGGCATGGCTGAGAACGAACCGAGCGATGCGGGTCAACGACCGCCGACCCGGAAGGACCGCGTAATATTTTTTATCTACACCCATGCTTTAAATCCTCTATTAAAGATTCTGAAACAGCTTATTGCCAACATTAAAACACCCAATGTTCTAATAACCATTACATCATCCAAATGAGTGTTGTAATGTTGTACTGAATTTCATAACAACACTCCTATGTTTTTTTTTTCGATACCATGCGCAAAGAGTTTCAACAGACAGCAACATTCTTATTGGTCGATGCGTGGTAGCTGTATGAATTTCAAAAAAGAACATTTTCGTTTACGCGGGTTCCACACTACCAGAACTTCGCATGCCGTTAAAAAAAATTAGGTTATTCGAATCCCCGCCATTTTTCTTCGATATTTTTATTGTTTTGTTTACAAAAAATGAGCGATTCGTTTTAAACGCTGCAAAAGAACATTATATTCGAGTGAATTTTAACACTATACAAAATGTAAATTACTACTAAAATAAATAATTGTTTCAATACTCAGTTTATATGTATATATAATCAGTAATGAATGATATTAGGTTACTACAAGGACTGGTGTTTTGGTGTTAGCAGTAAGCTAACTGTTTCAGAATCTTTTAGAGGGTTCATATTCTGGGTGTAGATAAAGTCTTGTATACAACTGTTGATAATTAGGTATTAAAACACTCATGTGATACTATTATCACACTCGGCTTCGCCTCGTGTGATAAATCCACATTCTTGTTTTAATACCCCTTATTACACAACAGTTGCATAAATAACTATTAAAACTTACAGTTGCGCTAGAGTACGGAATTGCTGTGATATTTTTTATGCATTTTTGAAGTAAATCTTTTTTATCAACGTATGAGAGAAATGTTATATCATCAACAATATGGGTATCGTATCCGAGGTTCTCGAGACTGCATAGAACGAATTTTGGATCATTTTTGAAATCCAAGATGGCCGCCGCACAAAATAATGATTTCAGCAATATGGATATCGTGTTCGAGGTTCTCGAGGGTACAGAAAACGATTTTGGCATCATTTTTCAAATCCAAGATGGCCGCTGCGCAAAATGGATATCGTGATATCCATATTGCTGAAATCATAATTTTGTGCGGCTGCCGTCTTGGATATCAAAAATGATCCCAAATTCGTTCTCAGCACCCTCGAAAACCTTGGATACGATATCCATATTGATGAAATCATAATTTTGTGCGGCGGCCATCTTGGATTTATCTAACTTTAACTATGTAACTTTAGGGAAGTCCCTAAAGTCACATATACAAACATAAATACCAAAATCCCGCGTGGCATAGTATTCAAAATAATATAACGTACATTTTATTTTAGTACAGTTATTTCCAATAATTCCACGACATATTAAATCTTTGTGGGTGTTACTTATAAGGAGTTAGGATTTTTATTTTAATTACTTAGGTTGGTATTTGATTTTTATGTATATTACTACATATAATAAGACCACGAAAGCGAAATTTGTTTGTGTTGAATAGTTTATTATAAGGGATTACTTCGTTTTTATTTTAATTTATATAATAAATTATATCGTTTAGTATTTGGTTTTCTTTTGATATTTATGACGACCTGTATAGCCGAGCCGAGGGTTAGCGATCCTATCTGCTAAGCTAGAGGTCCCGGGTTCGAATCCCGGTAGGTGCAAGCATTTATATGATGAATATGGATGTTTGTTTCCGAGTCATGGGTGTTTAAATGTATTTATGTATGTTTATAAGTATCTTTATATGAATTTATGTGTTTAAGTAAGTATATTGTATTAAATATATCGTTGTCTTGTAACCCATAACACAGGCTATATATGCTTAACTTGGAGCAAGATAATTTGTGTAAAAAAAAAGTGTGTCAATATTATTTGTCAATATAATAAATGTATTTGTGGTGAATAGTTCAATGAGAATGCGAAGGTTTGTGAGTGTGTGTGTATGTTTGTTACGTCTTCACGCACAAATTACTGAATGGATTTTAATGAAATATTAAATTAAATTATTATTGCCATATTATTTCAAATTGCCTACTTATTGCATGCAGTGTTTGCTTTAGATTCATGATTTAACCTTAATCTGTGCACCTATGACTTATTCAAATTCAAATATTTTTATTCAATATAAGATACAAAATCACTTATTGAAAGTCAAACACAACCAAAAGGTATGGTTCTCAGACCTGAGAAGAACGGGCGCAACAAACTCAGCGGGCTTCTCTTTTTTAAAATTTTGTTACAATAAACCTTATTATTTAATAGCCTGTGGGCGGTCGCTCGACTATTCCCAATCAGAGGTATCATTAAGAAAGTCATTTATGTTATAGTAACATTTACCACAATTTTTTTTACAATTCTTTTGAACTTCGTAATACATTTGTTTTGAACATTTTCTGGGATCTTGTTGTAAAAGCATTAACATTAAATTATTAAATCAATTATTAATTAATAAACCTACGCAACAAAAAACTTACTAACTCGACTTAGCCGAGTATTAGGAATTATAAGTTTATGTTTGTTCCTAGTGTTAACATTATGGTTATGACAGTTTCAAGCAAATTCACTTATGTGCCTATGAACATACATTACATTATCGAGAAAATATTGAGAGGAAACAGTCAAGATGTTTATTCCTTTAAATTTTGCTCTCAATTATTCTTTAGGACTTAGCTTATAAATAGCGCGAATAGCCGTCTTCTGCAGTACAATGATGGTATTGATATCGGCAGTATTGCCCCATAGAAATACTTATACCATAGGCCATAATACTATGAAAACAACTAAAGTAAACTAGTCGCGCCGTATCTACGTCGGTTGTTCTTGTCTTTTTAGTCGCGTATGCTGCAGAAATAAGTCTGTTAGCCAGATCTTCAATATGGTGGCCAGTGTAATTTGGAATCCAGAGTAATGCCAAGAAAAAGATCTTGTTTGATAAAACCTTTATTATAATTTATAAATCGTTAGCGAACCAAATAGACAAACATTGATTTTGTATAGCACGTTGATAATTGGTATCCTTTTGTGTCCAACTTGCATTCTCCATGCATTTTCTATACGCACGTGTATTAACTTCTTTGGTCATTTGATTTCTGAGGGATCTTATTTGACAAGCAGACCTCACGGACGAGTGAAAAAATAAGGACTCCGTGTCACCTTACATAACAGCACCAAAACAAGCCGGTACACGTGTAAATACATAGCCCCACGCATACACTTACACTAATACAAGCCTATCGGCCGCCATTATGAGATTTGCCATCGTCTGTGACACATCAGTTTGCGTCGCAATAAAATATTTTTAAAATGCCGTCCGCGTCGTGCGTTGTGAAAAAGTGTAAAAACAATAATATAAAAGTATTTGTGGATATATGATTATTTAAGGGAGAAAAAATTGTGTATTTGGTATACCCCGTATCCGCACACACACTAGCATAAAGGTGCTTCACTTTTTTTTACTAGTCCGTGGCAGACTTAACTAAAATTGAATGATAAAGTGAAGCAAAGTGGTCCCCAACTTGTACCCAGAAACCCAAACAGACCTAGGAAACGACAATTAACTATACATATAGATGGAAAGATGGAATTATGAAGACAGTGGGACCATACTGGTGACGAGTACGAGGAGATAGGACTCCTCAGAAGTAGAAGGCATTGGCCTGAGGAAAACTGAGAATAGAGATGTTAATTGTTATATAGTTACTTATGAATGAATTTTAGTTTAATTGTTAACTCTCCATTTTGCTTTTATTTAATGTGTCATATGCATTTGGTTGAAGATACTATTATTAGTGTACGTCCTGACTCACAGCGCACCGCGTATGGCGGATCACAGAGCGGATTTGTATTTCGATACGTGTCCTGAGTGCAAGCGGAAAAGTTCCTCAACTTTACGCGCATGTATTGTGTGTATTTTACTTTGGTTTTAATAACGTCGATAGCGAAACTTAATCGTTTACAATGTTTAGAAGAAACAGTTCTTTTACCAATGATATATTTTTTGTGAAAAAAAAAGAAAGCACGAAATTATATAGACTACAAAAAAATGAAGCGGTGAATACGTTGCACTATTAAATTAAATTTAAATCTGTAACCCACGTTAAACTATATGTAGAATTAAGACGATACCCAGAGATATAGATTTAAAAAGATATTGAACAACATTTTTTCTGGAAACAAATTCTCACAGAAAATTAATAAGGCCTTCAGGCATGTTTTCAAAAAAATAACGTTATAACATAATATTATGTAAGGTAGTATTCATAATCTTCAGCAGGAGAGTCATTAATTCCCAACATTTCACTTCATTATCAGCGAGTAAAAACAAAATACGCGTATTGTTGATCGCATCCGCCAGTAGAAAGCACCGTGAAATGTGCGCACCCGCTCGCACTCTGGACAAGTTCAAACATGTCGAACATTTGTTTAAGCCCCGGTTTCCACCAAAGCGGAGAGGAGAGGAGATGTGTTTTGATAACCAATCAGATTTTGCTTCTCAAATCTCCGCTTAGCGTTGAAGCGGATCAAGCGGAGAGGAGAGTTGCATTTTTCTTTTATTTTGTGCTGCGAGCGAGCAAGCTTTTATTTTGTCTGTGATCGGACGGCAAGGCGGCGCGGCGCCCGCGCTATCGCACACCCAAAAGCGTTATTTATTCGATTATTGAGTATTGACTGATCTTGAATGCTAAAGGCGTTCCTTCTTTTTTTATTTATTTGTTTATTAACTTATTATTTAACCGAATTTAGTAGTTAAGCGACGTATTTAAATTAAAAAATGCTCCAAAAATATTCTTATAGAATCGCATTAGCTTTTGTATATACATAATAATATAGTCGGATTTTTTTTTACTTTTAGTGTTTGTTATTATTGAAAAATTGATGAATAACATGTTTCCGTCGATAGTTTAGTAACGATATGACGTCTTTCTTTCGTAGATATCAGTTGACTCATTTCGAGCTCTCACAGCTCACATCTCCGCTATGCAGAGCTCACATCTCCTCCCCGCTACGCATCTCCTCTCCGCTTTGGTGGAAACCGGGCCTGAAGCGCGGTTCATTCCACCTGCACAGTGCGCCTCCACTCAGGAGTCAGGACGCAGCCTGAGGAGTACCTATGGGTGATGCTGATCCGATGAAAACTTGCAGGCCGGATAATTAGATATTTTATAGACAATGAGAAGAAATGTCCTTGAGGATAGCTTGGGAAAAAATTATGTTTGCGTAAGTTTTTAACGGCGCCCTTCAGCCCGAATAATGCTAAAACATTACGGCTTCACGGCAGAAAAAGGCGCCGTTGTGGTATCCAAGCAGGCTTCCTGTGCAACCTCCCACTGATTAATGTTTACATTTCGCATTATCCGCTCAGTATTAATATAACTGAAACTCGTAAAAAATTACCCTCGATTAGTTAGTGTCGGAGATTTATTTATGTTTTGTTGAAAAATCGATTTTTCGATCGATTTCAGACCGCCATCTCTTCAACCTCTCAATATGACATGACTGACATACCGCCCGGCTGCCAGAGCCGTGTACTCTCACCTCCAACTTTATAATTGTTTTGTGGTGAACTACTTACAGTTTAACGTATTTACTTACGAAAGGACTTATTTGCATACTTTAGGAATAGGATGACGTTTCAATTTTATTTAGTTTGTGTGGTTTTTTATCACTGACTGTATATATATATATATATATATATATATATATATATATATATATATATATATGAGTGTGAACACGATCAATAAAACCTCCAAATGTTGAAATACTTAGTTATACTTACTACCTGTGTAATAGTGTAACCCAAAACATGTTTTGTCCTAACAAACGCGTTTTTATTCATGTACGTAAATTTTGTTGCACATAAAAATGTAAATTGATTAATAAATATATTATTATTAAATAAACTATTCTTTTATTCCACAGTTTAGTGTAGAGTAGTTTATTTGTATTTACATAACGAAAGTCTACTGAATCTGCAATTCTGCTAAGTTGATAGGTAAATATGTAATAAGGCCGTCTTTGCTATGGTAGGTCCAGTCAATTCTTTTCGCAATGTAATGAAATTAATAGTATTTCGAAGTTTATAGGTTCAGTTATGTCATCAAATCGTTTTACATAAACTAGTTATTACCTGGACATCATACGAATTGCTTTGATTTTGAGGTTATGATACATTTTATCAAATAGATGTTATTTGATAAAACCCGGGTTTTGATTTAAAAAATAATAACTGGGGGGTAATCAGTCGATGTTTACATATCATTTAAAACAACTATGAATTTGATACAAGTCTGCAGCGGTCCATACATTTTTGGGCAATCTCCTATATAACCTCATTGCTTGCAGTCATTTAATTGTGACATGGGGTTATAAGTGTAAATATAAAGAAGTTACTTATATCCATCCGATTTAATATTGGCTACAAAATTCTTTTCTGGTAGTTACAGTGTGCATATTCAGCCATACGTTGTTTTAATTGACTTAAATCATTTACATTTTTAATTCGTTTAAAACATTTTGGCTACCACGAAATGTAAATTACCACAGCCGTAAATTTTTAGATTTAGGACCACCGTCTACTCACTTAAATTATAAATATGTTTCATGAGAAAATGTTAATTAAAATGACAGATGCGAAACGTAAACGATATAAAAACGTAACTGTATGAGAATGTCTTTAGCAGCGGCCGATTCTTTTGAACCGTGTAGGTAATTGTCTTAATTATTCGAGAGAAAATTTGCTAAATGACAACGTGTGTGGTTCTTGTCAAACGTGCTATAAATGTGATGTGACGCGTCTCTGTTCCGATGTCAAGAACAAGTGACAACTTATTAAAAAAATATTTAATACAATGTATCTTTCTTTACATTTATAATATGGTTTAAGTAGGACAGAGACCGCTTTTCAAAATGACCTGAAACCTTTTTTTTCTACTTTATTTACTTGCCAAGTTTATGTTGTATGAATTTGAGCACCCGTATAGACTTCTTCGGCCTTACAAATAAACTTGGTATAAAGTTATACCTGAGACTAAACAAAGAGAAAATTAGAAAATCCAAAAGTGCACGCCTCGAACGCTCTCTTATATTTTTTTAAAGTTAAATTTCGAATAAAATCTAATCACCTGAGTTTAAAAAAAACGAGAAGGCCTGCAGTAGTGATTTTCGAAAGGAACTTTCTCTACTTAATTCTGAAAATTGTGAAAAAAAAATTTTGTCGTTTCGTCAAGTCGTTCTCGAGCTATCCGTACCACGCCGTTTTATTGAACCACAGACTAATGGACGTCCACGATATTTTTTTTAATGAACTTTTTTTTATATTAATACTTATTCGACAACTTAAAAAAAGGATCAGGATTATTCATTAGGATTTTATATTGATGTGCTTTTTATAATGTGTAACAGTAATAGAAAAAAAAATATGCAGCTTAAAGAGTTGAAATCGTGTGACCTTGACAGGTCGGTTATAAAGCACAACCTCGCCGCTTCGCGTTCGAGGCGTGCAATTTGCAAAATCACAACGCTAATTCTCAAGTTTTCCGAATAATGTAATGTCGAAATTTCCAAAACATTATACGTCCGAATAATCAAAATGTCTATTTGTAAAAGATTTGTAAGCATTTTGCTTTGCATATTCGTGGTTTAATTGTCATGTATAACTTTACCTATATCAAGTTTATTTGTAATGTCGCTTGTGTTTAAGAACAAAAGAATGATATGAAAATATTAGTCATTCTTATAACAAGTTGGTACACGTAACAAAACTCACGCAGTATCTTGATTGTTTCAAATAAGAACTTAGACCTAGCCGACTTACAAAATTAGTAAGAGCCCGTGAACCCCAGAATCACGTTATTTTATAAAAGCTGAAAGTTTGTCAGCACATGCTCCCACCAGAGGTAAGAACGATGGACCATTATGGAGTTTGGGTTACAGTGTCTTTGGCAGGTAAACGGTGCAAAAGGTGTGTAAATTACCGATCTAAATTCAACAAATAATAAAGTGCGATTTTTTGGTATTACCTTCAGAATATTATTAAAAATCACGTTATTCGTTGCCAGACACTTAACATCGTGGTATTCGCTTTAAAATCCTTTAGAGCTATCAGCATAGAGGAGGTTTTTAGTCGGTAGGGGGTCGAAAAAAAACATAGTCAGCACTAACACCTTGCCAGACACCATTAATGATCATGAAATTATAATTTGACAGTTGACTTACGTCAATGTATAAATACTTGGGGAATAAGTAGATGATGTTTCCTCATTAGACAGTGACTTTTGATAGTTCCAACCCCTTGACCCCCAGACAAGTATGTAGGGTAGCTGTAGGAGAGCGCGAGGCAGTATGCATATGTGTGAGTGCGAACTGCGAGTGCTAGCGTGAGAATATGTAGCGTATATATTGTTCCGAACTCTTGTTAGTAGGTACTCGTGCAAAATTAGAATCAAATTTATTCAGTTTCATCAGAACTGCATTCTTTGTTTTCCTGCATGAAAGTTAAGTTAATGAGTGGAATAAATCCCATGACTTCTTCCTAAGTAGGTGACAATACCTGTCGTGTAATACAGTACCTACTTATAAGTTTTAAATAGGTACTTGCCTTAGTCCTATGTCTATACCTTAGATAATTTATACGTCTGGAAAGAGCTTCTTGCTGTAAGGCAATGTTTATTACTTTAGTGTGCATGACAGCAACGTCTTACACTCGCGAATTGTTAGTCATTTTGTTTTAGTGTGCGTGCGTTGATGAAAATAGAGGTTAACAGTTCGCCGCCATTTTTCAACGTGTTCACAACTGTCACAGTCTATCTAGACATATAAATTATCTAAGGCCTAAAACATATTAATGACGTAACATGAAATAACGACATAATATCTCAGTAGGATATTTTATTAGAACATACGAAATATTTCTCGAAAAAAAAAACAGGCAATAAAAGACCTTATTAATTACCTATTGCGTAATATTTAATTCAATTATTTTGTAGCTTGTTTTTCTTGTTTGTCGGTTTGTCATGGTATTTACTGCTTTATTCTAAATCAAAATGGCAGTTAGAGTCTGAACACACCGCGCCACGCGCAGCGGGACGCCAAATATTTTACGACAAATACCCCGGACGCGTCAGAGCTTTTATAACATCAGAATGTATTAAACAATTAATTATTAGATATAAAAATTAAAATTTTATAGTGCATATAATGTGACAGTTAAAAAATAATAGTATGCTAAGGTTTTGTGTCTGTCCGTTTTGAAGCCTCGCGTTACGAAAAGAAAAACTTATTGATGCATCTACTGTACCTTCTATTAAGTAGTACTTACGTAAAAACATGATTTAAGTATTAATATACATTTACTTTTTTTGACTTACTCGTGTTTAGGCATTGAGTATTTGACGTTTGAGTATTTTTGTTGGATCTAGTCAAAACAAAATAAGGGCCACCACGTTTTTACAGTATTCTCATGAATTCTTGACGTTTAAAGGTTGATCAATGTTTCAGTTGGATAAATTGATTGATTTTTATTGTAGACAGCATAAAATAATGATGCATTCCATTAAAAAAAGAAATTTGCTTCACTTTTTCTAAAAATTGACATTTGTGCAAAAATAATTAGTGAGGAAAAAAATTCTGAATAAAAAAAAACATAAAATGTTTCTTGATTTATGACTTTCCTCAATATCTAGTATGCCGTCCTCGATTACTAATGCACTCTTGAAGCCTAGAAGGTACATTCTCCACCAGGTGAACCACTGTTTCTTGAGGAATTTGTTCCCAGCTTGATTTCAGAACGTTTATTAGCTGTCTTTCATTGTGCACGGGTTGGTTTGTGCTTCGAACACTGCATTTCATGAAATCCCACATGTGTTTAATGGGATTTAGATCCGGACTGTTTGCAGGCCAGGCCAACACCTGTATACCAGCCTCCTCTAGGGCTTCTCTGGTGGCCCTAGCTGTATGAGCGCGAGCATTATCGTGCATCAGATGGAATCTTGCGCCGATTCTATGTGCATATGAGACCACATGGGGTCTTATGATCTCCTCGATGTAACGTTGAGCTGTTATTGTGCCTTCGTTTTAATCAAGTGGCCCTTATTTTGTTTTGACTAGTATATATTGCAACAGAAATGTTGATTTAAAAGAGTGGCAATGAGTATCTTGCCACTTCTTCTTGTTAAAGCTCAACCCTTTCCGAAGTGGCAGAAAATATAAAAAGAAAAGAAAACTTTTGACGATCATAAGTGTCATTTCCTTGACCTACTTGAATAAAGTGATTTTGATTTCATTTGCATCATTAGTGCAACGTGCCAGCCACAGTAAAGAGAATTACAGATAATTAACAGAAATAAAAACGAGTTTATATTAAAACAAACGCAGCATTTCAAGCAGATTTAAAGAACACATTGTGACGTCACTCTAAGTCAGTGGTGATGAAGACACGTCAAACCATCCAAATCCTTACATCGACTTCAAGAACGCAAAAATTTAGGCAAAAAGCTTTCCAATAAGCACATGATATGTAATTTTCTTAGAAATGAGAATGGATTTAGTAACTTAATAAAATATAGACATATCTAATCTAATATGTAAAATTCTCGTATATCGGTGTTTGTTACCACACTACTCCGAAAAGGCTAAACCAACTTATTTGAAAGTTTGTGAGTATATCGGGTAGTAGTAACCATGTATTGCAATTGTCTGAAACTTACTTTCGACCACACTGTGTTGCAACCAAGTCTTTGTATTCGTATTAAACACATTTGCATACACATATAGGTCTGAGACATGTTTGATACAGTCTGAATAATAGACAGCGTTCACACCAACATAAAACAAACATGTTTTTAACAAGTAGCTATTATTAATTTTATTGAAATTTATGTATAATACTTATTAAAAACAAATTTTGAAACAAAACACCAATGTGGATTATAGTATCACATGAGTGTTTTAATACCTAATTATCAACAGTTGCATACAAGACTTTATCTACACCCAGAATATGAATCCTCAAAAAGTTTCTGGAACAGTTAGCTTACTGCTAACATTAAAACACCAGTAACCTAATATCATTCATTACTTCTATACAAATAAAATAAGTATTAATGAAACAATTATATATTTTAGTAGTAATTTACATTTTGTATAGTGAAATAATTAAAATTCACTGGAATATAATGTTCTTTTGCAGCGTTTAAAATGAATCGCTTATTTTTTGTAAACAAAACAATAAAAATATCGAAGAAAAAGGGCGGGTATTCGAATAACCTACTTTTTTTACGGCGCGCGACGTTCTGGGAGTGTGGAGCGCTCGTAAACGAAAATGTTCTTTTTTTTTAATTCATACAGATACCACGCATCGAGCAATAAGAATGTGGCTGTATGTTTAAACTCTTTGCGCATGAAGGGATAAAAGAAACATAGGAGTGTTGTTATGAAATTCAGTACAACATTACAACACTCTTTTGGGTGATGTAATGGTTATTAGAACATTGGGTGTTTTAATGTTGGCAATAAGCTAACTGTTTCAGAATCTTTAATAGAGGATTTAAAGCATGGGTGTAGATAAATACTTTTATAATCGTCTCGCAAGCGTCAGTCATGTCATGCAGTAATGCATTGACTACTTTTTTACCTTTGATATCCAATACAAATACAAAGAAGAATATGAATCAGCAGTAGCTAGAAATCTCAAATAAACGGCTAACAAAAAAAAGCGCGTATGCCTTCCTTAAAGGCCGGCAACGCTCCTGTGATTCTTCTGGTGTTGGAAGAAATAGTGTGCGGCGGTGATCACTTATCGCCAAGTGACCCTTACGCTCGATTCTCCACCTTTTCGCTCTTGTAAAATTGCTCTGCTGGAGTGATGGCATCTTGATCTTGCTTAGAATTGTAAAGTGAAAGTTTTTGAAGCACATTCTCAAAATTACTGGTGTTACATTCTAACAAAGTTTCTGAATTCACTTCTGTCTTCTATTCTTAAATCATTCAATACGGCACGATAGGTCCCTTCTTGGTGTCGTCGCCTCAAAAATGATCGCGACCAGTACTAGCGTGGTTTCCATGAATTTGCTTAATTTTGTATGATGTACAAATATATTACACTCACAAAGCAAAGCTAGCAAACCTTCACTTTCCATTGTCAGTACCAGTAGTCAATTGACATTGAGCAGGAATATTCATTGACTTCTGTACTGACGTGTCAAACAAAGCCCCCCCCCCCCCCCCCCCAAGATTTCCACGACGATCGGAGGACCAGGAGCGCTGCCCTCATCCAACGTATTCCGGTGATCTTGACCAGATCGTCGGTCCATCTTGTGGGGTGCCTACCAACATTGCGTCTTCCAGTACGTGGCCGCCATTTGAGGACTTTATTGCCCCAACGGCCATCTGTCCGTCGAACTATGTGCCCTGCCCACTGCCACTTCAGTTTCGCAATCTTTTGGACTATATAGATAACTTTGATTCTCCTACGGATCTCCTCATTTCTGATTTGATCTCGCAGGGAAACTCCGAGCATAGCCGTCTCCATTGCCCTCTGAGCGACCATGAGCTTTCTTATAAGGCCCATAGTTAGCGACCACGTCTGCATACCGTAAGTCGTTTGTGGTAGCGCTGCCGCACCCGGGTATTTTTAGCACCCCCTGCCCTGTCGCTGCTTATGTCGCTGCTTCCGTGGCCGCCACGAGCGGGGCCGCCGCGGGGACTGGGGGCCGGGGCCTTACAGTGTCTGTCATATTTTGGGGGATTTTTGCCGTAATACCACGCTTGGCAGGCGGGTTGTCGATCGCAGTAAGTGGTGTGCTCTTAATGAAGGATACTTCTGCCCATGCTCCGTTGTTTGTAATTGTATTTTGAAAACATTTCATAAAACGATATAAAATTTGTATACAACTTGTCAAATACATGTATGGTGTAAATGGTGTACTAACCCAGTAATAAAAAAACAATTGGCGGGAAATCAATTGTCAATAGTTATTTTACACATCAAAGTTCGCAACGAAAATGGAATTAAGTCAAAAAGACTTTAGAGCGATGATTTTTTATGATTTCAAAAGTTCTCTCTCTCTCCGCAAGACTGTGTTACTCGTCTTCAAAATGCTTTTGGGAGAGAAGTACCTTGCTTGAGCACCATGAGGCAATGGTTTGCTGAATTTCAGAGAGGTCGGGTTTCCTTACATGACGAATTTCGTGAAGGGCGGCCTTCAACTGCCGTCTTCGAAAATAATGTGGCTACTGTTAAGCGGCTAATTTTGAAAAAAAAATCCGCAGATTTCCTATGAGACAATTTGAGGACTATTGGGGATTGGTTGGAGTGGTAAATTTAACACGAAGAATTGAAAGTTTGGAAACTTTGTTGTCATTGGATCTCTCATGAACTGACAGCGGAGCATAAGCCGGTTCGCGTGGAATGGTGTCACAGGAGACGAAACGTGGATTTATTGTTTTGAACCCAAATAAATACAGCAATCTTGTGAATGGCTGTTTGAGAATGAGAACAGGCCAACAAAAGTGAGGTAGGCGAGAAACGTTGGTAAAAAAATGATCGCATTTTTTTCTCAGCTGAAGGTATTCTACCATTTGTTTACCCAAGGTGTTAAAAAAAGTTCGCGCAAGACTACATTTTGGTATTTTAGCCACGTTTGCCTACATCATGACAACGCTTCTTCACTGCCAACAAAACAGTCATTTTTAGCTTCCGAAAAAGTACAACTCGTCACCCATACTGCACAGAGCCCCGACCTAGCTCTGTGGTAGCTGTATTTTCCCCAAAATCAAAGATTTGATGAGAGGTTTCACTTTTACCAATTCCGAAGAGACAGTGACAGCGTAATTAGCACGTAGAAAACATGCCTTCAGATCTGTGGTCCTCTTGTTTTAAAACATGGTTCGATCGCATTAAAAATGTTTAAAATGTAGAGTATTTTGAAAAGCAATAAACATATTTTGGTTATAACACGTTTTTTTAAGTTACGCTAAACTTTTAGTGTGGCGTACATATATACATCGGGGATTTTTTGTAAACGTCTTAAAGAAAACAATCACACCATTCATTGTTTTGTTATAATTCAAAGGGATTATTAAGGATGCATTTGGCTTTATTTTATTCCGAATTCTTTCATATTACAACCATTATACATCTGAAACTTCGTCATGAAACCGTATTAAAAGCAGTTCAATAGTTTTTGAATTTATCTCGAAGACAGACGCAACGGGGATCTTTATTTTACAATTTGTTCCATCTACTAATTCTTGAGTGTCTCACCTACCTGCTGTAGGTACATACATAAGAATTGCAAGCCTATATTATAAGGTTTTGTTCACTTACGGAGAACATAGTTGCCACAAATGCTCTGTCTATTCCGTACCACAGATAAAATATTCGCGCTTATAATATCAGTAGGAAAGTTGTTAAAAGAAACGCTGTTATAACTACAATAAATTTATTTTCAGTCTTAATCTAACTATCTTTGATCAAAGCGGGAACCATCGCTGCGCGCCATCTAACCTAATCACTTCGCCATTCAACATTTGGTTCTCTATGACGCTGGTCACCAGATGAGCGTACTCTTCGGGTTTACCCAACCGCGACGGAAATGGTGTCATACGTTTTATGAACTCTATCATCTTCTCTGGTAGGTATGACAATAGTGGAGTATCGAATACACCTGAAATATAATTTTAGAATTAAAACTTTGAGGCTCAGTTTTATTAATCGATCTTATAATCCTGTATGGATACGCCTAATAAAGGCTGAACGCTTTCAGATTCCACATAAAAATAGATAATTAATCTAAACAGTTTGTTATTTTTAAGTGATATCCGTCACTTGGCATTAAATACCTACACAAATCTAAATTTTGTAATAAAATTCATGCATGATGCGGAACTCAAACCCGCGCCTTTCGGGTTCCGTCCGCGCCGGGTCCGAGCCAAAGAGTATAATAATATATAGGGAAAAGAGAGCCCTCTCTATGCATTATGAGCTGTCTATTTGAAGACTAGCGCCATCTGAAGATTGGCCCCGAAAATAACTATATATAAGCTCGAAATTATGAAAAAGTAGAAATTCACAGAATAAGGAGATTTTTGGAGTGAATTCGCAACAGCAAGGCGGAGGAACACAAGGCTCGACTCGACGCACTTACACTTCGATTTCAATACCAAAAATATGCAAAATGGAACACGAGAGCTACATACATGCGCCAACGCTAGAAGTAGCCGCCATTTTATGACCAGTGGGCAGGTTTCAAAGCGAGTGACAGCTGACAAAGCTTTAATTTTGGGGCCAAATAACAGATGGCAATACAGTTGTCTAAAAACGTCATTTTAAGGCGACTGTCCCACCCCTGGTCCGAGCGCTCTTACCAACTGAGACAACCGTACCAGTGACGCATAAAGAGCGTCATTTGTTTCCAAAGCGGTGGTAATGTTTGAAGTGACCAAAGAGGATGTAAATACTACGTAATAAGAGGCGGTACGTGCAGTCATTTGACATAAGTTTGAAATAGTAGTAATTACAGAATGGCGATTGTCGAAGAAGTATAATCCGGCTATGTTTGAAAGCGAACAGTCTCTTAAAAACGAGTGGATTTCGGCTATCTCCGTTTATTACAAGATCGTATCAGTCATCTGTCAATCTATCAATGACTGCACGTTTCATACAATCGAGTGAATTGCTGTTTTCTTAGAGAATTTCGCTAGGTTGGAAGTGGCATCAAAAAGAATTCTAAAGGAATCAATTTAGAGAAAATAAATGCATTTTATGCCTTTCCCGTCTCGCTAGTTTTATCAAATAAAATATGCTATCAAATAGAATAAAACCTCAGCACAAAATAAAGAGGAATAGTGCAGAAATTTTACTTAGGTACAGCGTTTAAAATAAATATCTACTTTAGCTTGTAAGGTCCATTCAAAGTCGTACTCAGCTGACAGGTGCGGTGGACTAATAATACATTGACAAATCAGAGCGCGGACAACACGATTAAAGAAATTATTATTTATAAGGAAACCTGTTTTGTATTATTATGAACAATATGAAATCTTTGGAGATACGACGCAAAACGAATGATGTAATAAAACAACATAAGATTATACTTAATAAAATCATATCCCCAGAATGTTCTTATAAATTTAAACCTTTCCGTCCCCAGTAAAAGATTCTTAAAATTCCCCATAAAAAATAGCTATAATAGGATTCCCCAAAAATAAATACATATTTTGGTCGAATTGTTCCTCTTTCTATTTTCATCTGTTATCTTTTTTCTTACCTACTGCAATTATTATAATTATAATATAATAAGTAATCTTGGTGTAACTAATTGAATAAATAAATAAAGTGTTATACAATCATATAAATTTAGATAATTTATACGTCTAGATAGTCTCTTGCTGATAGACAATCGATTAAAACAGGCCAGGAATATTAGTTTAGTGTGCGTGACAAGCTACTAGCGATGTGCCGAGTACGGCTTGACACGAGTCAGACTCGATTCCCACTTTGGACTTGCCTACTCAATACACACTACAATTTATTTTGATTCTAGTACGCCTGAATTGCTGACTTAGTACTCGCTGACTCGATTCTTAATATCTCAAGTTCTCAAATAGCTTCTTAAAAGATCTCTTTTTTGTGTGATAATACTTATTTACTTTTTACTCATTTCTGGTTCCTAGATAACTCCTTAGTATGTGCTATGTTTTTGTGATGTTTAAAAAAATTTTCATTAAAAATGTTTGATGTATTAGCTTTGTTTTAACTCCATTTCGACTTTTTCCTAGTTGTTCTAAAAAGGGGAGCAGACTCGAATTTCCAGAGTAGAGTTCTAGACTCGAGTCAACTCAAAAACTCGAGAACTGGGCTCGAACCGCGGATGCGAGTCATGATTCGAATACCGTATAAATCAACTTGATCCACCAAAACAGGTACACTTAGTGTTAGTGTGCTTGAATTGCTCAAAATAGAGGTTAGTTCTAATCTCATTTCATTTTTTTCGACGTCATAGTCTATCTACACGTATAAACGATCTAAGCATATAAAGAGCAGTTCATCAACTAACTTAGCAACAGAAACTCTAGATTAAATTTGTAAAAAAAAAACCTATAAAATTTTCAAATCAGGTGAATCAAGCAAGTAAGGTGACATAAACTCACCTGGTGCTATAGTGACAACCCTTATTCCCTGTGGGGCTAGATCTCTAGCAATGGGTAAAGTCATTCCAATTATTGCAGCTGTTGATGCAGCATATGCAGCTTGCCCGATATCACCTTCTAAAGCTATTGTGGATGCTGTGTTTACAATAACACCTCTCTGACCGGATTCAGAGGGTTTATTTTTGCCCATCAATCCTGCGGCCAACCGAATAGTATTGAATGTTCCTATTGTATTTACCTGAAATATTGTGAAAACACACTGTCACAGATTCACAGAAATTGCATTTAAAAAAAAAACCTGAGAAGAATGAATTCAATGCTGAGTGCATTAATTTCATTCAATTAACATTTTCAAATAATAAAGCATAATGACTCAAATAACTCCTTAAGTGCAAGGAGAATTAATGAAATAATTTTCAACATTTTAAAACTCATACTCACAAAAAACTCTTAATGTTTCCATTTACTTAAGCAAATGAAAAAATATAAAAGTAAGTAAATCATAAAAAAGCACCTTTAGAGTTATTGAGTACAGACTGTAAATCATGTATAAACATTTAAAATTAATTAAAATTTAACATTATCAGGATTCTCAATGACAAACTGCCACTAAAAGTACGAGTACAACACATGAACCAGCTACGAGTTAACGAACACCGCGTAAGGTTTATTAGAGGCCGCTCAAGGAACATGCGCTGCTGGGCCGTCGCAGCCGCGCGGGCGAACGTCCGCGGCGCACGTTACAAGTAGCGTAACCTGACAACGAACGCGTGACGTCACGTTCTGTAAGACCTACTAACTAAAGCTAGTGATCTTTGACCAGTAGTGGCATCACACTAAAGAATACACTTCCATGAACCAGCTATTGCTTCCCTCAACCGATTTAAGGGTATCACCTGATTTTTTTTATGAATATAAGGGACGAGATGAGCATTCAGCTGATGGTAATTGATACACCCTGCCCATAACAATGGAATGCCACACAGGATTCTTGAAAAACCCAAAAATTCTGAACGGCACCACAATTGTGCTTGTCACATTGAGACGTAAGATGTTAAGTCTCATTTGCCCAGTAATTTCACTGACTACGGTGCCCTTCAGGCCGAAATACAATAATGCTGACACATTACTGCTACACGGCAGAAAAAGGCGCCGTTGTGGTACCCATAACCTAGCCGGCATCCTGGTGTGGGCTTCCCACTGGAAGGGATTAACACATCATGACCATGACACAGCGACACATTTAACTGTTGTTACACAATTTTATCTTTTAGATTCCTATCTTATTAAAAAGCTTAACAACTTACATTTACACATTTTGTAAAATGCTCCAAAGAGCACTCTCTATCTTTATAAAAGTTGTATATCTGATGGCTCTGTGCATAGCCAGCACAATTAACTAAATTGTCTAACTGACCAAACTTTGTTTTAACAATATCTAATGCCTTTTTCACATCCTCCTCTGATGTTATCTAAAATAAAGATAAATTTATAACTAAAAATTTAAACACACCAAGAGATTGAACGGACTCCATTTTCTATATTAATCACTTTTTTTATCATTTACTGCTTTTGGCATCTCAATAACCAATCTATGGAATGTTTAAGTGATATCTTTTAAATCCACTATGGGATCAAATTCTAATATAATATTGGTATTTGTATGAATGTGACGGACAAGCATTCTATATACAACTAGATGGTTTTGGAAATGAAGATTGACATAATATAATTAATATTTCAATAATAAGGATCAATTTAGTGATTTGATAGATTTTATTAGTTGAAGAGGTTTAACCTAACTGTTTGTTGTGTTCACACAAAAATTATCTTAGTTTATTAGAGATAAGTACAAAGTACATAACTAAATATACAGATAGAAATTAAATACCAATATTTATGGATGATGCGGGACTTCAACCCGCAGGGAGGGTTATCCCAAAAATGTCAAACCAAAAGATTAGACAAACTGGCTCTGTTGTTAATCCACAGCTGAATATTTTAGTGATCAAACAGCCTGGAACTAGATTATAATTATTTTATAGCAATAATTGTTATTGCTATAAAATAATTATAATAATGACAGTACAATAATGTTTATTTTATTAAAAAAATCGCAAAAAAAGAATGATGGGAGGGTTTCTTGCGCCACTTTTTCTCTATCAGAGCTCCATTGATCTATGTCTATTAGAAATGACATCAAAAATAATTCTAGAGGAATCAATTTATAATGGGTATTTTACATGGGGTTTATGTAAGTGTAATTGACATTTTCAGACCCCCTGAACACATGAAAACCTAATGTAAAAATACAACTTTATAATTACCCATGTTTTAATCCATAAAAAATTATTTTAATTATATAAAGTTATAACATTTATTATAACATTTTTTTTTAATTTCTACAATTTTTCATATACTTGACAATTTTTTTTTAAATTCTGATACTAGAAAATGTTTGCATGTCCATTTGGTATATAACAACTGACTCCACTATAATTAAAACTGCCTGTGATTGTTGCCCTTAGGCAATGCTCTCCCTCTGTAAAATCTTCTTACTGGGTATCATAATATCTCCACTTGAATGCACAGACATACATTAAATAGAATACTTTTAATTATGTCATTCTGATACCATCAAACAAAGTACCATTTCCTCGGCTAATGTTTGACTTGACTCTGCATGCTTTTTTACTACACATAAAAGATCCCACAGTTTGGTTGGATGAGTATACAATAGATCATTCTTTTGCTCTCAGCAAAAGCATGAGCTTTCTTGCACATACCCAGTATTGCCCACTTTCAGGTTGACATTAATTTCTGAGACATCTTTTAAATTTACACATAATATATAAAACTTGAATTTATATTAATATTTTTAAAGTTACATCAAATATCATAAGTTACTGCAAAACATACACAGCCAGTACAAGCAATAACATCAGCTCCGGTTGACTTTGCTACTTCTTGGGCTCTGGTGCCTTGGATGTCAAGGATAACCACTTTGCCTCCATTTTTAGCAAGCCTTTCAACAGTAGCTTTTCCTAACCCTGATGCACCTCCAGTTACCAAACTCACCATGCCCTGAAAATTGTTTTCAATTAATTAGTTTGTTTATTAACCTGCATATTCCATACATTTATCAAAACTATATACAATATTAATTAACTTTTTTTCTTATGCTAGGGTATGTAAAATAGTTCAAAGGAATCTATTTTGAAAAAATAAAAGTGTTTTATGTCATATGCCTATTTTCACTTTTGTCTTCCTATACTATAGCAAAATGTCCTGCCCATTTACATTGAAGCATTCTTCTCCACTTTGGATGTTCGCCATTTGGAGATGTTGGACTAATTAAAAAAATATGCACTTTTTTATCAATAAATTTCTTGATCAGGTTAAGCAGTGTTTCCAAAACACTGTTCTGCTTTGACCCGGTAATTTTCTGACTGCTCCTTTGTGACACACTTAGTACTTTTAAGCCTGAGCTGATGGTTACTTTGGGGAAAATAATTAATATTGACACATTAATTAATAATTAAAAAATGTTATTAATAGTAAAAAGCGGTGAGCTCGCCGCTTTTTACTTACCTTGCGACACGGTACGTGGTCGCGACCCGGCAAATGGGAAACGCTGATGTTATGTATGTTCATAGCTTTTGTATTTCTGTGTTCCTACATGCTTTAATAAAACATGTTCTTCTTCTCATGGGGTTTTTCGGTCAATGTAAAGTATAACAATTTGCACATATATTATATCGTACTTACCTTTAACATTTCAGCTGTATGATATTTTCAATGAGCATTAATTTAATAGAAATAACAATCTTGCTTATTCTTTCTAAATATAGAGATATATAATTTATAGCAACCTCTTATTTGTTTACAATTTTATACTCTACTTCTAAAAAACATGCACTTCTTTTAAGTGTAACTTGTTTTATAACACCGGTAATGTAGATTTGCACTGAAAAGTCGGCGATTTCACTGTTTAGTGTTTTGGTAAAGTTTTATTCATCATTGGAATAATAAATTAATAGGTAAATTGTAGGTTATATATTTTTTTTTTTTTATTAGGTTAAAGGTTTGTCGATTCCCGGTCTAGGGCCTAGGCAATGTCATTAATCCAAACATTCCGTTGTTTTACCAGCACATTGATTTTTATTGCTCTTCCTTCTCTTCGATTATTATACTTAATATCACGATGTGGGCGCGGAGTCCTGCTTTTTTTACTTGGCCATGAATACGTATTTTATCTATATTTTTGTAACGTGATTCGTTTCCCTACCTTACTGAACCATTGAAACGTCCGCGCAACTAGAGCGGCTTGTCTCTTTAAAATAATTAATAAATACAAACACTTTGAAGTAGATCATGTAAGAAAACTTCCAAATTCCAATGTGAATCAATGATTCTTTCGTGAACTTAAAGCTGGCGGGTGCATGGAATGCGTGAGCCAAAGCCTCCAAAAAGGAGTGAAATTTAAAAAAAAAACAACAACAAAATATCGATATTGTAAATTGTAATAAAATAATGTATTGTTGCCTGTTGGGTTGATGAAGAATCAAGAAATAGGTATGGAGAAATTTAAGAAACTATTCCGAGCATAATATGTAGATAATCGATATCCTTAACTTAGGATTGAATGACTTTATAAGCATCGCTTCAAGTTAAAAATATGGCTCAAGTCGATCAACCAGTGTTTATACTTCCAAAAAAACGTAGCGAAAAGAGGCAAAATTTTTTAGCAGGTCAAGTTGATCATATAATAACTGTTCAGGTTTGTTTCGTCTTATAATATTATTTTGTATACACTACTACACGTCATAAATAGCCATAATATATTTCTGGATTATTATTGATTAAAATATTTCTTTCAGGGTGCGGATGACTATGAACTGCAACCAAAGTACAAAAATGGTTTATCACCAGTTTCTGAGCATGTTGCAAATGGAGTTATTCATTCAACCATGGAGGGTCTTAAGTCCAATATGAAAATAAATCTACCAATTATTAATGATGAAGAAGTTTGTGAGCCCACTGATTCTGATCCACCTATGGTTCTAAAAAATGGTTATCAACCAATATCAAACCTCAACAATAGTCGTGAGATTGTTGACTTATCACCAATATATGAGAACTCTTCTGATGCATGCTCCAGTCATGGTGATATAAGGGAGGACAGTGAACTACAGAAAAGCTGTAAAATGCTTAATGATAACTATGAAAGTACATGCCCAACACCAAATAGTCTATCACACACACATTCTGAAAACAGTTTTGAAATGGGGCCCATGAATGATAGCCTCAAAAACATTGCTAAACGTAAAAAAAGAGTTAATATTGTATCCGAAACAGAAACTGAACACACAGAAACTGAAATAACTGCCCTTCGTGTTGGCTCTGAGGCATCACTTACTCCTGATTGCTCACTTTCCGAAAGTAACTATTTAACTATGACAGGTACAATCAAACGTGGAAAGAAAAAGGGTCAAAATGTTGATGTTAAGCTAAATATATCTCGTGAAGAACTTGAAATAATTGAAGCTTCAATTGTTGCTGATGAATATAGCAAGATGGATGTTTCTAGATGCTCTATGTATAACGGGCCACATATATTTCTCTTCAGCTTGTTATGTGTACCCTTTGTGGCATGCATCTCTGCTATATACTCATTCTACATAGGGACATTGGCCTGGTATAATATATTTTCACATGTTACTGATGAGTTAAGCTGTATAAAGAAAGCATTCTTGGCACCAATTGTGATATTGACATATCCATTTTTGATAGTAATATTTACTGTAGGCTTGGGTTTATACGCAGGGATTGTACAACTTACTTTTAGTGGAGGTAATTGGTGGAAGGATGTTTGCGACTTTGAAAAAGGTTTTTATGGCTGGCTTTGTAATGCATTAGGGATATCTGAATGTAGTCCATATGAAGTTGTTGTGCTTTTGGATGTAAAGCCTTAATTTACAATACACAGGATGCTGAGGAGTGAAATAAGGTAAACTAGTTCATACAAGCATTAATTAAAAAAACATTACCACCGAACAGTATATTATAACTATTGATAGATATTTATTTGAACAAAAATCCTTATATATTTGATCACTCATGTAGAAACTAGTAATTTTGGTTGTCAGCTACAGTTTATTATTGTCTTGTTTACTATTATTTTGAAGCTTGATAATAATTGGTAAAAGGAATCAACTGCACTTAACTAAAGACTAACAAAGTATCAAGTTGTTTCAGTTGAAGCGACTTGGTCTGCTTAGTACCTAAATTACTATCAAAATTAAACAATCCCAATAAAGAATGTCACAGTTATGACAAAATTTGTGTGTTCAAATAATTATTCAAAACATTCCATTGAAAGAATTATGAAAATAATCACGAGTTTAGTAGGAGACTATATAAAGATACATTAGGCAAATATATTAGCGAAATTATTGTAGTACTGTTTAAACCAACAATTGATCTTAAATGAAGATTTGATTAAAACACTACAATTAAATTTTTGTGATCAAGAAAATGATTTGGGAATTAAAGTTCGACAATCGTGTGGTCCTCAAAGTTTATTTAACTAGTTGAGTGGCTCATAACTAATGTTATAATGGGAGTAGTAATCACCAACAATCTAGTTACACCCATTGATGATTGTAAAAAAATTGGCACTAACACCAAGAGATGTCTGTATTGATTTTTTATTTACTCAAATTCGGAAACTGAGTTAAGACTGATTTGAACATCTAATTCCATTAATGTAAGGTTTCTAGTCATTTTTTATTAATTAATTTATTTAATCATTTTTGTAATTGAAATTTACTTTTTTGTAATTAATTAATTAAAATAATAAATAATCTATTAAGGAACTTCAACTTAAACATAGTACATATCATTATGGTTGCATTCTGCTGGATATTTATTTGAATAATTTTATTACAATCCTCATGATGTGATGAATGTTATATTTCTGATGTTACATGAGAAAATAGGTAATGGTGATCACATCCTATGGTATGTGACATGACACACAACCTTATTCTCTTATTAATAATTATTATTTTCATCTGTACAGTGGTGTATCCAAAAGGGGCTAGATGGATTAACCCACCCTGCATCTGACTACTGACAAATTTAAAGTCAACTTGATAATTATTATTCTAATTAGGCAATCTTTTTACTATCTTAGGGTAAGGTACAATTGTCATCAATTATCCTCAATAATCTTTTATGTATTGTTAACATTCAATTTCAAAGCCCACATACCAACTCTGGTAGATGGCAACTTAACCATCATTCAGGAATTTGTAAGAAATAACCTAAGTGAACTATTTATTTTATTAAGGAAACTAAATTTTGTGTTTCTTCATTATTAATTTGTCAAAGCCCCTTGTGGAGTCAAGGTACACATAATGTCACTGTAGAATGAAAACCTCTTATGTCAAGGGATTTACAGCCTTTTAAATAAACTTGGTATAAAGTTATAACTAATCAAAAACAAAGAATATGCAAAATGTTATAATATCATTGACAACACTGTCAATACAATGGTAAGTAATTATGAAGTTTTCCGAATGACAAGCAGTCTTACAAATAAACACGGGAAACATTATATGTCCGAATTAACCAATAGTAAGCAAAATGTCTAATTGTAAACATTTTGCATTTTCTTGGTGTATGATTAGTTATAACTATATGCCAATTTTATTTGTAAGGCCGTTAAACTTTAAAAGAAATTTAAAAAGTTGTTATTTACGGCAGGATTGCCTAAATAGTTCAATTATTAATGGTCTATTGAAATACAGTTTTCGCTCCATTTTGTTTATAGCAGGCAAGTGTGTGATTTTTTTTCATAAAAGGTATTCATTCTAGTGATGATAAATTAATAACAATTAATCAAATTTTTGTTATGATTTATTCATCATAATATAATGTCAACTGATAAGAGATATCCCATGCATATTATTGTACAATTCAAAGGTTATTATTACATATTATTTATTAATAATAACCGCTTTGATGCACAAATTTGAACTGTGTTGCTATTTTGTACTTTTATATTAGATATATATAATATCAATTCTACTTCCCATATCATCTTTATACAATTATTAGCAATTAACTGTGGAAACAGTATTTGGAAGTGGAGTAAATTCATATGAAGAAAATATAATATAGTAAATTTGTTTTTGATATTCTAGCTATTAGTAGTGTCATAGAGGGAATAGTTAACTTATTGTTAGGTCCAAACTGTGTTCAGAGGCATTCTTTAGGAGGACTAACAATTAAGTTGATGTTTATAAAGAAACAGATGCACGTAAAAGTATTAATACAATTGAACTTTTATCCAATGTATTCAAATGCAATTTTTAAATGAAACAACAGTTATAGTCCTGAAGATAGATGTACATTTTTCAGTGTTATCTTCTCTATATAACTTATAGTAATATAAAAACATATTTTTTTGCATTTGCTAAGCCAAGTGTATTGACATTATATAGCTTATGCAATAGTGTTAAGATTTTCTATTTAGGTTAAGTTTTGTAGTAAATATACACTGCATAATCAAAATATTATATTATAGAAGACTGATGTACTCTAGTCACTATTGTGTCCATTTTCTACAAAATATAATATTTTGC
Organism: Leptidea sinapis; assembly: GCF_905404315.1. Classification (NCBI taxonomy): domain Eukaryota; kingdom Metazoa; phylum Arthropoda; class Insecta; order Lepidoptera; family Pieridae; genus Leptidea; species Leptidea sinapis. The sequence continues at coordinate 6,824,145 of NC_066300.1, read as the reverse complement.
AAAATAAATTATTTATTTCACTTTAATAATCACTACAATGTAAGTCTAAGTACTCATTATTAAATACTATATAGTCTGAAATATTTCAAGAAGGATTCTGTTGATTTTTTTCATTCTGAGGTTGGTGGTCTTTTAATTCAGTGTCTATTCGCTCTTTTGCCCTCACTACTTTTGATTGCAAGTAGAAAGAACCACCTTTGGCCTTGTCATTAACATTAAATAGATGTTCATAGCTCTTCTTGACTTTTTCTGGATCTAACTTGTCTATGTTTAATATTTGCATTGCTTCTTCTATTGTGAGGCCTGTGGATGCATTTGCGGCGGCTCTTCTTGCACCTTGAGTTCCACCACCACCTCTTTTGGCCGCTTCTTGAGATGCTGCAATTTCCTGCTTCAAAGCTCTTGCAAAAGCACGACCAACAACTTGTGCTCCAACAACAATAATTTGAGCTATATATTTTGCCATTTTTTTCTTTTCCTATTATAGAAGCTATCTTGCATTTAGAACAGTAAGTGACAAGTGCAACATGTGCATAGAAGTATTTTAATTTTCAATATACATGAAGATATTAGTTACCTATATAAATTGTAACATGTTATCTGCAATGTGATTCCAAAGAATATTTTTATTTTTTACTCTAACAGGGTGAAAACTCAACTGTTATGTCACCTGTCACTTCACACTTGCTCACAAAGATGATGTAAGTACCACGTAATAAGAGGCGGGAAAGTGAGTAAGTAAAAATTAAAATTTAATTTAGCATGAAACGTGCAGTGATTTGACATAAGTTTGAAATAATATGGCGATGAAGTATAATCCGGCTGAGTTTGAAAATGAACAGTTGCGTTAAGAACGTAGTGGATTTCGGCTGTATCTGTTTTTACAAGAGTATAGCCGTCATCTGTCAATCTATCACACGTTTCATACTGTAATCGCTTTTTTTAGTGTCGCTACGCTGCTTGCTCACTACATTCACATTCAGGGTATGTTTCGATATGCACTGCGAGCACTGACCAGTGTGACGTCAATTTAGTATACTGCGAAGCCGTTCCTTTATAGCCAGTTATACTGGTTACTATTTAAAACGGAACGCATTGCCGTATACTGTCAGTCGCGTTCAAATGAGTGTATTAAAGTTTTCCTGTTCATTAAAAAAAAACTGTTGTTGAAGTACTGTCAAATTAAAAATATTTGCTATTAAACTGTAGATATTGTTTATAAAACGTTAGGCATTCGAGTGGTTTTAACTGATCACGTAATTAAAGTACTGCGAGTACCTTATCTCGAAAACTCCAGTAATCACAGTAGAATATGGCGGCGATTTATGACGTCATAAATTTCCCTAGGGTACTATGGCACTATACTGGCAGACCATAATGGAACGAATTTTTCTACAGCACTGCAGTGCTCGCAGTGCATATCGGAAGATACCCTCAATTTTCATCTTTTTATTACTATTCACTACTGACACAGCTCTTTCGTCTTACTCGTGGGTAATGGACAATCCATTGCCCACGATTGATATAGAAAGATAATATATTTTGAACGTAGGAAAAATAGGGGAAATAATAATAAGTTTTTATTAAAGGCAAAATTACCCAGTATACATATTATGAAACAAATAAGTACTAATATTCTAATACATTATATAAAGATAAAAAGTAAAATATACACAAAACTTATAATCTATCTGGAAAGGTAAATAAAGCTCTTTCCAGGCGTCTTGGTCCAGGCACCGTCATTTATTTACTATTTTTGTTTTTATGCACAGATAGCCAATATGAAAAAATATTGCTAGGCATCCCGTCACAAACCGTTTGGATAATGCGGTTCTGCGATTTGCGGAGTCTATCCCAGAAGGAACGCTAACGCGTTTATTCCAGCACTCTTATTCTAAAGGCGTAGACCCTGACTCATGGAAGTCAGCCCTTGTGCATCTGATCCAAAAAAAAGGAGACAGTTCGAATCCGGCAAACTACAGGCCTATTGCTATGACCTCCCTGCTCTCCAAAATCATGGAGAGCATAATTAGCCGTCAGCTCTTGGTATACCTAGAGGGTCACCAGTTGATCAACGGTCGACAATACGGGTTTCGCCATGGTCAGTCGGCAGGTGATCTTCTGGTATACCTTACACATAGATGGGCTGCAGCTATTGAAAGCAAGGGGGAAGGCCTGGCAGTAGAGTTGAGACGTACTAGGCAAAATGCAATACTAGGTATGACGGTGACTGTGACTCAAAAGTAACAGTGACAAATACCTGTTACAAAATACTTGCTGTTATTTTAATTCTATCTGTGATAATACACTAGCTACTGTAGTGAGGCGTATATTTTTCGTTGTTTGGTGTTACTTGTTAGCGCCATCTATACGTATTACATAGTACTTTCTCTTGTGGTAACTTCGAATTTCAAAAGTTCTGTTTAGGTAAAGCTGTACAGACCTATTAATTATTTTTATAGTTTTGATGTAATAAAAATAATCATTATACTTTCGTATTCATTATGTTTCAATAGTACCTATGCTTAAACAGTGATCCTTACCTAGTACACAATTAAAATGTGCCCTTATCATACGAATAATTCAACAATAAACTAGAAATAAACATCATAAAAATATATTATTCAGTAGGTACTATCAAATTACCAATATAGGTTTTTTTCTTTCGAAGAGGTGAGCCGTATTTTCCTGCTCGTAGGCACAATATAACTGTGAATAAATACGATTTCGAAAAATGATATCAGAGACAGGGTCTTGATTTTGAAATTTACTTCAATATTTTAATTAGGTACCTACCTATCTTATCTTAGCAATAGTATGTTAAATAAATGTATGAAAGTGATGTATCTATTATTTGCAAATGTGTCTAAAAGAAACATATTCAGCAAACAATAAAAGTAAACAGGGTTTTTCTTATCCCACATATTTTAAAAGATTAGTTGAACCATAACTATTTTATTACCTATTGAATTAAAAATAATATAACAGACCTACAAATCACACAATTATAGCTGTATCAAAATACTGTTAAAAATACCTACTAAATACTCCAAATTATTTGTTCAATAACAGGTATTACTCAAATATCAGTTGCTACTAAAATACTAGCTGTTATTAAATACTTGTTCAGTAACAGTTGTTACTAAAATACTAGTTGTTATCAAATACTTGTTCAGTAACCGGTGTTACTCAAATAACAGTCGTTACTAAAATACTAGGTGTTATAAAATACTAGTTGTTCCAAAAAACTCCTAATACTTGTCACTGTTATTTTTGATATCCTGTCACAGTGACAACCGGTGATATTTTAATACCTGTTACAAATACCTGTGACGATAAATACGTCTCATCCCTACCTGGCAGTTAGCCTGGATATAGCGAAGGCCTTTGATCGTGTATGGCACAAGGCGCTCCTCTCAAAACTTCCATCATTTGGGCTTCCCGAGAGCTTGTGCAAGTGGACCTCCAGCTTTCTCACTGGGCGCAGCATACAGGTCGTTGTTGACGGATATTGCTCGAACCCGAAGCCCGTAAATACTGGAGTGCCCCAAGGCTGTGTGCTATCTCCCACGCTGTTTCTTCTGCATATCAATGATATGTTGGAAACCTCCAACTTCTCTCCTCCGGGAGAAACTTGTATCTTCTATCGAGTCCTCTCTTGAGAATGTCGCGGAATGGGGTCAATTGAACCTTGTCCAATTTAACCCCCAAAAGACTCAAGTTTGCGCGTTAACCACAAAAAAAAAGCCCATTTATCGTATCACCACTCCTTCGCCTACACTTCCCTTAAAGCGTCGCCTAGTATTGGAATACTGGGTCTCGAAATCTCGAGCAATTGCCAATTTCGTGGTCATCTGGAGGGCAAAGCCAAATTGGCTTCAAAGAAACTGGGCGTCATTAATAGAGCACGGCAATACTTCAAGCAGGCCCACATACTAGCGCTCTACAAAGCGCAGGTCCGGCCACACATGGAGTATTGCTGTCATCTCTGGTCTGGCGCACCCCAGTATCAGCTCGATCCATTTGACCGCGTGCAACGTAGAGCAGCTCGAATTGTGGGAGGACCCAGTGCTCTGTGAACGGCTGGATCACTTGGCGTTGCGGACAGAAGTCGCTTCATTGTGTGTCTTCTACCGCATTTAACACGGGGAGTGTTCCTGTAGCTGTACCTACAACCAATAATATCAATTAATACAAATGTCTAATATCTAACTTGTAACGTAGCATTATAGACCGTAGAAATAGTAATCGTGCATAATAACTGTAATAAGCGTATGCCGAAAGATTCGTTCTGAAAAGAACATTTTATTTGCTGAACATTTTAAAAGAACATTTCATAATGCTGTACATCAACTCATAGAATCATACAGATCACCAGTAGTCAACTCATCGATGTACGAGCATCGTCACGTTCTCTCGACGACCGCAGATATACTCACGTGATCAGTCATATGCTAACATTTTAACCAATAGTAAAACGTTTCACTCAATAAGAATTGACAATAATATTATGTGTTCTATCTCGCTCTAAAACTAATGCTATCGCAGTAAGCCGGCCAGCGACCGCGGCTTGTGTAAACTCGCGTCGAACCTCGATCATGCGATGTCAATGAGCATTCAGCACCTACTCTGTCGCTCATTGATTAAAATTATATGAATAGCGATCCACCCGACGCGTCATTCGAGGACGCTCGGCCTTGCTGTGCGGTTGTGTAACGCGGAGCATATGACTGATCACGTGAGTATATCTGCGGTCGTCAAGAGAACGTGACGATGCTCGTACATCGATGAGTTGACTACTGGTGATCTGTATGATTCTATGAGTTGATGTACAGCATTATGAAATGGTTCTTATCAGAGCTAATATTACGTTATATAAAATAAAATGTTCTTTTCAGAACGAATCTTTCGGCATACGCTTATTACAGTTATTATGCACGATTACTATTTCTACGATCTATAATGCCACGTTACAAGTTAGATATTAGACATTTGTATTAATTGATAATATTGGTTGTAGGTACAGCTACAGTCCGAAGAGCTGTTTAACCTGGTTCCTGCCGCCGAATTCCACCTTCGCACGACACGCCACAAGTTAGAATATCATCCTCACCATCTGGATGTGTGGCGCTCCTCCACATTGCGGTTTTCAAGGAGCTTTCTTCCACGTACTACAAAGCAGTAAAATGAGCTTCCTTGTGCGGTGTTTCCGGGACGATACGACATACCTTACCTTACGGTACCTTCAAAAAAGCGCGTACACCTTCTTTTAAGGCCGGCAACGCTCCTGTGATTCCTCTGGTGTTGCAGGAGATTGTGGGCGGTGGTGATCACTTAACAACAGGTGACCCGTACGCTCGTTTGTCCTCCTATTCCATAAAAAAGAGGAAGCAACTCTTTTTCTCATCACAGCATAGAAATCGGGCACCCTCGATTCAGCAAACATACCTATTCAGCAAATTATTCGTGTTTTCAGCGATTTTTGCCATAGTTCTAGAGAGTGGTGCCTGAAACAAAGTTCTGATGGCGATGCAAAGTTTTTCTTAAATACCTCATTACCGGTGTCTCAGAAAAAAATCGTTTACTAAAGTAATCGTTATAAAATTTTCTACTAAAAAGATTCTGTACACTTTTTTGGTGGAATTAATATTTTATGAGATATGAAGGAAAAAAGATTGACAATAATAAAACAAACTTGCAATTCAAGTAAGTACATAGGGCTTGTATTAAAAAATTACACATGTATATAAATTGTAGTCATCTACTAAAATCTAAAATATCAACATCTGGTCTGGCGCATCCCAGTATCAGCTCGATCCATTTAACCGCGTGCAACGCAAAGCATCTCGAATTGTCGGGGACCCAGTGCTCTGTGAACGGCCGGATGACTTGGCGTTGCGTAGAGACGTCGCTTCGTTGTGTGTCTTCTACCGCATTTATCACGGGGAGTGTTCTGAAGAGCTGTTTCACCTCATTCCTGTCGCTGAATTCCACCTCCCCACGACGCGCCACAAATTAGGATATCATCCACTCCATCTGGATGTGTGGCAGCTCTCCAGAGTGTGCTTTTGAAGGAGCATTCTTCCACGTACTACAATGCTGTGGAATGAGCTTCCTTGTGCGGTGTTTCCGGGACGTTACAAAATGTTATAGTTTATATTGGATATTTTCCCAAACTGCATAGGTTCTTTAGATGGGAAACAAATTCGAATACTTAGAACTTAGAATAAATTTATTTTTGACAAGATGCAATTTAAAATTTCATTGGGGCACTTAGCTGGATTTTATCTAATAGAATTTGAGGACTTTATGTGTAAAAATAAAAAGCTCCGAGAAAAATAAACATATTGCTACACTGACTTAGAACTTAGCCCTGTCTAAAACTATATATAATTTTAAATATATAATATTATCTATTTATACCCCTCGACCCTCATTAATTATCTGTAGACTGTATATGAATTGTCATTTGTCGTGTTTTTAGTTTTAATTGTGTTTACGTCTATTGGCTATTGCACATTTATGTTTACAGTTTATACTTTAGATTGCATCGCAATTCATTCATAGATTTAATTTGAAGGTGAAAGCTACGCAAAAGCTCATATTAAAACCATTGGTTTTGAATTATTGTGATTGTGAATTAATGTGAAGCAATATTTCAGGCCGAAATCGCTACTTCTAATCGACAACTAAATAATTTTACTATACAATGACTCTGGGTACTTATAACAGACACCAAGCACAAAGAAAGAAGTACGAAAATACCTTATTTGTATCTTATATTCGATAAGTCTAAAATTCCTATGTTATTGTGTTTAATTTGTTTGTAGGCAGTTAGCATTGGCAGCTGCCTTTCCTCAAGGAATTCGGTGTCAAAAGTGTTTGCAATATGGTCATTGGAGCTTCGAATGCACCGGACAACGAAAAATACTAATCCGCCCCTCCCGCACGCAAGTATTAAAGAAAAATCTCAAGGAAAAAAATTCAAACAGCAGGTAACATTTTCATGTAAATAGTAACTAGTTTTACCAACATACCCTTATTTGGTGTTAATAATGTTAGTCAAAATAATTTGTTTTAATGCCTAACTTTAATTAAATTACATCCATTTCAAAATTAAAAAAAAATATTTTACCTGCTAATATGCTTACCAAATTGAAACAAAATATCATTGCAAAATCTTGTCCATTTTTGAGAAAGTGAAGCTAATGTTATTGGGCAAATACATTTGTAATGACTAAATAAAGTTGCAAAAAGTAGATCATCCTGAACAAACATGAGCTATGACTCTGAACTGAAACTGCAACATGCACCGTGAATGAACTTTTGATAACCTCATACCTTCCTTGCTAAATGAGCTGCCCCTCATTGACTGGCAAAATTCAAATTAATAACAGATTTAAGGATAACTTATTTAAAAACTATAGAAACCACTTACAATATTAATGTATATACCGAGTTCTTATTCCTTTTAAAATTAGCAATTATTTACTGATTTAAAGTAAATCATAGGTTACATTGAGACATGTTAAACTAATTATTAGCTTTAATAATTGTAACCTATGTTGTTTTTCAGATGTTAAGTTGACCTAGTTTTGTATATATTATACTGAAATTGTAATATGATAAATAAATTAAAAAAAAATTGCCTTACTTTTCAATGAGTACCTTGTATTGCCATATTTAGGTAATTTATGTAATTCTACAATTTATGAATTTATACTGTCCGAGCACTTGAGAAGCCTTATCAATTTCTTTGGATATATTTTGTAACATTCTTATTAATCAATCTCTCTCCTGTGATATACCTAAGAATAATATGGCACTAAACAAGTGCTCAGATATTTAATATATTAACTCTTAACAACAAATAGATCTTTAAGAAATTTAAACCCTTCTATTTACTATCATTAATAAAATTATCCTCATCAAACTATTGAAAACAATTACCCGGGTTTCCCATGATAGTAATTTATTATTTCAGTCATGTACAATGCAAGATACCAGCAAAAAAGAAGCGTAACTCTAAGTCGGATTCCTCTGAATCATCCAGTTCATCATCAGGATCATCTTCAGACAGCTCGTCATCAGATAGTGACTCAGAAAATGAAAGCGGTTCTGAATCTGATAGCAGCAGTAGCAGCAGCAGTAGCGGAAGCAGCAATAACTCCGGCTCTGATTCTTCAAGTGACTGAATCATGATTTGCAATCCTCAGATTATTGTATGTCCATAGTTTGTTTGTTGGTATCATCTCTATAATGTTAAGAAAAAAATAAAATGGATCTTAAGGATTACTCAAATGTTTAAGGCTTATTATTTCTCTCAAACAGTAGAATCAGATTTAAATTATTGTACTGGTCATTAGATTAGACTTATCTAAATTTAATATGATTCTTATTAGTAAGAAATAAAATGTTGTAATCTTCAGAGATCTACTAAAGTGGGTGAGTATAAGGAATATATTCCACCAGGACACCACAGTGATAAAATGTAGGCAGTGATCACTTAACACTAGGTGACCCATACACTCTTTTGTCCTCCTTTTCCATAAAAAATGTAAACAGCTCTATAGAGTTACTCACCTGGTGTCTGTTTGGTTGCGTGACCAGCTCGGACACGTTTTGACTGTGGCGTCTAGTATGGTAGCTTACACACACAATGGTGACCGCACCATGGTGACCTGGTGAAATATAGCCATAACGGAGTGTATGCAAGTATTAACTAAGATACAAATAGAAGTATGTAACCTGTCTTAGAAAATATGTGTACTATATGGCAAAAAAATAATACATTGTTTATTCCAAATCATGGTGCAATTGTAAACACAAGATGATGAAGAGGGGCTCAATAAATCCAGTAGTGGAATCACACTTTTCCAAGAGTGATAGATAGTGCTATAATAAACTACACCTATGGGTAAAAATAAGCAAATTATTTTAAATTCAGCAAATAAATTGTAAATATACATTAGAAATTGGACTAGAAGTAGCTATTGAAGTGTTCATGACTGCTCTTAAAATATTGGTCATAACATTAAATAGTCAAACATAAAAACAAATGAGCTCGAAATGGATTTTTAAAATAATTTTTCCGCCTGCTGAATTGAATAATGGATGTCTATACAATTTTTTTAAACAAATTAATAACTGTACTTTCGGCCCAGTTGTCATCATGATGTGAATACGCTTTCCGAGCAGGTGTAAGTATATTATTGACATTGTGAATATATTCTAAAGTATGTATTATAAATTCACAGTGTAGTTTGAGTTGAACTCATAATATAATGCTTTGTGAATTTGCTATTAAGATATTGTGTTAGAACTATGATTTTAAGTTAAGATGATTGTATGCAAATGTCTTATAATTTTATGTTTGATATCGATTGATTCATATATATCAATCAGTTTATGAATTTTAAATTTGAAAATATTTTTTTTAAATGAGGTGTTTAATTAAATGGTTGTGAAGAATTGTGAGTTTTATTTTCTCAATTAGCAATGATGTTAAAAATGACATCGACAATCTATAATTCCATAAGTAACTATGCCTAACACCGGGAAAAATAATGTCACCTTAGGAATTACTGTTTTTTTTTCGACCCTGCTTGTGGAATTTCGAAAAAATCTAAAGCATTATTAAATCAAACAACAGTAAGTACTAGATTCCATTAATAGTACAACCAAGTTTACCCGGTCATACTGTTACTGTATAATGGTAACCCCTATAGTAAAAGATTATAATAATCTCATTTGGGTGAGGCACTCATGAGTTTTGAGCTCAATGTCGGGCATAGATTTACCCCTTTAATTTTTTTTTAAGTAATCCCCTTTGGTGAGGCAGTTGCAAGCTTCACAATGGAGACAAGGAGAAGATTATAGTTATGTTGATTCAAACAATGAAGCTGGTACTGCCTACATAGTGTGTTATAAGTATGTAGACTAATAATGATATAGCTGACAGCCTTAAAATAAAATAAAGAAGGATATTCAGGAGTGTTGCAATCATGGTATATTTTTAAGTACCCTCAAATTTTATACTAGAATCAAGTAGATACTAGTAAAAAAAAGAATTAAGTATATAATAAGTTTATTTAACACTGTCTATTTACCAATATTATTAAAACAATAATTATCCAACCAAATTTACAACTGCGAGACTAAAAACAATATTATTTCAATATTTTTTCGCTAAAATGCCTGAACAACAAAAAAACTTTATGAAACTAGGTCTGCACATTATTTTAAAAATATAACCGTTTTGTTAGCTCTCCTAAAATAAAATAACTAGGAATTATTATTATTTCAAAATAACCGAATAAAAAGGCGGAAAATTCGTATTCGAACTAAACTTAGGGTCGTTCTTATGTATAGAACGTCATTGGTGGCTCTTTAAAATTTCCATAAAATAAAATTAAAAAAGGATTGTGTGGTTTTATGTAACCACAGTAAAAGTTAAACTTTTTTTCACATTATAGACATTTAACTAAAATTTTTTGGAATAATATTCCATTAAGGGTATAAAAATCGCTTTATATTTTATACTTGGAAAATTGGAATGATAAATGGATAATAATAAAAGTAGACTACTTAGTCTACTTTTATTATTATCCATTTGAGACTTCTCCAACTAATATTTTTACTGAACTCTGTGTCTTAGCCCTGGTTAAAAATATTGATTGAAAAGGATTAAAATAATAAAATTTGAATACTTTCAATTCTTTTTCATGTATATATATAGATATACCTACAATTTACATGGGGTGACTGGTTCCCAATACTTTTCAATCAATATTTTTATTCAGGGAGAGTACGACATACATAATACTTATCAATTATTTAGATAATATATACATATTAAAAAACTGAAAACAATATTTTATTTAGGGTTTCATTCAATAGTCTGTACACTACACGGTCAGCTGCTGTGAACTATAGGCGCCGCCCGACCATTGCGCGACATGCAACACACAGACGAAAGAGTTTGGGACGATGTAATAAAAGTTTCACTTTAAAAGAATACCCAATATAAATAAAACAAAAAATACAATTCAGAACCAGTAACAGTGTAGTAATAATAACAATTAATAATAAGTGACAATAGCGACATATTGTAATTTAGCCTAATTAAAGTTGTTGCTCGAAGTGATTACTCCGCATCGCATTTGATGCGTTCATAATTATTGTTTTAAGTTCTTCCGCGGTTGACACATGCGAGACTTCGTAAACTAGACATTTTATGTAACCCCGGTCATAGAAATCGACCGGTGTTAAGTCCGGACTCCTCACAGGCCACGCAATAGGTCCTCGTCGTCGCATAACCTCCTTACAAATATACGTCGATTATCCAATTACCTTGTATAATAATGGTGAAGGCAAACATTTTCATTTTTAATACCTATCCAAAATTGATTCAACACGTATTTCACATATTTCTTGATTTTTGAAATATGAGAGAATAATTTAATAAATAATATGTACTTAAATAATTTTTTAAAATTGTATTTATGAAAATGTTAAAAATCATTTACATCAAACGTTCCAGAAATTATATTTTAGTGTACCGTTTTCAACAAATCCTAGCTTTGCCATAGTCCTGTCTGTTTTAGACTTAGGTTTTTCATTAGCACCATCTGGATGTTTGCCCTTGCCATGTACAAACAAACCGTGACGATCTTCTTTATTCTCCAAGAAAAAATTTGGCAACGCTCCTGTGATTCCTCTGATGTTGCAAGAATGTTTCGGCGGCGATGACCTAAATTTAATCTTAGTTTTGCATTGAAAATTAAATATATACGAGTATAAAAAAGTATCAATTTAATTTTTTTCTTATGTGACTAAATAATTAAACCAACTAACCTTTGGATTAATTACCGGTTTTCCCTGATCTTATATTTTTCAAACCTTAGACGCGATCGTGTACAGAATTTACATCATTCAGTTATTATTGAAAGCTGATTTAATTTCTCGGTACTCTACAAAGGATATCAGTTACATACACACAAACACGCGCGCGCGCGTGAAACGTGCGTATTTCCGTAATTAATTAACCAAAGAGTAATTAACTATGTTATTGTCAGGTGGCACTATAACTGATATCGTCGTGTAGCGGGAGATTGAAAGTTTTCGCCAACTATAAATTTTTTGTGATAAACCACTGTCATAAAATTGGATAATTTTCACTGTATAAAAATTATGGCAAAGATTACTGCACATGCGCGGAAAAAAAAAATTAACGTGGGATAAAAAAGTTTATAATTAAATTAAAAGGTAATTAAGGCCGAACAGATGTTTTTTTTGGACGAACACATAAGAGATAGTTTCAAAGTAGTTATAAAAAAAATCTATAGTTGGCGCTAACTTGAGAAGTTGAAGAGTTTTAATTTTTGAAAATTAAAAAAAAACGATCAAAAAATTTTTTGGATCAAATATTGAAGAACAGAGAACAATTGAATTAGCCAAAAAAATTAACAAAAAACTAAAAACCCCCCGGCAGAGACTTGCAAGAGAGTCCCAACATACGCCTTAAGATATAGTAAAGAATTTTTTTTAATATCCTGTATGTATCAAACAAAAAGAGTTAAATATCTATGGTTTTATTTCACAGATTATAAAATGATTCAAAGAATTGAGGGTGTTCGCATAAAACCTCTATAAAACGGTCGTCAGTTAAATTTTTCGTTCAGTTCAGTAGCAGACAGCAGTAATCGAAAAAGTTGGGCATATCCGTTGCGAACTACGTTTTCTCGAAGTTGCTGAATTTATCATATTCTAACCATGACTATAGGAAAAGGCCAACCACAAAAGAAGTAAAATAATCTTTAATTTTTTTATTGCTTAGTTATTGGATATTAATTTTATATTTTTCACTAATTATGTTTAATTTGAATACAGGCAGGTGATCCAGGCTGATTATCTAGAAGGGGTGCGATGCTACAAGTGTCAGCAATATGGACACTGGAGTTTTGAATGCTCCGGTCAACGCAAGTCTCCATCAATTAAAAAGGTCAAGGAAAGGCAATCTGAATGCAGGTAATTACGAATTGCTCGAAAAATCTATGAGTCTTTTACTTATAACTAAGCTTTAATAAAGTTGGACTGGCATTGGTAGTCACAAGGTACGTTCTCATATAATGTAGGAATCATTAACTACATCCACTTTCCAAATATAATCGTATAATGTAGGTACAGATAAAAAGCTTATTAGGTAGTTCTGGCACGTGACATATTTAATTACCTACTTGAAAAATGAAAATTTGTTAGACCCACTATGCTTTTCTTTCGATGCATTAATTCCTAACTTGAAGCCATATAATTTGTATGCAGCTCATTCTTGATTTAGGTATATTTGCAAATACGGGCTTGTTTTGTCATTTAAATATATTAATTTTGTGTACTTGGATAATCTTTAATATAATATGGTTACATATATCACTAGTTGATACTTCGAGATATTATTTAAATTTGGAGTACTTAGGTACCTAATGTAGATAGGTACTTAATAAATTTAAAAGAGGCAATTTGCAACTAGCACTTTAAGGCTTTCTTTAAGTTTTTTTTATTAGGTAATATACAAGTTCTAACACAATTTTTTTTCTTTGTAGTAGTGGGAAATGCAAGATTCCATCCAAATGCAGTGATGGAAAATGCAAAATTCCACCCAAATGCAGTGGTGGAAAATGCAAAATTCCATCCAAATGCAAGATTCCATCTAAATGCAGTGGTGGCAAATGCAAAATTCCATCCAAATGCAGCGGCAGTAAATGCAAGACTTCAACCAAATTCAGCGATGGGAGATGCAAGATGCCGGCTAGATGCGCCGGTGGGAAATGCAAAATGGCGGCTAAGTGCAGCGGTGGGAAATGCAAGACGCCAGCAAAGAATAAGTATTACTCGAGTTGTTCAGATTGCTCTGACTGCTCTAGTTGTTCATCATCAGACTACTCTTCATCAGATGAATCAGACAGCGATTGTGATTCTGATTTTAGTAGCAGCGGCAGTGGAAGCAGTTACGACTTTGGGTCCGATGATTCGAGCGACTAAGAATTGAGTGTTTAGTATATCTATCTAATAATTAGAGCATTAACTCTTGTCGTTCAAAGAGGTCTTATATTTTCTGATTATCTCTATTCTTTCCTTTCTATCTTCTTTCCTCAACAAAATATAAATAATGCTCATATTAACATATTAAATAAATAATGCTGGACATTAGTTGTGTAATATTTTTAAATTGTTGCTGGTAAAATATTGGACGAGATTGATGTTACTGAATGAAATTATGTGCTCTCGGGTATTTTAGGGACCAAATATTTTTTAAACGATTATTTTAATGAAAATGGAATATTAAAATTGAATGGAATGAAAGAATCTAATGTTGAAATTGTTATTTTTTTATTCCAATAAATGAGATATTGTACATAAATTCACTCATCGGATATTTTGATTAAAAAATTGTCAACTTGATAGTTTTATGTTTTAATTGTGTATGTTAAGATTTTTATGTGAAAATAAATATTGAGAGATGAGTTGTTTTATTAAATTATTGTGAAAATTTTGGAAGTTTTATTATCACCGTACCTACTTTAAATATAATATTAAAATTAACGATTGTCAGACAGAGGTCTTTCTCTATTCTCTTTTACTCGCTTGACTACACATAGGTATATGTATATATATTGTATAGTTTACCATCTCTTTGCCGTTCTTTATATTATTGTGTGAGTACACGAGAGTACCTACTGCGAATGGTTTACACCCAAGATAATGCTTAGGCGATGCGCTACCAGTCCTAAACACCACTCTCACTAGTTCTAATATAACGGTTTATTTTCATTTTCCTCATCAAGCGCAATAGGGATGAATACCAATCACTTACAAACTCGATTAGCTGAAATTGTCCCCTACTATATTCAGAAGAATCACAACCAGCAATGTTGGTAACATCGAATGTATGCAGAAGAATTATGTCAATTAAGTGAAACATTTGTAATAGATAATTTATTTAGGCAAAATTTTGAAAATCCTAATAAGGTGGAAACACACCCATTTTGCATCGTTCGGCGGCACACAACAATGCAGCGGATGCTACTCTTAGGAGAAAGGTCATTTTGCTCGCGGCTTCGGATAAGATATCATTCGGATAATCACAGCGATACTGCGGCCTACAATGGCAATGATATAAAAAAATGACTGCATACCACCAGCAAAAAATGTGTGGATCCACCTTTAAAATCATTTTTTATTTTCTTTAAACCTAAGGCCTATCATAGACGACACACTTTTTGTGCTATCGAGTCTGCGGCACACAAAAAGTCTGCATTGCGCGCTAAATGTCTTTAGCAGATGTTTCGCAGACTCAACGCATACGACCTACATTTTCGGTAATTTTGTCGGCAGTAGTGTAGGGATTGCCCTGTATTGTGTTTTGTTTGTATCTGAAGGACGAAATGTACTTGACATACAAAAAAGAAGAAAAAATAGAGAATTTTGGGTATTAAGAGGACTGTTTCATATTGAGTATTCAATTCTATAACCAAATACCTTTTTCAAAATTTATATGATGTAAATAGCTGCTTTAAAAAGTTCAGATACAAAGCATTGGGAAATTTAACTTTTTCATGAAATAAATACATTTCGAAAATTCATATCTTCTTTCATACCTGATCTGACTTTGATTTGGTAATAAAAATAATTGTCATTATCGAATGCCCTGATCCATGTTATTCGCCACATGGATTTTATATTAACGTTATAAAAGCAAACTTAGAAAAGAAATCGATTCTTTGGAAATCGATATTTTAAACCTTAGTTTTTTTGGAAAACGATACACGCTAACGCAAGCTAACGATTCGAATTGATTAAAAAAATCGATATTTTTCGGAAAGAAGCCATCCCTAATTAAATGAGCGTCTTCTGCGTTATCGCGTGTTGAGGCGAACGTTATTTTTTTTGGCGCACTTTTTGTACGGCGCGGTTTGTCAGATCTATGAAATGTTTTGTGTGTCCGACTTTTTGAGCGCCGTATGCTTATAATTCTATAGCTTTTATTATCACAGACTAAACAGTGCGTCGCGGATAGTCTGTCGTATGCCATAGGCAGTAGGTAATATCTATTTTATTCAAACTTATACCTTTGGCGCCAATAGGTGATGCAATCCTTTTGGAACTACACTCATTTTTGGCTTCTCTCTAGCTCGCTAGCGGTGGGACCAGTGCCTTCGAAGAAATGTCCGGTGGCATGCGTAGCGGTAATCAGATAACATGCAGGTTCACCATCATATCACCCGGAATACGTCCACTGCTGGACAAAAGGCCCTCACCAAAGATCTCCACGATCATCGGCCTTGCGCGCTGCCCTCATCCAACCTATTTCGGCGATCTTGCAGCTTAGCTAAACAAAATATATCTATCAAATCTAACAAAAAAAAAAAAAAAATATATATATATATTAATTAAATATATATGCCTAAACTACTCAAAAACCTTTATCAATGGCTGAGTAAAAATTATAAATACAAGTATGAAATAAAACATGATATTATCAAAGACATTTAATTACATACAAAACATCACAAAAACTCTTAATTCTAATTATTACAAAAAGAAGGCATATAAAGGCACATACTTGGTCACGACCACAAATGAATAGATTGTTACAAAATACATTAATTATTAAAATATTGATAAATTCAAACTGTTCACAGTGAAATTCTTACGATTAATACATCGTATTACATAGATAATATTACATCGGTCTGTACGTAGCTTAAAATCATTCGAAAATGTAAGATTGTTTGAAGTTTAGGGAAGCTAAAGTTACGCTTAGAAGATTTTTGTTAAATAGAATGTGAATATGTGTGTGTAATATGTAGAGTTTATACTTTGTGATTGACGCCGCACGGATGAATTATATCTTTCTATAGTAAAGCCAACAAGACGAGATAAGGAATGTAAACAAAGTGTCAGGGGTTCAAAACATTTTCATCGATATCTTTGAATATTGAAAAAAAAGTGAGAGTCGGTCTCGCCCATGAAGGGTTCCGTAGCAGCAAGTAACATAATATGAAAGTTCTTTAATAATAATAATAATAATTGAGTTGATTGAATGAAAGGTAAATTGCGGTTTACGATTTATGTCGTATTAAAAAAAAACTACTTACTAGATCTCGTTCAAACCAATTGTCGGTGGAAGTTTCCATGGTAATGTACATCATATATTTGTTTTAGTTTTATCATTCTCATATTTTAAAGTTACTTGTGACACATATTTTACCACTTTGGAAGTGACTCTCGCGCAAACTATTCAGTTTAGAAAAAAATGATATTAGAAAGCTAAAAATCATTTTTGAAGACCTATCCATGAATACCCCCACACATATGAGTTTGATGAAAGAAACATTTTGTGTTTCACTTCTAAGTATTATTTAACCCAAAATTTATTGTTGTTTTTCTATTTCTGTGTGAAAATATTATTGCAGTTCACAGAATACATCTACTTACCAAGTTTCAACAGTATAGTTTTTATAGTTTCGGAAAAAAGTGGCTGTGACACACAGACGGACAGACAGACAGACATGACGAATCTATAAGGGTTCCGTTTTTTGCCACTTGGCTACGAAACCCTAAAAATGTTATATGTTATATTTCAAAGGTTGTCTAGAGCTGCCGGACTATTATTCCATAACTTTAATCAACAACTGCTCACAAAACATCATAAATCAACAAGAAAAGTAACAGTAATGGATTAATAATAACAAAATACCGAAACAATACGCGTCACTTCGAACAATCCAAGCAAGAATGAACTTATTCATAAAATGACCGACCAAATGTTGACAACTGCGGTACTGACTGCTTTCCTGTGTCGACACCAACTGACGCCATTACTGTTTACGAGTGTGATAGAGAAATGTATAATAATCGCTCGCTATCACTATTTAACTCAGTAACGGTTCGTTTGTTTACATTATTTATCTTGTCTCGCTGGCCTATGTATATAGACAGCAGTGTGTTAAATAAAAAGGTACTTTAACCGCACAATAATAGTTTATATAATATACCTAAAGTATTCATTTTATATAAAATGATTGTGAAATGCGCAATGTTGACAAGGGTTAGTATTAATTAATAGGTAAATAGTGGGAGGCATTCTTTGCACAGGATGCCGGCTAGATTATGGGTATCACAACGGCGCTTATTTCTGCCGTGAAGCAGAAATGTGTAAGCATTATTGTGTTTCGGTCTGAAGGGGGCCCTAGCTAGTTACATTACTGGGCAAATGAGACTTGACATCTTATGTCTCAAGGTGACGAGCGCAGTGCCGCTCAGAAGTTTTGGGTATTTCAAGAATCCTGACCGGCACTGGATCGTAATGGGCAGGGCGTACCAATTTCCATTAGCTGCGTTGCAACGTCCTGCTCGTCCGGACCCTTATTTTCATAAAATAAAAAAATAACAATTATGTGTAACTGTACGAGCGAGACAAAACAAATATTTCGCGCGAGGGAAAGGGACAGATAGTAGATACAACGGGTTAACGCTGGATATTGTACTTTGTAACTGCTCCGCGACAATATTAACATTCATAAAATAACATTAATTCTTATTTCTATTAAATACTTGAGTTATGTGATGTGTCTTATGGCTTTGAAATATCTAGATGTTACCGGAATTTAAAATAAAAAATATTTATTATTACCAACAGTAAAAAAGCCAAAATTCAACTATTAGTCATTTTGCATATAAAGATTAATAAAAAAAAATATTAAAATGAAATTTTGCACTCGTATTTGTAATTAATATAAAATATTAATTAAAATTGTGTATAGACCACCATGAGACTTAACAGTGAAAATATATTTCGTTGTGGCTCTTTTGTTTTAGGAGTCTGTTTTTGCAATTGTTAAAGAGATACTTCAGCATAAAAACAAATTAACCTTATAACCTACACCTACGAATGAACGTAAGATTTCGGACACCAGATTAGGAACACAGAATATATTTAATTCTATTATGTATTTAATACAATAGAACCTGTCATTAATCTATTTAAAGGAGAGGCGAAAAAATTTAAGGTTATGGTGTTTTTAACTTAAAGATCTTAATAAAGAAGGGTTTTATCCATAGCAAACATGTCACTCTATACGAATAAAAGGAAAGAAACATTAGAAATTCTTTGATTAGAGCCAGTTTTATAAAAAGTCCAACGAATTCAATAGGTATTGGGTTTGTTTTTATGTAAAGCATATTTCATCATATGTAGTTTGTAACTGTGGCTATGTTCACAGTGGTTACTCAGTTTTGCTATACTTTGTTTTGAGATTTGATTTTTGAAGTGATATAATGAAATATTCCGAGCTCTGTATGGAAAATAAGTACTATAATGCATAATATGTGTACTTGAGTACATCGAATACTTGTAACCGATTTTTCAACCCAGATAGAACTATCATGGTCACAGTTGTTTTCCAATGAAAATAAAAAACACAACAGAATCTAGGTCGACAGATGATTGATCGTTATTGTGATTTCTTTATTATTTAAAAACTAAATCTAAACATGTGATTTAAGAAAGTATAAGTTTGGATTTGTAAAATATCTACCATATTATTAAAAAATATAATTATAAAACTTCCAAATCATATTCTTTAAATACAGCTGTACTATAAACACAGAGATTCATGGTGACACAGCTTTGAGGTCCGCAATATTAAATAGCTCAACTTTACAATACTTCAAATCTGACGTAACCAAATTTATATATCTAATGATTACCAGAACCCTTGTGAGTTGAAGTGTTTATGATGCTGTCGGTACCTCTGGCATGGTGTGCATTATGACTTTCCTCTTTGCATCATATGAAAAGTTGTTCAGTTTGAATATCCGGCTGTCGTAGAACGGCTTGAGGTCTGATATGTTGATCTGCCTGGCTCGTTCCAGCAAATCTCTCTCCGATATCTCAATAACAGACTGGGAATGATTATGGAGTCCCCTCATGTAGGCCAGTTGGTCCATTGTGAGTTGACGGAGAATGTAGTATAGGAGTTCACTGTGATCTTTCTTGTATGAGAGGTATTTTTGGAATGTCTGTAATTAAAATTTATTATTAAAAAAATAATCAGTGGGAGGCTCCCTTGCCAGGATGCCGGCTAGGTTATGGGTACCACAACGATGCCTTTTTCTGCCATGAAACAGTAATGTGTCAGCATTATTGTGTTTCGGTCTGAATAGTCAGTCAAATTACTGGGTAAATGAGACTTAACATATTATAACTCAAGGTGACGAGCGCAATTGTAGTGCCGCTCAGAATTTTTGGGTTTCTTTGTCGTAATAAAACAAAAATCCTTAATTTTTTTTATTACTCGTACAATTTTATGTTTGTAAAAAACATTGTCATAAAGAATGTAATATTAAATAGAACTAATTAAAACATTATTATACCGCATAATTTAATTAAATATCATTAAATTATTTTTTATAAAATCAGAGAGAAATTATTATTTTTGTTATTTAGAACTTGTTTATAAATATATTGAAAAACGTCCATTGGACGTGGTTCAGTAGACATATGAGTTATAAGAGACTTCATAGCTGAAGTATGACACAAATGGTAGTTGACCAGCTAACGTCAAGGTGTCGAAATTGCGTGACGGTGTGCGCGCGCATCGTATATTTTCACTAAATTTCGATAAAATAAATATAGGTGCCATCGATAATGTTAACAATTTATTTATTATTAGTCTTTATTTAAAGGTGTATACCCAATACAATGTATGTAACTTAAAAATGAAATAAAAACAAAAATTAATAATTAAAAATGGTAATAAGCTTATCATAATTAACATTTTGTCGTCACTCTTAATGCAAATTGTTCATGCCTGTTTGGTACCTGTCGTATCAGGGCTATTTTTTGTTCGCCACCCGGTGCACTGAGTGCCAGTGCCTGAAAATGGAACAGTTCAAATCCTCCGCCAATGCACTGAGAATCTCGTTACTAGAAGTACGGAGAAGACTCCAAAAAGATGCTGTTCTGGATCTTATAATCGCGAAGAAGTCTGGTACTCCGGCCTTAGCGAACATGTCCGACGCGCTGCAGTACCGTGGCAACTTCATCAGGATACGATACGCGTCATTGTATTGCACCCAGATGTTGCTGACAGCACGCCGTTTTAAAATAACAATGATCAAAGTGTACCTGTCTCATGGCCCTCATGACGCTGTACTTCTGCGTCTCCACGAAGCTCTCCAGCATGCTGCGGATGGCGATGTTGACATCCTGCTCGTTCACCTGTCCCCGCAGGTGGATCCTCGCGTGCGCTTCGCTCATTCTTATCACTGGATATACATATATTGTTAATGCGGATCGCACTGCAACCGATTGAGGGAAGGGTTCGTTTCGTTGTGGGCATCTTAAACCAAATGATTTGAGTTTTCAACTATTCGACACGTGTTTCGCCTCTACACAAGGCATCCTCAGGACATGTTGAGTCGCCAAAATCTTGCACGAGACTGATTTTGGGTTTCCGCAAAGTAACGCCTACTTTAATAAAAAAAGGCATCTTAAACTAAAACTACTATATACGATGTGAATTTTTGAAGTAATACTTTTTTAGACGCGTTATGAAAAAATGATGAGAGTGAAATTTTAAGATGCGCGCGCATCATTGTAACACAAAAGTAACACGTTGAAATTGGTTCCAAAAATTTTCAGTCATTCGCTAAATTTTTTTGGTTTCTTCGTCCATTATTAGGACAGGCAAAGGGTTTAAGCCCATATTCCGTATTCATTATTTAAGAATTAAATTTAACACACACACACACACACCCACACCTTATTAGTGTTAAGTAGGTACCTACTTAGTGATTATAGATATGGAAGAGCGGGATCTTCTGACACAGGTTTTGTCATCTAAAAGAAGGTCCCAACCAATTATATCATGTAACATAACCTTTCGTACCAATAAAGAAATTTGAATTTGAATTGTCAAAGCATAAAGAATAGAAAGAATATTTTCTGTTGTCACATCTAGTAACTCGTTGTCGATGAATCTACGTAATCTTGTGTAGTGAGTTGTGACTCAACCGTGGCTCGCGTCGACTGTTGAAGTCGACCGGCCCGGGTCGGTATGATTTTGATGCGATGGTGTTTTAAAACTACCCACTAGTATTATAATTGTTATAAAATATTTGTATTATAATTTTTATTTAATATTTGTATTACATATTAGAAATGTATATAAGCTATACTTACCTAATTAGCCTATTTTAATTACTTTATATTTACTGTACGCTTTAAGATGCAATTTTGTTACCCACTTTTTATAAAATAGCCTGTAAGTTCCATTTAAGAGGAAATTCCTTTATGGAACAATAAATGTCTTAAACCATAAAGCCATATTTACAAGATTTTTACAAAATTGTTCTTTGTTTTTGTTACACAATTTTTTCTCCCCTAAATAATCGTATATGGTCACAGATACTTATATTTAGTCACGTTTTTACACTTTTTCACAACGCACGACGGCATTTTTAAATATATCTTATTGAGACGCAAACTGATCTGTCACAGACGATGACAATTCTCATAATGGCCGTCTATCGGCCTGTAGCAGTGTAAGTGTGTGCGTGGGGCTATGTATTTACACGTTAATCGGCTTGTTTTGGTGCTACACTTTTACTTTTTTACTAGTCCGTGCATTGAAGTAAATTGGTTACACCATTTTATGTTATTGAAATCATTTATCATTCATGAGGTTTCTTTCTATATATTCCTACTCAAGGTTTTAGAAAGAAGATGATCAAGAGAAATTTATAACAGATTCATGCGTATATAACTACCAATTTATATTTCGAAGACGTTTTATTGTGCTAATTATACAGTAAATAGGTTACAGCACCCTCTAGCTACATATAATAATTTTGTGCTCATAAAGGTGATAACATAACATAGTGTTGGTAGCCAATGTTAGTAGTTGGAGCAAATGGTTAAATACGAAAAAAAAATATTTATTGAAAATCGAAAACTACTACCAGTCGAAAGTAAATACTTCAAACCTGCGATGAATTTCGTCGTTATATATCTAATTCGTCTTGAATTCGTCCTATTGTAAAGATATAAATCGCCCCAAAAAGGTGTTTGAATTTATATTGCAGAACAAAACGGCAATATCATACTTTAGCTGAGCTGTTTCACCTGATTCCTGACGCCGAAGTCCACCTTCCCCCACAGTACGGTTTTCAAGGAATTTTCTTGTGTGGTGTTTCCGGAACTATACGACATTGGTACCTTTAAAAAAAAGCGTGTAAACCTTCCTTAAAGGCCGGCAACGTTCCTGTGATTCCTCTGGTGTTGCAAGAGAATGTAGTGATCACTACGCCACTACCAGGTGACCAGTACGCTCATTTGTCTTGTTTCCAAAAAAAAAAAATATATATTTTAACCCTTAATAATAAGTGTATTCTAAATTATACCCTACATACCAGATTCAATATGTCTGACGGTGATGGGCAAGCTTCCAGTAGCGAGGGACTCTTGTCGTAGTTGGCTGTACATTTTCGCTACTTTGTCCTGATCCATGTTCTGTAAATATTTTAATAAGCCCATTAATATTGGGTCCAAAATCATCAATTGATCATTAATAAGCCAATGAAAAGTGGTGGTTTTTGCTCTTGATAGTGATTTTCATTATTATAACAGTAGAAATAAGGGATTGCTTGTAACTAATTCTAGTAGGCTTCATAAGATACATAATAGCTTTAAGGGTAAATGTACACACTTCTACAATAAAGTCCTAGCCACTGTTCAGGCATTATCTATAAATAAATTTAAATGTTTTATAAAAAAAATGGCTCTGTCGTAAATCCTATAACTCCACTGCTGAATATCTAAATGATCGGACAGCCTGGGACTAGATTGTGATTATTTTATAGCGATAGAAAGGACTGTACAATATTGTATATTTTTATTGAAAAGAGCGCAAAAAAAGAATGCTGAGAGAGTTTCTTGCGCCGCTTCTTCTCTCTCAGAGCGCCATGACATCAAAAAGAATTCTAAAGGAATCAATTTTGAGAAAATAAATGCCTTTTATGCCTTTTTACACATAATATCACCACCACAGGTTGGGAAAATTTGACTTTTTCAGTAAGCCTCTATGAACGAGAGCTCTGCTGATTTTTGGGTTCAGTGCCTCTTTAAAAATTAAAAACGGTCAACTGCAAGTCAGGTCATATATATTACAGGTCATTTAGTTATATATATACATATTAATAATCGTTACGAAAATGCTCACAATATATATTATATCTTTATTTAATTACAGTGTATGTGGTCATTGAGTATTAATTGAAGTTTGAGTATTTTTGTTGTATCATTACTTCAAATGTTTTTTTTTTATTAACTTAAACTAATTATACGTCTGTCCATCTACTAGGTCCCTGTTTCTCAGAAACACGTGCAGGAAAAGTTCAACATTTAGCTGACATAGGTTGATTCCGATGGCCATAAATACCTATTAAATCTGGAAATATCATCCATTTCATTTAGCGCAATCCAACAGCACAGTTTAAGAAGCTAAACAAATTGCTTAACTGTTCAGGCATTATCTATAAATAAATTTAAATGTTTTATAAAAAAAATGGCTCTGTCGTAAATCCTATTACTCCACTGCTGAATATCTAAATGATCGGAGAGCCTGGGACTAGAATGAGATTATTTTATAGCGATAGAAAGGACTGCACAATATTGTATATCTTTATTGAAAAGAGCTCAAAAAAAGAATGCTGGGAGAGTTTCTTGCGCCGCTTCTTCTCTCTCAGAGCGCCATTTGTTTCCGAAGCCTTCTGTATCTGTACTGTATCTTTATTACTATAGTGTGTGCGTCATTGTGTGTTAGTGTGAGTGCATTGCTCAAAATAGATGTTAGCTTTCAATCTCATTTTTTTTTCGACGCATAAATGGACACAATCATGTCGAAATTGAGTTAAGAACACAAAACTGGTCATATTGTGATTCATAGTAACGGACAAATAAAAAACGGCAGCCCTACTGTCACTCTTTAAATGACATCATGACTTAGTAGCCCAACCCACATGTATGGAATACATTAATACATATTTATTAAAAATTTAAACACGAATTCCTTTAAATGTGCTGTTTGAGCTTGGAACGTTTTTCAGGAACTACATCCAAATCATCTAAGCTTTGCAGTTTGGAGTAAAGAATAAACCCAAACTGGTTTTGTTCTAAAAAATCTAATAGCTCTTCTTAAGTAACATAGTATTTTAAAAGAAAGGAACAACGTAAAATGAATGTTTTCCTACTTGGATTGGTACGAATGGACCGATTAGATGGCTGGCCAGATCCCCGGACCTTACACCATTAGATTTTTTCTTTTGGGGAGACGTGAAAGATATGCTATACAAAAAGCGATACGAGAAGTTTTGAACACTTTGCAGTTTGGAGTAAAGAATAAACCAGTTTGCTTTAGGAAGGTGACATTTAAGTGTTTTTCACACTGAGAGTAAGAATATATAAATAATATTATACCTGTAATTTAGGGTGGATGTTTTCTCTTGCGTACACAATATATTTCTTCAGCAAGTCCTGTGGCAATGTTATATCATCTTCATTGGCATCCTCGAGAGTAGTGCCTCGCTGAGTCGGGTGATGTTTTATGTGTGAACTTACAACAAATCTGTTGAAATTAAGTAAAGTTAGATTTTCAATAAAAGTTTATTCGCATTTTTGTTTGGAATAGGACAGACAGTCACACTGGTCATCATAATCATCATCATCAGCCGGAAGACGTCCACTGCTGGGCAAAGGCCTCCCCCAAAGAGTTCCACGAGGATCGGTCCTGCGCTGCTCTCATCCAACGTTTTCCGGCGATCTTGACCAGATCGTCGGTCCATCTTGTGAGCGGCCTACCAACACTGCGTTTTCCGGTACGTGGTCGCCATTGGAGGACTTTACTGCCCCAACGGCCATCTGTCCGTCGAACTATGTGCCCTGCCCACTGCCACTTCAGTTTCGCAATCATTTGGGCAATGTCGATGACTTTGGTTCTCCTACGGATCCCCTCATTTCTGGAGGTCTACTCGCAAAATCGACAACGATATATTCGGAACGATACGATAATACTCCGAATATATCGCACCTGTCCTACTCTAACAACTGTTCGTATTCCATATCGTTTATCGTATCAATATCGCTACCATAGACTAATATTTTTATTTTTTTACGATGTTAGACGGAATGAATTATGCGTAAATCTTGAAAAACTAAATATGTATTATCTGTGCTATGTCGCTGTTAAGTGTCAACAGTCAAAACATAATTTAGGCGCTAAGGATCATGCCAGACTCTGCACCATCAATTTCCATCATTTACACAAAATGTAAATATTCAAAAATTATGTAATGAATATAATATGACCATTTAAAATTGAACAAATAAGACAAAACTTGCGGATAATAAAAAAGTAACTCAACCCTTCTCGTCGACTTCCTATTTCTCAGGCGGCCATTTGCATTACTTTCTACGCATAAATTGATGCGCCCTGCCCATTATTATTATGTTGCCCCTCAGGATTCTCGAAAAACATAAAAATTCTGAGCGGCACTACAATTGCGCTCGTCACCTAGAGACTAAATGTTAAGTCTCGTTTGCAGTATTTTCACTAGCTACGGCGCCCTTCAGCCCGAAACACAGAAATGTTTACACATTACTGCTTCACGGCAGAAATAGGCGCCCTTGTGGTACCGATAATCTAGCCGGCATCCTGTTCAAAGGAGTCTCCCACTGGTCTGAGCACGCGTTTGATACCAATTGAACACGCTCCGCCCGTAAACGAATTGTCAAAGGAAAAACCGCTTGAATTAATTGGACTACAAACAAGGACAGGAGTTACTAGTCCTTGGTCCAGTTTCCTAGTCTTATGCACAGTCCACTCTACAAAAAGTCCGCTGAAGTGAGGCTGTATAGCTCAGCCAACAGTACTCTTCACATTCACAAAACTAGCGCTCATATAACAACGGAATATACAACTGTTACTTATTATTTTAAACGTTCCGTGCGAGCGCTCTTCCACTGAGCCAACCGTTCGAGTGACGCGACGTACCGTTCAGAAATCTTGTTCAACTCTCAGGGTTCGAGTCCCGCATCGTTCATAAATTTTGTTTTCGAATTTAATTTGTGTAATAAATCCCAAATTGTTTATTTCAATATTTCTCCAGACGACCACTGCGTATATAATTAGTTATATTTCTATTAAACTTAATTGCGTATACTAACTTGGCCAAGTGAGCGTCTTGCATAGGATCGGGTTCGTCTCGGACCACACATAGAACGTCGAACCGCGACAGTATGGGCTCAGACAAGTTGACATTCTCACTAAACGTTAGCGACGCGTCGTATCGACCACCGATCGGATTGGCCGCAGCTATTATCGAACATCTGGAATTATTGTTAGTACATTGTTAATAATATAAGTTACTTAGTACATTACAAGTTATTTATGCAACTGTTGTGTAATAAGGGGTATTAAAACACGAATGTGGATTGGATTGTGAAGTGGTAATAGTATCACATGAGTGTTTTAATACCTAATTATCAACAATTGCATACAAGCCTTTGTCGACACCCAGAATATGAATCCTCTAAAAGATTCTGGAACAGTAAGCTTACTTACCTAATATCATTAATTACTGATTATAAACAAATAACCTAAGTATTAATGAAACAATTATTTATTTCAGTAGTAATTTACATTTTGTATAGTGCAATAATTAAAATTCACTCGAATATAATGTTCTTTTGCAGCGTTTAAAATGAATCGCTTATTTTTTGTAAACAAAACAATAAAAATATCGAAGAAAAATGGCGGGGATTCGAATAACCTACTTTTTTTTACGGCGTGCGACGTTCTTGGGAGTGTGGAGCGCGCGTAAACGAAAATGTTCTTTTTTTGAAATTCATACAAATACCACGCATCGTGCAATAAGAATGTGGGTGTCTGTTCAAACTCTTTGCGCGGGAAGGGATCGAAAAAAAAAACCAAGGAGTGTTGTTATGATATTCAGTACAACATTACAACACTCGTTTGGATGATCTAATGGTTATTACGACATTGGGTGTTTTAATGTTGGTAATAAGCTAACTGTTTCAAAATCTTTAATAGAGGATTTAAAGCATGGGTGTAGATAAAAGTACTTTACGTAACTAGTGTGCTATAAATGAAGCATCTATAAATACTCATAAAATGTTCACAAGTGCGCAAAAGCGTCAAACAGTAACTTACGTAAGTAATTAAAAATACGTCAGTGGATGCTACAGGGGCGCAGAGACTATATTGTACTCCAAATTTCTTTATCCTTAATATTATAGTAACCTTTTCGCATTAAAACCGTTTTTATATATGTCTTGAATGTTTTGTCAGGCAATTCTGTTATGGTCGTGGGGAGCTTTTTATAGAATCTAACAGAATTACCCAAAAATTACTTATTTGCCTTAGTGGTTCTAAAACTGGGTATAGCAATTTTTTGGTTATGTCTGGTATAACCTCTTTAATCCAATCTATACGGTATACCGTTAGAGAATGACACAAAACACACCCACATCCATAAAAAATGTCTACATATTATTAACATATTTTTTGCATTACTCGAAATGAAAGTGTCCACTTTAAATATCAAAAAAATTTTAGCACGCAGTAATTTTCTTTAATACCTATAACTTCATAAAACCTCTTTGTAAGTGAAACATTAGTAGTATATGATTACAATTAGAATGTTTCGACATTGTACACATTTTTTTTATGAAATTCCGGGACGAGACGAGCAGGACGTTCAGCTGATGGTAATTGATACGCCCTGCCCATCACAATGCAGTGCCGCTCCGAATTCTTGAAAAGCCCCAAAAATTCTGAGCGGCACTTCAATTGCGCTCGTCACCCTGAGACATAAGATGTTAAGTCTCAATTGCCCAGTAATTTCACTAGCTACGGCGTCCCTCAGACCAAAACACAGTAATGTTTACACATTACTGCTTCACGGCAGAAATAGGCGCCGTTTTGGTACCCATAATCTAGCCGGAATCCTGTGCAAAGGAGCCTCCCACTGGTTAAAATATCTTGCAGGCATAAATTTTGACTTTATTGGAAAAATAAAATACTAATAACCGCACTTGAACCTAACAAATTAGTGAGATATCAATGTAATATCTTAATATATATATTTATTTTGTGCGTCTGTTGTAACTGAACACATCCTAAACGGCTGGACCGATTTTGATGATTTTTTGTGTTCTAGTGAATTTGAGAGTGGTGTGTATCTTCAGGTGGATTCGAGAATGGTTAATTTCACAATTGAACTACCTCCTAAACGGCTGGACCGACTTTGATGATTTTTTTGTGTTCTAGTAAATTTGAGATTGGTGTGTGTCTTCAGGTGGATTCGAGAATGGTTAATTTCACAATTGAACCACCTCCTTTACGGCTGGACCGATTTTGATGATTTTTTGTGTGTTCCAGTGAATTTGAGATTGGTTTAGATTCTTTATATATAATTCGAATATAATTCTCCTGCTCATGTGAATGCTAGTGATATCCTCCTAACGGCTGGACCATTTTTTAAATTTAAGACGTGTGTAGGGACAACATCTGTCGGGTCTGCTAGTACCTTATAATTTATTTCAGTGTTTTCATGTCATTGAGTAAGCACTGCGCTTTTCCAAATATCTTTATCGATTATTAAACCTAACAGTATGGAGGTAAAGTTTCGTTTGATCAAAAGATGTTTATATACTTATTATAACTACATAATATATAATACACTGTGGACAGTTTTAAGTGTAATTTCTTCTTCTTGAGTTATTGTTTATTTTACATCGACAATAGTATAACTTCTTTCATTAAAAGAACTAACTAATTATATTATAGTGTATATTTATCTACAGCAACTTCATTTCTTAAACACATAATACATAATTGTAAGCAAGAAAAAATATTTTTCTTTTCTCATACTCGGAAAGTATTGTTGTTTTGATCTGATTATTGGGTAGAAAATGTTGCCTCCCTCCACAGAGAGGGAAAAACTCATACAAATTACTTCCCACCCAAGGGCCGGAATGAACTTTAAAAATAGAACTGCTGTCAGCTGTGTAGAGTTTTATGTAAATGAGAAACTAATAAAAAAATGCTGCGGCCATGTGACTTTCTAAACAGCCAGTGTGAACTTAGCACAAACTACTTTGAGCGGAATAAGCCGCAACAATTACGCGGCGAGTTCCATATTTAAAATTAAAAAAGTCGACATAAATTGTCCTAATTTGACAATTAATTTTAAATAGGTACTACTAATATTATTACATATTATCTATGAATAGTTTACATAAACAAATAGTTTTATTTTCCTCATATACGAAATGAAAAAAAGAGTGTTTAACACGGGTAAAAAAATCAATTCCTACTCGGACTATAGCCGGTCTGAATACCTCGGGAATTGATTCATTCGAGCCTCGGTTAACAATCTACTATTGTTTACCTAGCGTGCAGTGAAGTTACGATGCCAGCTTTGGATATAGATATGGACTGCTGCTCCATGGCCTCGTGTATCGACGTTCGGTCCTGATCATTCATCTTATCGAATTCATCGATAAGGCACACGCCGCGATCAGCCAACACTAGTGCGCCCGCTTCCAACGTCCAATCCCTTTAAAACAATCGTATTCATTTAATATGCACCATAACACAGCAGTTATTATTGTATTGTGTATTCAACCAGCGAGCTCTCGCGTTCCGTGCGCTCTTCCAACTGAGCCAACCGTTCGGGTGACGACTCGTTGATAAATCACTAATTTTATTTGTGTAATTAACACCAGAAGTGAGGGTTATCACTTTAAAAACATAACATATTGTCTTTACTCTCTTGATATTATGTCTTAGCTCAGATATTATCACATTGTGGTGCATGGGTATTTTTTAAATATGTAAGGGGTGGGCTGGCTATTCCGATTCAAATTCAATTCAAATTCAAATATATTTATTCAAAATAGGATGTGACATCACTTATTGAAAGTCAAAAAAAACTACCACCCATTCTAAAGAGAATGCCTCAGGCCTGAGAAGAATGGGCGCAACAAACTCAGCGGGCTTTTTTTTTTCATCGAATAAATATGTTTACAAAGTAATATTGTACAATTAAACTTATTATTTAATAGCCTGAGGGCGGTCACTCCATTCCCAATCTGTGGTATCATTAAGAAAGTCATTTATGTTGTAGTAACCTTTACCACACAAACGTTTTTTAACAATTCTTTTGAATAACGTTACACTTTTGTTTTCAACATTTTCTGGGATCTTGTTGTAAAAGCATATACATCGCCCCACAAAAGACTTACTAACTCGACTAAGCCGAGTAGTATGCATCATCAGTTTATGTCTGTTCCTGGTGTTAACATTATGGTTCTGGCAAATTCACTTATGTGCCTATGAACATACATTACATTATCAAGAATATATTGAGAAGCAACAGTCAAGATGTTAATTTCTTTAAATTTTGCTCTCAATGATTCTTTAGGACCTAGGTTATAAATAGCGCGAATAGTCCTCTTCTGCAGCACAAATATTGTATTAATATCGGCAGCGTTGCCCCATAGCAATACACCATAGGACATAATACTATGGAAATAACTAAAGTATACTAGTCGCGCCGTATCTATGTCAGTTAATTGTCTAATCTTTTTAACCGCGTATGCTGCAGAACTAAGTCTGTTCGCCAATCCTTCAATATGGGGGCCCCATTGTAATATAAAGAGTATAATATAGAAACAGATGCCCAAAGGAAAATGACATGACATCTTTGTATGATATAATTTTCATCTCACATAAAAAAGTTATGTATTACCTTGTAGTTGGATTCTTTCTGACGTATGCTGTGAGACCGACTGCACTGGCGCCTTGACCTGTTGTGAATATAGCACGTGGTGCGATCTGAAAAATAAAAATGTTGGTAAGTTAAGATCGAATTTTTATAGCAAATTTTAATACCATCGACCAAAAATTCACAAATAATCTTACATCGAAATAATTAACCGTTGTAAAATTGTGTAACTTCTACCGCATATACCACGGGGAGTATTCCGAAGAGCTGTTTAACCTGATTACCGCCGCCAAATTCCACCATCGTTCCACCATTTTTCCCTAAGGCGCCAAAAGAAGTATAACTTCAAAAGCATTATTTTTTATATAACGTAAAGTAATTTTAATTTTTCTTCATTTCAAATCTGTCTGGCCACGTATCTATAGATTTACTGTTGACATGTTGTTACTGCTTGTTTTAAACATTTCTTAAGTTCCACCTTCGCACGACACGCCACAAGTTAGGATATCATCCCCACCACGTGGATGTGTGGCGGTCCTCCACAGTGTGGTTTTCAAGTAGCTTTCTCCCTCGTACTACAAAGCTGTGGAATGAGATTCCTTGTGCGGTGTTTCCGGGACGATACGACATGGGTACCTTCAAAAAAAGCGCGTACACCTTCCTTAAAGGCCGGCAACGCTCTTTTGATTCCTCTGGTGTTGCAAGAGAATGTGGGCGGCGGTGATCACTTAACACCAGGTGACCCGTACGCTCGATTGTCCTCCTATTTCATAAAAAAAAATAGAAAAATACTACAAACGCTACAAATTTTGGGTAGAATAACACTCTTAACTGTTCAATGGTTGCAAAATGGTGTCTGGAATATTCACCCTTTTCGTCACTTTGTACAATATATATATTACTAGCTGACCCACCAAACGTTGTATTGCCGATATTAAAATCGCGATACAAAAGTAACTATTGATCGTAGATGGGTGAAAATTTGAAGTTGTATGTATTTTTAATGCTGACTCATAATCAAACAAATTAAAAAAAAATGTCAAAAAAATTAAAAAAAAATTTTAGTGTGGACCACCCTTAACATTTAGGGGGATGAAAAATACATGTTGTCCGATTCTCAGACCTACCCAATATGCACTCAAAATTTCATGAGAATCGGTCAAGCCGTTTCGGAGGAGTTCAAAGTTTAACACCATGACACGAGAATTTTATATATTAGATGTTGATCTCATAGCATCTTTTATATGTTCATTACAGTATTTACTTACCTTCTCTGTATACTTCAAGAATTGAGACTTAGCCGTACCGGGATCTCCACAAATCAGTACATTAATATCACCACGGATTTTGTGCTTGTCACCTAAACAATACAAATGGTTTTGATTATAGATTCTGATGGTGGACAACAAAAATAAATTTAGTTAATATTTACAATATAGAATCTACTACTACTACTACTCATTGCGAATTGAAACATTTTACAAAGAGATAAGCGAGTAAATTCAAGTAATTATTTAAATGTAAATTGGATGCACATGAGATACAACTAACACAACCTTAAAGTTCCACAATTAAATACTATGATATCATCAGTAATTTTTAGTTACCTAGTTGTTAAATACAACACTATTATTTAGCCTCCAAAAATGACTTGGTTGACTAAGACGGAAACCATAAAATCATTAATACCTGGATTTTTGGGTTCGCCTCCAAATAAAGCTAGTGCCAATCCTCTCTTTATATATTCATGTCCGTATATAGAGGGCGCTATACTCTGTATAATTCTCTCACCAATATTTGGATCTTTGGACAACTTAAGTATTTGTGCAACATCTTCATCGGTAAGTGATTCAACAATGTGTTTGCAATCCTTCACTACTATGTAGTTGGCTATTATGACTGTAGCAAATACGGGAAAGCCCTGCAACAAAACAAATTTATGTACATTTAAAAAAATATTAGAATGAATTTGTTGTAAACAAGTTAAAGTTTTCACTTTCAAACAGTTGGTTGGTTGTCCATCCAATATTCATTTTCCATTATATCAACAGAATTCTTTCATCAAGGAAGAATAATTTCGATTGTGTTACTTTCAAACAATTTGTAGCAGACAAATAAAATTTGAAAACAAAATTTCAGATTCGAACCCACGACCTCCGGCGTTCCGTGCCGGTGCTCTCACCAACTGAGCTAACCGCCTCGTTATAAAATTCTGTTTGCTTTGTTCAACTCTCAGGTTGTGGCTTCAACTACAGGATCTACTTAACAGTTGATAACCTGCTCAACCCCAATATTTGCATATTAGGAAATTATATGTTATGTTTTTAAAGTGATAACCCTCACTTCTAGGATTAATACACAAATAAAATTTGAAAAACAAAATTTTATGAACGATGCGGGATACGAACCCACGACCTCCGGCATTCCGTGCCGGTGCTCTAACCAACTGAGCTAACCGTTCGAGTACCGCCTCGTTATAAAATTCTGTTTGCTTTGTTCAACTCTCAGGTTGTGGCTTCATCTACAGCATCTACTTTACAGTTGATAACGTTCATAAAATTTTTGTTTTTCAAATTTTATTTGTGTATTAATCCTAGAAGTGAGGGTTATCATTTTAAAAACATAACATATTGATTAATCTGTAGTAGCTTTCGTTTACTTTGACACAGTATATTCAGTAGATAACTTTCACGGTATTTTTACATTGGGCCACACATACCAGCACTATAAGGATTAAGGTTAATTACTTAATTAATTAAGACGTCCAATACTGGACCAACGCCTTCCCCAACAATCTCCACAACGATCAGTCCTGCGCTGCCCTCCTCCAAAGTATTCCGGCGATCTTCGGTCAATCTTGTCAACACTGCGTCTTCCGATACGTGGTCGCCATTCGAGGACTTCACTGCCCCAAGGGTCATCTGTCCGTCGAACTATATGCCCTGCCCACTGCCACTTCAGTATCGCAATCATTTGAACTATATCGGTAACTTGGGTTCTCCTACGGATCTCATCATTTCTGATTCGATCTCGCAAGGAAACTCCGAGCATAGCCCTCTCCATTGCCCTCTGAGCGACCATGAGCTTTCTCATAAGGCCCATAGTTAGCGACCACACCGTAAGTCATCACTGGCAACACATACTGGTGGAAAACATTATGTGATGATATATGTTTCCCTTTATTATGTATTTGTGGAACACAACTCTGTTTTTGTTTGTTTGGACACATTCCTCTTTCTATGCAGGTGTTAATAAGTATATCAGTGAAGCAAACCACTATTATGATATATTACTTAATGTCTACACCTTTTTCACAGGAGCTTTGGAACTATTTAATTTATTTATGATTTAATTTATTGTAAGCTGTATAGCTTTCCTAATTAACATACTGACATCACTGTTATTGAAATAATCATTTTCATTAGGAAGTATTTTTTTGACATTTTCGTAATATTAAGAGTCTTTAAATTCATCAACAAATTTGTTACTAAATGCTTCTAAAATAGTTTGATCAACTGTTCGATTTACTATGACACAGGCCGAAATAACCAGATGCCATAGTTTCTTTGGGATTGGGAGTCTTTTTTCTTTGTGGTTCTTCTATAGTATGGTAGTTGTTTCTAGAATATTCAAGAACTTTGTGACATGTGTTTTGTAATTTTACATAATGTAATCTGAGACATAGTTGATTGAATCTGACTTCCGTGATTTAAACGATTTATCCCTACACTCTATTTATCTCACGGATTCTTATTAAGTTAAGTCTAACTGCTAAAATTCTGTTGAAGCCGCTTTAGTTTGGTTAAACCGAGTGTAAAACGAAGTTAGCCCATCCCTAGTTCAAATTGATATGAATTTCTCTGTGCTTTTCAATAACCACATTACATTGTAGTTGAAATAAAATGCGTATCTATCTTAGTCACGATAACTGACTTACTTGTTCAGTATTCAAGGATCCATCATAATTATTTGTATAGATGCCGGTCAAATCAACTTCATCTCCTGGCTTGCATCTATCACAGAGGTCTGAGAGCAGAATGCAGTCCTTACTTCTGGGTATCCTACCAGCTGGGATCCGCCCCGGAGACTCCTGTATTGTGACCTTTTGATAATTCCTATACACTGTTTGTTCCATGTTTACCTGAACAAAATAAAGTACATTTAGTTAAACTAAAAATATGTCTTAAGTTCATACAATATTTGAATGTTCAAGTTTTAGTATAAACAAATACACTATAGCTATGATTATAAGTTTTGTTTGTAAAAGATATTTATTCATGGTTTCATTTTTCGCCATAAATATATTCTACTTTTTATCATGTTCTTCATTGCTGAAGATCATATCCACTTTGGTCAAGGGTCTGGGTCACAGTCTTATACATGTTTCTTCACTGCATCCTACTCTTAGACTTCAGTGCTGTGGTCACTTGAGAGGCCGCATAGTCGTTTCCTCTTTAAGAGAAGTGTTTCCTAGCACCACCACCTAAAGTACAGGCAGCAGTTTGTTGACAATCTGGTTTTTATGCCAAATTATTGCAGTATCAAGGCATTCCTTTAAAATTTAACTCGAATAATAAATTTGAAATATAAGCAAAGTCAAAAGAGATTGAAATAGTCAAACTTTCTCACCCACCAAAATGCGAAAGTGGACACAATAATCATCAATATTCCCATCTACCATACTCAGGGTATCATTATAATCCATACTATGGAAAATGGAACTTTAATTCTGTTGGAGAGTGAAGTTAACCGAAAAAGAAATTGGGATTAAATGTTGTCGCTAAGAGCTTTATAATTAATAAATAGGGATATTAAGAACTAACAGTAATTGATGATGTGGGCTGAAGTGAAGTAAAATACCAATCATACACACTGAAATGTATTTTTTACAATACTTACCATGAATGGACCAGAACTTTGACATTCCGGACATGATCCCGGCTTCACTTCAGAGTTTTGTGACTGCACAAACGGCCCCAATATATATCCACATCTATTACAATCATACTTGACAACAGACAGCTGTGGTAACACTCCTGTCGTAGCAGTGATCACACCCTGGGTACGCACTAACTGGTTCAAATGCAGTTTCCGGAACGTCCTCAATTCCTCAATCAAAGGCAGATCTGATATTCTAACGTGAATTTCTGAAGTAACTCGTTCGTAACTGGGAAATATCTGAAGCACAATCGCTTTGGCAACTTCATCAAATATTTGCAGCATTTGGAATGGCGCTTCCGGCAAGAAATAGGCTAATACTTGCTCTCGTCTGGCAAGAACATCAAACTCGACGTGAAATGATGCCTGGTTAAGTTCGCACATGCGCCGTATGCGATCCTTGAAGACATACTGGCCTTTACTGTTTGTATATGTTCGCAGAAAATTTTTAAACCTGAAAATAAACATGGTTTAATAAAAAAGTTTTTTTTTTATGAAAATAAGGGACGAGAGCAGGACGTTCGGCTGATGGTAATTGATACACCCTGCCCATTACAATGCAGTATCGTTCAGGATTCTTGAAAAACCCAAAAATTCTGAGTGGCACTACAATTGCGCTCGTCAGACATAAGATCTTAAGTCTCATTTGCCCAGTAATTTTACTAGCTACAGCGCTCTTCAGACCGAAACACAATAATGTTTACATTATTGTTACTGCTTCACGGCAGAAATAGCCGCCGTTGTAGTTCTAATAATCTAGACGGCATCTTATGCAAAGGAGCCTCCCACTGGTAAATTTTCTTTATTATTATGATCTTATATTTAACTATAGAGTTACAAACTAATTTCTGTCCTCGATATTTAACGTTTACTAAAAATATAAACGGGAAGACAATAAGCAATAACAGAAAAATAGCGGCTCCATAATGGAAATCATACAACACAGAATCAAGATCAGAAAGGAAATCTCTAGCCTTTTGTTGAAAGACAATCTGTATAGTCTGTTTCACGGAAGAGGTCCCGTGGCAATAATCAATGGGGAGACAAAATCTGTAAAGACCAAAGAGTTTACAATCCCGCTACATTCTTCTTCTTACGCGAGAGGGAACATACCATACTGTCAGCCAACATTTGTCTAAAGGCACATTTCACATTTACTAATATCATAATAAGAGAAGCAACACAGCCTTATCATTTACAAATATTTTGTAGTTTCAAGTAAAACATAAATACTATATGTTACTGATGAGACCAGTATATATTTCACACATAAAGTATTATAGTTAAACAAGAAGAATAGGCAACATCACATATATATAATAATATAGCAGAGCCAATTTGTGCATGGATAATCATAAACAAATCAGTTCTGCAGTCAGACCATAGTTGACAACTGTTTACATACATTTAATCAAGGTTGTCGTCAGAAAAATGGGCAGATGTTGCGGATCTTCTTGAACTTAATCCAACCCTTTTTCAGAATATCTCTTATCTAGCATCTACATATACGACTGGCACACTGAAATGATCGGGAATAGAATATTTCCGATTGAGTTAAAATAAAACCTTTTTTAGAATTTGAATACTGGCCTCCTACAATCTTAATGATATTCAGTCAATAAAAAAAAAATCAAAATCAAAAGCTATGTTGGTTTAAAGTTGACACGTCGTTGACAGAAATGGAGCTCACGCGTGAACATTTCCGTGCCATAATTTATCACAATTTTCGTCGCGGCTTATCTCAAAATCAATGTCTCAGCGAACTTGTTTCGATTTATGATGTTGAAGCACCGAGTCAAACGACAATATACCGCTGGTATGCCGAATTCCGACGCGGTCGTGTGTCGCTCAGCACTGTTTCTTCTGCAGGTCGACCAAGAACAGCGGTCACGCCTGAAAACATCGCAGCTGTGCGAACTATGGTATTAGTTGACCGTCATGTGACATACGAGCAGATTCAGGCTGTTATCAGTATCGGAATGAGTGCATTTCAGTCGATATTACATAATGAACTTTGTGTAAGAAAGCTAGTTTCCCGATGGGTACCCCACTATTTGTACGAGGAGCAAAAGGCACTCGTGTAGATTGGTGCCGAAATACTCTGCAACGCTTCAACGGAGGGAATTCAAATGCCGTTTATAATATCGTCTCATGTGACTAATCATGGATTTATAGATACGAACCTGAAAGAAAACATCAGTCAGAAGTCTGGGTCTTCGAAGACGAGGTCTAACCAACGAAAGTGGTTTGCTCCCGCAGCTTGTCAAAGAAAATGTTCGCTACGTTTGTCTCGAAAAAGGGACATGTTGCTACAATTCCTTTACAGGATCGCAGAACGGCTACCGCTGAATGGTATATCACGGTTTGTTTGCCAGAAATGATAGCCGAACTCCGAAAAAATAACCCGAAACGTCGCATCATCTTACATCACGAAAATGTGAGCTCTCATACGGCTCGGAGACAAATGATTTTTTGAAGCAGGAAAACGTTGAGCTGATGGGCCATCCTCCGTACAGTCCTTTTGTCAGTATCAACTTCAGACTGGAATTACTGTTTTAACGATTGGTTTGCACGAATGGAAAAGTGCATTAAGTTGAACGGAGAATACTTCGAAAAACAATAAAATACAATTTAGCTATACCGTGCATGTGGTTTTTATTATTCCCGATCATTTCAGTGTGCCCCTCGTAGTATCTACTTTCTCACAATAAATAAATAAATAAAAAGAAAATTGCTAAGATGTCTCACCTGTTTGCAATTTCTGTTCTCGGCCCCAACATAGATACCCATTCTTTGCTTGTATAACCCTTTGTATCTTCTAAGTTCTCTATACTTTCAATGCCTTCTTCAACTTGTTCGTCAGCTCCAGTTGCTGCTTTTTCCGCCGCACGCCTACGTTTGGCCCGAGGTGCATCACCACCCTCTTCATCTGATTCATCTATAAAATGATTTGGAATGTAGTATTTAAATTCCCCCTATCGGAGGAAGCTAAAAGAATGTATAAGTTCGTTTTTTTTTAAATAGCGACATGTTTTTCCAATAAACTATGATTAAGGTATCAGATACAGACATATTTTCATATTAAGATGCACACACTGACTGATAGGAGGAATATATTGGATTGTCTCTTTTTATACAAAATAATTGTTAACAGTGGAATTGACTGCCCCGAAATTCTCTCGTTAATTAATGTATCCGCTCCCATGAGACTCCCGAGAATCAGCAAACAAGATACATTTTCAACAAATACTGCAAAGTCTAAACTGCAAGGTCACTTTCGAACTCTTAATAGAATTGTTCGCACTTATAATAGCCTTCCGAAAGTCGATCGAACTATAGACATTTTTAATGATAAGCTCTCTGCTTTTCGGTATAAACTTCGGAAATTGATATGTTGCTAGACAGGAATATAATTTGCTGATCAACAAAAATTATTCATTTAATGTAATATTTTAGTTCTGCCGTATTTAAGTAAAATAAGTTTTGTTCATTTTTATTTATAATTGTATTGTATCTTATTATATAATTGTATTATATTGTATCTTAGTATTAGTTCTTATGTTGTTAAAATTAATTACGTTTTACTTGCATGTGGTTGTTGCCTGTAAGTGCAATAACACTTAGATTAGACTTATTTAGAATTATATTTAATGTTATTGGTTAGTGATTATTGTGTTGGCAATGCTAATAAATAAATAAATATAAATTTAAAGAATAAAAGGAATTTAAAGTACTTTAGAGACCTTTTGGAGTCTGAACACGGTGATGCGGGATTTTTATAAAAAGGTAAAGGGGACTATAAAAAATTATGTGATAATTCACTGAAATAATATAATCCTGTTAAAACCACAAGAGTTAATTTGTCTCATAATTCAGGTGTGACTTGATAAAGGTATACCTTTGATAAAGACATGCATCTATATATTACTTACCTAACACAATAAAAAAATTTAAAGATCAAAACTATAATATTATAATATCAATCATACCATATAATAAATCTCTATCATCTCTTCTCATCCTCCCTTCATCTCTGTCCCTTCGCTGAAGCTCTCTCTCAGCAGCAACCCGATCATCCATAGACATTGCATCGTAGTCCTCATCATCCAAACCATCTGCATCATATCTGTCCAGAGCTGGCATTGGACGATAATCACTGTAATCAAATTAAAATAATTTAATTCAAAATAGGATTTAAAATCACCTACTGAATGTCAAAAACTACCTCGAATTCGAAATAGTATGCCTCAGACCTAAGAACGGGCGCAACAAACTACCCCATAACAATGTACCATAAGACAGTACTGTGAAAATAACAAAAGTAAACTAGCTTGCCAATTGCAATTCAATATGGGGGCCCCCCATAACGAATTGCAATTTGGAATCAAGAGTAATACCACGAAATATACCAGATTCCACCAGTTTTACCACCTCTCCGTTTAACAAAACATTCGCATCTACATTTTAACATTACAGTCTTAAAATAATATAAAACAATTTAAAATATAAAAAGATTATTCGAAGTGGTCTCCATTGGCTGCAATAAAGTCCTTTAACCGTTGTGGCCAGTTATCAATAGAAGCACACACTCTTTGCATGGGAAAATTCTTCACTGCCAATTGTACGGATAGTTTTAGGGACTCCAAATTATCATGGCGTTAAGGGCAAGTCGTACTCTCTAAAACTGACCATAAATCATAATCCAGCGGATTAAGATAGGGACAAGACGGCCAGTCTTCAGCTCTGATGAAATCCGAGGAGTTCGTTTCCAACCAAGACTACGTAGACTGAGCTATATGACCCGGCGCCGAGTCTTGCTGGAAGGACCATTCTTGATTATTGAACATGGTGTTGTTAACAGGCTTCACTACCTTTACAAGAATGGTATCTTGATAACTTGTGCCGATGCTTTGATACACCAACAAACCATCACTGAAGTCGGATAGTGCCCATGTTGC
Organism: Leptidea sinapis; assembly: GCF_905404315.1. NCBI lineage: Eukaryota > Metazoa > Arthropoda > Insecta > Lepidoptera > Pieridae > Leptidea > Leptidea sinapis. Next base: position 6,782,377 of record NC_066300.1, on the reverse strand, counting down.
ACTCTGTCGACTAATTGGGAAGCTTCCTTAGAGCTTTGAGCATAAATACGGTCATTTTGTTTGTTAAAAAGTTGCTCAATTGTAAAAAAAATCTCATCCGTAAACAAAAAAATTCTGTGGCCTCCCTTTGAGTACCGCTTCAGTAGTTGTTTCGATTTTACCAGCCTATTCTTTTTTTAAGTATCAGTTAACGAATGACCAGTATGTCTCTTATAGGCTGCAAGTCCTAAGTCATATTTTAAAATACGCGACATGGTTCTAGGTGCTTCTAGGTCATTTTCATCTCCGGAGATAAAATATTTTTGCTTTCGGACAGGATTTCTTCGAATTATTTCCCTTACTGCTTTGACCACCTTTTTCGTACGAACACCACGTCGACGACCAGATCTTTTACTTGTTACAAACAGAGGAGGTCTCATTGTACCTATTAATAGCCCGGTACACAAACATTTTACTAATACCAAGTGTATGGAGAGATTTAAAACTTGCATTTGGCTCCATACCTACTTTGTGTAATGCAATCACAGCGATTTGGTTCTCTTTTTCACCCCACTCTAGTTTAATATCGCAAAATATTTTACAAAACAGTATTTATGACCAGTCTAAGTATAGTTTAATGACTATTTAACATTAGGTTATTGGCGCTAAACCAGTACTCGTCAGCTAGAGCAATGTTTAATTCGTCATATAAAACGTCTTCATCATCTCACTTTGAATATGAGTGAAGTGTCCGCAATCCCCGACAATTCGAGCAGCTCTACGTTGCACGCGGTCAAATGGAGCTGTTACTTACTAGTTACAGTGTGCGCCAGACCAGAGGTGACAGCAATACACTAATTGTGGTCGGACCTGCGCTATTGCCGAAGTATTGCTGTTCTCTATTTATGACGCCCAGCTTCTTCGAAGCCAATTTGACTTAGCCATCCAGATGACTGAGTACGATACGAGTATTAATTCTAGGCGAGGCTTTAAGACGAGTGTTATCAAAGAGCGCTGATACGACAAATGGGTTTTTTAGTGGTATACACACAAACTTTTATCTTCTGGTGGCTAAATTGGTCAATGTGTCAAATTCCAAAATATTTATATTCAAAATAGGATTTAAAATCACTTATTGAACGTCAAAAACTACCACCCATTCAGATTAGTGCATCAGACCTGAGAAGAACGGGCTCAAGAACTCAGCAGTTTTTTTTTATAAAAAAATATTAATTACAATGTGATATAGTACAACAAAAATTTTTAAATAAAGAGCCCGAGGGTGTTCGCACCATTCCCAGTCTCTGGTATCATTAAGCAAATTCATTTGTTGTAATAACCTTTCCGACACAAAAGTGAAGTTTTTTTAAAAATTATTTTAAATTTAGTAACACATTTGTTCACGTTGTGAAAGCACATACATAACCCAATAAAAAACTTACTAACTCAACTTAACCCAGTAGTAGGCATGACAAGTTTGTTTGATCCTTGAGTTAACATTTTTTGTTTTTGTGTTTGGTTTAAAATGCATAAAAGGCATTTATTTTCTCAAGATTGATTCCTTTAGAATTCTTTTTCATGTCATTTCTTATACTACTACCGCTTCGGAAACAAATGGCGCTCTGAGAGAGAAGAAGCAGCGTAAGAAACTCTCCCAGCATTCTTTTTTTGCGCTCTTTTCAATAAAAATATACAATATTGTACAGTAATTTCTATAGCTATAAAATAATCACAATCTAGTCCCAGGCTGTCCGATCATTTAGATATTCAGCAGTGGAGTAATAGGATTTACGAAAGAGCCATTTTTTTATAAAACATTTAAAGTTATTTATATATAATGCCTGAACAGTGGCTGGGAATTTATTATAGAAGTATATACATTTACCTTTAAAGCTATTATGTATCTTATGAAGCCTACTAGAATTAGTTACAAGCAATCCTTTATTTCTAGTGTTATAATAAATTTATCCCGCAAGCTTCTCAAGAAAGGTCTCATTAGAATACAAGTTTCTTCCAGCATTGGTCTATGATTTCCCGAGATACCTGCATGGAACATGAATACATCACCAGTGTGTCATTTGCGTAGCAATGTATGTTGGAGGTGTCCAATCATTAATATGCAACAGTTGCATGCAGGAGATAGCATACAGCCTTGGGGAACTCCAGCTTTCATCAGCTTCAGGTTCCAGCAATAACAGTTTAATATACAACAACTTGTATTCTGTGCCCATTGAGGAAGAAGAGTCCACTTGCATAAGCTCTAGGCAAGCCAAAATAATGGAAGTTGTGAGAGAATTGATCCACTGGTGATCCTCTAGGTATACCAAGAGCTGGTGGTTAATTATGCTCTCCAGGATTTTAGAGAGCAGGGAAGTAATAGCAATAGACCTGTTCATTGAGGAATAGAAACTGGCTCTTTTTTTCGGATGGCCAATTTTTCAGGCCAAGCTTTCAATATGAGTGCTGGAATAAACATGTTAGCACAGGTGTACACTCAAGGGCGTAAGTTCTTAGCACAATGGGCCAATGCCATACAGCCCAGTCTATTCTATTCTTCCTACTGTGGCTTCTGTGGAAGATATACCACAGATTTGCCAGAATCACGTTAGATTAGACTACCAAGCTTTGAGTATGTGTCTTCTAAGTTTAACGGTAATAATCGGTGTTCAGATTACATAAAGTTTAATTTTCTAATAATATCTGAAACAAATAATATACATGCTTGTAAGACTATAAATGACATACACAAATAGAAATACTTAAATAATTAATTAATATAAGTACTAAATAATATTTACAACTTAATCTTATTTATTTTAATATATTTACACAAAATATTTACAAAAGGAGTGTAAACTAGGGAGAGGAGCATTTAACAGAGGTTGGACGGGGGACTTCAGCGGGTATATAATTGTGCAGAGAAGATTGCATTAAGGGACAACTAAAGAATAAATGATCCATGTTTCCCTCATCAAGGCCACAATCACATAGAGAATGATCCCTAATTCTAAGTTTTGCTAGAAAGACTGGAGTGCAGGCATGGTTTAAACGTAAGCGGCATATAGTTGAGATTATTGTTTTATTATGAGTCCTACATTTTGTGAACCAAGGTTTTTGAGGAATTTCTGGTTGGAGTTCTCCATAAAATTTGCCTTTTAACGTTTTGGAAACTTGCCAAATGTTTGACCAACTCTCATACATCTTGGGTTTCAGGGTAGAGCACAAGTCATGAGTGAATATTTCTGAATACTGAAAGGAACCTGAATGAGCAGCTGATCTAGCACAGGCATCTGCATTTTCATTACCAGAGATGCCCATGTGACCTGGAATCCAAGCTAAAACTATGTTAATTTTGAGTTCATAGCACTCTTTCAAAGTTTCTCTTATTTTGGGAATGATGGGAAACTGACTTTTTGTCTTAAACGGATTTGAGAGAATTGATTGGAGGCAACTTTTAGAGTCTGAAAGGATAATAGAATTGTTCATGTTGTGAGACTTAACAAATAGAATAGCTTCAAGAATGGCGATCCCCTGTAAACACAGAAGTGGTAGGTGGGCAGCTATAACTCAGTATAATTCTTGTTGAGGGAATCCATACTGCAGCCCCAACCGGACTCATGTCTGTTTTTGAAACATCCGTGTAGATTTTATACCAATGTCGAAAATCTGAGTCCATTATATGAGAAAAAGTTTTATTTGCTTCAATAGAAAACTTATCAACACCTAAGTCTAAAATTACTGAGGGTCGGAAAGTAAGAGCATTGAAAGGCATAGAAAATAAAGGCAATTTAGAATATTGAAAGAGAGGGTTAGAGAGCTGAGAAAATAAAAGGTAACTATTTATAACGCAAGGTCTTTTGTCTTCAGGTACAATATTATTATCATTGTATAAAACAGCTAATTGTTCTGATTTTTGGAGTAAGGGATGAGCTCGGCAGCCAGCTAGTTTAAAGAAAAATTTATTGGCAAGGAATTGTCTACGTAGTGAGAGGGGAGGATCCACACATTCTACTTGCATTGCATTAATAGGGCTGGATTTCATAGCTCCCAATACTATACGTAAACATTTAGCCTGAATTTTGTCCAATTTATTTAGACCTGCTTTGTTTGCTGGGATTAAGAAAATAGTGCCATAATCTAAATGAGTGCGAATTATGGCATTGTATAGTAATTTTTGAGTGACGGGGTGAGCTCCCCACCAGACACCAGACAGTGAGCGAAGCATATTAATATTTTTCTCACATTTCTGTGAGACATAATCAAAATGCTTGACGCCAGATAATTTGTGATCCAACCAAATACCCAAAAACTTAACATTATTAACAATTGGTAGATCAACATCATAAATTTTAATTTTAATAGGTGGAAGAATTCTTTTATTTGTAAATAAAACTACCTTACTTTTAGATGTTGATAGAGACAGTCCATGTTGTGTTAAATATTCAGAAAGATAATCAAGAGCATTATTTAAATGATTAGATGAATCTTGTATAGACTTGTCAGAAGAATACAGGACAATGTCATCTACATATTGCAGTATCTGACAGAAAGGTGTAACGGTACTGTTGAGGTCATGGGTATACAGATTATAAAGAAGGGGACTAAGGACTGAGCCTTGAGGTAAACCTTTCCAAACTGACTTAGGAGGGAGGTAAGAGGATGGACCTTTAATAGTGATGGATCTCTCCATTAACATGTTACATATGAAACGGGATAACTTCACGGGGATACTCAGCTGGTTGAGTTTACTCCTGAGTAGGGGAAGTGAAACGTTATCATATGCAGATTCTATATCAAGAAAAACTCCCACAAGGTGTTCTTTTCTGAGAAGTGCTATTCTAATGTCAGTTGTAAGGATACCTAAGCTATCTAAGGAGCTCTTGCCCTTTCTGAAACCGTACTGGGAGTTGGAAAGGAGATTATTGGTTTCAACAAACCACTCAAGTCTTTGTTTAATCATGATTTCAGAAACTTTTGCAAGAGCAGAAGAGAGGGCAATTGGCCTATAGCTGGTAGCTTCAGATGGATTCTGACCAGGTTTAAGTAATGGAATAATTACCTGATTTTTCCACGGTGGAGGGATGGAACCAAGATCAAAAAGGTTATTGATTATGCTAAGATAATATTCCTTGGTTGTAGATGTAGTCAACTTCTTAATATCCAACAAAAATATTTGGTGTGTCACTCTTGTCACCAGCTTTATATATGGGAGTGATATTAGTAATTTCATGTTCAGGAAAGACCAGTTTTCTGTATGAGTGGGGTACTAACTCGATTGAGGCTAGCCTGGTCATGCCAATGTCCATAGGATGTGTGGATGCTTCTCTCCCACCTTGAAAATCTATGAGTCACCTTTTACAAAACCTTTGGTATGGGACTCCCATATTTGTGGCTCAGTGGCTCCCAATGTTGACTAGACTCTGACTCATCTAACAAAAATTTTACTCTAAGATCCCACATTTGGCAGCTTTAGAGAAAATATGGCATAAATAATGGTAATTCTCAGATAATTTAGTAGGAAGTTGATAATTGCTGTCTTAATTTATGTACTTAGAATGAGAAAAAATATTTATACAATACCAATACATATGAAAGATTAAAATAAAAAGAAAGAAGTAAGGTTAAAATAAAAAGTAGATTTATAACTTTAAAGTTTACTCTTTTACATAGTTATTCCATTGGGAAGGATTATTTCTTTGATATTTTTCTTCATTGCAGTTTCAGGATCAACTGCAATTTTAGTTACACCAAATAGCAGTGAGGTTGGTATATATACAATTTATTTCAGTATTTAGATTAGATGTTAACCATAACTGAAACTCTGGCCGCACATATCTGCCTAGATATGATGTAGGAAATGGGATAACTTTCATAGCTTTGATAAAGAGAATAGGATAGATACCAGAAACTGTTCACATGTGAATATCTTCCCCTAAATAGACAACAAAATTATTTTTTATTTTGTAACAATAATGAAAGAGTGGATGTTACCTCTACCTTAGGGCTAGGTTTTGTACATGCATCAAATGTATCATACATTTTAGAGCCCACTCAATATTAGCTTGATTTATAGTTTGGAAATGCACTTTAAAAGAATATCAGAATTAAGAAAAGCATAATATAATGAAAATATAGTTTTATCTACTACAAAATTTCTACTTTAGTTATAGTTAATATACAATAATGAATACAAATAAGATTAAATTATGGCTTCTATAAAACTAAAAATTTACTTGTGACTAAATTATTCAGATAATACTCACGCTTCCATATTATCGTTAAACAACTCCTCGCCATCATCCTCCTCTTCGTCCACCGGATTATCACCAAGAATAGCGCCTTCATCTTCGAACATCTCATAATCACGAGCTGGTGAAGTCATTCGAGATCTGGCTCCATCTCTATCTGAAGGCGTGTCTGGGATTGGTGAACTCTAAAAATTTTAAAAATTAATCCTTCATCCTTTTCTGTGGCGTAGAGATTATAAGATAGGCTCATGAATGAAAAAGCATAGTTTGGTTAAGTCACCACATTTATTTACACTCACAACACTAACCATTTCAATTGGTTCCTATATAATCAGTATTAAGTTTATTAAATCTTAAAGTGTTTAAGAACCGCACTTTATGAAATATTTTACCAATTGATAAACAATTGCCGTTTATTTAGTATCTACAATCAACAACACTGTCAACACTTCACAAGTCAACATTCAACAATAAAAATCATAATGCGCGCGAATTTTTGGTACTACAGTCTTTTTTTTTTTTGGTTCTGTTTGGCCATCTGGACAGGCAAAGGGGTCAAAAGCCCATACAGCCAGTACTACAGTCCACAACCACCGTAGACATATTTTTTTTTGGTTCTGTTCGTCGATCTGGACAGGCAAAGGGGTCAAAAGCCCATACAGCCAAGTCTTCATTTTTATTTTTCTATTCTTCACGTTACACAGCTTGTTCAAAGTCAAGCTAAGTCTTTATATCATCTTCATCTTCAAACATAAATAGTACAATTTCACATAAAAGTAGTATTTCGTGTTCTTCATGTTTCATTTTCTTCATATACATATAGGTTCGCATGAAAGGCCGAAGCCAAGTCTTTTATTGATAATATTCTTGTTCCAATGAAGATTAAGCTTAGCCCGGGGTTTAATAATAAACTTTTATGATATAATACTAAAATATAAATCTCACCACCGTAGACAACCACAGATTGGTTTTTAACTTTTTTCATTCTCCTCCAATGTAGGCAAGAGTCTCGACTCTGGAGTCCGTTCGATATTTTCATGTAATATTATTTTATTATTTGTTAACAAAATATGTGCGTATAGCTTACTGTATGCATTTAATAAGTAGCTGGGGTATAAAATAATTGAAACTAGGAGGGATATAAGACACAGGTATATAATAGTCGAATTGCAAAAAGCGGAACTCTCACATAGGATTAACTTGTTTGACTTGAACGAGCTTAGAATTGGAGTAGTTATTGGTTGCATATTTCTTTTTATTGGTTGCGTTTCATTCTTGGCATTCCTTGGTTGCTGCAAACACGCTCTTTACTTGTACTGACAGTTCTTTCAGATATATAACCATTCGAGTTACGTATCGTTGATCAATCTTGTATAGTTGCATGTGTTGGTCAACTCTCAGGTTTTGGCTTCATCTACTGGATCCACTTTAGAGTTGATAACCTGCTCAACCCCAATATTTCACAAATTGACTTGAGATGTCGCTCTTCCAAATATAAACTATCTTCTGGGAATAATTACACAAATTAAATTTGAAAACACATGCAAGATTTATCTACGATACTTCACTCGAACGGTTGGCTCAGTGGAAAGAGCGCTCGCATGGAACGTGACAAGTCGCGGGTTCGATTACCGCATCGTTCATCAATTTTGTTTTCAAATTTAATTTGTGTAACATTTAACAAATTTGGAACTTTTTAATAATAATAATATTGACACACTTTTTACACAAATTATCTTGCCCCAAATTAGGCATATATAGCCTGTGTTATGGGTTGCAAGACAACGATATATTTAATACAATATATTTACTTAAACATTCATACAAAGATACACATAAACATAAATATATACATATAAACATCCATGACTCGGAAACAAACATCCATATTCATCATATAAATGCTTGCACCTACCGGGATTCGAACCCGGGACCTCTAGCTTAGTAGGTAGGATCGTTGACCACTCGGCTATACAGGTCGTCATAAAAATAAAAAGGTACCAATTCAAAAGGCCATAAAAGTTTTCGAGTGTCTTAAAGGTTTGATTTTAGCGAGCTGCGAACAAAAAGGATGGATTTAATATTTGTTCGTAGTAGTGATGTCGACATCCCTTCTCCCCTATCAACTTCTTCTCTTACCATATTAATACACATAAAATATTAAGCTAGCGTCATGACACGTGTCTTAATCGAAAATTCGTTAGACAATTTGATACAATGTTTTTGTACCAGGCAATCATAGTTGAATAAGAGCTTGTCTTATGTATGACGCGAGTATGTATAGAAGATGAACAACAGATCCGTCACTAAAATAACAATAATAATGTGACAGAGACACATAAATAAGATTGGTATTAGGAGTAAGCGAGATACACTACATTATTTACAATCTCTTTTGTTCATCGGCACCCAACAAACAATGGTTGCCATGGTGATTTCAGTTATTATTAAAATATGGTACTTTGATGTCTATTATATTGTACCACAAACGCTGACAGCGAATCTCATCACTAATGTCCATCTTCTATCTACGGGTGATTGTAATGTACGTAAGTATCCATCCCTACTCTGTCGTAATGTCTTTCATAGCGGTTGAATTCATGTGTCCACCTAACAACATGTTCCAGGATTTTATAATATGCAGTATAGAGGTTCATGCACAATGCACAACTTAAAACTATTATACATTTATTACCGTTGCTGTTGTTCGTTGGTGTTCTGAAGTTAGGGATAAAAGTTGATTTTTCTGAGAGATAAATTTTTAATGTGATATAATTGTAATGGTTCTGAATCGCTTAATTTGTTATGTAATATAAATTGTCATTTTTGTGTGTACGATAGCGCAATAGATGAATATAGTATTTAACCCTTATGACCTTCTATTCATATGGACATATCTTTCGCAGTCTGATAGCAGAACGGCAAAGGTGTGCTTAGAGACAATGTAAGCACACTTTTCTCCTTAATCATATTTCAACTGCGTGTCAATCACCAAGCCTGTGTGTGCTATAAAAAATGCTCAAATAATACGTTAACGATGCTAAAAAAGATGGTGTGACTTTTCACTGGTAAGTTTATTTCATTTAGGTAAGATTGGTGTGCAAAACGCGTAAATAATTTAGTCAAAATTATAGTTTTTTTAATAAATATAGTACAATTGTTGACAGATGAATGTATGAGAGAAACACACAGTAGCAATTATAGCTATAGGGTCGCTCTTTTTTTTATAGGCCTAGAGAACAATAATTAGCAATTTTATATTTTGTGTACAACAAGTCATTGCCGGTGAATGTGAATGGCTTACAAGAACGCGAACAATTATAATCTAGTGCAATTTACAGGGTATAACAGACCTTTAAAGACTGTAAAATCTTATCTTTTTAAGCATTCCGGTACACTAGAAAATGAAAGAGAATTGGCACTAGTTCGTAGCAAAAGAAAGATGTGAAGAATTTTGCAAACCAAATAAGTCATTTGCTCGAATCATATCCTCGAGGCTGATTTTTTTTTTATGGAATACGAGGACAAACGAGCGTAAGGGTCACTTGGTGTTAAGTGATCACCGCCGCCCATATTCTCTTGCAACACAAGAGGAATCACAAGAGCGTTGCCGTTGATTTCTAAGTCTTAAAGATGAGTTTTTAATAGATTAAATTTATTTTAGGAAACTTAACATTTAGTATATACCAGTTCACTGAATTATTTTATGTAAATAAAAATATTATATTTGAGTGTTTCTTTCTCTCATTATAGGTTATTATAACTTATTAGATCCAAATCCATAACAAATACAAACACAAACCAATAAATAAACATACAAACTTTCGCCTGTATAATATGAGTGTAATTTTTGATTACAAACGTAAAAACGACTGAACAGGGTCTTCATCAGAAGATAAGGACAGACTGACAAACATAAAACTTTTTCGTCAGGGCTTTAAAAAATACCTAAGTGCTACTCCACTGATGTCACTGTCCAAATTGGGTTCTAAATTCAAAATTCATTATTGACCATTAATATCGCAGAAATGTATAGACATAGCAGTCGAAGCTCATTATAGTGTTATTTGTGCCATGTGCTATATTTCGGCTTTGTTTTTGTATGCCGTGAATTGTCTATATGTATAGAACGTCATTGATTTAACCACATAAATGCTAGTATTTTTATTCTGATAAATAAAAGCAATTCGTGCGAAATCATTCCCTAACAATTCCGTAATATTCAAATATGCACATTACTTTTTCAAGTTTTCACTTCTGCCAGCACTGCTGGAGTGGAACTCGCAGTTTTTTTTTATTGTTCACATCCGTCATGGTTAGTAATTATTGGGAAATATAAATGAGTAGACGGAGGGCTATGGATAGACCATAGATGGACGGATTACGTGGAAGTTGTCAAATGTGTGACAAGAAACAGCTGCTGTGGTTGATTTGTTTATTTTATGTAGTTTTTTGACAGTGGTGTGATAACTTGATAGTGTGCTGTGTGTTGATGTATTTTTTTCTTACAAACTTGTTCTGGTAACAAGTTGTTAATTTCATCGGATTTTTCATCATAATATTATCCGCCAAAAGGGTTCTGAGATGTCCATAAATAATCTAACTGCAACACTATGTCGCATTGGTATTGGCGTGTTGTTGCCTTGAAGGCGGCTTTCGTATTAACATGTTTTGTTTCATATCTTCGAGCGGATACTGTACAAAAGTTACCATTCTGTAATCCTCATTCCGCAAATGATGCTCGATTAAGTAACGAGTAAGTTTATTGAAACAATTAAAGTATTATATTGTTAGTAAACAGTATGTAAACTAAATCTATTTTTTCATACCAAATATTGACCTTGAGCTTATCAAAAGATTAAATCAAGAGTACATTAAAAATTACATATTATTTGAGTCTATATTTATAAATTTGTATACAATTTAGCTGTACCTTAAGTCATAGAAAAGGTGTAAAGAAACTTACACCTAAGTGTACAAATATTTAAGCTTAAGAATTGTTACTTAGCAAATCTTACTATAGTGAGTCATAAGTCCTAGATACATACCTACATATTGAAACATAACTTGTTTATATTACTTATGTAGTTGTATTTATCAATATTATGTATTTTACAAAAGTATTATAATATATAATTAACAATTTCGGATTTTTTTATTAATCATTATTGCAAAGTGAGTTTCAATTAGTTTAATTTTAGTGGTCCTCATTAAACTTCTCAATAGATTTTATTGTAAAGTTTGCTAGTTAAGGGAAATTTTCTGGACTATGAACAATATTTAGTGAGTCATAAATGCACAGCCACTTTGTGGAATCAATTACCAGCTGCGGTTTTCCTGAACAGATACAACTTAGGGAGCTTCAAGAAAAGGAAAAGCATACTCCCACCTTAAAGGCCAGCATCGCATTTCTTGACACACCTGTTGTTGCAGATGTCCATGGGTGGTTGCCTCGCCTCTCCCCATCCCGTGAGCCTCTTGCCCGTTTGCCCCCTCTTATATTATTTTATTATTATTATTATTAAGAATAACTTGTTTGAAAAAGCTAAATAATGAGGCTAATTTTAATACACAGTACTATTGTTCTCTATTGCAAGTCAACAATAATTAATAAATAGTTTCTTTGAAGCTACATAACATTTACCAAGTGTTGTTACAATATGTTATGTTCACTCCCCATGGTAAATAAATATAATTCTATTCTTTTCTAATTTTCTGCAATTATTTCAATTGTCAAATGCATGTTTGAGCGAATGTTACGTAGATTATCCTATTGTGTTATTCCACTATGTACAAAACTAGGTTTTTATATTTGAATTTGTTTTATTGTTGTTTGCTAAAAAAATTCTTGGTTTCATTGGTTAATTTTAATTATATAATTGAAACAAAGAAAGATATACAATGTTGAATGAAATTGATAATGAAATATCACGTAAATGTTGCAGTGCTGATGTATATAATTATGTAAATCTTATTTTAGTTTGGTGATTGTGAGCACAATTGATGGCCGTTTAACAGCCCTATCAACTGAAAATGGTGACAAAGCATGGGCCCTTGAGACAAAACCTTTGGTATCATCTAATCTCCATCATGTTGAGGTTTGTTATATTTGATAAATTACGTATAATTCGTAGAATTGTTGGATTGTTCATAAAAATACTTGACCAAATCTTTTACTGTTCTATTTTTCAAACTAACCAACATAATTATATTATATATATTATAAGTAATTGCATTAAGATGCAAACTCCAATTTATGGTCCTACAGAACAATACCACTAAAAACCTTTTTACAATCAAAGCAGTGTGATTGAGATTGTATTGCAGGACTCTATCCATTAGACATATTTATAAAATTTATCAATATTATTATTATCTGGCACCTTTAGTTTGCCTAGTTTGGTATATAATTGTATGAGTTACATACACAGATGAGTAAAAAAGAGAAGGACTCCATGCCGTGATATTATCAAGTGAACCACCGTTATGCTAGTATGTGTGCGGCTACAGGGGATACTAGTTACACAAATTTTTCTCCCTTAAATAATCATATATGGCCACATATACTTTATTTTTCACAATGCATGACAGCATTTTTAAAATATTTTATTGAGACGCAAACTGATCTGTCACAGACGATGACAATTCTCAAAATGGCCGCCTATCGTCCTGTAGTAGTATGTGTGCGTGGAGCTATGTACATATTTACACATTAATCGGCTTGTTTTGGTGCTATACTGTTATATAAGGTGACATAGAGTCCTTATTTTTTTACTTGTCCGTGGTTACATAATGTGTTTTTTTTAGGTATATTTTTCACTTTTTCACACTTTGTTCCAGTCAACCTCTTTGATGCTGCAATGCTAAAACACATGACAATCACACAAACTTAAATGTTAACAACTATTGGAGTGTTCCATTTTCAGTTGATCAATTGCTATGAACATGCAGCTTGAATTGTAAGAACAAAATTGCATTGAAATTGATACAATAAAATTGATAGACAAAACTTTGACTCCTTTCAACTTTTATCCCATCAACTTTTGAATGTTATATGACATGTTCTTGTTAACCTAAACCTATATTTGATTTTTGGTTCGGTTATTTTCTACATTTTAATACTGCTTACCATAAAAGAATCTCAAAATAAAATTCTTAACTTTTCACTATTTTGGCTACTAATTTTTGATCAAACTTAATTGTAATATTTTAACTAAAACATGTGGCACAAGAGAATAATCACTGTTATGTATCATTTCAGCTGACATCGGGAGGCAAGTGGGTGAGACTAGTGCCTTCTCTGCGGGGCAGATTGTACAGCCTCAGTGGTGACACCATTGAACCACTGCCTTTTAATGCGGACCAACTACTCTCATCTTCATTCAAATACTCTGATGACTTAGTGATAGCAGGTAAGATAATGCTCACGGGTCTTCTAATAGCATGAAATGAGTGAAGACTAAGTTGGTCTCTTTCCAGCTTATTAATGAAGTCCAAACCTTGCAATTTTCATACACAAACAGCTCAAATCGCACATTTAATAATGCCGAAAATTATTCTGGAAGTAATTAATTATTACCTGGTTTGATTATCTATAAATAAAAAAAATAAATAACATTTTATTTTGTCAGCATTATAGATTGATATAAAGATATAATAAAATATAAAGGAGTGCTAGCACGAAAATATCACAACAGTACCTAAACCGTCATTACCGATTGAAAAAAAGTATCGGAATTCTGGGTCTCGATATCTCGAGCGATTGCCAATTCCGCGGCCATCTGGAGAGCAAAGCCAAATTGGCTTCGAAGGAGCTGGGCATTATAAATAGAGCACGGCAATACTTCAAGCCGGCCCACATTCTAGCGCTCTACAAAGCGCAGGTTCGGCTACATATGGAGTATTGCTGTCATCTCTGGGCTGGCGCACCCCAGTATCAGCTCGATCCATTTGACCACGTGCAACGCAGAGCAGCTCGAATTGTTGGGAACCCAGTGCTCTGTGAACGTCTGGATCACTTGGCATTTCGTAGAGACATCGCTTCATTGTGTGTCCTCTACCGCATTTATCTGGGGAGTGTTTCGAAGTGCTGTTTCACCTGATTCCTACCGCCGAATTCCACCTTCGCACGACACGCCACAAGTTAGGATATCATCCCCACTATCTGGATGTGTGGCGGTCCTCCACAGTGCGGTTTTCAAGGAGCTTTCTTCCACGTTTTCCGGCACGATACGACATGGGTACCTTTAAAAAAAGCGCGTACACCTTCCTTTAAGGCCGGCAACGCTCCTGTGATTCCTCTGGTGTTGCAAGAGAATGTGGGCGGCGGTGATCACTTAACACCCGTACGCTCGTTTTCCTTCCATTTCCATAAAAAAAAATTAAACTGCACACCATACTGACGAAACTAGACGAGCGCCAGGGTGCTTTGAAATAATCTAAATTCTGAAGGGTTCAGAATATTTTCATTAATAAACTTTAATTTTAAAGTGAATATTCAAATATTGTATCAGAATCAGATTCAGAAGTATTGAATGAAGAATATTTTGAATGTTAGAAATGCAGTTGATATTTCATAATTCAATACATATTTGGTTTTATTATTCAGGACAATTCATTAAATTTTAACTCTCAATTTATCTGTCTCTGCCAGAGCAGGTGTCAGCAGGACAAAATATTCAAAAAAACTAAATACGACTTAGGTACCTTCAATTTGCTTAGAGCAATTATATCCCGATAAAATAGAGGAAGTCGTAAGCACTATATTAGAGAGTATAGATCTAGCGCCTGCTAAGTTATGTTTAGCGCCATCTAGCGGTGTTGAAAACTTTGTGATTTGTTCCTTCGTGTTCTTGTGTTGATCGTCAAGGTTCATATATATTCTTCTGGTTATGGCAATTCATAATGAATTCGAACGAAATTTTGATGAATATGAAGAATATTCATGAAAATTAAATCTGTTAGTACTGTAAATATAATACGAACGTAAGTCAACGGAAAAAATGGAACCATAAAATGGCTCCGTGACAATTGTGATGTGGACTATAGGGCCTACTAAAAGTAAAAGCCTAGAGTAAATGGCATGAAAATGTAAAGGCAGGGAACTGTGCCAGTATCGTTCAAAAAACAAGATGGTGATAACATTCAATTGAGATACAATATTGATATCACTCCGTGAGTTTTTGGGGTTGAAGAGAAGGAATTAATCACACACAATACATTGCTTGAATGTTGATATTATATTATGTTCTCTACATCTCAACTCGCTCGGATCTACTGAACAGGTGCGGTTCAATTTCAACGAGACGTGTAGACGATAATCACCATTTACTTTGATCTCGTACCGCGTTGTCATAATTATGAACTTAGCCTTACAAAATAGACTTTTTAAAAAAATGAAAATGCGGGACGAGACGAGCAGGACGTTCAACTGATGGTAATTGATACGCCCTGCCCATTACAATGCAATGCCACTCCGGATTCTTGAAAAGCCCAAAAATTTTGAGCAGAGCTACGATTGCGCTCGTCACCTTGAGATATAAGATGCTAAGTCTCATTTTCCCAGTAATTTCACTAGCTACGGCGCCCTTCAGACCGAAACACAGTAATGCTTACACATTACTGTTTCACGGCAGAAATAGGCGCCGTTGTGGTACCCATAATCTAGCCGGCATCCTGTGCAAAGGAGCCTCCCACTGGACTGTGTCTATCTCACTCAATGTGTATGGCCACCAGCTAGAATTAATTACCCACCGTGTGATGTTCCTTCTCTGTTAAAACCAGTAGGTATTAGTATTGAGAATTAAAATAAGGTTTCGTTTTCTATATTTTATGGTGTTGGTTTGCAGGTGCCCGCGAGACAGTATGGATGGGGGTGGAAGCGAATTCGGGTGCAGTAGTGTACGAGTGTGGCTCCTCTGGATGTAACAGTGAGCAGCAAACTGCCAGCAGCGGACGTGACGTCATCGTGCTCCGACGTCACTCCAACACGGTCCGCGCGCTAGATCCCAGATCCGGTCACGAAAAGTAAGGCGGTATAGATAAATATTGGCTAAAATACTGTTTTATATACAGTAGAATCAGGTTAGAACGACATACAAGGCAAAGAGTACACTAAAATATTAAATAACATAAACTCTTTGTGTTTTCGTAATATTCTTAATTGGTGTAACCTAAAGTGAAGAAAAAATAACTCAGGAATTTTACTAAAAATACAGTAACGTAAGTTATTGTGCCGAACTGTGTGTGAAGAAAAGTAATCCAAGTCGGTACATAGATTTTACCATTCCCCAAGGTAGTATCCACGTTATTTCTTTTGTATATAAATTTCAGCGACCTAATAAGAGAGAAGAGCGACATCTCAAGTCAATTTCCTAATATGCAATTATTGGGGTTGAGCAGGTTATCAACTGTAAAGTTGATCCTGTAGATGCAGCCACAACCTGAGAGTTGAACAAGACATATCACATAGACGGTTGCCTCAGTTGGTAAGAGCACTCGGACAGAACTCGAGAGGCACAGGTTCGAGTTCCGCATCGTCCATGAATTCTGGTGCTAGTTGAATTTGTATGATTAATTCCTTCTCTGCAACTCCACAAACACGGAACGATATCAATATTGCATCCCAATTATACAGTATCACCATCTTGTTGTTTGAACGACACTGGCCCAGGAGGTCTATTACCAAAATCGACAACCGAAGTTTCGGTCCGAAACGAAAGAACTCCAAATTAAATCCTATTACGAAAGTACTTTGGATCCGAATCGTGCGCACGGATATCATTTCGGAACCATAGACATAGGTGAATTTGGGAATAAGGTAAACGAAAGACAAAATGTTTAATCACGAACTTCGTTTCGATCTTCGGATCTGAAACACTTTCGTAATTGGAAAATGTACGATCCGTCAACCGAAACTTCGTATTTCGATTTTCGTAATGGGGCTTCAGTTCCCTGCCTTTACATAAGCACACGCAATTTATTATGATAAAAGAAGGGAGTACAAGTGTGTTGTAATAACCACGTATGCTTCTAAGTTGAGCCCAGATGGATAGGCGATCGATGGCATTATATTGATAGGGGTATGGGAGAATTCATAAGATGTAATAATGATACAAATAAAAAACTGCGATTTCATCGATAACATATCGTTTTCGTTGATTGTTCAATATATTTTAGTAGCTTTATTCTTTTACTTTTATTAGGCAGTATAGTTCAAATCCCAATTGTTCCCAAACGTTCGCATTACATTAATATATAAATATGACTAGCTGACCCAGCAAACGTCGTATTGCCATATAACATATTACAAAACATCAATTATAAAAATTTTGATGCAACCGGTTCTCAGACCTACCAAATATATCGTACTACAATTATTGTATTCGATTGCCATCTTGCAACCCTATATCGGTTTGGTGGATGGAATAGAATAATATAAAAATCGTGATACAAAAATAGTTGTAGATCGTAGAAGGGCGAAAATTTAAATAAAAATAAAACTAAAATAAAAAAAATTGAAAAAATAATTTGGGGTGGACTGCCCTTAACATTTAGGGGATGAAAAATAGTAGCCGATTCTCAGACCTACTGAATATGCATATAAAATTTGGTAAAAATGAGTAAAGCCGTTTCGGAGGAGTAAAGTTAACTAACATTGTGACTCGAGAATTTTATATATATAAGATTTCAATTTGAAGCGTACATTCCTTAAACTATTTTATTATATTAATAACAGATTTAATTTTCATGAAAATCGGGCCCGAGGCACTTTTGAGTACTTATATACTACCTCATAGTTTCGAATTCGGCCATGGACCCCATTTAAGAAATTCACCTGTATATACATGTACATATACACATATTTATATTTAAATATCAATTTTCAAACATTTATTTGAAACTAGCTTAGTTCAAATTATATCTGAATCAAATCGACGATATCTACAATTCGTTCGAATTTATTTGAACCGGCAAGTAAGAAGTAATCACAAAGTTTTCAACACCGCTAGATGGCGCTAAACATAACTTAGCAGGCGCTAGATCTGTACTCTCTAATATAGTGCTTACGAGTTCCTCTATTAATTTGGGATATAATTGCTTTAAGCAAAATTGAAGGTACCTAAGTCGTATTTAGTTTTTTTGAATATTCTGTCCTGCTCAGGCAGAGACAGATAAATACTAAGATAAAATTTATTCTGAATTATAAAATATAAATGTGTGTTGAATTGTGAATACTTCCGAACTTCTACAATATTCTTCAATATGCATAGTCTATATTTTTTATTTTAATTATATATATAAAAAATCATTGCTGTTCGTTAGTCTCGCTAAAACTCGAAAACGGACCGATTTGGCTTATTTTGGTCTTGAATTATTTGTGGAAGTTCAGAGAAGGTTTAAAAGGTGTAAATAAATAAAAAAATGCTCGAAATTGAATAAAACTACAATTTTGTTTTTCCTTTGATGTGACTGTCCGCCGTCGCTCAGAAATCAAATTGAAAGAATAGTTAAAAATGAATAACTAATTAGAATCTTTTATATCTTTCTAACTTTCTCAGGAGGTTAAAATAAACTTAATTTTAGCTAACTATAGTTGGTAAACTAACTACAGTTGTTAACTATCTATCAGTTGACGACCTATATAGCCGAGTGGTTAGCGATCCTACCTACTAAGCTAGAGGTCCCGGGTTCGAATCCCGGTAGGTGTAAGCATTTATATGATGTTTGTTTCTGAGTCATGGATGTTTAAATGTATGTTTATATGAATTTATGTATGTTTAAGTAAGTATATTGTATTAAATATATCATTGTCTTGTAACCCATACATAACACAGGCTATATATCCTTAACTTGGGGCAAGATAATTTGTGTAAAAAGTGTGTCGTTTTGTTTTCGTTTCGTTTATTTTAAATCAAATAAAATTTCTGAACGCAACTATAATATTTGACATATTATGACAATGAACTATATGTAGATGATAAATCTTATGTTTAGTCACAAATAAATTTTCTGAACCTAACTATAATATTTGACAACCAATATTTCGATCCATCTTCTGTGTCGATCAATATCTTATACAAAGAGTGCATCCTTCTATCTTTGTGAGTGACGATTACCGCTACATGCACGAGAACTTTCTTTACTTCGGTTATTCTTTGTGATAGTGACATTACAAGTGATGTACTCTTTTTATTAGCTTCACCAGTATGTATGTTTGTTTGTAACCGACTCTTTTGGGCGCGATTTTGACCCACTTTAAAGGGCCATATTTAGTTCAAACTTGTAGATTTATCGAGGACCGATGACAATACATTAATTTGATAAAATTATTCCATTTCTCAATTTGCAAAATAGGATTTTTGTAAATTTATGTAATTATATATATAAGTTATATACTACTATTTATTTTGTTGATCTTTTGTGATAGTGACACTTTATTGCAGGTTCGAGAGAACTTTTCTCACTTTGATTAATTATAATTAACGAGGCCAAGGAGAAAACCACCTGACTTAGGTCGTCGCAGTCAATCAAATGTGAGGAAGATATCTCTCGTGCTAACCGCACTGATGACAAGATAGAGACAGATCAAGAAAATAGTCGTTTAACTATTTCAGAATGTCGTTATTTAGTGAGTGATAATGAAGTACATAGGCTTAGAATGCAACGAGTTCGTGCACATCAAACAGCTAAAATATTGTGATTCGAACTTTGACTAGACAAAGTACCTGCCGGTAAACACACAAGGAGGTTTAATTCACCCACCATTGACAAAGTGTTGTCATTGTGGGAGAAAATTTACAATCTAAAGCAATTATTCTTATTTCCAATATTTGTTTTTTATGGACATATTTTCTATGAGATAATTTATTGATGCTCGGTTTGACAGTTCTGCTGTGAAACAATTTCATTATAACAACAGGGAGCATATTTTACTGAATAATTCTTGATATTATGAAATATTATTGACAAATTTATAAAAAACATTATTTTATTTATTATATTCAGAACAACGTCTGTCGGGTCAGCTAGTATTATAATAAAGTAGGTACCTACCTCCTACACATTGACGTAAACCTACGCATTATTTTCAAGTCAGTCAAGAGACAAAATATATTTTACTACTAAAGAATATAATATGAAGTATGGATTGCTGATAAGGCATTAGGCAAGTAAGAAAGGAATTAGGAAATAAGTATATTTGAGGAACGCTGGAACTAACCTCCGAAGTACGACTGTGCGAATATGATGGTGGTGATGTGTCACTCGATCAATCGATCAATGTTCACCCCACGTAATTATACAAATTTTCATATTTATTAGTTTCACCGAAGTGAAACTGTCCAAAAACATAATTAGACTCATTTGAGTGTTCCTCTCCACGGAAATCTTTAGTAAAAGGCGAAAGATTTATACGTTTTGAAGAGAAACCAGAGTAAAGAATCAACAAATTTCAAAACACCCGAGGTTTTGTGAAAGAATATTGCTAGTGCGTCCTAGAAAACACTTGTGCATAAGAAGCGACATCTAGCGATATTTAAGCGAACCATTATTTCTTTGATCTTGGCCCCCGATTGATACACAATATAATTCAAGATAAGTAAATAATATTCTATGGATTCATTCATTTTACTGTAAAGATAAAAATTGTTAAGCTCTACTCAATATTTTCTTCTATATATTTTTAGTAAAATTTCGTTACACATGACTTGGGGAGTGAAGAAGCGTGACGGAACATTTCGAAAAGAGTGGTCAGCCGAGGCGAAGGGAAGTTATTTTTTTTATATAAATATGTTTTTTGGTACGTTATTTTTTTGGATTTTTTTTATATTTTCTTTTTCAATATGTTTCTTTGTAATAAGTTTAATTAAATATTGGCCGGATACATTGAAGTATTTGTTTTTAAACTTTGTCCGTTGAAGTTTCACTTCTATATGCGTTCCAGCACACATTTAGATTATTTCGTAATAATTTCATGTCGTTCTTGAACAATTCTATAAATAAATATTTTGTTTTATTCCAGTCGTGTGCTCTAGAGCACACTAGTTTTTTGGTATTAGCAGTACTTATATACTAATTGCTTAAAATAATAATCTGATCTTCTTACTATAAATAATAATTTAATGCACATTAATCATACATGATGACAGTGCTACATACTACAGCTATCAATTCCAAATACTTTGGCAGTAAAGTTTGCTATCATAATTATACAATTACCGCATTACTAATACCAATAATATTTTTGATATGGTATAAATTAAGGAAAACTATTTTAAGTGAATTTCTGATTGTTATATAAATATCTCGTAAATGTTTCAAATTTAAGTCAAATTTAAAACTAAAAGATTATTCTCCAAAAAGGATTCAAGAAAAACATTACAACATTAAAGTATGCGACAAATAGCTTCGAATTAATGAGTTTCACAGTGTCAGGTGGAGACTGCGATGTTATGTAAATAGATAACGTCTGCGGGGCAGACGAGAAATAAGTCAAAGTGGGTCAAAGTCAGACGAGGTCAATGTCCCAACCCCCAACACTAAAGCCAAGCGTTTAACGTGCAACGTCTGAAGTAATAACGTTACGTTGGCAATTATTGTACTCTCTAGAACGTGGTGAAGTTTCAATAAATACTTTTTACCCGAACCGGGATTCGAACCCGGTATTCCAAACTGTAGGTCAAAGTCACCAATAACTAGGCTAAGCGTTCATTGGATGTTCTTGAAAAGTTTAACTTTTACAAGTTAAATCTAATCCTTATGATTGCACAGATTTTGGTTGATTTATGAATAAGATTGAAGGCAGCCGAGTTTATTAATAGAAAATTAATGGAATTAAGTGTTTTTATTTGGCAGGAATCTATATCTTTTAAAAATGAAACAAATTATGATCCTTATGTCATAACTACAAGAGTTACCCTCGTTACAGCATCTGAAGTTTCAACAGCTCATAAAGGTGCCGTATATAGGCGCAACATTTGTTGAAAGTGATTTTGTGAAAGTTAGCGGAAACAATTGGGATCATTTATCATAAAATATTGTAAAATAATTATACCAAATTTTAAGTAATCTGCCATTGGAATGTATAGGCACATTAATGTGCATTAAATTATTATTTATAGAGTAATAAGATTAGCTTATTTTTAGCAATATGTTTTATGAGCATCTTTTTGTTGAATATAAGTACCTACTTGTAAATCAAAAAAATCTAGATATATTATATATTTGGAAAAGCTTATCAATTTTTATCAATACCTAAAGTAGAAAATGATTGAATCCATTTAACGTACCTAAATTATATTGATTATCAATCATGGTCCAGTGGTTTGTTAAAATGTCGCTAGATGTCGCTTCTTATGCACAAGTGTATTCCACAACGCACTAGTAATATTCTTTCACAAAACCTAGGGTGTTTTGAAATTCGCTTGCTCGTTACTCTGGTTTCTCTTCATAACGTATAAATCTTTCGCCTTTTACTAAAGATTTCCGTGGAGAGGAACACTCAAATGAGTCTAATTGTGTTTTTGGACAGGTTCACTTCGGTGAGACTTATTAATAATAAAATTTGTTTGATGACGTGGGGATACACTGATTGATTGACATCTATACATTCAATCTTAATATAACAAAATGTATAAATAGTATGCTTGATTGTCCCTTCGCGGCATAATATATCGGCATGTTTATGTCAGTTTTGTATGAACACAGTCAGAGCGCTCTCAGATCAAGAGCTACATTAATTTAACTCGATAGCATGTTTCTTTATTTCTTATATTCACACTTTTTTTTTATCGATATTATAGCGGCAAGCTTTACCTTACTTGAGTAAAAAACTTGAATTGTTATAATTATTTTCCTTCAAGCATAACATTACACTAATTGAACAATAATTTCTCTTCCATTACTTGTCTTACAAATAAATTTAAATATTAACCTTGTTCTACGCTCATTGACGAGTGCTGTACTAAAAATTGAAGCACATGTTATTACAAAAACTCGTGAACAATTTCTCGCAAATCGCAATATCCAAGGCATTCCGTTACTTACATCACACAATACATTGATTGCCAAAAAATCATTGAATTTCATATGTAAAGGCTAGCAGCGGGTTCGCTACGAGTTACCCGCACGAATATACTGTGTAACATGACATTTGTGACGTATGCCTCACGTCAATCAATCCGTTCCATCACAAAACGTCACACGTATTGGGAGAGAGTTGTAAATACTACAATAATCCTACTAATATTATAAATGTGAAAGTTTGTATGGCTGGGTGTATGTTTGAACTTCTTTAACGCAAAATCTACTGAATAGATTTTGATGAAACTTTACAATAATGTAGCTTACACACCAGAATAACAAATAGGCTATAGTTTATAAAATTATAGTGTGAATTATACAAAATACTAGCTGACCCGACAGACGTTGTTCTGTAGATAGTAAAAAAACAACTGTTTTATATTTCAAAACATCAAAAATTATTTCGTAAATATGCTCCCTGTTGTTAGAATGAAATTGTTTCACAGCGGAACTGTCAAACCGTGCGTCACTAAATTCTCTCATAGAAAATATGTCCATACAAAACAAATATTGAAAATAAAAATATTTATGGGTCCCAAATCGAAATAAAAACTACCCTATCTCTCAAGTTGCACCAAACTGCACTCCATGAAGTAATCACCATTAAAATCCGTTCATTAGTTTAGGAGTCCATTGAGGACAAACATTGTGACACGAGATATATATATTAAGATAAAAGAAGTGTGATTGTTACTAATGAATACAACTAGCGCCATCTCTTATCAACTAGCATAGAAAAGATCAATACAATTTATATGGCAAAACAACGTTTGCCGGGTCAGCTAGAAATAAATAGTAATAATAGTAAGAGACGAAATCCTGTCAATATAGACCGTAGTGGCTTACCGAATGTACTTCCGTAGTATGTTAGATTGCACAAGATGTGAGCGCGCAGTAGAACAATAACCAAATTAATCTGACTGATGATATGTATTGTTATTGTAATCTTCAGTCTAAACATAATTAAACAGGCTTAGTTAAATACTTTAACTTGCATTTCTGTATGTAACTGGAAAGCTCAATGTGATACAGTGGCAGGCAAAATAAATAAGTTCGTTTTCGCTTTAAGAAGGCTCAGACAAACTGTATCCTTTAATGCTGCACTTACTGCATACCACGGTTATATTGCGTCAGTTTTACGGTACGGGTTAATACTATGGGGAAACTCCACTAATATTTCAAATGTTTTTCTGGCACAAAAAAAATGTATAAGAGCTTTATGCAATGTCAGTCCTCTAGAATCGTGTAGACCATTATTCAAAAAGCACCGTCTGTTAACGCTTACTGGTCTATATATATTAGAAATTTGTATGTTCATTAAAAAACATGGTGAACTTTTTAAACCAGCAAAGGACTATTCCATATTAGGATTAAGAGATCCAACTCGCCTTCTGATGCCATACTGTAGAACAGCGCTTCATCAAAATAACGCAAATGTTATGTGTATTAGGGTATTTAACCACCTTCCAAAGAATATTAGAGAGATGCCTAAAACATTAATGCATAAAAAATTAAAATTATGGCTAATAGATAAATGCTTTTATAGTTTAAAAGAATTCTTTAGCCAAAAATAATAGTATTCAAATGTAATTTTTGAGAGGTACCTACAAACTAATGTTTATTTTATATTATCTCATTGAATTAAAGCTATGTAATGTGTATTAAGAACGTATAAGTATAAATTAAATATGATATTCCAATATTGACAATCAAATATTTGTATGCCGATATATTGGCGAATTGTGCTGTACACCAATTAATTGTTAACAACTATGTTACCACGATTCATACAAATAAATCATTTCATTTCATTTCAACTTACCATATTGTGTCCTCCGCCTGCAATACCTGTAGTATGCAACTGTTCTGTACTTGAATCGCTCTTTTTTTGTAAACAAAACAATAAGAAAAATGGCGGGGATTCGAATAACGTACTTTTTTTTTATGGCGCGCGATGTTCTCGTAGTGTGCAACGCGCGTAAACGAAAATGTTCTTTTATTGAAATTCATACAGATACCACGCATCGAGCAATAAGAATGTGGCTGTCTGTTGAAACTCTTTGCGCATGAAGGGATCGAAAATGTCAAAGGAGTTTTATTATAAAATTAACATTACATCATCCATTTGGATACTACTAGGCTGGGTCAAGTAAGTACCTAAGTTTTTTGTTGGGCGATGTATATGCTTCTACAATATGATCCTAGAAAATGTACAAAACAAATGTGTTACGATGTTAATAAACGTTTGCGCACATTCTTCTCAGGTCTGAGGCAGTCTTTTTTGAATGGGCGGTAGTTTTTGACGTTCAATAAGTAATTATGAATGTTATTTTGAATAAAAATTGATAATTGTTAGTGATAATTTATCTGTAAATTTTGATACTTTTGCAGATGGAACTTCAGTGTGGCAGAACACCAGCTGGCGGTCAGTCGTCGCGAATGCGTCGGTAAAACGACGGTCCCCGCGGCGGTCACCATCGCCGTAGCCCTGCCCGAAGGTGTGGTGGCGGTCAGACATCCAGACACAAACCTCGTACTGTGGCAACACAGGGTATGTTCAGGTATCACCTTGTAACACTGACCGGTATAAATGCCACTGGAGAGCTGTTCCATATGTTTGACAGCAAATTTTTTGTGCCTAAGTAACTAATTTTGACGTATAATACAAATGGCTGCAAAGGAACGTTCAATACGCTGTAGTATTTCTGCATTTTGAATTAATTTCGTTCGTTTTCCGTGTTATTTATACTTCAAGAATCAACTTAATAAAGTACAATTTTTTTTAATAGTTTCCCACCATCATTAATAATATAATAGGTATATATACAGCCCGCTAAAACCTATATATATATATATTTAATCCATTGTAAGGTTACGTCATTGTTTTTGCATATCTCTACTACCCTACCTTATATAAAATTCGTATGTACCTTGATTTTTTAATTTTTGTTTTATTTTATATTATTGTGTTCTTGGCGTCACGAAAGCAATGACTGTGAATGTTGTTACACCTTAATTTGTTGTACATTCAACTCATATTTTGTTAATATTCAATATATTTTAAGCGTATTAGAATGTAATAACTACGGGTTAAAATAAATAAATAAATAATAATAATATAATAAAACCAGTGGGAGGCTCCTTTGCAAAGGAAGCCGGCTAGATTATGGGTACCACAACGGCGCCTATTTCTGCCGTGAAGCAGTAATGTGAAAACATAACTGTATTTCGGTCTGAAGGGCGCCATAGCTAGTGAAAGTACTGGGATTTAATATCTTATGCCGCTCAGAATTTTTGGGTTTTTCAATAATCCCGAACGGCACTGCATTGTAATGGGTAGGGGGTGTACCAATTGCCATCAGCTGTCTCCGTCTTGTTTGTCTCGTCCCGTATTTTCATAAAAAAATAAAATAAAATATCTCAGAGTCAGATGGCAGTCCGACATCATGTTGTAACTATGTAAGGCCTTTAGGACTGATCGGCTATCATAAAGTATCCGGATGGGGAAATTATTTTACCTTCCTTGATTGAGACAATTGTGTGTGCAGCCTTTATAACGCCCATACAATTATTTTTAAAGATAAAATTATAGAATCGATTTCGAGACTATATTTGATTCTCTGTTAATAATGTAATAAGTAGAGACCGGATTAAATGCTACAAAAAATGCCCAAATTATGCATGCAAATATGCAAGTAATATAACTAAAATCCATAAAAAGGGTCAAAATATGCATACAATTAAACAGGAGAAAATAAAAGGTCATATTTTTATTTTATAAAAGCTTGTACTGACAATCGTATTTGTGAAAGAAACTATTACAAGATGTATCTATTAAGGTAACGATGAAATTTAAGATTTACCTTTAAAAATATGTACTACTAAGTACTGTTCTAATTGTGTCTATTAGTATGATCGCTTAGTAAATTTTTGTAAGCGGAAAAGGAGCGTTCTACGTCTACTGAGGTTACTGGGTAGAATTTTTTGAGTGTTATTTTTTTTTTCTAAAATATGCAACTACCGCTGAAAAGGCACTAAATGTGCAAAAGCATATGCAATATGCATGACTTGCCTTGATTTCAGCTGGATGCTCCAGTAGCCAACATATGGCGGCTGCAGGGTGGCGTGCTCACTCACATGGACGTGCTGGGACAGGCCTCACACGCACTCCTTGCCACGGCACCTTCGCCCTCGCTGTACCTGGCCTCGCACGAAACACAGGTACCAACTCGCACCGGCACATCACATACTAAGAATCTTGTGTTTAAATCAGTGACATACTCGGGATACTATCGTGGCACGTTAAATTTTTTTTTTATGATAATAAGAGACGAGACGAGCAGGACGTTCAGCTGATGGTAATTGATAGGCCCTGCCTATTTGTGTGCCGCACTAGAATTGCGCTCGTCACCATGAGACATAAGATGTTAAGTCTCATTTTCCCAGTAATAATAGCACTAGCTACGGCGCCCTTCAGACTGAAACACAGTATTCTTTACACATTATTGCTTCACGGCAGAAGTAGGCGCTGCTGTGGTACCCATAATGTAGCCGGCATGCTGTGCAAAGGAGCCTCCAACTGGTCCTCAACAGTCTTGGTTGTATTATGATGTGTTCGTAACTGAAGATTCAAGTTAAGAAGTCGTTAGAAAATTATCGATTCAACTAACGAGTAACATTCACACACGGGAAAATCTACATTGTATGATTCAACAGCTGATATTTACAATATAGAGATCAGTGTGGACGAAGTATTATGTAAATTTCTGTAATCTCTCGACTTAAACAAGTCAGCTGGTCCCGATAATATCCCACTCATATTAATTGTTGCGATATCTCTCTAAATATTATTCCATCGCTTATTAACCGAAGGTGTAGTTCATGACATATAGAAATCGGAATATTTAACTCCTATACACAAAAAAGAGCGAGAAATGACATAGCAAATCACAGTCAATTCAAAGATTAATCTCCATGCGAAACTCTTAGAGAAAAATTGAATAGAACCAGACCCATTCTTCACAAAACATAATTTTGATCCACATCAACATGTATTAAAAGTTGAATCAACCACATCAAATCTTTTATTATGTACCTAGTGATTAAGTCGGATGTTAAAACTGATCTTTCTCAAGTAGGCGTAATCTGCACTGATTTCGGCAAATGTTTTGAGATAATTGTTCATAATACCCCTTTAGTTCTTTCGACGTATAGAAATACAGGGAAACTTATTCATATGGTTTTTTTTCCTATCTTAATGATCACTATCAAACTTTTCTACTAAAAGGATACACGAAGAAACCTATACTCATAACATAAACCCTCAGGAGCTCCTAAAGGCAGTTTGCTAGGACGTCTTCTTTTAATCAAAAAATGTTCAAAATTGAAAGAAAACTAATTTCATTGTAAATAAAAAAAAAATTGTTAATAATAAGATTGCAAGAGACGGTAATAATTAACTTTATACATTCCGCCATTTTGTGTTTTAATTATATATATTAACTTTTTATATATATCAAAAATTATAAAATAAAATACATGTTTTGCCCACTACATTAAGTAAAGATTGGATTTTCATATATTTTTCTTATACGCGTGAGGTAAGATTAGATCAGGAGATAAAGTATGTATGTAGGTACCAGGTACCAGGCGCTAATAACCTTTAGATGTCAACAGCTGTACATCCAAGAGAGCGAGGAGTATGCTGCGAAGCTAGAGACATCGCTCACTCACAAGCCAGTCCCGTGGAAGGTTAAGCAATCACGGCCCTTACTCGGCGACGACACGGCGCTCCAAGCGGTTACCGGCTTCGATAATGCTTTGTCTGTAGTCGCGCTCTATGGCAAAAATGATATTAAAGGTAATCTTCATTTGCTAATTTTACGACTTAAATAGTCTTATGATGTTTAACATCTATCGCTCCCTCTGCAGCATGATGTCTAGGTCAGTACCACAGCAACTTTTCCTATCGCCAAACAGTAGTGTTAAAGCACTATTTATGCTTTGGTTTGAAGTTGCCCTAGGGCAACTACTAGTAGTTAATGCTGTGGCTAAACATGGTCTATGCTCCCGGACGTGTCACTTTGCAATGGAATACCCAGGATGCACTAAACATTTTGGACATTCAAGAACATACAAATTTTAGTGTTGAGCATTATTTAAAGCTCGTACCATCGGGATTAGTGTTAAGCAAGTCTGCAAACTACGTACTTTTTACCACGTACAACCAAGCTGTGGAATGAGCTTCCTTGTGTGTTTCCGGGACTATACAACATGGGTACCTTCAAAAAAAGCGTATAAACTTTTGTCAAAAGCTAGCAACCCTCCTGTGATTCCTCTGGCGTTGCAAGAGAATGTGGGCGGTGGTGATCTCTTAAACACCAGGTGACCCGTAACACAACACACACACACACAACCTTTAAATTTATTTACAGGTGTGTGTAGGTCTTCCAAATGATATTTTCCTTCACTGTCGGAGCATCGAACAAACGTACATATAAATTAAACTTTTAAAATTGAAAAAATAATGTTGAGTGGCAGGCGGTTATAGAAACTGCGTCTCCAGGCAACAGTACAAGACACCGATGCTCATATTGCCACTGTTATAATATTTTCTTTTCATTGTGCAATTATTTGTTCAAGCGTTAGTGTTTACTTTAAAAATATTTGATATTAATAATAATATTTATTCAGGTGACCAGGGATTCTTTCTGTACCTACAAGAAACCTGTGATCAAGCCGTTCAAGTGTCAGGAGAAAACATTGACGGCCCTGAAATCATACTCCCGAACAACAGTGACGATCAGCCAAACCATCACCATATACATGTGCATGTGTACTCTCTGTGGTTCTGGTGGAAGGAAGTTCTGTTGATAGCAATCAGCTCAGCGTTATTGATGAACTTGATGATTTGGCCCAGATTTTTCGCGCCCAAAGTCAAAAGCACACCATTACCCATAAACCAAGAATATATTGTTGTGGAAAGACATTATGAAAGACCGAATCCGGTTGTGGAATATTCTGGAAGGTACGAGAATGATTTCACGCCTCTAAGATGTTTAGGACGGGGTGGGTTTGGTGTGGTATTCGAGGCGAGGAACAATATTGATCATTGCTCATATGCTGTGAAGAGAATCACGCTGCCGAAAAGGTTAGTAATTTAATTATTTCAAGTTGAATATATTTATAATCTAACCAAAGCATTTTGAATGTGTGTCTGTGGCTAACTTTTTAAAAAGGTTTATAGAATTCCATGAAATCAAGTGTATTAAATTGCCTCAACGTAGTCGATATATAACATAATATGTGAAAGTAGTAATAGATATGAGAGAACCACTACAGAATCTGTTCTACATTTGGGAGCCACAAAGGGGCCATTTTGGGTCCCTTAATCTTTTAAATGTTCAATGTAGAGTTTGCTAATATTGTTAAATTTATCAAGTTTTGAATAAAATTTGTAAAAAATAATTGGTTTCCTATCTATAATCTAAATGTCGATACTGAATACTATTTGCGTAAAAAGTTCTATCAAAGGGGATCACATAATCATGATTTTAAAAAAAAATCTAGGTTTATACGAAAAATGAATATATCCAAGATTCGTTCATACATTCATACATTGACATTGCAGGATTATGTTACAATCCAAAATATTTTTACTTTCATTTAAAGATGAGATAAATGTGAAACATTTTTAGGATTACTTAGTATTCAGTTTTTAGATATATTTTCTACCCTGTATGTAACAAGAATCATTGATATTGTGCATATTTGTGCCGGTAAATGACGGTAAATCTTTAGGAACTGAAATTAGTAACATCGAAAGAATCTTACAAACGATATTGATTTTATAAACCAAAGTAATTATTAAGTATAGACTTCAAAAAACTGCATGCGCAATAACAACAGTAGCCCCGAGGTCCACGCCGGAAGCAGAGCTTAATACACTTCTGAACCTGCCTCCAATAAATCTGTATTTACAAAAGGAGGCCAGGGCCAGCATGCATAGGTTTGCACAGACCCATACGCGGACGAATAATCATTAAATTATTTTAAATATATTATATTTGAGCAACCCTTACTGGGGAATCCTGTATAAAACATGGTGAGTCACACCATGCTGCGGAAATTAGACTTCATCAGCAACTTTAGTATTGAATTACCCACAAGAGAGGACTGGTTAAACAGTTACTTGGAAAAAAGAGAGCCTTAAATTATATACTGATGGTACCAAGTTGAGATCTGACGTTGCCTGTGGAATCTTCGAAGAGAGCCCCAAACTTGGCATATCTGTTACTTTGGGAAATCTTGCCTCCGTTTTCCAGTCGGAGGTATACGCCATAGTAGATTATATTATGTATAATATATATTTTCTACCCTTTTTGTAACAAGAGTGATTGATATTGTTCGTGAATGTTTCAGAGAGTCGAGACGTGAGCGAGTATTGCGCGAAGTGCGGGCACTCGCTAAACTGGAGCATGAACACATTGTAAGATACTTCAACGCCTGGTTGGAGGAGCCGCCACCGAGTTGGCAAGAGCAACGCGACGCGCACTGGTTGCGGTTAGTCAAACTTAAATATTTTAATTTAAAATAGGATATGATATCACTTATTGAAAGTCAAAAATTATCCCCCATTCGAAAAAGTATGCCTCAGATCTAAGAACGGGCGCAACAAACTCAAGTGGGCTTCTTTTTTCTAAATGTCAGCGTCAGATGTATTTTCTACGATTTAAAATAATTGACAACTTTTAAAGTATTATTGTTATTAATATTCCTGTATTTATCATTATATCTGAATTTACATTGGACTCAAGGTAGAAATAAACTTTTAACATTTAACCCGGCACGCTTTCCAGAACGACGTTTTCAGAGGACGATTGACAGGAGACGAGAAAATAGTAGTTTGTTGTAGATTGCATGTTATAATATTTAATGATGAGTTTTTTTTGTAGATGAAATCCCAGATGTTGGATTTATAGACGGGTATTTCTATTGAAATTTGTGTTTATGAAAAAAAAAACATTTTGTCTTTCGCCAAAACTTTTATTGGTTCGTGCCCGTTTGCCCCACTCTTATATAATATATAGATATTATAGTTGCCCGTGAGAAATAGTGTGGGGAGATTTCATGAACTGTCCATGGTTGGAGATCGTTTAAACTTGACGTACTAAATGAGAGAGTTTACCTGTATTGTTAACCGACTTCAAAAAGGAGGAGGTTATCAATTCGATCGGTATTTTTTTTATGTATGTACACCGATTTCTCTGAGATTTATGATCCTATTTACGTAATTCTTCTTTTGTTCGATGCGAAATAGATGGCATTTGGTCCCATAAAAAATTTACATAGTTTGGCGCTGTAGTTTTCACTTAATGAGCATTTATATGAAAATTATAGTCTACCTGGATGACATAATTGTTTTCTGTGTACGTCTTTTTTTGGAGTTTTCATTCAGGTTGATTATATATTATTATTAAATGACACCAAAACGTAAAAAAATAAAAAAACTACGTTTAAAAAAATCGACTTCAAAAACTGGATAGTATCAAATAACAATAATAAAAATTTAAATTAATACACCTCTTATGCAAACCTTTACCTTTAATATTGGCTTTGAAGTCGGTGCCAAGCCAAATGTAATAAAGGTACCTACACTCGCCACGCGTGACTTTGAGCGGGATAGCTTCGTCTAGAACCAAGTGGACACGCGTGGCCAGACAACCTAAATAATAACAGTAAGTAAGCTGTTTATAATATTAAGTTTTTTGGTCACAGAGAGTTGGGCGACGTGTCGGTACCGATAACCGAAGACGGTACGTACCCGTCCCCGGCGCCGGACAAGTCTCCGTGCAAGCGTGACGTCACGCTCAACATGCAGAAACCTTTAGACATGTGTATCGACGCACTCGAATTCGACAAGAAGCTAGCGGAGCCAAAGAGACTTAGGTAAGAGTCAAAATATCATTTATTATTCCTTCGAATTTTGATTTGACACACATTACAACGTGTAGTATGTAGTGGTTAAATATTTAAAATACTAATTCTATGGGTAATACAGTTTTGTATTCAAAAAAGTTTTAATCTCTTATGCGACGGCCACATTGTCGCGATAAGGCGAGGAGTTACGTCGGCATGACGCGAAATTTGTCGAATCTATATACACTGGCCTTCAAAAGTAAGTATCACACTTTTAAAATTGGGATAACGTTGTAAGTTCACAAGATATACTTTCGAAATAAAAAGGACTCCAAAGAGAATTTAATTTTGTACATAAAAATTTTATAGTCGGTAACCTTCTTTTAAGAATTGGCTGAAAAAAAACTTCAAAAACAAAACCATTCCTTTTTCAAAGTGGACGTTTCCGAATTACAATTTTACCATTCACATTTTTCTTTCTGTTTTAAATTTTTTTCAAGATCGATGGGTCTTAATGGGTTTTAAAAATTTATGCTAAAAAGCACATAACATTTATTTATCATGCCTCTTTCAGTTGAAGAATGTGCTAGGATCATGGCTTTTCTGGAACTAGGCATCAGTATGCGTCGCACTGCAAGAATGGTGGGTGTGACGGTACGAACGGTCCAGAAGGTAAAGCGAAGGTACGAAGAGACTGGACACCATCTGAGGAGACCTTGTAATGGCAGACCCAGGTGTACCAGTGCCCGAGAAGATCGTTATATTATTTCCACTGTGTTAAGAAATCGCCACCAAAATGCAGTTGAAGTCCAGCAACAGCTACTTCAGCCCCGGCGGGACTACATTAGTGACAGTACAGTGAGAAGAAGACTTGCTGAAGCAAATTTGAAACCCCGAAGACCAGCGAGTGGCCCAAAACTCGAGAGACAGCATCGAGTAGCGAGACTGCGATACGCCCGTGTACACATGCAGTGGGATGAAGAAGAATGGTCAAGAATTTTGTTTGCAGATGAGTCTCGATTCTCCCTTTACACTTCTGATGGAAGGCGAAGTGTTTACAGGCGAGCTGGTGAGCGATACCTTCAAGCCTGAATCTCAGAAAGAGTCCAATACGGTGGAGGCAGTGTACATGTATGGGCTGGCATATCTTCAGAAGGTCGCACAGAGCTAGTAGCCATAGAAAATGGCACCCTCACTGGGCAAAGATATGCTCAAGAGAATCTCAATGAGTATGCAGGGCCGTATTTAGCAAATATGGGTGATGGATCGATGCTGATGCATGATAATGCCCCGCCACACACGGCTCATATCGTACAAGAGTATATTCAGGAGGTCGGTATCAGCGTGATGGCTTGGCCATCAAGAAGTCCTGATCTCAACCCGATTGAACACGCCTGGGATGAGCTTGGGAGGCTAGTCAGAATTCGCAGACCACCACCTACTACCCTCAGGGCACTAAAGCAGGCCCTGGTAGAAGAATGGGAGAATAATCCCCAACATCGGCTCCGAAACCTAGTGTTCAGTATGTCAAACCGGCTCGAAGCTGTAATCGAGGAGGAAATACCAGTTATTAAAAATTAAATAACATGTAATACATTTTAGTTGAATTTTTTTACACTAAAGTAAAAATGTCTATTTTAATTGTTTTATCTTTTTTAAGTTAAAAATGTTACTTATGTTTAATTTTAGTTTCTAAGAATTAAAGCCTTTAAAATTTGCAACAAAACGTTTTTAATCTTAAATCTCCACCTTCTATAGTTAAGAAAAAAAAAATTTGAAAAGTGTGATACTTACTTTTGCAGGCCAGTGTATATAAAAATGAATTGCTGTTCATTAGTCTTGCTAAAACTCGAGAACGGCTGGACCGATTTGGCTAATTTTGGTCTTGAATTATTTGTGGAAGTCATGGGAAGGTTTAAAAGGAAATAATAAATAGGAAAATGCTGCTAAATTAAATAAAAACAACAAATTTGTTTTTCCTTTGATGTGTCCATACATAATTTCTATGAGAGAATTTATTGACGCACGGTTTGACAGTTCTTCTGTAAAACAATTTCATTACGACAGCAGGGTGCATATTTTACGAAGTAATTTTTGATGTTATGATATATTATTGACAATATCATATTAAAACATTATTTTATTTATTATATACAGAACAACGTCTGTCGGGTCAGCTAGTTATTAATAAAAAAATCGGTGTTATATCCTTTCAGAATAATCTGTCTTTTGATAAATATTCATTTCATTTCCAGATCGTTAAGCTGCAACGATTCATTTAGTATTATTTTCGATGAGAACGCATCGAAGGAGCCCCACATCACGTCGGAGAGTCCTAGACTGTCGCGTGACGTCACTCCATCTAAAAGAACCAGTGGGGATGACGACTCGTTCATTATGTTCGCTAACAGCGAACATTCAAAGACACCGAGCGAAGCTAGAGGTGACTCCGTGAACAAACAACTAGAGAAAGTCAGAGACAGTGACTATACAAAGACTGGTAGTAAAAAGAAAAAGGTGGGTTAAATCTTTATATATATAACTCTTCTGTGAGTGTATATGTCACTGAACTCCTCCTAGACGGCTGGACCGATTTGGATGAAATTTTTTGTGTGAGTTCAAGGGGATTCGAGGATGGTTTAGATTCACAATTGAACTACCTCCTAAACGGCTGGGCCGATTTTGATGATATTTTTGTGTGTTCCAGTGAATTTGAGATTGGTGTGTGTCTTCAGGTGGATTCGAGAATGGTTTAGATTCACAATTAAACTACCTCCTAAACGGCTGGACCGATTTTGATGATTTTTTTGTTTGTTTCAGTGAATTTGAGATTGGTTTAGACTCTCAATTCCGTCCATATAATATAATTCTCTCCGTCCATATAAATAAGAACTCCTCTTAACGGCTGGACAGATTTTGCAAATTTAAGACGTGTGTACAGGACAACGTCTGTTGGGTCCACTAGTATATATATAAAAATGAATTGCTGTTCGTTAGTCTCGCTAAAACTCGAGAACGGCTGGACCGATTTGGCTTATTTTGGTCTTGAATTATTTGTGGAAGTCCAGAGAAGGCTTAAAAGGTGAATAAATATGAAAATGCTCGGAATTAAATAAAAACAACAATTTTGTTTTGGCTTTGATGTGTCCCCCGTCGTTCAGAGATCAAATTGAAAGAATGTTTTATAATGAGTAACTAATTAGAACCTTTATATCATTCTAACTTTCTGAGGAGATAAAAACAAACTTAATTTTATCTAACTATAGTTGGTAGATTAGCTACAGTTGTTAACTATTTATCAGATTATTTTTATGTAGAATCGAATATAATATTATTGTAGTAGCTTGCTAGTTATAAAAAAATTGTAGGTTCTGTATTACAATAATGATATTTTAAATACAAATTAGATAGGTAATATTAACAACTAGTCAAAAAAAGAATACAATTTTATGCAATTTTATATAAAGGCCTATGTTCCCTACCTAAAGATCTGATAAATACTCCAGTTGGTTCCATCAGTTTGGATCCCAGTATACGGCATTTCGAAATACTATCGATTATAGAAGACTCATAAGATACATAATAGCTTTAAGGGTAAATGTATACACTTCTATAATAAAGTCCCAGCCACTGTTCAGGCATTATCTATAAATAAATTTAAATGTTTTATAAAAAAATGACTCTGTCGTAAATCCAATTACTCCACTGCTGAATATCTAAATGATCGGACAGCCTGGGAATTGATTGTGATTATTTTATAGCGATAGAAATGACTGTTCAATATTGTATATTTTATTGAAAAGAGCGCAAAAAAAGAATGCTGGGAGAGTTTCTTACGCCGCTTCTTCTTTCCCAGAGCGCCATTTGTTTCCGAAGCGGTAGTAGTATCTAGTAGTTATTAGAAATGACATCAAAAAGAATTGTAAAGGAATCAATTTTGAGAAAATAAATGCCTTTTATGCCTTGCAAATAAAAAAAAATATAAAAAATGCAACCGACTTAAATAAAAAATTATTTAAAACAATATATTATACACTGAAAAGTAAAAAAATTATTGCGTATTCTTCTACAACTTAATGATTAACTTATTTTTAGAGCTTGTCCTAAGGAAAATGAAATGAAAACAAATTGGAATACCTAAAAGTCAATTAAATAATTACGACAATATAAATGTTACAATTAGTAGGGAAGCACCAGGTTTTAAATAAAAAAAAAATTATCAAAATTGGTTCACCCAGTCGAAAGTTCTGAGGTTACAAACATTAACTGTCTTATTCATAATGACTTAGCGAGGATTTAACACATCGCTTATATACGCTTGTTAAAAAATGGTATTTATAATCGCATATTAGAGCTAAAACGCTCATTAACTCTTCGCTAAAGCTGACGTGACTTATAGTAGCTAGGACCCTTCTTTAAAGCTATTTTTAGCAAAAACAATAATGGCCGACATCTATCAGCTGTTCGTTATATAATGTGATAAATAGCTACCCGCTCAAAGTTGTTGGATATCAGTCATAGATTGACAGCTGACAGACTTCAATTCATCTTTGATTTTTGAAGTTTGAAATTATTTTACCATCGACTTTTGACAACTGACAAACCATTGACATTGAAAAGATGTCTGTTTCCATTGACAATTCCTCATTAAATGAGTTAAAATCATGTTTTTTGGTACGAAATGGCAACATTGCGTTCTATAGAGACGTATTAGTTATGGGAGATTTATCTAACGAATATGATTAAGGAATTTTAGCTTTTTAAAGCTATTATACCTTCGAAAAGCGTTTTATTATGAATAAGGCAGTTAGTATACAGTCGAATTGAGTACCTACTTCTTTTTTGAAGTCGCTTAAAAATATGTTTAATTACAAAACCGCTTGAAAAGTACATCGTATCATATTATCATGTACGATGAAATGAAACACTTTGTGCTCTTGGCTGGCTATTTTTATAATTTTTTTGTAGGGACACACACGCCACTGGTCGTTGGATATGTGCGTGCGCAGTGCGGACTCCTGTCCACGAGACAGCAAGATGTATCTGTACATACAGATGCAGCTGTGTCTGAGAGACAGCCTTCACGACTGGCTCAGGAACAACAGGACTTGGGACTCCAGGCGGCTCAATGTTAGTAGAAATAGAAATATATTTATTTACCATAGGGATTGACAATATCGTAACATATTGCAACAACACTAGGCTTACGTCATGAAGCTGCTTCAGTTTTGACATGGGGAGTAACTGATAAGAAATTCCACAACTTAGCCTATTTAATATAATATAATATAATACAATTTTAGGTCGCCGGCGCAGAACCAGACAAAAACCATGCTTCATTATCTATGACTTTACTCTATAGTATATATTATAATATCTATAGTAATAGGAAGCCTTCTTTGTCAAAGAAGCATTAATATATTTCTTGAATTTGTGCTCAGAGAATTCTTCTATACTGCCTGGTATTATATTGTAAAATTGAATACCAAGGCATATGAAGGAGCGCTTAACTCTAGCTAACTTACTAATTAACATACACACACACACACACACACACACACACATACAGACATGCACACATACACACACACACATTCACATTTATTTTTTTTTTAATTTTGTTTCGTTTGTCATTGTCATGTGTCGAGGAATCACTGACCCCGAAGATACAGGTTTAACTAGTTTCGGGGTCAAGATGTAAATAATTGGTATTATGTAATAAATATTGTACATTTTGTAATTTAAGTTATTTGCAGTGAGTGTAAAAGAAAATGAAATAAAGTATTATTATTATTACTTTTTAATTACCAAAAAAGATCAGTGTATCGGCACTTATGTGAAATACTTGAGTCGAAAATGACATAATATTTAAATACAGACCTGCTGACAAATAATGTAAAAAGAAGAAAAAAATCAGCACTTGTGAGGGTAGGGGCTAAATTTTATCAACTATAACGATATAAAATTTTAGGTTAAGACATTATTCAGTCAGATAGTGTCAGCGGTAGATTATGTTCACCTCGCTGGACTGATACACCGTGACCTCAAGCCCAGCAATATTTTCTTCGCGCCCGACGGCAAAGTGAAAGTCGGTGACTTCGGGCTGGTCACCACCATGACTGACACCTCCCAGGAAGGCGCTGCGGAGGTAGACCTTCACGCGCCACATACACATCGAGTCGGTACGTAGCACCTATATATCTGCAGTGAAATAGCGGTGTGACCTTGATAGGGTCTGAATGCCGGTATATTAACAGTCCCATAAAACACTCAATGTTTCCCTTGCGAGTCAATGCCTCTAAGTTTCAGCTCAGTTGATTACCGAGCGATTTTAAAGGCGCGATTTTTACGCGCGTGTGTATCTATGTGTATTATTTTACGTGTAGCAAAATAATGCTTATAGTTAAGATAATTTCAGTGAATGTATCTGAAAGCTATAAGATTATCCATAAATTTTTCATATTGTCTTTTATAGTAATCGTCGTTGGGCCATACGTTACGTTCCTCGCCTTGGTATTTATGAGCCTGTGGAACGCTAAAAGTTAATGAGTTTACTAGTAATTAAACAGGGCAGTACTAATTGCTGTTGAGTATAGCCCAATCCTTAGTCTTCTACTTGATTCTTCGGTGTTTTTATCACTGATTTAAAACCATACTAAGAAAAAAATTATTTATCTGCCATCGGAAATCTAGCAATCATCAGATAAAGGGAAACACACAGACTACAGCATAGAAATGTTCTTCAGTAGGTACTGTTATTGGATAATATATATAAACTCCTAGAGACTATGAATATGCGTATGTGGTCATAGTTGAATCATACTCAATCATGTCAATTTTCGTTGATATATGTGACTCATATTCTGTAAGTGTGTAAGTATATCTTCAGTGTTGGTGTTGAGCAGGCACCCACCTGTACATGTCTCCGGAACAGCTGCGGGGTCTGCCCTACAGCTACAAGGTGGACATCTACTCCCTGGGGCTGGTGCTGTTTGAGCTGCTCCATCCGTTCGGGACGGAGGCCGAGCGGGTGGCCTGCCTCACACGCCTCCGCGACGGTCACTACCCGCCGCACTTCGAGACCAGCCATCCCAGCGAGGTGCGTACGTGGAGACCAGTTATCCAACAACAACAAAACGATCCCGTTTTTGTGATGCAAGCATCTGATGAATAAATATGTCACATAATTAAAAAAAAATCTTCTTTGCATAACTTGAATACAACAAGAAAAAAACTGGCGCCTGATATCAGCAAGCTATGTTAAAGTTACTAACCCGTTTCTGGGGCAACACAATACCTGTAGCTTAAAAGAACTCCTATTGAACAAGTTTTAGTTGACCATAAAATTATGCATAAAAGGCTTACTATACTATTAATGACAAGCAAGGTGAGAGTAAACTGCTCAGTGCAACATGGCAGGCAACCAACAAAAAATGTAATTCGAGTCTGTTCAATAAAATTGTATTAATGTTGTGCTGGCTTTTTCTTTGCAGTTCTTTTCCCAGTATACATTAAGTTTTACCGTGAATAGCAATAGGTAAACATTTTTTTTTATAAATATAATATTGACACACTTTACACAAATTATCTTTCCCCAAGTTAAGCATCTATAGCCTGTGTTATGGGTTACAAGACAATGATATATTTAATACATCCATGACTCGGAAACAAACATCCATATTCATCATATAAATGCTTGCACCTACCGGGATTCGAACCCGGGACCTCTAGCTTAGTAGGTAGGATCGCTAACCACTCGGCTATACAGGTCGTCAAAGATATAAGTTTCGATTTTTGTTTCTTATTGACATACCCGAGTGGCACTTTGTGTCCTACAGGTAAAATAAATATCTTTGATGGTCTTGGCATGAAAGTGTAGCACTAATAAAGGTACGGACAGACGTGCCCATTACTAGCACGAAAGCATGCTTTTATTGAGCATGTGCTCATTAGTAGCACGTGTGTACTATAATGAGCATACTTATTTAGAGCGTGCTTAAAAATCAACCGACGTTTGATTTTCGAGCATGTTACCTGAGGCGCGGGTAGAAGGGGGCGTGCTCTGAGCGCGTCTGAACAGGTTTGCTTATTAGCATGCTATTATCGATTTGATCTCGATCCGCGACGGGCGACTGTTTTTGCGTCAAATTAAAATAAAAGCGAAAATTGAACCCTCAATATTTATAAGTATGCTTAAGCAAGCATGCTTATTGCTGGCAAATGTGAACAGTTGCATGAGCATGCTAACTTTAAGCATACTTAAAAGCACGCTTTTTTTGAGCACGTCTGTCCGTACCTTAATACAATGTTAGTCTGTTTCCAGACGGAAGTACTCAAGCTGATGTTAAGCGAGGACCCGGAGCAGCGTCCCACTGCCAGCGGCGTGCGGGCTCGAGCTCCTCTCTACCAACAGACCGACCTCCGGTGGCACTTCACACTGCCCCCGACCAGGTAGCTGCATCACACGACTCCACTCCAATCCCTCAAGAGCTTTTAGGCTAAGAACTAAAGAGCGAACTTACACTTTGAATATATTCTAATTGAAATGATTTGTAAAGAATCTATAATATCATTCAGTTTCCGAAAGAGCAACCTTAGAGTTTCTTGCTCGTTCTTCTCTAAGGAAATCTGCCTTCTGAACGAAGAAATATATGAAATATTTCAAGTGTAATGCAATTTATCTTCGAAATAAAAATATTTTTGTTTGTTTGCTCAGACTTTACTTACGTAATACTTAGCTTAGTGTAAGCTTAGCATAATCTTTATTTTCTTTTTAGTTTAGTCATTTGACAACTAAAATTAAGCTGAGCTTAAGCTAAGATAGCCTCAAGTCAAGTTCTCGTTTTATCACACTCAGCTAAGTTTTACGTGAGCAAAGTCTATGTACGTTCTATAAATCTCAGCCTAACATTCAACATGAAGCAGTCGGGCAAATGGAATTGTCGTTGAAGTAGTCCTTTAATGCGTAAACATAGTATCTCTTTGGTAAGTCCAATTCTTCAAGCACTTCAGATACATCAGCTCACTGCAAAAGACAATAAGATTCATGAAAAGAATCAATCTTAACAGTGAGCTATAGTTAACAGTGGCTATCACAATAGATCACATTGGTCGCAGTAAACAGGGCTGCACTGAATGGTACCTAAGCCACTTTACAAAACCATAACCATAGATGTTTTAATCTTCTTTTTTAATTCTTTCTTGATCAATCTTCTCTTAACTAAGATATATGGCGATGATTTTTAAATGTATATTTTTTTTTTTTAATTACTTGAAATTGGTCTTTTATAAGTGTCCTTGATTCTAACTATGTTATCCGAGTACTTTATTTTAGCTTTGGATTATTTTAACTATATTTTCTTTGATGATACTAACAAATAAAAGATGCAAGAAAAGTCATGTTAATGTTGAAATATTTAATAAAACTTAAGTCACTCTGTCCGTTCGTGTGTGACTCAAGATGAAATTCTGTCTTTGATACAAAGCTAGAGATTAACACAAAAAACCTTTGGGTAACTTGTGGGTATGATACCACTTTAAAATTATATTTTTATAAGGCTATACCTACTAAGCAAAGTTTGTACTTTGAATATGTATTAAGTGTTATTGACATAATATTAAAATTAGGTTTAATTCTAATTCTTTATATGCTGTTTTCTTAAAGAAACATAACATAGAGCGATTTGTGAACGAAGTACAGTGCTCCCAAATTAATAATGCGCATACAGATCTTCGCTAATGGGCTTATTCCCGGAAACACCCGAATCATTTAATCGTAAGAGCCCTAAACAATGCACTTGTATTTTGCACCTTGTGCGATAGAAATAGGAGTCAAATCATGTGTTCACAATACGAAAACAAATCGGGCGGTCGGCTGTGGTAGCCGGTCAGTCAGTCGTCTTCAAGTATTGGTGCCGACTGCACGTGTTCAGTCTATGTGGAATTATATAGAGCTCCTATTACACACCCCTCTTGTTATTATTATTGTAATATAATTCTACAAAATTAATGCATTTTACCACTCTATATAGATATCGTCTCCCGACGGTCGGGAAATACGACCGTTGCCGAAAAGTGGCGAAGATCTGTATGCGCATTATTAATTTAACTGTAGCATCTAATGACATTTTGAGATATTACGAGCGTTCCTACATCCTCAGTGGCTATTTATAAAATATTATGATTATTTTGTATTACATACTACAAGTTAATGTTATTAAATAATAAGTGATAGTTATTTATGTAGTCAAGAGGTTACTTGTTATTCTTGGAAAATATCCCTCTGAACTGGCTAGTAATAGCAATATTAATATTAGTATTAATTAGAAAGACTGGATTTGAAATGGATTGTTGGTGTTAATGTATTATTTTTTAAATTTTATTAAATTACTAACACTTTGTTTCATACCAATTAGTCATTAATATTGATTAAACTTAGAAATTAGAATAACTTTACAAAGGGGGCTTGAGGTTTTAATTTAAAATCTTTTATTTTGTATCATTTATATCAGATAAACTTTAGGTTATTCACGTCAACTTTTTTTTATACAGAGGTCTCAGATAATTTTATACGTCTAGATACAAGACTCTTGCTGCTAGACAACCGATGAAAACAGGCCAGGTTTATTACTTTAGTGTGTGTGACTTGACGCGATTTGTATGTCACATTGTGTAAGTGTGCATGAATTGCTCAAAATAGAGATTAACTATCAACATCAACTTCGATTTTCGACGTTTTCACAGCTGTAACAGTCCATCTAGAAATATAAATGATCTAAGACAGAGTTTTACCTGTTTGAATATTATGCTCATAGCTAATGCTAACCACTAGTTAAGTTTTTATTGTACTCCAATCAATAATTGACCATTGTTTAGTTAAACCCGGTTTGAGGAAAACAAATCTTACGGGAAATTCGTACTAAGTTATTTGGTAGGCTATGAAATAATGTATATTGTATTTATGTAACAACTAACTAACGTCTAGAATACTTGAAAGCGGGCATCTTATAAAAGGTTGGGGAAAAAGTTCCTTCGCATTTTATATGAAAATTCAAGACATTT
Source organism: Leptidea sinapis (assembly GCF_905404315.1). NCBI lineage: Eukaryota > Metazoa > Arthropoda > Insecta > Lepidoptera > Pieridae > Leptidea > Leptidea sinapis. The sequence continues at coordinate 6,738,089 of NC_066300.1, read as the reverse complement.
TTTTTCAATTACGTATAATTGCAGTATAAATGTGCCATTCTGTTCGATGAATTTTGTCTTCTTGTTGTTAATGACATAATCCCGTTGTTGTAGAAATTTTGGATTATCAGAAAAACGCCATTAGTAAATTTGACAGTCCTCTCTCGATGTTACTAACACTTCTGAAAGAATTCTGAAGAGACCCAAATTTTAAATTGCAAGAGCTATGTGGCGGATGCAATAACACTTCAAAGACAAAAGCGAGTGATGATTGAACACACCACTATTGATCAATTCCGGCCCCTTTCTTTTCTCTTAATTTCTTTCTTTAATCACATCAGTTGTTGGCATTATAGATCTGAATCGATGGTTCTGCCCGCCGGTAAACTCATACTGTGTTATACAAATGATTTAAGTTTTCTTTAGTGTTAATTCTGCCAATATTTGTTTTTTAAACAATTCGACACGTGTTTCGCCTCTACACGAGGCATCCTCAGGACGTGTTGTCTCGCCAAAATCTGGCACGAGACGCAAATTAGAGTCTCTTTAAAATCAATCAATATTGGCGGAATTAACACTAAAGAAAACTTAAATCATTTGTATAATTATGGATTTCCGCAAAGTAACGCCTACTTCAATAAATTTGCATACTGTGTTAAATAAACGCGCAGTAAAGTTATACCAAATTTAAAACTTTTTGTCTTTATCTTACCTTTGTTACTACAGAATTACATTACAGGAAGAATTAAGATTGTTCATAGTCACATGTCCTTCCCCGCAACACCACCCGCTACCCGCTGACATCTTTAATTCCCCGACACCGTCTGTCAACCCGTGGGACGGTCGCGCATTTAGTTTTGTTTATATAAGAGGGGGCAAACGGGCAAGAGGTTCACGGGATGGAGAGTGGTAAGGCAACCGCCCATGGACATCCGCAACAGGTGTCAAGAGAAGAGATACGTTGCCGGCCTTTAAGGTGGGAGTATGCTCTTTTGTTGAAGGTCCCTAAGTCGTATCGGTTCGGGAAAACAGCAGCCGGTAATTGAGTCCACAACTTGGCTGTGCGAGGCAAGACATTTCATGAAAACGAGCGGTTGTGGAATTCCGGACGTCAAAGTGATGCGGGTGGTATTTTGCGTAATGTCCGGTGGTGGTATTCGGCCGCTGGAATCAACCCGATCAGCTCCCCGGAGCACTTTCATTCAAAGAACAGAAATATCAAAGAAAAACAAATAAGATGGAAATACATTTTTTTTAAACTTATGAATGACCTTTTTAAAAGAATATTTCCCCGACCTATTATTTTAGTACTTAAGTTAAATTATGTACTACGACTATAACCAGTGTCTTTATCTTATGTCATTACCAATGTATGTTAATATTTTATTGTAGATACTTCAATTTATTATTTTAATTATATTAATTTTGTATGATATATGTGCTTTTATTTTTGAAATTAATATAAATGGGAGTCAACTGTTATAAATTATGGACATGGGTAGTGCACGTAATTATTAAAAAACAAATTATTACAGAAATATATTATTTATAATTGATATAATACTTAAAAAATAATACATTTTAACACTAAAGCTTTAATATTAACAGCCGCACATTCAAACTTCTGCGTATTTATTTACGTTTCATGCTGTTAGCTTGGATAATTTATACGTCTAGATAAGTTCCTCTTGCTGTTAGACAACCGATTAATACAGGCCAGGTTTAATACTTTAGTGTGCGTGACAAGCTACGTCTTACACTCGCGATTTGTGTGAGTGTGTGAACATTGCTCAAAATGAAGGTTTAACTAACTCGAAACTCAACTTTTTTTTCGACGTGTTCACAGCTTTCGTATTCTATATAAATAATCTAAGACTGTTTTTTATAATCTGATGATTACATGAATATCACTATCGCAACATATAGATGAATGTTTAGGTTTAGCAAGAGAAAAGAGTACAAATAGAAACTATTCATTTCTACACATATAGCAGTGTGCCGTTATGATAATATATATTAAAAAAACCACTCTAGTGTGTAAAATGAAGTAAATCTTTTAAGATTCACCACAATGTATTAGACTATTTATCTATCAAAAAGCAAGTATATTTAAAGTCAAATTTATAATAAATAAATAACAATTTAAGATTTTTATATACATACTTAAAAATACAAATAAATTCCATCACACAATCCTATAAATGTAGAAGAAACAAGTATGCTTATGACTATTGACAACTATTTATACTCTTTACAGCAGTAAGTAGTCTGTTTGCAAACGAACATCTGATTGGTATTATTTGTAGAGTAGGCTCAAGGGGGATAACTGTGCGCAATTAATTACAAACACATGGGATTAGGCACCGTTACCCAAAGCACACACTTGCCCCACATGGCTCTATGCCTAGAACCGGCGTCACCAAGATGGCGGCCTATTCATATGTTGACACGCAAGGTTAATATCGACGATAGATAATAATTGACGAATTAAAAGGTCTCGCAAATCGATATTTTTGTGGCGAGTTAAAAATTATCAAGAACATATGTTTTTGTGAGGTTCTGGGGATAACGAATGTAAATGTTTTAAATCATTAATATTAACCTTACGTTTTCGTTAAACTTATTTAAAATGATAATATGCCTACTTTAACATATATAAATACATGATGTACATCTATAATCATACACAGACTCTGAAACAAACATCATTCATCATATAAATGTTTGTATTTACCGAGATTTCTACCAGTTCCAGATGGAAAACATTGAAATTATCAACTATTTATTAGTTCTGTAAGTGCAAGCAAGACGGCGATATCGGTAATACTGCTTCATCAATCGTGCGCGACATCAACACTGTTTTCTCAGATAAACAAATTGTGTCTTATTAATAAACTCAATGTAAAGTTACTTCAAGTTTAAAATTACTTCTCCCTCTCATGTAATTCTGTAGAAGACAGTTTTAAATTTGGAATAACCTTACTTCGCGTTTATTAAAAACACAGATTAAGTATACAATACGTATGTACGAAAATAACTACAATTAGGAAAATATTTATTAAATAAATATCTACTTATTAGTGTAGGTACAAGTACAAACTATCTATATAATTATTTTTAATGTATAATATTGCATCAAGTATAAACATACATATTATTTTGTAAAGCTCAATAAATCACATCAGAAACACAATACTGTCAACACTTATACTTATCTGTTTAATTAATTTTACACAGGTATTATACAAAATAGTTACGTAGAAAAATACATCTTTTATCGTAGCGTGGTCAACTTTTGATATATTAATCTATGAGTGAAAGAGTTAAACAAAACAAAACTTTCTCGAAACTTTGTTTAAGTAAACTATAATACTTACACAATCAAAAACTCGATCAATAATGAACTATATATACGTCTAAATTAAATTATAATCTAAATAATAAAACCATATCACAAAATTTTAGCAATACATTTTTGTACCAAATGTACAGAGCACTTTGGAATGTCTCAACATTAATTAATTTCTTATTAACTCATAATATATTTTACATATAATAATACCTACAACTGGTATAAGAGACTCGAATATATTGCATCCGAGAAATAGCCGGTAATATATATAATACTCTTATTTCTAATATGCAAGTGTTTGCTGATCTTTATAATAAATTGTAGTAATTATATTGCGTTGTATTTAGAAAAAGCTTAGGGTGTGATGATTTTGAGCAATCCTCAGTGAAAATTGTGTAAATTATTTGAAATATATGTATGGTTACATCATAGTGTATATAAAAATGTAATATGATCAAAATCATCTGTTTAGTAATAGGCACTATGCTGGAAGTATCAGGGTGTATTATGTGGGTATGACACTGTATGAGAGGTATGGAGTCATATATATGAAAAATCGAGCCGTAAGAAGGAATAAAAGTTCCATATCCCCAACGAAACCTACTAGAGCCTACAGTATATAAAGAAAAATAAAACAAATGATATTATATCGTTATTTTGTAGACCACATTGAAAAAACACCCAATATGGTTTAGTGCCATCTTGATATTCCCATTTTAACTCTAGGTTACACAGAAAAGGTTTTTTTTTACTTCTACCCTCCAAACAAACAGAAAATACAAAACAATTAAAAAAGGCTTCTTACGATTAACAATGACATATTTTATCACCTAAGTCAAATTCTGGTTTATTTAAACTTACACTAGATAATGATACTCATCTGGTATATCATCTTTGTCAAATAATTTCTTCTATAATAATTGCAAAAAGCAAGTTAAATCAAAGTCAAATGAACTAACAATCAATTCAAATAAAAAAATAATAATATTATTGCATATTATAAAGCATCAACAATACTTAGGCATCAATTTGTTTCATAGTAGTCATCTCTTAAAGCTGTGTGTTGTATTATTATTTTCCAAAAAGCTCGGCAGTTTTCCCTCTTTGACCACCCTCAAAGCCTGCAATACTCGAGCCGTATCCAATTCTTTATTGGATGCATTTTCATTGTCCAAACATATCTCGGACATCCTATCATTGAATTGCTCTAAGACTTTCACTCTATAGTCTATGGAAGTAGCGACGGGGTTGGCCGTGAGCCAGAGATACTCTAAGCATGGTAACCTACAAATATGCTGGACTTCTTCAATGTCAGCTATCAAATTACAGCTTAAATCTAAACTCTCCAAAGAAAACAATCTAGAGAAACCCTGTAGAGACTCAACCTTGTTCTGGGATAGGTCTATTTTGACGATGTTGCCGATTTTCTCGTGCCAGTTGTTGCAGATTGAGAACCTGTTCATTGATAGGTTGAGCATCTTCAGTTCGTGAAGGCAGGAGATGTCGCACAGCTCGGTGAGCTTGTTGGAAGAGAGATTGAGATGCTGCAGCTTGGGGACGAGCCGTATCGCCCAGTCAACCTTGTTAATGTTATTACTGGAGAAATTTATCGTTGACAACTTTTTCCACATCTAGAAACATAAAAAAGGCTATTTAATTTTTCGTAGGCACCAAAAGTAAACATTTTAACAATCACATTGACAGGCTGATTTTGACGAGTTTTAAATTCAAGTGCTTACCGTAAGCTCCTTGGTTGAAACTCACATATCATTTAAATTTTCAAAATTAATTCCCTCCGATTTCATTTTGACGTCAACCACCTCTTTGGAAACAAATGGCGGTCTGAGAGAGTTCTATGTGGCAGCACAAGAATCTCTCCCAGTGTTCTTTTTTGCATCATTTGTGGTATAATAGTATAAATTAAATCATTGTATATAAAGTAACTGCTAAACATTGGTCCATTGATCAAAAATATACTGCAGTAAAGGCACAAATAAATGTATGCCACAAAAATAGAGGCCATAAATATAGGTAAGACATACCAAGACTTAAATACAAAGCTGGGGCAGATGACAGAACCCGTTACAATGTACAATAGTACTAATATCTTCCCTTTCTTTGCGTGCGTCCGTGCAAAATGGGATGTCGCTATGCCAACTTAATAGCTGACACAGGCTTGCCCTCCATGTTTCAGTCTACAACTCTCTCTGTTATTCCTACTTAAACATTTCTTCTTTACTTCTCTGTTAACCTTTAGTTGGGAATGCAACGAGCAACTACTGGTATACATATGTTTGTTCGAATACTAAATTCGAAAAAGTTTTTGAAGTGAAACTTCTTTAGAATCGTTGTGATTTCAAACCGGATGCAACGGAAAAAACGACAGGTAAGAGACACAAATACAAAAATGTGTAGGATGAAGCCGGCAAAGAATGCGACAGAAATATGCATACTATTTCATTTTTTAAATATTTTTAAACAATATTTTATGGAATGTTGTTTTTGGATATATATTTTTTGAGGATATATTTTCTACTATGTGTCCCAGCACACATTTAAATTTTTTTTTCGTATGGCAGTATTCTCTGTTTATATAATTTGACTATACAGCGGCACTTCTAATAAGAACAGGATCAACAGTGTGATCTATTTATTTAATTACTTAATCGGCTTTACTCTAGATTCATCGGTGTTGGTACCAACTAGTTTCGGACCATTCGTAGGTCCTTCATCGGTGTGAGTGTAGTGAGAAAGCGGTCAGGTTTTAGCACTACAAAGTTAAAAATATTTCACGAAAATTTTAAGAATTAAAGGGTTTCAATTGATTACCCTTAGGAACCTAATCTTACCTAAATATAGGATATATAATAATTCCAAGTTAGGACATCATCCCCACCATCTGGATGTGTAGCGGTCCTCCACAGTGCGGTTTTCTAGGAGCTTTCTCCCTCGTACTACAAAGCTGTGGAATGAGCTTCCTTGTGCGGTGTTTCCGGGACGATACGACATGGGTACCTTCAAAAAAAGCGCGTACACCTTCCTTAAACGCCGGCAACGCTCTTGTGATTCCTCTGGTGTTGCAAGAGAATGTGGGCGGCGGTGATCACTTAACACCAGGTGACCCGTACGCTCGTTTGTCCTCCTATTCCATAAAAAAAAAGCCTCCATCTTAAACTTTTACTTCACGTAAATTTTATAAGTAAGTTCCCGTTTGAAGGACGTCATTGAATAGTAATTAGTGTTCATAGTTCTATCTGATCTAAATAAACAAATACATTAACATAAAATTAGTTCCACATCTGTTGTTCGTGAACTAGTTATCAAGAGCATGTGTAACCTAATTCTAAACAGCGATAACTTAGCTTGAACTCTAATTTAAACTGCAATGTATTTTGATTATAATGCAAATAATATTCAAAATTTACTAAACTTCTATTCTAATAACATAATGGGTTGAAAAATCTGGCATTTTGGCAGAAAAGTGGATCTGCAACAGGTTATTTAATCCATAAAACCAATTAGATCAAATTGCTTTAATTAAATGCATATCAACAAGTCAATATGCTCAAATCATTTGTCCGAGTGGAACCCAGAGCTGTTAGTCTGTGAACAGCTCGATCGCTTAGCATTGGCGTTGTTGTTAGACGACGCTTCATTTTGTGTACCCTACCGGATAAAAACTAGAAGTGTTCCATAGAGTTGTTGGACCTGATATCTGCCGCCTAATTCCATCATCGCACACAGTTCAGTTTTCAAGGAACTTTTTTCCACGAACAACCAAATTGTGATATTGACCTTGCGCGATATTTCTAGGAATTTGGTAGGGTACCTTAGAATAGCTCGTTTCGTACCTAAAAAGTCGGCAACACTTCGATGATAATAGGCCTATACATGTCAACAGCGTATGGTGTTGAAAAAGAGGTTCCCAGTCTCACTGTAACTCATACATACAATAACGCCTGCTTCCCAGGGTCCTGATATTCTTGCCCAGCATGTTCGTCTGACATCATACCTTTTAGTAGGCAGTAGACCTAACTGTCCAGTACTACTACTACAGCTATTAATGCATCACAACAAGGGTTTGAAGAAGTGTATAATGACTGATTACAAGCACTTTAGATAAGTTATGTCTCAGAGTTGGGCCGAGTCACAGATAGATGGTCGTAATGCGAAGCAATAGTAATGCGTTTTCAGTTACGGAACTCTAAAAAGCGTTTGCATAATGCAATAGGACATTGAGAGTAATCACAAATACTCCGCGCTTTGCGATTGTATTTTGCATACTGCCTGCATTTAAATAATACAAGTCATGCATTGGTATTGATAAAAACAAGATATCCGAACTCCGACATTCGCTGTAAGATAATTTGCTTTATTTATTGCCCTATCGATTTTTTTTTACATTTTAATTTTTTGTTATTAAGGAACTACCATAACATGTCAAATATTCTGTTTAATTGAATTTTTATAAATTACACAAAAGCTGTTTCTGGATTTATTGCAAATAAATTTCAAAATTTAATCGATTTATTCATATAACTGTTGATCTAAATAACGTAAGACATGTCATGGCTAATATAAAAATGTAGGGAAACGGTATATTGGAAAACATACTAAAGAAGTACCAAAGACATTATTAACTTTCGAAACCGAACAAGTTCTGTAGCATATGTAGTGAAGACAACCGTCAACACACACAAACTGTTTTAATTCTTTATCTACACCGATGCTTTAAATCCTCTATTAAAGATTCTGAAACAGTTAGCTTATTGCCAATATTAAAACACCTAATGTTCTAATAACCATTACATCATCCAAACGAGTGTTGTAATGTTGTACTGAATTTCATAACAACACTCCTATTTTTTTTTCAATCCCTTCATGCTCAAAGAGTTTGAACAGACACTCACATTCTTGATGCACGATGCGTGGTATCTGTATGAATTTTAAAAAAAGAACATTTGCGTTTACGCGCGTTCCACACTACCAGAACGTCGTGCGCCGTAAAAAAAAGTAGGTTATTCGAATCCCCGCCATTTTTCTTTGATATTTTTATTGTTTTGTTTACAAAAAATTAGCGATTCATTTTAAAGGCTGCAAAAGAATAAAATATTCAAGTGAATTTTAATTATTGCACTATACAAACTGTGAATTACTACTAAAATAAATATTTTTTTCATTAATACTTAGTTTATTTGTATATAATCAGTAATGGATGATATTAGGTTACTACTAGGACTAACTGTTTCAGAATCTTTTAGAGGATTCATAGTATGGGTATAAAGTCTTGTATGCAACTGTTGATAATTAGGTATTAAAACACTCATGTGATACTATTATCACACTCGGCTTCGCCTCGTGTGATAAATCCACATTCGTGTTTTAATACCCCTTATTACACAACCGTTGCATAAATAATTATTAAAATATAATGAAAACCAAGTAATAATTACCATTGAATCGGTGATGCTATTGGGATCTTTATGCAGCACATCGACCAGCAAAAACTCGTTGAGCGACGACACAGACGCAATCACCACGGATAGAGTTCCCAGGGAATCCCGGAGACTACCTGACAAATCATGTTATTACTTATTATTCCTACTAAGTTTGGATTTTACATGTTAACTTCTTACTTCTTTAGTTTTGGTAAGTGATCAACTGTCAATCACATTATTAATATTGCACTTTTTTCATTTCAACCTCGGATACTGGGGAATTTCACATGCGAACTAGTATAGGTATCCAATGCTTGTGAAAACTATATACAGACAAGTTTTCTATAAGCTATGAAACATAAGATGAATTTAATTTTATTATTATAACATAATTTTATTCAATATTTCAAAAAGCTATTCAAATTCAAATTCAAATATTTTTATTCAAAATAGGATTTATAATCACTTATTGAACGTCAAAATCTACCACCCATTCAAAAGAGACTGCCTCAGACCTGAGAAGAATGGGCGCAAGAAACTCAGCGGTCTTTTTTTTATATAAAATATGGATTACAATGTAATATCGTACAATAAACATTAATAATTAAAGAGCCTGAGGGTGTTCGCTTTAATCCCAGTCCGTGGTGTCATTAAGAAAATCGTTTATGGAGCGAAAGAGAATGTGTGGCGCGGCGAGTGAGAAAGAAGGAATACCTTTCGCTTGCCATTGGGTGATTGATGTGTGTGGAGAAACGGTAATGGTTTCGCGCCGTATTCGCGTTCTTAATTACTAAGTATTTCACACAGATATATCTTATTATTAATATTTATAGATACATTTTTTTTATTATTGGCAGAAAATTAGAAACTCCGACCTAATTTGTGTCTTTTGGTGTGATTTTTACCATATTTATAAATCCGCACATCGGAGTTGGTACCTATAATCATCATTTCAGTCGGAAGACGTTAGTACTTATGCTTTTTATTTTCATCTACTCAGTACATATTTTATTGGAGCTATTACTTACCCACACTTTGAATACAAGCCATTGGCACACCGAGAATCTTTAGATCCATCAGCGACTTAAATGGTATTAGATCAAACTTGAGCTCATTGGGTACTATATTACTGGTGCCGAGCTTTTCATAACTACCCTCGACACTCAGTGAACGCACTTGAGAACAAAAGTCTAGGATGTGGCTGAAGTCATACATCTGATCTTGTCGCTCTGTTGGCGGGCAGGCCATTTTAAATCTTTCACTAATTGCATGTAACTGGAAAAGAAATAAAAAAATTAGGAACGAATGATGTACAATATAAACTGGCATACCCAAAGTCCCGACTTAGTTTGTTCTGCGTGGCTTTCCATAAAGTGAAATGGTACTAAGGTACTAGGCAAAATGTTTATTTATTTATTTATTTCAAGGAATATCAACAGCTATTTACACAAAATAAAAATACAATAGAAACTTAGAGCTAATCACAGATATTCACTAATAGACAATAGAAGTAGTAAGAAGCAAAATTATAAAGAGTAAACATGTAAAATTATAATCTAATAATAAGCACACTTGATGTTCACAGGTTAGGATTCAAAAAGTTTTCATGATACATTGTTTCATTGCTTTGACAGATGTATTAAAAATATCCAAATTAATTATTTCACTGCTTAGTTTATTACAGGTGGTGCTAGCTCGCAAGATATAACTATTGCTCCGGTAGTTAGTAGATGATTGAGGTATATACAATAAACGGCTATAGCGTAGTGCAGTTGACGAAGTTCTCAATGAAATTGTCGAAAGAAGATCTGGACAATCAACCTTATTTTGAGCTATTTTCAAGAGGAAAGCAATGTCAGAGATCATACGTCGTTTCTCAAGCGGTAGTAAATGTTGCTTTTTACAATGCTGTTCGTAAGACTTTGAATTGTATCTGTCGTTAGTACGGTAGCATAGAAAGCGTAAGAATTTTTTTTGAATATTTTCTATTCGAGAAATATATGTAGAATACAAAGGATTCCAGATTTGAGAGGCATATTCTAAGTGACCACGAACGAAGGTGCAGTACAATATCTTCAGTGTCTTGACTTGACGTAAATCACGCGAGCTTCTTATAATAAATCCAAGGGCTTTCATAGCTTTAGATATAGTTAAATTTATATGTTGGTCAAATAATAGTTTCGAATCAAGTAAAACACCAAGGTCTCGTATTGTACTACTTCTCTGCACATTCTCACATTTCAACTGGTAATTGAAAATTATAGGATGCCGCTTACGCGTGAATGTCATTACGCTACATTTTGATGGGTTTAGCTCTAGGCTATGATCGTCACAATAATTTTGCAATCGGTGTAGGTCTTCTTGTAGAGCTATTGCATCATCTAGTGACGATACCTTGTTGTAAATTTTGATATCGTCAGCAAAGCACAATATTTTGGCGGTACGTAAGCAAGTATCAACATCATATAAAAATATTGCGAACAATAGAGGGCCAAGCAAGGAACCCTGAGGAACGCCACTCGATATGGGTACCCACCCTGATATATAATTACTGACAACAACAGCTTGAGTGCGATTATGAATATAGGAGGAAAACCATCTTAACAAGTCACCGCTGATACCAATATTATAGAGCTTATTAAGAAGGATGTCATGCCGTATTCGGTCGAATGCCTTACTGAAGTCGGTGTAAATTACATCAGCTTGGACATCTTGCTGCATTGTTTCAGTTAGATAATTATTAAGAAGTGCAAGATTAGAGACAGACGAGCGACCTCTAAGAAAACCATGCTGACTGGGGCTAAAGGCTTGCCTTAGTGCAGGATAAACCTGACTATAAATGATTTTCTCAAAAACCTTAGATATAATACAAAGCTTAGAAATTGGACGGTAATTTGATATACTAGTCTTAGCCCCCTTTTTATGCACTGGAGTAATATAAGCCATTTTCCATAAATCTGGCATAACACCCGCATAGAGAGATTTGTTGAATAAAATAGTAATGGGTACACATATGGAATCAGAAAATGTTCCAAAAACTATTTACATAAGTGCCACCTTAAATAACATTATTTCAATTGTGATAATATTACTCAATTGAGTGATTATTTATTCAAACAAAACAAATCTTATAACTATATTTACAATACCATGAAAGCATTAAAATAAAACTATCATTACGAGGAAGCGTACCAAGAATACTAGCAGCATTTCCGCGTTGGATAGCTAGGCTGCTCCGTTGACCGAAATAGCTGCGCGAAGATAGTACTTTGTACATTCTCCGCACCTGTGGGCCCCACACACAAAGTGTCTCGACACCAAACGGCATAAAGATTTGCAACTCATTGAGACCGACATATTTGCGACGTTCGCTGTCATCGGCAGTCGAAGCAGCAGTCCCAGCGCCAAATGACGTAACTTGGACATGAGAAGCAGAAGCAGCCAGAGTATCGACGCAAGTCGCGATTCACACCAGTGAAAACTAAAAGACACCCCCCGGGTCACTCCATCAGGATGCTTGCCTTTTCTTTTAACTGAATAGTTATATATTAGAGAATCAGTCTACTAAGCTGTATATATAAACTGCACATATTGCGTTATTTTTACGTAAATAATATTGTTATTGGTCCCGCAATAATCAGGTCAATGCCAATCACAAATTTACCATGTTTTACCTGTTATTCAATAAGCATGAGATATTATGTTGTATCTATATAGTGAACAACAGTAAAACTATGCCATTTTGATTAGAATTGTATAATTATATTAATATATATATATATAAGTAATTATATTATAATAAAATCGTAACAAAGTAAAAACTAAGAGCGGATTCTTTTAAAAAATACTTGATCTGTGTTCTACAAATAATACCGAAGGTAAAAAATTAGTTTATAGAAGTGACTGAATAAATATAATTCAAATTTTACATGAATAACTTAATAAGAGGTCAGAACAACATATATAGCCTATATATGTTGTTCTGCTATATATGTAGCCAATATGTATATTGTTACACTACACACAGGAATAGTATTTGCGCATGCTGTGCCTGAGCACGCGGCATATTTTAGCTGCGTGGATACATTTGTTTGATAATTTAGGTCTATGTTTCCTCTGCAGCACACAATATACAGGAATATGAACCCATGACTATGTACAACTATTGCATAGCTCAGTTGACAGTGTTGACCTATGTCAGCGCGTATTCGAGCATGCTACTCATGTATCAATGACGTCAATTGATGCTTAGCATGTCCATGGACACAATCACATACACTTTAGCCTCTCTGTGTGCCGCAATGGGAGTGGGGCTTTTCGCTCAGGATGTCATGGGCAGCAGCTAGTAAATTACTATCTATCTATATCTATATAGGTCTACATAACAGAATACAATAAAGACCGCAATTATTACATTAATAAACATTGAATTTAATTATTTACATAATACATACAAGTGTTTGAAGCACTTATACAAACTGACAGTCTGCATTATGTATAATACCTGATCAATGAGTGTAATGCAACCACCTGTGAGATTATATAATAAACTGTAATTGATATGAGTTCATAAACATAATTTGTTTTATTTATCGGGATATTTTTTTATTAATGAATCCTGAATATAGAGCTTAATATGTACATCTTATCAGTCTAACTACATTAATTGCTAATATCAAACATGACCTTATGACCTTATTGGAGGCATAGTGACCCACTGCATGTCCATATATGTCCCTAAATAACCTTTTTTTAAGTGAAGACTGTGGAGTTATTGGGCTAGCAAAACTTTATATACTTATTTGAATACAGCTTGCTAATAATGTCACTGCCATTGAGGTTTTAGTGTTAAAATTAAAATTAACTAATTATCTCATGTGCCATGGTTCCCTACTTTAAACTTATTACATATATTATATAGCACAAGAAAGTTTTTCTTTTTACCATTGTAAAAGCCTTCAGGGCTAGCAGCACAGATGAGCCCGACATATGGGCCCCGTTTCGGGGTCTTCAATACGTAAATGTATTTTACTCCTCTCGAAAAAAAAAAAGTTCTTAAGCACTTAATACGATTAAGGACTAATTAAAATATATATTAAAATTTAAAACTATACAACTATAAAAATCAGTATTTTTTCTTATACTCTTATTGACTTTAGCCTTTCGAAATTGGCAAGTGCCCCTAGGGCACATGTTTTTTACCAGATTCGGATACTCCAAAATCGTAAGTGCCATACAGCACACTATTCTCTCACCAAGTTCTAACCCTTTATTTATATGATGGTTTAAGCAAGCTATAACACCATGCAAAACATGGTCTTATAGCTTATTGTTTCAATAGCTTTCAGATACATTACACAAAAATCATCCTAAATACAGGGTGGCCGAGAAGTTGACTTCCAAATCTAAAATTTGAAAGCCTCATGGTGATGAGTATCCGAATCACTCCTATGTATGTTCTACGATATTGCGTAGTTTAGGAGATAAGATTTCACCTAATTGTGGTTTATGACATTTTTCTAATTTTATTGAACGCTATTAGTTAATTTTATTGTTGATAATTATTCACTACAGTTGCAATAACCACATAAAAAACTATGAATAGTTTAGACAATGCGGAACTAGTTTAGAATTGAGTCGTAAATTCAAGATAACCAGCTAAATTCATGAAAATGTTCAAGGTATCAAAAAAAAAAAAAATGGGGAGCCTATGGCTTCTATTTATAAAAACTTCCCAGAACATTTGGCAATAAAATGAGCCAAATTCAAATTTTAGCTTTGGACATCAACTTCTCGGTCACCCAGTATAACCAATTTATTAATACACATAAAATAATATGCTTTAATAGAACTCTGTGCGTGCCAAAATCATGCTGATCTGAGACATAGTTTCTGGGAATGGAAAGGTTAAAACTTATATGAATTTAGTTCTTAGTAATTTTTGACTGGATTAGTGTTGCCTATTATTTATTCTATAACACAGTTTCCATTTGTACTGTGATATAATTAATAAAATAATTTTAAATTTATATCGTTACTATTTATTGCATGTTGCACTGCTCAGAAAGCATGGCAAAAATCTACCAAACATTGGCTTTTAATTCACATTTTACTATCCACTAATAATGTAGTAACACTGACCTTTTTTATTTCATTAATTATTGGACAACTCATATAGATTGATAGCCCAGTGGTTAGTGACCCTGTCTACTGATTTAAGGGTGCCAGGTTCATAATAGGGTAGGTGCAAACATATAGATAGATAATACTATTTGTAAAATGTGTAAATTATAATTACTTTTCTTAGTACTTTTACTGAAATGTTACTAACTTTAAAATTGTAAACATTGTTACTATAGTTAATTTATTAAAATCAAACAAGTTGAACCTTAAATCTCTAACTTAAAATATACATCATACCTGTAAAGGTGTAAATTTGTGTGACTTTTCAGTTTGCAACAGTTTATCACCCTCTAAAAATAACTTTGTAGCAAGGTCTTGCAGCAAGAAAAATATATCATATAGATGGAAGTCTAAGAAATGAGCAAACTCAGAAGGTAGTGTTAGGCTCAGATAACTGAATACATTCTTAAGATATTCATTGAGGGCTTCCCGTCTTATTTCCACGAACTTTGGTGTCTTATTTCTGATGACCTTCTTGGGCGGAAGTAAATCTTTACCTACGCCGTAATTGTTGACAAGTTTGTCGTGAAGCTCTACAAAATCACTGTACCGATGCCATACATCCCACTGCACAAAACTAACTTTAACGATTATTTTATAATATGTAACACTGTCTTTTGTAATTGCTTCTTCTACAGTAACCGTAGTGTCGTTTTTGTGGTTGATAAATGAAGCCATTATATTATGTTTATTATTAGATGAATTTCGTTTAAAATAGTACTCTACAACACATTGTGATGAGTTAATATAGGTTAAACATAAAAAAAAAATCAGGTCGCTAACAAAACACACACAATAGCAATACACATTACTTTTGTTATGAAATATGTATTATGAATCTAAATGACTAATTTAATCCAAAATTTAGCAATTGGTAGTGACATTTGACACTTGACAAAAATGACAAATGTAAAACTAAAGGCTGATTTACACAGGGTACTGTGATTTACACAGACAATATCAGTCAGGATTGGACTCAAGTTGAACAAGTACAATTTAAATAAATTACATTGAAACACGGCAGTCGCCCGCACCTCAAACAAATCAATATCTACCTTCATCTGCATCGAACCTATCTAGAATTTATTGTTTATTTGATGTCAATAATATTAAGGCGCTATAGTCCTAAAAAGTAACATTTTTAAAAATCTACTTAAAATACTTCTACAAATACTACAGTTCCAATTTTTTGACATGTTTATCTTCATTTCTTTATCTAAATTATCGCTGAATCGAAAACACGATTACGAAAAAAAATCTCGATAGATTTCATTTTTGAAAAATAGTCTTTTTTATTTGAATTGTTTATATTATCATAAAACTATGATAGCTATAAACACAAAACTTATTTTATTCGATAGTTTATTAGTATTTATAAGTTTTCATAGTGGGATTTATCAATACGCTTTGTGAATTATTTTATATTAATTTTTTTCGTAATAAACCAAACGCGACGCGTTTGGTTGCATGCTCGCTCAAGCCAGCAGTACGCCCGTGACCACTGTCAAGGAAGGTTACTGTGTTCGTGTCTCTCGGGCTCACATTACGTAAGATTTTAACAAGTACAAAGCGGGAATCATAGTAAAAAAATAATGATTATGCGACAGCGTATTTGTTGAAATATATAGGTAAATGTAAGTAGGAAAGTACTAAAATAAAATTTACGTAATATTATTTTGAATATTATGCCACGCGGGATTTTTGTATATATGTACTTTAGGGAAGTTAGATAAATCCAAGATGACCGCCGCACAAAATTATGATTTCATCAATATGGATATCGTGTCCGAGGTTCTCGAGGGTGGAGAGAACGATTTTGGGATCATTTTTGAAATCCAAGATGGCCGCCGCACAAAATCATGATTTCAGCAATATGGGTATCCTATCCGAGGTTCTCGAGGGTGCAGAGAACGATTTTGTGATCATTTTTGAAATCCAAGATGGCCGCCGCACAAAATTATGATTTCAGCAATATGGATATCGTGTCCGAGGTTCTCGAGGGTGCAGAGAACGATTTTGTGATCATTTTTGAAATCCAAGATGGCCGCCTCACAAAATTATGATTTCAGCAATATGGATATCGTGTCCGAGGTTCTCCAGGGTGCAGATAACGATTTTGTGATCATTTTTGAAATCCAAGATGGCCGCCGCACAAAATTATCATTTCAGCTGGGGCTGGACGTTCAGCTGGTGGTAATTGACACACCCTGCCTCTGCCCTGTTGTGGAAACCATAATCTAGGCGGCATCCTGTGCAAATGTGCCCCCACTGGTATAAAATATAAATATAGTTCATATAAATACTGGTACATATATGAACTTAAATAATAATACACAACAAGGCAAACACACCTCTCCAAGAAGTAACTGGGTAAGTGTGCTCGTTGAATTTTTTCTTGGTTGAATTTGTATCTATTATGAAAACATGATCAAAGTACGGTTTATTTTTTATTTTATGTACAAATAATTTATATCATCAATATGGCTATATTGATTTAAAAAAAAAATAATATTGATTATAATATATAGCCATATTGATGATATAAATTATTTGTACATAAAATAAAAAAAAAAACATACAGACATATCAAAACAAAACCGAAATGTATTAACAATAAGGGCTCCATTTTTACAATTTTACTAACGACGGCTCCCAAAAAGTTTTAAGTTTACAATTATTATTTCTTGTATATTATATTATTTACTAATATTTTTTGTTGAGGGTTTATTACAATAAGATAATAAGAGAAACAAAAAATGATCCATTGATTGGAAATGGCAGTGTTACTTAAAAAACTCCTACGCAAGCAGATAGCACTTACTGTCTACGTCCGCTACCCACCCTAAAACTTGTTTTTGTAGTTTGGTAGTTCAGCTATACGCACTTGTTTATTAAAAAATATTAAATTTCGTATTACATTCGATGCAACAACGCCTTTTTTACATCATCTCCTAAATTGTCCTAAAATATACTACCTCGATCATCCCGCAGCAGACAGGGTGGTTGCGGTATATTCGGAGTATTATCGTATCGTTCCAAATGTGTCGTTGTCGATTTTGCGAGTAGACCTCCTGGTACGTTACATACATTCCAAGATTAAGTACTAATAAAATATCAAATAGCCTGCTCTTACTTATCTCATTCTATACCACCTTTATTATAAGACTTTGAAAGCCAGAACTTATAATAATCATCATAATATTATTTGAGAAAGAGGCTCACAAAGAGGCTAACTAACAGGAAAACTCAAGTTCCGCAATTAAGCGGTTACGAACGCTATGTATTCTGCCTACGATTTCACTTCTGGTTGATTAATCTATGACACTTACTATTTGTCCTTTTTCCGTGTCCGTTACCATATTTGTTTACACACATTTTTTGAGCATTCCACCCGCATAATTGTTTAAAGTGGGTAGTTTTAGATAATTTATTCTTAGAAAAAGTGGAGAAAATTTCTTTTTTTAATGGAATGCATCATTATTTTATTCTATCTACAATAAAAATCAATCAATTTATCCAATTGAATCATTGATCAACCTTTAAACCTCAAGGATTCATGAGAATACTGTAAAAACGTGGTGGCCCTTATTTTGTTTTGACTAGTATATATCTTGCAAACATAGTGTTTACATTTTCTTAACACACGGGTTGGCATTTCAGATTATTATTGTCACGCAACGAAAACGTTCCGCTTAGCTTACATAACATTTTGCGCGCGCTAGTGCGATATCTACCTCTTTATTGTATATAATATCATTGGTATTAGTAAGGTTATTGGTAACTTGTACAGGTAAAGGTGGTACATATAATGTAGTGTTTTCTTCAGTTTCATTTAATACATATGCAGGTTTTAAACGATCGATATGTTTGTTTGGCGACCTGGTGATGGTAAAACCGTTACCGCTTCGTTTGATGACGTATGAATGTATGGTCCTTCATATGGTGTTTGTAATGGCGATTTTACTGAATCTGTTCTAATAAACACATGAATGCATGTATGTAAGTCTTGATAACCAAAAATGTGTTTGTTATTACGATGTGAATTAGGTGAGGCGATTTGGGTACGTAATTTATCTACGTACTACCTCTTAAGGTATCCAATAAGGTAGATAATATTGGTGTGCTTTTGTCGAAAAAATCACCTGGTAGGCGAAGGTTATAACCGTATGTTAGTTCAGCGGCGCTAACGCTTGTGTCCGATCGTAAAACTGCGCGTAGGCCTAATAATACGGTTGGTAGTTCATTGATACATGAACAGGTGTTTGTTAACCTTGAACGAAGGGCTGTCTTCAAGCAACGATGAAAGTTACTCTTTAGGTTATAGCTAGTACCTCATATCCGTTTAACTCCCATAGTTTTCATGAGGTTGGTAAACAGAGTACTTTCAAATTGTCGACCTTGAACAATAGTTAATGTTGCTGGGCATCCAAATCTTGCAATCCAGTGATTGTAGATGATATTTGCAATTGTATCGGCTGTAATATTGTCGCTAGGGATTGCCTCAGGCTATCCGGTATGTCTGTCGATCATTGTTATCAGATAACGATGTCCTTGAGAAGAGGTAGGTAGAGGTCCAACGATATCTATATGCTGAAAGCGATCGGTGCCGTCAAAACATAGGATTTTACTGACTGTGTGGCGTTGTATTTTGCTTTTCTGGCAATTTATACAAGTTTTACTCCACTTCCCGATGTCGATATTCATTGAAGGCCAAACGAATTTTTGAGATATTAATTTACGTGATGTTCGTATTCCTGGGTGGGTAATATTATGTACACTATTAAAATTTGTTTTCCGAATTCTGTAGGCATGTAGGGGTAGGGACGAACATGACTTGATGTTTCGCAATATAATTCTAAGATTTTTTTTTGTTTTTATGGAATAGGAGGACAAACGAGCGTACGGGTCACCTGTTGTTAAGTGATCACCGCCGCCCACAATCTCTTGCAACACCAGAGGATTCACAGGAGCGTTTCCGGCCTTTAAGGAAGGTGTACGCGCTTTTTTTGAAGGTACCCATATCGTATCGTCCCGGAAACACCGCACAAGGAAGCTCATTCCACAGCTTTGTAGTACGTGGAAGAAAGCTCCTTGAAACCCGCACTGTGGAGGACCGCCACACATCCAGATGGTGAGGATGATATCCTAACTTGTGGCGTGTCGTGCGAAGGTGGAATTCGGCGGCTTAATATAAGTTCGTGTTAGGTACATTTATTTTCTTGAAGATGAAGTTTGCTTGTTGAATGAGTTGTGTTATGTTGCTGTCTCGCTCTTGTGCGTACGCTATCTCACTGTAATCGACATTGTTTCTGTGCGGCTTAATGCGTCTGCAATTAAATTATTTTTTCCACTAATGTGTCGAATATCGGTTGTCAATTCACTGATGAATAATAATTGGCGCGTTTGCGTGGCGTTTCGTTTGCAGTATGTGTTTTATTCATAGCGAATGTGAGTGGTTTGTGGTCTGTGAATATAATTAATTCACATCCTTCAAACATATTACGGAAATGTTTCACTGACTTATAGACGGCTGAGAGTTCTCTGTCATACGCTGAGTATTTCTTCTCCGCCTCTGAGAATTTCTTTGAGAAGTAACCGAGTGGTTGCCAATTATTTTCGATGTATTGTTGTAGTACGACACTGACTGCATTGTCAGAACGCGTCGCAGAATATTGCGATGGGGGCATTATGTGATGGGTGAGAGAGTAAGCTAGCTTTAGATATGCTATTCTTGCACTCTTCGAATGATTGCGATGCTTCGTCGGTCCATTCAATTATTGTTTTATCGCATTTGTTGACATGGTGTAGGTAAGCGTTTAGCGGAGCTTGTATTGTTGCAGCATTCGGTATGTGGTCACGATAGAAAATTAGCATGCTTAGAAATCGTCTGAATCGCCTTCTATAGTTTTCGGCTTTGAATATTCGGTAATGGTTTTAATCTTCTTTTTTGGTGGTTGTATACCGTTTTTTGATACAATGTATCCAAGAAATTTGACTTCCGTCTGGCCTAAGTTACATTTCGTGGGGTTGATAGTGATTCCGTTTCTTTCCAGTCTTCTGAGGACTGTTCTTAGGTGATCGCGAAGCCCAGTCTTGTTTGCTGAGGCTATGAGCAAATCATCGATGAATGGGAAAACGTAGTCTAGGTAATCCACGGAGCACTTCGTGAATAAATCGTTGAAATGTTTCTCCCGCATTCTTCAGACCAGGAAACATGCGAGGAACCTCGACCTGGCATTTATATACGCAGAGAATTTTTTTACCAATAGTTGTTTTTGACCAACACACATCACCTCAAATATAAAATTTAACCCGCATCATGTATCAACAGCCTGGCAGACCGCAACAGCCTGTTTCGCTAGAAACTTCTTACATCGCACAGCCATATTGTGGAATTATCAGCCGGCTTCAATACTCTAGAACCTCGTCTTAGGGATCCACTTATATAGTATACTCTCTCATCTAAGGCCGACAACGATTTTCTAACGCCTCTATAAATAATCTGTACTCTAATTATGGAGTACACATAGAGATGTCACAGTTCTATTAGGTGGAAATAATAATTATAAATAAAAACTGCGTCTTAAAACAATATTATTTTATTAAAAAATATTATATTAAATTCTGAAATTTTCAAACAATGTTATTAAGATCCATTTAATTATTATTACACAAACGAGATGAATGTTCATAATTAGTTTGTTATAAAATGGCAACACAACAACCAATCAATTCAGTATCGAGATATCCATATGTTATTTGTGAAATGTTGTTTGCAAATAATTGTTATAAAGTGATTTATTACGTCACAAATGTGTTTAACTTGAAACCTGTGGCTTAAAGTTTTTAACATATATATATATATTAGTTAGTTAGTACTACTCTACTGGCTATCTGTTCGATAGTACCTATTGCTCGTGGAGCTGATATATTTGTCTTTTGTAAATTACTGAACTGAAAACAGACTGTAAATATTAACATTAATAACTTGAAGTATCATCACATATTTGCCTAATAAAAAGACGCCAAGTTATAATTTGTTCGAGTTCGAGTTGTAAGTGCAGAGCGAAATGTGCGATCGACCTTAGTTTGTGCAACTAATTTAAAAAATAAATTTGTAAAATAATTCAATTTGCTACAAAAAATAAAAAACTTTATTTATTTTCTAATGCTTTGAAATTTTAGGAAACCTGTAACTTTGACATCGCTACACTTCAAACAGTTGTGCAGGGTATCACAAAATAAGTTTTCACAATATCTCAACATGCCCTATATGCTTACAAGCTCTGCTCATACTATATTCCGTGTTGACAGCACAAGTTATAAAATAGCGAATACTATATACCAGACACACAAAATATCACTGGCAATGTGATGTTGCGTGAATTATTAAAAATATAAAAAAATTAAAATAAAATAACCTCATTCAAGTTATAAATAATTTTGATCGTTGTTCCATATCATGTAAATGGCCAAGTGTTCAATTTAAAATCTTATTAGCCCACCAGATTTTTTTTTATTTGCTATTAAAATTACACTTGGAAATATCAAGTTTAACTGTGGTATAACAAATGTTTAATAAGACAGAACTCTTTTAGTGATACTATTTTGTTTTATCAAAATTTCATGTATTTATATTAATATGAATTAAGGTAGATATATAATCAAGCTGTGTATATCAAAATTTAGTTCCAGATATTCAAATACAAATCAGGAATATATGCTGTGCAATCTATTTATATATACTATAAATAATATATCATATATTTTTATTCATCCTTGGACGGAAAAGGACGTAACTTGAGCGCAAATTTACACTTTATCAGGCAAACTTTTGTTTACTATAAAAGCAATAATCGAAACTCTTATTTTCAGTTGTCGATTTTGTTTTTAATACGAAAAGGAAGTTCGACTTAATAAAACAAGATATAAAAAGACAAGACAAAAACCGTTTATCGTTTTACGAAAATAACACGAACATTAAAAACATTTCCAAAGCATAAAAAAAATATGTCAAAACCATTCGTATTTATTTGTTCACCTTAAACTTACGAAAATTGAAATAAAATATAAAAATTGCAAGTCACACAACACTATTCTAAATAAATGTAATTGTAAAGCTACTTCTATATAAAGGATCAAGTGATGTGTGTCGCGTTATATCTAAAACTAACAATATTATTTACTATAAATATTTGTAATCAATTGTATATTTTTGAACATTACAAAATCACAGTTCAAAATTACTATAATGGCATTTTTCTAAAATCTACCTAAAATTACAGTTAACATTAGGTGCCTACAGATAATTAAGTAAAGAACTTCGTCGGCAAAGTTAAAATTGACAAATGGTAGACCTATTATAAAGTATAAGGTATCAAAAATGTCGAGTAAAATTATATAGGTCAACAAGACTTAAAAATTAAAAGTAATTAAATTTGTGTGATGCTAGTAAATAAATAAAATGATATAAAACATTGTAAAACAAACTCTCACCTTTTGTTCTGTTAAATTTTTAATATTTTATCATTTCGACAGTTAAAAGCACAGAGATAAAATAGTAAACAAGGCATCCCATACCAGGTAAGAACTTTCCTCAAAAATAAGCTGAAATCGTATAATTTTACAATTTATATTAAAACTGGCTTTGCCACTAGCTATAGTTTGTTATTTCTTAAACACAATAACTATTGTTATTGACTTGCGTATTATCATCCTCAGCTGGTTAGCTGTTGCAATGCACAAACCAACCTTTTTTATGTATCACAAGACGACCTAACGCGTATTGCAATACGATCCCGTTCACATCATTCTGTAATAACACCAGTCTACCCTTCAAAGTAATAAATTGTAATTGTAATAAAACTAAACCAAACAACAGTGCCGCTTCATACTCAGATCCTATCTTGACTATACAAATTTTTTCCTCTTGGTGCTTTTATTTCTCCAAAAATATATTTTTTATTTTTTTCCATTTGTTTTTAAGCAGATAAAAATAAGTATAATTTGACCAACTATCTACATTATCATAACATAATATATATAATTTGTACTTTTTTATAACTACCCACAGTTTTTTTATTGGAAGCACAAAATATTGTTAAAAAATTGCATGCAAAAAAACAGCAGTTTAATTATGTGTTCTTGCAACATTTTATACAGCAAGGAGCGATAGTTCCCCTACAGTAATAACATCCAACACTTCACTTTACCAGATAGTTTCGTTTGCAGACAAGACACATAAATGTCAAATAATTGTTCTACTTAGTAGAAAAGATGTACTTCGCTGTGTTGAAATTCTAATTATTACTAATTGATATTCGAACAAGTATGTTCGAACTGGGAATATAACCCGATTATTATGTGACATATTAAGTGACATTTGCACGGTTGTGAGGATAAAATCGGCCTAAGTATTTTTTCTCTAGAGCTCCACGCAGGAATAATCATTTAAGAACACACAGATAAACCATTACCCACCTTTGTGTCGCGTGCTTGGGTATAAAGGCTTATGATAAATTTTTCTAAGAAGCTCCGTAGGTAAAAAACCTTTTCTTTTTTGCCACATCTGTCTTTCTGTGTGGCACTGTATGCAATTAAAACTTTATATTATCTCACAAATAAAATACTTGTTCCGAAATGGGCCACCTCTTTGTACATTTTCTAGATATAGTATCAGATTACGCAAAAAAACTTATGATTATTCAATATAGGTCATTCATTCAATTGTTGTTGGCAATACAGGTTTAGTACATCATTATGTAAGTAACATAATATGTGTATCTGTGTGTCACGCCATAGGGCGCAGGGCCCATAGTATTCTGGAACAACTCCTTTCGATTTCGTCACGGTGCTGTGCTCGAGTTCGACTCGTTTTAATTAACAACTATCACTATTAACTTAAGTAAATAATTTACATTCTAGTATCGACATGTGGTTCGAAAAAGGCAACTTTTTTCTTAGCCTTGCCCTGCGAGGCTTTGACCCGCAGTCATAAAGCTATCGTACGTATGTATGTGTCATCCTCGTAGTTTTGCGCGGCGAGTCGCAACGCGTGCTCCTGACATAAGGCCGATAGTTCCTTGAGCCACTCATCGAGCAGCACCGCGTTCAGTACGGCGCGCAGTGTGACTGATTGATTCCAATATGACTCTTGCGTGAAGGCCGGCAGTTTTGGCTGATTGATCGGAATCAGCTGTGTTGTCGCTAGAAAAATAAAGCAATCTATTTTAGCAACCGAATTTCACCTTCGCACGACACGCCACAAGTTAGGATATCATCCCCACCATCTGGATGTGTGGCGGTCCTCCACAGTGCGGTTTTCAAGAAACTTTCTCCCTCGTACTACAAAGCTGTGGAATGAGCTTCCTTGTGCGGTGTTTCCGGGACGATACGACATGGGTACCTTCAAAAAAAGCGCGTACACCTTCCTTAAAGGCCGGCAACGCTCTTGTGATTCCTCTGGTGTTGCAAGAGAATGTGGGCGGCGGTGATCACTTAACACCAGGTGACCCGTACGCTCGCTTGTCCTCCTATTCCATAAAAAAAAATCTATTAAGACACCTTCAAAAGAGTTTAACAATTAAAACTCTCATCTTTTTGAATACTCGAGGCGATCATGATCATGGCGTTTGCGTTCGAGAAACTAAAACATCTCACGACCATTTTCAAAATTCGATCATTATTATTACAGATTTTTTGAGAATAAAAAAAAATATAAATATTAAACATAGATGAATTCAAAAAACAGCTAATAACAAAACAGAGAAAGGACTAGAAATGCAGGAAATGGATTAAAATTTCAATCTCAGATTACCAATTTTAGAATGCTTCATATAAAGAGGCCGAGTTTATTAACATTGACGTTATTATTAAGTAGTGTCAGCGTTGTCTCTATCACTCAAGTAGGTGAGTATAAAAATAACGTCCCGTTACTGTGATATACTGGCATAATATTCTAATTAAAAAGATACTAGATTTATAATGAATATATTATATGTATTTTTATATAACACTAGCTGACCCAGCAAACGTTGTATTACCGATATTAAAATCGCGATACAAAAGTAACTGTTGATCGTAGATGGGAAGTTGTATGTATTTTTTAGAGCTGACTGAAACAAATCAAACAAATTTAAAAAAAATGTCAAAAAAATTCAAAAAAAAAATTTCGTGTGGACCACCCTTAACATTTAGGGGGATGAAAAATAGATGGTGTCCGATTCTCAGACCTACCCAATATGCTCTCAAAATTTCATGAGAATCGGTCAAGCCCTTTCGGAGGAGTTCAAAGTTTAACACGATGACACGAGAATTTTATATATACTTGTATGTATGTAGCTCTTAATATTATAAGAAACCTTAAATTGACGATTCAAAATGATCAAATATGAGTTCATCGAATAAAGATATTTTGACTTTGACTTCTTTCAGTCTTTTTCGGTTACAATTCAAGTAAATAGAGAATAATATATTCTCTTATTTATCAAAACCATAAAAAGGCAAAGACAATATTAGTGTTGCTAGTACACAAAAGTACATTATTATAACTGTTGAAATAAAGTTTTTAAAAATTTTAATATTTAAATCTTTTATACAGGGTGCGGCAGAAAGAACTCCCCGATTTTAAAGCTGCGCTGCTACGAGTGGGAATGGTGCAGAGTGGTGGGGGTAGTGTTATTCGACTGCTGTGTACGTGCCATTGTCAGTGCTAGCCATGGCTTGGTCGGGTGCGCATCGTGCATTCGTTGTTGAACAGTTCATTAAAAATGGCGGTTCGCCGATAGCTACGCAGCGATCGTTCCGCGTTCACTTTGAGCTTGGTCGGCATGACCCTGTTCCTGATAAAAAAACGATTTACACATGGACTCAGAATTTTAGAGAAACAAGTTCTGCGTTAAAAAGAAAATCTCCTGGCCGTCCTCGCACTGCAACAGGGCCTGAAAATGTCGCGTTGGTGAGAGATTCAATTCAGCAGTCACCTTGTAGGACCTCAGCTCGCAGAATTCTCCATCGAGATCTGAAGATGCATCCATATAAGGTTGTGATGACTCAAGAATTGAGTAATAGAGACTTTGAAACCCGAACAAGATTGTGTCAAGACGTTCTTACAAACGTGTGCCGCACAAATGTCATCCTTTTTTCGGACGAAGCCCATTTTCATCTGTCAGGTGCAGTAAATAAACAAAATTTTAGATATTGGTCTGATCATAACCCCCAAGAACTTCATGAACGTCCGCTTCATAGCCCAAAAGTAACTGTTTGGTGTGCTGTTCATCAGGGTGGTGTGCTGGGTCCATATTTTTTTGAAGAAGACGGTGTAACAGTTACGGTTAACAGTGATCGTTATTGTGCAATGTTGGAAAACTTTCTTCGGCCAAAGTTGGACGATATTTTAATGAACATGGAGCTGGCAATGTTTGGTTTCAGCAAGATGGCGCAACTTCGCACACATCTCGGCGATCTCTTGACACCCTCAGAGACATGTTTCCTGGACACATTTTATCGCTACGAGGTGATATCGGGTGGCCTCCACGCTCACCAGATTTGACACCTTGCGATTTCTTCCTATGGGGACATCTCAAATCCAAAGTGTTTCAGAATCGCCCCAGAACCATAGATGCTCTAAAGGAAGCAATAACAAACGAGGAGTAATGGACACATTCCGAGAGAGACTTAATGAATGCATCAACAACGTAGGTCGGCATTTAAGTAATGTATTGTTTAGAACCCGTACCCGACGGCTTTAATTTAATGTAAATATAGAAATGTAAATGGCATTTTGTACACTTTATTTTAATAAAATTTATTTTTTTGTATCTAATAAGGTTTTGTTTTTATTGCCTTCTAAAATAGGGGAGTTCTTTCTGCCGCACCCTGTACATTTTCATAATTTAAATAACAAATAGATCTCTATTAGCATTTAGCGAGGTACTAGTAACAACGTAAAAATTTTCATATTTATACTGTCACTCTATACTGAATTCTGTGTTTGTCAGGTTGTATTTTCTTTGATTAACGCGAGTGTTACACAATTAAATAAAACACTTTTAAAGGATTAAAACGCGTGTAATTGTAACTGTTTTACATTAGGTGTTTCCATCTAAAATTATCTAAAACCTGGGATCCAAAAATCTCTAAATTAAAACCCATAAGTACATATACCAAAAAAGAAGAGGACATTGTCAGTAAATTTTGCCAAAAACCATCTGTGTACAGCAAATTTCCTTGGAGATGGCTCCAACGAAATAAATGACGCTAAACTTCATAATGACAGCTATGACAAATACTATCTTTGAATCACTACATCTGCAGTCTTGAAACGTCGGGTGTTATAAAATAAAAATTTTACGCAAACACCTAATGTAAAACCGTTACAATTACACGCGTTTTAATCCTTTAAAAGTGTTTTATTTAAAGGTTGTATCATCTTTCAACTTTAACATTGTCACATCAATTATGTGTGATGCCGGAGATTGGTAATTTTAAAGAAATCTATAAAAAAGACCATCCGAACGCATTGTACGATAAAAAAAAACGCTGAAACTTGACTGAATGCACAAAAAATTGGTAAAGCATCATTATTTTAAAATGTATTTTATGAACACATTTTACAAAAAAAAAAGAAAGAATGAAAATAGAGGTCGCTGAAGTCAAGTAGAATGTCAAACGTCAAAATGGCGACAAACGTAACTAAACGTAAAAAGAGTTTGGGTTATTAATAATATTGAGTTATTAAAAATTAAACACGAACCTGCCTTCAGTCACTCTTGTGACAAGTGAAAACTTCTTTACCCGCGTTGAGCACTTTTTGGTACAGGAAAACTGAAATGCTTATAGCAGTATATCTGTAGCTATACAGCTGACGTATTGTGCAACATAAGTGCTGTGTGTATCTTTTGTAAGTGAAATTAAATGGATTTAGGGAAAAGTTCAATGTGTATTTATACTGTACTGAAATAGTGTTTTTTATGCTCATTGTTAAACGTGAAAAATAAAATTAATGGTAAAAATTCACATCGGCAATACGAATTACTTACGTGGCACTTTCTTAGCGAATATACTGGTGAAGCTGGATGAGAAGCTCCGTCGTTTTGAATCGCTGCGATCAAATGAATTGCTTTCCGTTTGCTGCGTGTTCGAATTTCTTGTTCTGCCTGTATAAGAATAAGGGTTAAAATTGCCTGTTATATTTATTATCTTTTTACAGGATGATTTGAATTTTGCAAAGCAAAACAGTAAAAACGATTTTAGTACCAAATATTTGTAATTTTATTGTTTCTTTTAGCCAAAACTTCTTTAGCATCATTGTGATTTGAAAGTCAACGAAAACGAAAAAAATTCAGAAGATTTATAGCGTGGGAGAAAATGTGATAGGAAGCATTATACAGAGCCTTGGTACCAGGCGATCATAGTTGAAGAAGAGGTTGTCTCATGTATGACGCGAGTATACTCTCATATAATATTCTGACGTCATGCGCTACATGGACACCAAGAGATTATAAATATGGTAGCGGTGATAGTAATGTCTGTCTAATTGTGTCATTCTAGCAACATGTACCAGGACTTCATATGCAGTTAGCAGGTTCGTGCATAATGCACATCCTTAAAATACAAGTACTGTCTTGTTGATGTTCGTGGTTCTCTTTGTGCTCTGCTTTGTATCCTCTCTAATCATGTTTACGAAGGCATAGTGGGAGTTTGCTTGTGCACGCATGCGTAGTACAAAACATGAGAAAAGGCATTACAACAACTTTGGTGTTTAGTATACGTTTACAGTTTATAATAATATAAACGTTTGTAGAGTTTTTTCATCATTTTTATAATAAAATTTTACATACTTTTTGAAGGAACTTCTACCACGTGTGAATTGCACACAGGTTTTTTTTTAATTAAATAACTTAACCAAATTAAAATCATTTGTATCCTATTTTTGCGCAACGATATAAAAGAATTCGTTGTGTTGGCGGGGCTTTGAAGAAGACTTCCCAATTGCAGCCCCCACTACACGCACGTGCCAGTCAGCTGTTACTACCCCGTCTAACTACTTGCTGTGCGCAAATAAAATAGGATGTAATTACCAGATTATCCATAAAATCATCATGAATAATCTGGGACATTCGAAAGATTCAAAATTTTGTGATGCTAATCGGCAATTCCTTTAAGACTTTAAAGTAACAGAAGAGCTTGAAATTTAGCTAATAGAATGAAATTAACCACCACCGGGCTGATGTCGGATGACGTGATCGTCAAAATGCGAAATATCATGTGCATCACAGTGATATCTGACAATCCACAATCAACCTAATCGCAAGAAACTTTCGCCTGTTTTCTGCCTGTCACAACCACTTTGTGGAATCTTCCGCCGGCTCTTGTGTTTCTGAACTGACACGTCTTAGTGACCTTCAGTCATAAACTTACAACCACCGGAATCTCATCTTTTAACGTCTGTTTTCGTATTAGTGGCTCGTTTTACATCGTCCATCTGATAAGCCACGTGGAGTCACATCTACGTATCAGGACAAAACCGAACAGTGTGGTTTTAAAGGAACCTATAACAACCTACTTAGTTACAACTTAATTATGTCAAAAAGTCTCCAGCACAGTTTCCAGTTCGATATGGTTGAAAAAAGAACGTACAATTTTTTCAAAGACTTTCGTGTTGTTTCGTCTATTTTTGTATTAGAGCCGCGGTAATTTGAATTATTATTACCCCATGCAGCCGGAATATTGATCATATTTTATTTCAAATTCACCAAATACCTGACAACCGAGATTTGACTCACCGAGTTCGTGCACAGGCCGTCGCACGAGCGCCATCTCCCGGCGGATAAGGAACACCCTGGCTTCGTCCACGAGTTGCTCCACTCGATCCGAGCTCTCCAGCAACATATCCACTTCCTGGCGCAGCTGGTTCAGTATCTACAAATATATATGACAATATTTAACAGAAAATATTGCGTACGCAAAAACAACGGTGGTGGAATTTATTTCAAACAAAATTCGCAGCATTGTTCAAGACGTCCACCTCATTCAGGAGCAAGATGTAGTTTTTGTTTAACGAGAATAATATTTTTTCCTGATACTTATCTTGCAATGAGTACAAGACCCACTGGTTTACAGCCCTCAATTTTGTTCAGTTAATCTTCATGCCGACTCTGCTGGTTGAAGATGACCAATGACGAATGGCTTCAGGGATTGTAAGTTGCCCCGCAAAATCATTAGGCTGCTCTTGCAGTATCTCTTTATAATTATAATCACCAAAGGAAGCAATTTTACCCTAATTATTGGTATGTCGAGAATTTCAAACTCTGTTGGTTTTAACCATGGTGAATTTGAAGTTTGTCTCAGAATAAAGTCAAAGTGGCAATGGCTTCAGACTATTGTTGTATGCCATATGTCTTATTTGGCTATAGCATTGTTTTATAGATATGTATCATTTTACCACTTGACAACTTTGAGTGTCAGCCCAGCTGGTGAGTGCCCAGCAACCAATGATGACGTCTGTACCTTAAATTGATCTGAGATGCATGCCTCTGTACTCAACGGGGTCTTGTTGTGTGAGTAAAATGTCGGTTAAAGTGACAGGTAAAAAATATCCGGAATAAATTAATGAAACGACCAAACGACTTTAACCTAATGTTAAGCGTTATCATCTACCCATTCCAGAGACGATGTAATCTGAGTCGTTATAAAACGAAATAAAATGTAGTGCACCCAACCCTGATTATGTTTACCAAAATCTCGTTGGAAGTCTTAGCTACGATATATCCAGGATTACCACCCTCGAAAAATTGTTGTATCGCACCGGTTTAACGAATTCAAAAAGCTAATTGAAGAGGCACGAAAAGAATAAGAAGAAGTTACTCGATTAGTTAAAGCTAGATAGAACATAGTGTACCTGGTACAGAGAGGGCACATTGTGACCAGTGACTAGCGTGGGACACAGCAGTAGCGAGGACAGTATCGGTGCACTGAGAGCGCACAGCTTGCTGATGACGCCCGTCACGTGACAGTGTGACGTCACATCCGCTTCCAGCAGCAGTGACGTCTTCTTGAGGAGGCTACACAATAGGGGGCCTGAAACGATAGCAAACACATTTTAGGAAGTCAGAGTATAAATAATAAAGAAATAAGATTCTTTGTGAAATAACAATTCTACAACCGAAGTGATTACGGGTGCAGAGTTATGGTGGTCAGCCAAGCCTCATATATACAGGGTGTATGTAATCTGTTGCTGTCCTCTACTTGAAAATGGACTTGTCATAAAAATTTAATTAAAGTTATAGTTAGTCTACTTGTTTGAAAAAAGTAATAATATATTCTAAAGATATATCTTTTTATATAATATTTTGTTTCAAGTTGTTTGCCCACGGTGAACTCCTAAACTACTAAACCAATTTTAATCCAATTTTCCAACTTGAGAGATAAGATAGCTTTTATTTCGATTTGTGACCCTTGATATTTTTTAAATTCAAAACTTATTTATGTATGAATAATTCTATGGAATTAAATTATGGCACACACACTTTGACAGTACTGCTGTGACATTATTACAAGAACAAAGAAAAACTAAATAATCATTAGTGTAATGATTGAACTTCTACAAATTTCGTAATTAACAAAAAATATTTTAAATTTTGTATAAGTTTTGTAAACAGGCTGCTAAAAAATCCTATACTATATCTTGAGGCGTATATTAGTATTAGCAGATTAAAAAATACCCAATTATAAAAGTTTGGACACCTCTGCCTGCGGCCATATTAATTTTGCCCCTCCCACACACTCATTTCATTCATGTACCCTGCGAAGGACGTGTGAGCGGCGGCAAAACGCCATTGGACCGAGGTGAGGGCGATTTCCTTAGTTTACTGGTAGAATAATTTATTATACCATTAGTTTAAGTTAGGGTTTCTCAAGATTTTTGAAAACATTTGGTATAAAATGTTCGTTTTACTGTAGCATTTAATCTAATGGTTTTTTTTGTGATGTCTCCGAATTCAACTTCATATACGTGTCACTTATCGTACAGGGTTTTTTAACATAGTGTATATGCATTTGTTAAGGTGAATTGAAGTGAGTGAATTTTCTGTTACTCGATTCCATTTTTATAGTTATATTATTCCATTATACTCATAATATAATTAACGAAATACATACCAATCATTGTTTCAGCACCTATCCTATAGCTCCGTAAAGGCATTTCAATATCACCGACGCTGTCTTGGCTCTTTTCAAAACACTTTCTAAAAGAGTCCTCTGAATACACTGTATCACTTAATTCGCAATAGTCCTTATACTTAAAACTATCGTAACCACTGCTCTCGAACGACAGCGAGTCGAGTTCTTTTGTCTCTTCATAATTCTTATCAGCGCCATCTATTAGCGAGTTCAGACTATGCGGCTCTTTATCCGAAGTGTCGCTCGTTTTCAAGGTCTCGTACCCGCTCGTACAAATTGACACAAGACTGTCCTGTTCTCTCGTTGCGTTATTTTCTATGTCTTTCTCTTTCACATTGATGTTTGTATCGGATTTGTTCGATATAAAATAATTGTATTTTGACGTCCAGCTCGCACACGCTATGGATCTCGATGCGATCTCGAACCTACTATCGCAGAGGTACGCGTGGTAATTGCCCAGTAAAGACTCGTTCGGATTCTGCAAACCAATAAAAAAAATGAAAAAAAGAAATGTTAACCCCGCGTGTTGGGACAGGGACGGAAACTTGTGATATACACGATTTCGGCCTTTTATCGTGCGGGTTCATATAACAAGCAGAATAACTTTTTACCATAAAATGGTAGCAATAAAAGATTCGATTAGAGATGTGTGTTATTATTTATAAATTAAAAAAAAATATACATTTGCAATATTATACGTCTTAGAGTGAGAGTATGCTTTAGCTGTCTTATTAATAAGCGCAGTGTAAAGTTACTCCTAGTTTAAAATTACTTCTCCATGTCATGTAATTCTGTAGATTCTGTAATTTTTTTACTTTGCGTTTATTAATAACACATTTAAAGTTCGAGGGGTCCATAACTGTTTTTATTATTTACTATTAGAAGGAAACTGGTTGAAGAATGTTGGTGTGGTAAGTTGTTTCTTTTGAAAGCCTGAATTGTGGAATCTGATAATATATCAACGTTGTAGGTGAATTTAGTCATTTTGACGTCATATATCTATATATATAAAAATGAATTGCTGTTCGTTAGTCTCGCTAAAACTCGAGAACGGCAGGACCAATTTGGCAAATTTTGGTCTTGAATTATTTGTGGAAGTCCAGGGAAGGTTTAAAAGGTGAATAAATAGGAAAATGCTGCTAAATTAAATAAAAACAACAAATTTGTTTTTTCTTTGATGTGTCCATACATAATTTCTATGAGAGAATTTATTGACGCACAGTTTGACAGTTCTGCTGTGAAACAATTTCATTACGACAGCAGGGTGCATATTTTACGAAGTAATTTTTGATGTTATGATATATTATTGACAAATTCATATAAAAATATTTTTTTATTTATTATATACAGAACAACGTCTGTCGGGTCAGCTAGTAAGATATATAATTATAGTAAGACAAAGGTCTACAAAGATGTAATGACATACCCATGGAAGACCCAAGGAGAGATAGATGTAGTCTGTCACTATTTTATTTTTAACAGTATAACGTTCAATTTTTTTTATTTAAGAGGGGGAAAATGGGCAAGAGGCTCACGGGATGGGGAGAGTTGAGACAACCGCCCCTGGACATCCGCAACAACAGGTGTGTCAAGAAATGAGTTGCCGGCCTTTAAGGTGGGAGTATGCTTTTTTTCTTGAAGGTCCCTAAGTCGTATCTGTTCGGGAAGACCGCTGCCGGTGTTGATTCCACAAAGTGGCTGTGCGAGGCAAGAAATTTCTAAAAAAACGCGAGGGAATTCGAGCCGCTCTTCGTTGTATGCGGACAAATGGAAGAAGCTGGTACTTGGGAGCACCCGCCCAGAGGTGAGAACAGTACTCCATGTGAGGCCGAATTTGCGCCTTATAAAGTTCCAGGCGGTGGCTCTTAGTGAAGTACTGTCTCGCCTTACTGACTACACCAAGCTTTTTAGAGGCCAGTTTGGTCTTCTCTTCCAAGTGACCACGGAACTGAACGTCACTCTTTATTCACTTATTTTCTACTTTGACTAATTAAATAATTATAATGACATTATTGACAGACTTTTACACATGTTGGCTTGCCCTAAACTAGAAGTAGCCAGTACTATAATAATTATAATTACAATATATAAGAATACTCAATATAATTTGACAATATAATAATAATAATAATATTGACACACTTTTCACAAAAATTATCTTGTCCCAAGTTAAGCATATATAGCCTGTGTTATGGGTTGCAAGACAACGATATATTTAATACAATATATTTACTTAAACATTCATACAAAGATACACATAAACTCCTATATCATAGCATCCCTAGCTCAGCCAGGGGTAGTCATCGAGAAGTCGTAGGAGTAGAATACGTGCTACAATGGGTTACAAGACAATGGTATATTTAATACAATATACTTACTTAAACATACATAAATTCATATAAACATACATAAATACATTTAAACATCCATGACTCGGAAACAAACATCCATATATATATATACATATATATATATATAGATATATCATCTAATTATAGCATAAGAATGGGGCTTTCGCCAACAAGCTATTTAATGTAAAAGTATATTAAGTAATGCAATTTTATTAAAAAATAACGGCCGCCGAGTTTCTTACGTCCATTTTTCTCAGAACTGCATTATATCTTTTAAGTAAAATATTAGAATTTCAATCTAATAAAACAAAAACTCACGGCATAGTCGAAGCTGAGATTTTGCAGTAAATTACTCATAGCTATATAATCATCGTTTGACCCGTTCACAAGTCCATTATCAGTATTACTCTTCAGATCTAGAATCTTTCTGCCACTTGCGGACATCTGTTGTGCCCACTGCAACGTGGCCTGCAATGGCCTCTGGCAACATTTGGGACTGAGACTCAGGAAGGCTACAGCGGCCTCTCTGTAAGGCTCCGGGTCCGATATCCTGGTCTTCAGCGGCGATATAATATGATGACCATTCAACAGATACTTGAAGACAAGTTCTATCATAACATCCTCGCAATTCAGATCGATCAGGGTCTCGATTAGGGACAGCGTGACGAGCGAAACCTGAAATTGAAATAGTTATTTCAGAAACGTGGCAAAGAGATTTCCCCAAAATACAGCTCAGCTTGTAATTTTCTTATTAATATTCCTTATTTTTCTCAGCCTTTTTGGCAACCCGCTGTCATTTAGTTAGCAATATGTTTTAAAAGGAACAAAAGCTGTGGAATGAGCTTCCTTATGCGGTGTTTACCTTCAAAAAAAAAGCGCATACTGCCTCCTTAAAGGCCGGCAACGCTCCTGTCATTCCTCCGGTGTTGCAAGAGATTATGGGCGGCGGTGATCACTTAACACCAGGTGACCCGTACGCTCGTTTATCCTCCTATTCCATAAAAAAGTTTATGAGACAAGTGAATGATCTTAAAAGGCTTCATCGCCTAAACCACTAGAAAAATGATAGTTGAAGTGTAACATATGCTTAATAACATTACACTGCGCTCATTACCGCGTGTTAACAAATTTCAGTTGACGAAAATTTGGAGCTGAACAAACATTTTGAAACGAATTTGAATCAACACGTACTGAATAATTTAAAGGAAGTCCTTACTTCTATAATGGTTAATATCGTATTTGTGTTAACAGCTTTTACATTACTATAATATAGTATGTAATCCTTAGGTAGACATATGCTATTCCGGACTTTTCTGTAAACCTATATAAGAGACACAATTCCACCATACATTATTTTGTTTGGACAGCATTTTCATTGAACGCTCCCAGACAGCTTAATTTTTTCCGACACCTCCAACAAATATCATTAATTTATACATATTTATATTAAAACCTTCCTCGAGAACCACGCTTTCTATTGGTGAAAACAGCATGCAAATCGGTGCAGTAGTTTTTGAGTTTATCGCGAACAGACAGACTGCAACCATTAACAAATATTTGTTTTAGGTGAATCCAATAGTAGACACTAAATGGGTACATGCAACCAAGCTGAAAGTATGTCCTACCCGTCGAAAGTGTATAAAAGTTATTCCAAGAATTCAAAACAATGGGTTCAGTATAGTATCTTGCGCCGCTTCTTCTCTCTCAGAGCGCCATTTGTTTCCGAAGCGGTAGTAGTATCTAGTAGTTATTAGGAATGACATCAAAAAGAATTCTAAAGGAATCAATTTTGAGAAAATAAATGCCTTTTTATCGTGCTACCAAAATCTAAGAATGCTGAGTGGGTTGGAAGTTTTATAAGAGTCCGAGGTCGACAAACCTTTTCGTATAAATCTGCAGAGAAGCAGGAAAACATAAAAAATAAAAATAAAACAACCTAGCAAATAATGTCGTTTTATATAATTATAAAAAGTCTAAACGTCTAAACGCTTTAATTTTTAATTTTCAGAGCAACAATAATTTCAATGTACAATTAATAATAATTAAAGAGGTTAATATCATTTGTCATGGCGATCTTTGGTGTATGCCTTTGTCCAGCAGTGGACGACTTTCGGCCGAAACGGAATTGAATTTAAAGAGGTAATTAAAATAAGACATATACAGAAAACAACGACCACGTATCTCACTTAAATCAGCATGAAATGAAAAACAATGAAAAGGTAAACGAGAACATTATCCATTTTGTTTTATTAACGACAGTTATAATTTTTTTTTTGTCGATTTCGAAATGTGGACTTCCGAGTTCCCGTACACCCATTACGTCATCAAAACAACCGAGTCAAAATATCGCTATAATGATTATCTTTCATCAGTACTTACTCTAATAATTCAATATTTTTTTTTTGCAGGAGATGCGTTATCTAGTTATACATATATCATACAAAAATATGCATATTTATATTTATTAGTTGAATTAGGTTTAATAGTAAGTAAGGTTAGGTTAGGATAGGAAATTTCGACCTAAATTTCTAGTAAATAATGCATTTCCGGCAAGGAGTTGGCAACATAACTACCTGCTAAGTTAGCACGATACTAAACTTTAAACTCAACAAAAATTCGTCACGTTATAGATTCAGAGCAATCTTGGAACCGATCCAGTGTTCCTAATAGGTCAGTTTCATTTATAAAAATTAAATAATGAAAGTATGTTATTTATATAGTTTTTACCATAGGAAATAAGAATCCAGTATTAGGGACTACGCGCACTTATTCAGCTCCATTCGCGTTTCGCTGAACGATTTTGGTCACACTTATACAGCTCTGCTTCTATCAGCCGCGTACGGCGTCGTAAGATTGAGAATAATAACTTTAAATCACGTCTGCACTATTTAATCTTTGCGTGCATAATGATTACGTCAAATCAATGTAGGAACAATACAGGTCGCAACTTGTCGACAAGGAGTCGCGACCCATCCCTGTAAAGAGCTGTTCAGCCGCATTCGACGGCGAACAGCGCTGTACGCGGCGCATTAGCGCCGAACGCTCTCTATAGCATTCGCATAATAAAAACACATTTACCCTCATTTTATGCTGGTTTGCCGCGAAAACAGAATGGACGCGGAAAGCTGAATCGACGCGTGCACGTCTCTATACAAAATTGTTGTTTTCTATGGACAAAAGCTGAAAAGAGCTGAATAAGTGCGCGCAGTCCCTTAATTTGTTATAAAACCATGAGAATTATTTATATTTTCAATATTAATCATAGTTTTATTATCTGTATGTCACGTGATCGAAACGCCGACCACCATTTTGGGAGTCAATAGTGACTATAGAGCAGAAACAATTTGTTTAAGCAATACAACAACAATACGGACTATGAAAGGTCGTTTTTATTTTTAGAAATTCAATAAGGCACCGCACTTTTGACGTTTATTTGTTTATGTTATTATAGTGTATTGACATCTTGTCTGAATTGAGTATGTATTAACTATCATTATCACTGTCATGACAGTGACATTAACCGTGTTACGTTGAGTGCTATATAACGAATGCATTATGCACAGTACAGCGGAAGGCCAGTTTCAATCGGCTATCGGTTGGGAGCGGACGTTCCAAACAAGGAACATTAAGCCTCGTACTCATGGTAACCATTTGTTTAGGAACAGTTGATCAACATTGTTGGTGAGCGGCGAGAATGTTGCTTGCAACTATGTTTAAAACAATACAGGTTGTCCACATGCCAGTCTGCGTTAAAATGTTGCCCGAGGAGGTATTGTTGTTGTGTTCTCTGTATCTGATGTATAGTACAGTTTACAGTTATTATGACGTCATGGCGGCTCACTTTTTGGCGCTACTATTAATTATTGCTTAAATTTAAAAAACTTATCTTAGCATAAAGTGTAATTATTTAAAAATACCACTTGACTATCGAATCTTTAGGACCATTTTAGTATTCATTTAAAAAAATCGGAGAATAGTCTATTGTAGCCGTATAGTTGGTACTCGACCTGTGAGTTTCCCTCGAGCCTGGAGAGCAGCACGTCCAGCAGCCGCACGCCGTCGTAGCGGCACGTGAGCAGGTAGCGAAGCACCTGCCGCAGCAGGCCGTCGGGCGTGGCGCAGCGAAGCACCAGCTCGCAGTAGGCCGTGGCGGCGGCTTGCTCCCCGCGGCCGCTCTGCAACGAGCCGCCCTTCGTCTACCAACGTGCGTGTTAGTCGTGCGCAGTGACCCATTGTACTGTACTACTTAACTTTACGTTCGGCTCACCATTGTAAAACTGTCTGTGTTGTGTGTGTAATGAATTTATCGTTATTATTGTTTTACAAATTAGTGATTTAAAGCATGTTTATTTGTATTTAATTTATAATATTCGATGATTGTAATTTGACGACGTGTATAGCCGAGTGGTTAGGGATCCTACCTACTAAGCTAGAGGTCCGAATCCCCCTAGGTGCAAGCATTTATATGATGAATATGGATGTTTGTTTCCGAGTGATGGATGTTTAAATGTATTTATGTATGTTTAAGTAAGTATATTGTATTAAATATATCATTGTCTTGTAACCCATAACACAGGCTATACATGCTTAACTTGGGGCAAGATAATTTGTGTAAAAAGTGTGTCAATATTATTATGAATTGATTCATATGTTTTAATCGACATTAGTAAGTTGTTCGATTCGAAATCCCGTTATGTGGGTAGTCTATGAAAAACGAAAGGTATGTATTAGATTCTTTTGCAAAAGTGGGGGCATTCTGATCGAGCGTCTACTCGAAAACACACATCGAATATATAATATATCGTATAAGTAACTAATAAGCAAGAGTGATAA
This sequence comes from Leptidea sinapis, assembly GCF_905404315.1. Lineage (NCBI taxonomy): Eukaryota > Metazoa > Arthropoda > Insecta > Lepidoptera > Pieridae > Leptidea > Leptidea sinapis. The sequence goes on along the minus strand of NC_066300.1, from coordinate 6,697,773 downwards.
AAATAATATAATTGTTGTCACGAAGCAAGAAATTTCGTTATACACCAGTAACTTGATTGTGAGAATTTGAAGAATCATGTGTTTGATGTGAAAAATCTATTGACTGTAAAATAGACCAGTTAGCCGTCACGGAAGATGTCACATGACGCTATTTCATACCTTCCTTGTGTTCATGGAATGTAAGATGTAAGCTATACTGTGATTCTCTGTATGAGCTGCGTACTATATCACTACGACTAATAGTATACTTGACACGTTTACCATTTATTTTTCTTTAAATTATTGTTTTATTACTGATGGATTTGTCTAAACTGATTCTAAAATAGAAAAACACTCGACCTTTTAATAAGACAGCATGAATATTTCATATAGCATAATTCTTCGGAGATTAGCTATAGAAAATTAAATATGATGTTATTCACTCTTTCATAATACTGGTAGCCTTTACTAATAGATTTTTGTGTATAGCAGACTGCTCTAGCTTGAATTATCATGTTTTGATTTACGGAAAAAGGTACACGATGAATGTAGTTAGATTTTTCATAACTTAGATGTTTTGCACCGCCAAAAAAACATTATTAACGTGTTAGCAATAAATAATTATTCTTTGTAATGTAAATTCAGTTTTTAAAGAAATAAGTATTAAACTAACATTGCTCAATCTTAACTTAGTCTTAACCAGAGGGCGAGTAGTTAAAGGTGGGGTCCGGACACTGTGGTAAAATTTTAACGAGGTCCAGAAAAAAACGACTGATAACAATAAGTGCTACCTATTTATTGTATGGTTTTAAATAGAATTCAGAAATTATAAAACACAAGGCCTAAAATGAATGTGAGAACGGACAGATGGCCGTTAGGACAGTAAAGTCGTCGAAGGGCGGCCACGTGCCGGAAGACCGACTGTTGGTAGGCCGACAAGATGGACCGACGATCTGGTCAAGATCGCCAGAGTAGGTTGGATGAAGGCACCGCTGGACCGATCGTCATGGCGATCTTTGAGGGAGGACTTTGTCCAGAAGTAGACGTCACACTACGTCGAAATACGACAGCCAAGGAAAAATGGGTCCCAGGTCGTGAGTGGTGTAGGGGCTAGAGCCATGAATATGACATTCATAAGAATTCTAAATTACATTTAAATTAAGTTATTTCGTAAAATGCTCGCATTCTGTTCCCTCTTATGAAAACTGTATTATTTGTGTAGTCGTGACTTAGTGTCGGCAGGTCGAACCGCGGATCGCTAAATATTGTTAATACCAGGTAAATATTGTTAATACCAGGTATATATTGTTAATACCAGGTATAAATTAATACGCAGAAAAGGTATGCTATACCTTTATTTATTGGAATAATATTTTCAAGCCAAATATGATAAAAAAAATACCAAAATGGCAAATAACTAGCTTTCAATTTTGCCACTATATTTGGCTCGACATACGTATGTCAAACAAAGATGTCTGACTTTAACTTCTTCCCTTCGAACGATATCACTTCGTTCGAGATTCGTTCGTTCGGACGTCCACCATAGAAAAGACACACTTGTGCAGTTTCTAACATTAATTTTAGGCCTTGTGTTTTATAATTTCTGAATTTTATTTAAAACCATACACTAAATAGGTAGCACTTAATTATTATCAGTTGTTTTTTTCTCGACCTCGTCAAAATTTTCCCACAGTGTCCGGACCCCACCTTTAACTACTTGCAGACCTCTGGTTTATACAATGACAAACAATAAAGTTACGATGCATAGAAATTTACAGAATGCCATGTGTACCAGGCGGGTATTGTTAACGTGTCATGCAAATGCAAAGCCGTGTCACTATGAAGAAATTTAGTTGTAAAGAAAGAAAAAGTAAATGACCGTATTGCTTTGAAATGTTGTATTATGATTTTTAATAGAAGCATGATTTGAATGTAGATGTATTGATGTGTGTGTTGATATGACAAGACTATATGTAAAAGGATTTTATGTTAGCTATCGACTCTAAAGCAAAGGCGAGCGGTTAGTACGAGTATGAGGCCCGGCCGATTTAAATAATTTTCTGGGTGGTAGGGAATGTTTGTAAATGAATCTACGGGATACGAACTATCTAATCTCTAGTGACTCGAAGAGACAGCGGCGTTTGAAGGCATAAAAGGCATTTATTTTCTCAAAATTGATTCCTTTACAATTCTTTTTGATGGCATTTCTAATATACTAGAGTAACTAGATAATACTACCGCTTCGGAAACAAATGGCGCTCTGAAAGAGAAGAAGAGGCGCAGAAAACATACAATATTTTAATATTATAGTTACACTTCAGTAAACGCTCTGAGGGATGTATATTAACTATATTGGCCTGGTAGTCCGGTCAATTTAGACATTCGAAATTACATAAAGTCCTAAGAAGCTGAAAATCAGTCAAATTGTTCAAAACATAATTATAAACAATTTTTAAAAGTTCCCCGACATTCCCGTGTATGGATTTTTTTTTATTCAAGGCCAAAGGTTAAAAAAATGAGTTTTTCGCGATTTTCAGCAAAACGTTAAGTTTTATCATAAAAGAACCCCGGACTAAAATTGGAGATAATAAAATTATCTATAAAAATGTATCAATACTTTTTTCTTACGAGCCACTGTTTCTGAGATATAACGATCCAAAAAGTTATAAAAGTTGTTATCGTCATAATATGCACACGTTTCCACGCCACCTATGAGGTAGTGTACTTAGCGCGATTTTTAACTTTTTGAATCGTTATATCTCAGAAACGGTGGCTCGTAAGAAAAAAAGTATCGAAACATTTTTTATAGATAATTTTACGATCTACAATTTTTGTCTGAGGTACTTTTATGATAAAACTTACCGTTTTGCTGAAAATCGCGAAAACCTCATTTTATTGACCTTTGACCTTGAATAATTTTTTTTCCATACACGGGAATGATGGGAAACTTTTAAACATTGTTTGTAATTATGTTTTGAACAATTTCACTGATTTTCAGCTTGTTGGGACTTTATGTAACTTCACTCTAATTTTTTTGTCTAAATTGACCGGACTATGGAGGATGTGATACAAATGATGTGTTTAGATACAAATGAGACTCCAAATATGCGAGGGGAAAAAAATCTCTAAACGTTCTCCAACTGCCTCATCACAATGAGCATAGTCAACGCTAGGGCGTTCGTCCAAGCATATATAGAGGGCACAGTAGATTTACCGATTTAAGTGATTATTTCCCCAAAAATAATAATAATACTAATCAACTATATTTATTGGTTATTGAACAAAATTGCACAACACATAAATAATTGCAAAGGAATCAAGTTTGAGCAAAATATACGTTTGTATACAGTAGAATATGTAAGTATTTAAGACATAACCGTAAAAGCTGAAAAGCTCTTCGTTAAATGTTTTCTAATGGAACACGAAAAATAAATGATTAATCTTTATCTTATGTTTGTTTCCTAAACTAATGAACGAATTTTAATGGGGATTACGTCATGGAGTGCAGTTTAAACTTGAGAAATAGGATAGTTTTATTTCGATTTGGGGCCCAAATAATTTTTTATTTACAATATTTGTTTTGTATGGAGATATTTTCTATAAGATAATTTATTAACGCACGGTGTCACAGTTCTGTTGTGAAACAATTTCATTATAACAACAAGTTATGAAATATTATTGACAAATTCATCACAGTATTTTATTTATAATGTGCAGAATGTCGGGTCAGCTAATAAAATATTGATTTGTACCACCCAGTCTGAGTATAGCTAACATAATATAATTACCAGAACAGTGAGTCCGATTGCAGTAAGCTTCACCAATATTGACGTTAACAGGATAGATATAAAGGTCACATTAGCGCAAAACGAAACCAGCACGAATCACACAAACACGTCATAAGCCTTGTACCAACATTCGTTTAAACCTAGGACTTTAATATTAAATGAACTCGTCGTGTAAGTAACTATTAACTAGCACGATATTTAAATATTCAAATAATTTCGTTGCATATAATATTATTCTCTATGAATCACACATTTACATAGAAAACCATATTCCACGCGTATTTATGACTGATTATTAAAATCAATAAATCATCTGTGACCTTGCAGTCTGTAAAGCACGCGATACATCGGTATATACAGATAATGTTATAATTATACGCGATTGAACAATTTAGAAAATATTTTATTTGAATAGAAAAGTGTGATTTATTTGATTTAACGTTTTGATACAAGGCTGAAAACGTTTAAAAGTTAAAACACCATAAAATACCTACATATCATAATATAATATACTTAAATAATATAATAGGTATACATAGATAATTAAGAAATAAATATTAAAAAAGCAATATTATTTACTAAAATAAAATAAAGTTTAATTAAAAAATCTCACAAATTGGTTATTGTCAATTTTAATCCATCTAACACAATCGTGAAATATATATCTAATGCATAAAATTCTCGTGTCGCGGTGCTTCTCATCAAATTTTGTGTCTGAGAATCGAACAACATTTATTTTTCATCCTCTTAAATGTTAAGGGTAGTCCACCCCTAAATTTTTATTGAGGGGTGGTTACACGATTTTAAATATTTCATTCCATCCACAGATCCGCAATAAGGTTGCAAAATGGCAATCGAATACAATAATTGTAGTACGATAAATTTTATGTATCTACGATATATTTGGTAGGTCTGAGAACCGGTCGTCATCTAATTTTATACCCCAAAAATTTTAATTATTGAATTTCTTTTTAATTACTTTATATGGCAATACAACCTTTGCTGGGTCAGCTAGTATATATATATATATATATAAAAGCAATTCATGAGCATATATTTTATACGTATAATAAAATATAACGTTAAAAGTAAAAATATTCCAATACATTATACATATTTCGTGCACTCAGAATCAATTAACGTGACTGAATATAACAATTTGATACATGATATGCCACATTTTACTATGGGTTAAATCGATCATAGTTTTACACTGCCCTGTACTTCCCCGGGGCGTAAAAAGAGCGGTACAGTTAGAGCCGGCTATGAGCTTTTCTATGTCGGGAAGTCATGCTGTCGTCATGGAATAGGCCGGACTCGAACGCACCACCCTCGTTCAGAAAACTTTTTCATTAGCCTTAGGCCTAGCTTTTTTGCGCATAGGTTAGTGTCGAGAACCGGGTCAGTTTTGGTGACTACACAGCACAGTCGAAGCGCCTATTTCATTAAAAAGAATCCGGTTTTCTTTCTGCCTCCTTTTAACAATTTATTTGTTTATTTATTTATTCAAGGTCCACCAACACAGAATATGTCAATTCATAAAATTGTAACATAAATTCCAAAAATCGTGGTCCTGCAATTATTAGAGAACACATCATGAACACGATCAACTCTAAGAAACTCTTTAACAACTGTCAAACACTATATTGTGGAACTACCTTACCTACCTACCTACCTAGGGACGACTGGATGAACAACAAAGTCTCGTGGAAGGACGGGAGCCTCTTATGGTTTACCGATGAGTCCAAAGTGGAAAATGAAGTTGGCTGTGGAGTCTATGGAGAACGCCCCAGGTTTAAATCCTGCATAAACCTGGGAAGATTTACCTCCATGTTTCAAGCTGAAGTATACGCCATTTTAGAATGCGCGGATATCAATATCCAAAAAGGCTACATCAACCAAAACATATATATTCACTCTGACAGCCAGGCTTCACTGTTGGATTTAGACGCTGACTTGATTGCGTCAAAATTAGTCAAAACAGCACTGACTGCCTGAACACATTAGGCCTTAAAACAGGGTGATTCTCAGATGGGTCCCAGGGCATGCCGGAATCATATGCAATGAAATGGCCGATGAGCTTGCAAGAGCTGGAGGTAAAGCAGTCCAATACGGTCCGGAACCTATTTGTGGACTGCCGAAGAGCGCAATTCGTCACACCCTGAGGAACCAATGTCAACTAGAAGCACTTAAACGCTGGAGCAATTCAACAGGTTTGAACCATTCCAAAGCACTGATAAAGGTTTTCAATAACAGAAATGCGAATGAAGCCCTATCATTGAGCGGGAAAAACCTATGGATACTCACCAGAATACTAACTGTGCACTGTCGCCTAAATAAGTACCTCTGTGTGGTCGGAATAAAAAACGAAAGAACTTGCAGATTTTGCCTTGAGGCCGATGAAACGCGTCTTCATCTCCTCTGCAATTGCGGCCCACTAATGTATAAGCGTAACACCATCCTTGGCGATTACCCTACTCCTAGGTGCTGTTTGCAATACTCGCGTCATGAAGATACTGCGGTTCACAAACGCGGCAGGGCTTGAAGACGACGCATAAGTATGAGTGGCGAACACAATAGTTCAATCATGGACGCGGTGTTACTAGGACCGAAACAGGACTAGGCATATAGCCACCCTCTAAACCCTCTAAAATAATAATAATAATAACTCTAAGAAAAAAAAAACACTGAAAATTTAAGAACATAGTAATAGAAGTTAAATAAAAAACGATTATAGTATTATGTTTTGCTTTTCAGTTTTTTTAAATCTGTGAGTGAACAATTTTAGGAAATTTGTTAGAATTGTTATGGGATTACCTTCAGAGTATCTCATTTCCATTAAATAAAGAATCATCAAAGGTTCATAAACGACGAAGTTATCCGCGAACACACATAAAAAAAAACTACGTTCGAGTTGAGAAACCTCCTTCGTCTTTTCTGCCGATGAAAAACATGAACTATCAGTGAGAAATTTAACGAGATGGTGTCACGTTAATTACATTCTTTATGCACTATAACCAGTAAGGAAACCGTCACGTGAATGATCCACTCCCACAGCGTGATTCCCATGAGGTAGCGGTGCGGTGTCTACGTTACCTGTAACAAAGCGGGCCCCAACACTGGCACAAGGAAACCCTGGTATAGCAGGTCTAATAGATGTCTCCGTATCGACGGGTGCGCCACCTGGAAGACGAAACGGTTATCTTCAATAGGATATATGCATAAGATTGAAATAAGAGTGTGGCAGACGAAGAATAAAATAGAGCTTTATGGTGGTTAGTGGTATTTGTGGCGTTAGTGTGACAGATTGAGAAAGAGTGATGTGTAGTTGTGTGAGGTGAAGAAGAGGTAATGACTGTTATTGGTAAGACAATGTTGGGGTGAATTAATGTAGAGCGGATGAATGAAAGAAGACAAAGAGTGCATAAATTTATAGAGCACAATGTCACAACATTTCCATCCACATTTGCTTAGACTTACTTACTTAGATTTACTTAGATTGCTTAGACATAGGCGTGCATTCATCAGGATCAGGTCGAGGATGTTTAAAAAGGTCAAAATACCAAGAACAGGATAGTATGAATAAAAGATGTGATGCTAGTGAAAGAAGCAAGGTAATTATGTCAGGACTGTGACAAATGGAAGGCAGTAATCTCTGCCTACACCTCTCGGCGGCAGATGTGATTGTTAATGTGACAGACAACAAAATATGTCTATTTTCAACCTATCTTTTCCACTTGATTGTTCGTTGTTATGTACTATGACGTCATAGTTCACGCACACTATAGTGCAGTGAGTCTGTACAAACAATGCGATAATCGCTTGTTCATACGACTTATGTCCATTCAGGATAATGCCTTAATTTATTAATATCAAATCTCAAAGAATGTCTCTAACGTTGATAGATTTTAAGCTTGACGAATTATGTTCAGGTTCTATTGTACCATTATTATGGAAATTAACATACTTGCGCCACAGCATTACAGAACTCCAAGGAATCGATGAACAGCGTGAGTTTATTGACCCTGTTGACGTCATCGGGGGTCAATCGATGCACGTTCTCGTCCAGCGAGCGAGGAAGCAACGAGTATAGACCGCTCAAGCCTGCGATAAGATTGCACATAGTTACAATTTATATTAAAGAAAGAAAATGTTTATTGACGTCTGACGTATGATCTAATGACGCCAATGGGCCCCCAACTCAGCATAGTTATGGTTTCGAAAGAATCCACAACGCTGGACTTCCGTGGAAACCCAGAGAGCGCTACTAACGCACAGTCCTATCACACGAAGGTTTACAAACTATTAATTATCTACGAGCATAGAGCACAAAAATTGTGAAACTAGGATCTAAAATTAAAACTAAAGAAATTAAAAAAAAAAATCTGGATCAATACAATTAAACTTGAATTAAACTTGCCATTGCCACACAACACAATCTTATTTTTTAAATTGATTTTTGGACATTAATGAGATATTCCTTTTATTTTAATTTAAATAGCCCTAAACTAACGCAGTTCCGTATGGGAGGCGGGATATTATTCCAACACTGGAACACGTGGAAGCATACCGAAAGCTGCCACGAAATGCAGTTGTACGGTGTTTTGGGCAAACCAAACGTGTAGCCGAATATATATATATATATTAGTGTACTTTTAAGTAATATGATGACTAACGACCATACCGGTCACATAAAAGTAACTAATCCTCACCGCCAATACTCCTGTAAAAAAATAGAGGAATAACAGGAGTGTTACCGGACATTAAGTGGGTCTACACTACAGTGTACACGCCTTTTTTTGAAGGTACCCCAGGTCGTAGTCTTGAAAAGAAAGCTCATTTCCTTAGAATATCTATCGTTAGAGACATTTTTTGTCTACATACTGTGCAAGCTGTTAAAACGTGGAAAAAAAATTGAGGTTAGTTAACAGTTAACCTCTATTTTGAGCAATGAACGCACACTTACACAAAATGACATACAAAGTATGTAAGACGTAGCTTGTCACGCACAAAAAAGTTATACGACTGGTCTGTTTTCATCGGTTATCTAGCAGCAAGAGGGTCTATCTAGGCGTATCTATAAATTATCGGTTTGACATTCTTAAAAGTTATTATATATATAAATATACTAGATTCCTCGACAGACGTTGTTCTGTAGATAATAAAAAAATACTGTTTTACAGGACTTTACCAAAATTATTTCCAAACATCAAGAATTATTTCGTAAAATATGCTCCCTGTTGTTATAATGAAATTGTTTCACAGCGGAACTGTCAAACCGTGCGTCAATAATTTCTCTCATAGAAAATATGTCCATATATAACAAATATTGGAAATAAAAATAATTATGGGTCCTAAATCGAAATAAAAACTATCCTACCTCTCAAGTTGGACCAAGCTGCACTCCATGAAGTAATCCCCATTAAAATCTGTTCATTAGTTTAGGAGTCCATCGAGGACAAACAATATTATAAGATAAGATATATTTTATTTATAATCGCTTATAAAATGCTCACAGAATACCTTTGTTTATTTACGGTGTGTGTGGATGATGCAGCTACTGTACTCAATAACTTTTGTATTAATTTACATTTACCTTTTTTGACATAATCGTGTAAGGCATTGACTATTTGATGTATGAGTATGTTTGTTGCATCATTTTACATATTATATTGTAATTGAAATGATTTGTAAATCGATGTAAATGTAAATCTTGATATAAAAGAGTGGCAATGAGTTTCTTGCTACTTCTTCTCATTAACTCAACCCTTTACGAAGTAGCAGTAGATTCAATAAGAAAAATATTTTTTGACATTCATAAGTGTCATTTCCGTGACCGACATGAATAAAGTGATTTTGATTTGATTTGATTTATCTAAGCTCAATCCATATTTTCGTTGAACGTGGAAGTGAAAGTGGTGTGAAAATTCCTTTAAAACCGCACTGTAGAGAATTGCAGTTTGTGGCTTGTATATTATAAGACATTAAGCTAATTAATTTAATATAATAGCACAAATGATTGCGAAACTAAAGTGGCAGTGGGCAGGGCACAAAATTGGACTGACAGATGGCCGATGGGGCAGTAAAGTCCTCGAATGGCGACCACGTACCGGAAGATGGACCGACGATCTGGTCAAGATCGCCGGAATACGTTGGATGAGGGCAGCGCAGGACCGATCGTCGTGGAAATCTTTGGGGGAGGCCTTTGTCTAGCAGTGGACGTCTTCCGGTTGATGATGATGATGAAGCTAAGAAGTTCATACCGGTAGCCAGGATGGGACAGGCATTGCCCTCAAGCAGGCAGCTGGCCAGTAGGTCGCACCGCGCCGACATCTTGGCACAGAGCAGGAAGGCGTCGCGAGCCAAGGAGCCGCACGAACCCTCGCGGTGTACGGACGACAGTAGCAGTCGCCCTATGAGGAACCTGTATGCACCAAGTATATAACAACTTTTATCTACACCGATGCTTTAAATCCTCTATTAAAGATTCTAAAACAGTTAGCTTATTGTCAACATTAAAACACCCAATGTCCTAATAACTGTTGTAATGTTGTACTGAATTTCATTGCAACACTCGTTTGGATGATGTAATGGTTACTAGGACTGGCTCTTTTAATGTTAGCAGTAAGCTAACTGTTTCAGAATCTTTTATAGACGATTCATATTATGGGTATAGATAAAGCCTTGTATGCAACTGTTGATAATTAGGTATTGAAACACTCGTGTGATACTATTATCACTCAGTTATAAATCTAAACAATACAACACAATAAAAGAGCGACATCTCAAGTCAATTTCCTAATATCCAAATATTGGGGTTGAGCAGGTTATCAACCGTAATGTAGATCCTGTAGATAAAGCCACAACCTGAGAGTTGAACAAAGCAAACAGAATTTTATAACGAGGCGGTACTCGAACGGTTAGCTCAGTTGGTTAGAGCACCGGCACGTATAGCCGGAGGTCGTGCGTTCGAATCCCGCATCGTTCATAAAATTTTATTTTTCATATTTTAATTGTGTATTAATCCTAGAAGTGAGGGTTATCACTTTAAAAACGTAACTTACTGTTAACACTTATAGTGAAAATACCTACAAGTAGTGCATCGCCCGAGATATTATTTAGATTAGAGACTTAGGAGTTAATTAATATCAAGTTCAAAAGACTGCAATAAAAGTGTAAACGGGACTCAAACCCGCGACATCTCGGGTTCCGTCCGAGCGCTCCTAACAACTGAGCCAACCGTTCGAGTGACATATGGTTCGTAAATCCTGGTATGTATTGTTCAAGTGTTGTGGCTCCATCTACACGATATACTTTTCAGTTGATAACCTGCTCAACCCCAATAATTGCATATTGAGAAATTAACATGAGATTTCGCTCTTTCAAATGTATACAGTTCTAAACAATTTGTTATGTTTGCAAGAGCGACATCTCAAGTCAATTTTCTAACTGTATAGCAGATCCTGTAGATGAAGCCTAAGAGTTGAACAAAGCATACAAGATTTTGTGAAGATACGTCACTCGAACGGTTAACTCAGTTGGAAGAGCACTCGGACGGAACGCGAGGTCGTGGGTTCGAGTCCCGCATAGTTCATAAAACTTTGTTTTAAAATTTTATTTATGTAAACAAATCTGAAGCTGAAATCCTGTTTGGAACTTTCAATACTCACTCTGGTTGGGAGCCATTTTGGGTGTGTGTCATCAAGAAGAACAGATCCACGAATTTCATATTTTGCATGAGCGCGACACATAGTTGATTGAGGACTGTCACCAGTTGACCTAAATATAAGATTTAATTTATATTAATGAATTAATAAACACATTCCTATAACTAGGTTACTATGCTCTATTAATGATTCAATTGATTTAATCCAGAGATTATCAAACTTATTTCTTTTACCACCCCCTTTGAAAATCATTTTTACACTTCTAGTACAATAATTATTCCTAGTATTACAGGGCATAAATATAAACTAATTAGAGCGTCTTTGCACTCAAACGTTTTACATTCACATCCGTGATTCTTCAAAGTGGCAGTCATACAAAAACGTACATTCAATTCGTATTTTTTTCATGGATCCGTAAAATCACGGATGAGTGCACAAACACCCTTATTCGAAATTTAAAATAATATAAGTTATCTAAATGCCATTACAAATCAATCATCGCTCCGGACGCGCCAATATCCCTCATTTTTTTCTGCGCCCTTTAACGCCTCCCGTAGGTCTCTAACGCCCACAAGAGGGCTTTTTTTATGAAATGGCGTTATCGCCCACTTTGAGTAAGACTGATTTAATCCTAAACATTTAACATTTTTATTAGAAATCAGCTTCTGTTTTCGCTCACAAGACTCTAGCCTTTGCCTTCAATAGTCACAAAATAAATTTCTTCAGTATTTCATTCGAATATTTGAATACATTCCTGTCTATCCAGTAAGAATAACTTCAGAAAAGATTTTCTTTTCTTTAGTATTTCTGAAAATTTATTGAATTAGGCGTTACTTTGCGGAAATCCATAATTATACAAATGATTTAAGTTTTCTTTAGTGTTAATTCCGCCAATATTTGTTTTTCACTCGTACTGCACGAGACTGCCTGATTTTAGCGAGTCAACACGTCCTGAGGATTCTTCGTGTAGAGGCGAAACACGTGTCGAATTGTTTTTAAAAACAAATATTGGCGGAATTAACACTGAAGAAAACTTAAATCATTTGTATATTTAGTATTTCTATTCAAAGATAGATATTTCTATCATATTGTATGAAAGTCAGAATAATTATTTCTGGCAGAAATGCCTACGGCCTGAGAAGAACGGGCGCAGGAAACTCAGCGGGATTTTATTATTTTAAGCCACATTGGATTGCAACTAAAATTTAATTCACAAGAGTCTGCTGTTCCGTCGTTTTGCCTGGGTTGCTACTGTTAGTATAAGAAGATTGTCATTCTTGACACCATACAAGATATTAAAAACGCATGACGGAGTAAAGAAATCTGATCTCATTTCTTTAGAATGGATTACATAGTTTTAAATCCTGATTCCAAAATGTATTTAACTCTAAAGATTTCCCCCCTTATTCATAATAGTCTGCTAACTTAAAGCATTGCTAATTCTCACTCTGTCTTCTTCTATTGACCTAAGTCAGAATGAGAAAAAACACTCATAAGCGGCTGTTTAAACTTAGCGGACCATTATGAATAAGAGGGTTCGTGTTTTACCCTGCAAGACTGAGCTTTTGTTTAATGATAATACGGGACGAGACTAGCAGGACGTTCAGCTGATGGTAATTGATACACCCTGCCCATTACAATGTAGTGCCGCTCAGAATTCTTGAAAAGCCCTAAAATTATGAGCGGCGCTACAATAGCGCTCGTCACCTTGACACATAAGATGTTAAGTCTCATTTGCCCAGTAATTTTGCTTACTGAGTTATAAATTGTGTCAATAAACGTACATTCGACATTAACGGGCGGCAGCTCGTTTCGGAAGCCACTGAGCAGTTTCAATAGCGGCCGCAGAAAGGGTTCCGCCGCAATCACCTGAAACGTAAAAAAAATAGTTAGTAGAGTTAGGTACCTATAATTTTTGGATGGTTAAAGATACTATAAAGATTATAACGAGATCCTACAGCCAGCAGTTTGGATCAGCAAATAGTGACAGCAGTCCATCCATGAAGAAATATTGAAACTGCAATTGTATATTTAAAAAATCGTTAAAATCTACAATAAATAAATACTTCTTAGATTTCTATAGTATGTCTACTACTCGGCTAAGTCGAGCTAGTGTTTTGTGGGGCGATGTATTCAAATTCAAATATTTTTATTCAAAATAGGATGTGATATCACTTATTGAAAGTCAAAAAACTACCACCCATTCCAAAATGAATGCCTCAGACCTGAGAAGAATGGGTGCAACAAACTCAGCGGGCTTTTCTTTCCATCGAATAAATATGTAGACAAAGTAATATTGTACAATAAAATTTATTATTTAATAGCCTGAGGGCGGTCACTCCATTCCCAATCTGTAGTATCATTAAGAAAGTCATTTATGTTATAGTAACCTTTACCACTTTTTAACAATTCTTTTGAATACCGTAATTCTTTTGTTTTGAACATTTTCAGGGATCTTGTTGTAAAAGCGTATACCTATGCTCTTACAAGATCCCAGGAAATGTTCAAAACAAATGAATTACGATATTCAAAAAACTGTTAAAAGGCGTTTTTAAGGTAAAGGTTACTATAACAAAAATGACTTTCTTAATGATACCACAGTTTGGGAATGGAACTACCGCCATGAGACTATTTTAATTTTATTGTATCGAAATTATATAAAAAGAAAAGTAGCTCGCTGATTTTCTTGCCCCGTCCTTTTCAGGTCTGAGGCATTCATTTCCGAATGGGTGAGTAGTTTATGACAATCAATAAGTGATTTGATATCCTGTTTGGAATAAAAATAGGAATAATTTCTACTTTATAGATTCATGTACAGGTGATAAGTCCATCGTGTGGGAGAGCGAACAACTCTAATAGCAAAAACACATTTACCAGTGGGAGGCTCCTTTGCACAGGATGCCGGCTAGGTTATGGGTACCACAACGGCGCCTATTTCTGCCGTGAAGCAGTAATGTGTAAACATTACTGTGTTTCGGTCTGAAGGGCGCCGTAGCTAGTGAAATTACTGGGCAAATGAGACTTAACATCGTATGTCTCAAGGTGACGAGCGCAATTGTTGTGCCGCTCAGAATTTTTGGGTTTTTCAAGAATCCTGAGTGGCACTACATTGTAATGGGCAGAGCGTATCAATTTCCATCAGCTGAACGTCATGCTCGTATCGTCCCTTTTTTCATAAAAAAAAACATGGTCGAATTTGGTGCGATCGGACCATCAAACGGTCCGGTGAGCGTGGATGGGCGCGTCGCACCAATTGGTACACGGTCGTAGGTACTCCGGACGATAATACTTATAATTTTGAGCGATGGACAATCAGACATGCCATTGACGACCTGCATAGCCCAGTGGTTAGCGATCCTACCTACTAAGCTAGAGGTCCCGGGTTGTATCCCGGTAGGTGCAAGCATTTATATGATGAATATGGATGTTTGTTTCCGAGTCATGGATGTTTAAATGTATTTATGTATGTTTAAGTAAGTATGTGGTATTAAATATATCATTGTCTTGTAACCCATAACACAGGCTAAAGATGCTTAACTTGGGGCAAGATAATTTGTGTAAAAAGTGTGTCAATATTATTATTATTATTGAAAATGGTACGACGTTGGACCTTGTCGTGGTTCGGCCAGACCAAAACCGACCATTTGTTTGGGCTATAAACTGGGTCCGAGACTATCTCTCTGTCTCTTACCAGAACACGCCTTCACTCCTCGTGTTGCTGTCACTATCTTAATTTGGTAAGAACCTGTTAGTGCAACGTAAGATTTTCCTTCGAGGACAAAACAAACTGTATCTCTCAACGGGTAAGTTCTTTATTAGATTGCTAATTTTGAACCCGATTCACGTCATATCAGATGCGGCATCTTATAAAATAATCAATAGTTGCATATTACAGCCATCGTATAAAATACTCTATTTAATTTAAAAGAGTTGCCCTTGAGTTTCTTGTATGTTCTTCTCACTTTTTACGAATATTTAGTAGATTCAGTAACTATAAAAAATATATTAACTACCTGCGAGCTATAGTGATTGATCAGGTGTCCAAATATCTTCAGTTGTTCTAATTTCACTACGTTTTCATATCTGAAAAAAAAAAATGATTTATCCATTACGAGCTAATGTTGATAGAAAATGAGTTAGTTAAGACTATTCAAAAGCGTTTAGTTTAAACCTAATTGAATAATGTTTATTTGACTTTTAAATGTTTATGGTATTATTTGTTCCTATCATCTCTGATAGTGAAGATCCGGTTTTAAAATAACTGAGTACAGTCACCCTCTAATCATCACTATAATTTATAATATTCGGATTATATTAAGTCTTTTATTGCATTAGAGAAAGTCAAAAATAGTATTCAGATTAAAAGGCCTTAAATTATTTCACCAATAAAGGATTCTGCCAAAATTCAATCCAGATGGTATAGTAAGGAAATATAAATCCCAAAAATTTCAACTTAATAATAATTATTAAAGGCATACCTCAGAATTAGATTAAGGATTGGTCTCCGCTGCGCTCCAACTAGATACCGCAGATGTAGTCGCAGAGTGCGGCAACTAATTATTACTACGACCAAGTGAGCATACTCGAGCCAGTCTCGAACAATGTGTGGCGTTGACGTGTCACAAACTTTACCAATAATTGAAACAAAAATGCCGGCCGGGTTGTGTAGTAAAACTTTGTAAAAATCATACTACAAGAAATAAGAAAGACACTGGGATCACATATCATCAGTAAGTATTTTGTATTTTATTAATTTCAATGTAAAATAACACGAAGCGTATGTTACAAAATTTTAGAGATGCAATTGAGTGTCAAGATGCCACACACACAAGTATCTAATAGTTGCCGTAATAAAAAATACTATTCTTATGTAGTGCGGTATCTAGTTAGAGCGCAGCGGAGACCAATTCCTAATCTAAGAGGCATACAAAAATATGGTTACCGCTCGTTTGATTTTAAAAAGTATTCGACGTCATTTTATTGATCAGGTTACATACTTTCGACATCAGTTTAAAGTTTTTTTTATATCTGTAATAGTAACGGAATAATCGCCTGGTCACACTTTGGTTTAAAGAGATTTATTATCTCTTTAAAAAACATATCATATAAGTGATTACATGAGAACATAACGATTACATCCTGTATAAATGAAACCAGACCAGTCAGCAGGCAACATTATTAGAAAAGTGATAAAAAAGTATAAATGAAACCAGACCAGTCAGCAGGCAACATTATTAGAAAAGTGATAAAATAAAATTTTTTTAACAAAAAAACAACCGCCTTCGAAACAATAGATATAATGTGCACTAAAAAGTATAAAAATAATTGCGTATTTTTATACAATCTAATTAATTAATCGTATTCTAGTTACGATTATTGTTATTTTTGGAATCGGTCTCCTTCCGCTGCGACCCGCTCTTGCCTCTCGCCTCCTCACGACTCAAGCACATCTCACCTATAACTATGTATGTAGTAACAAACCTATCTTGAATGACACCGACTCCAAAAATTATAATTCGTAAATTTATCATTCACTTTGCTATACGTATATATAGCAAAATTTAAGACTTTTATGGTTTTCTCATGGATTCCATTGTCAGATCTGAACCAAATTACAATGGGACCACTCGGGAAGTACCAGCTATCAAATAAAAATCAAATTATCAAAATCAATTCACCCAGTCGAAAGCTTTGAGGTAACAAACATAAAAAAATACCGACCAATTGAGAACCTCCTCCTTTTTTGAAGTCGGTTATGGCTTAGTCTGAGGGTGAGATCAATAGAGCGTACTCAGACTTTACTTACGCAATACTTAGCTGAGTGTAAGCATAATCTATGATTTCGTTTTTATAATCATTTGACAGCTGTAATTATATCAGGCTTTAGCTAAGACAGCCCAATGCAAAAGCCAAGTTCGCGTTTTATCACACTCAAGATGTTGTGTTGTCAAGTGTTTTTAATGTGTATAAATTAAATATTACATTGATTTGATAACAGGCATTATCGGGCCTAACAAGTCGGTAATAACTGCTAGCGAAATAAGACAATATTATCTGAACCTCTACTCTTCAAGTAGATAAGGAAATTAGTCATATGATGAATCATACATATAAGTTTAATATTTTACCGCACTACACTACACTCAAGTCGAGTCGTATACCAATGGATTATTTAAAACTATACATTCCGGAATGTAATATACTTTATAGTTTCCGTGTGTCAAGCCCTTAACAATATATTCACTTATCTTTTTTATCTTGCTGTATCTTATTATCCGTTCGAGATGTTCTACTCTCACGCACGCATTATTAGTCTATATGCTAGTATGAACCTACAGACCTACCTGTAGGTTCTACTGACGGGAATCCTGTAACTACGACACGGACGGCCGCTGTCATAGTTACTCAGTAGCTCCTGAGGAAGCCTCATGCATATGTGCAACACGGGTCGAGTTGGTTTTAGAAGGCCGGTTACACATGACAAAATAACCATAAATTCAGTGGGCCCCCATGTTTTGGTGGAGGACGCTTTAAGCCCCAACCCACACCCAAACTTATAAACTTAAGGCCGGCAACGATCCTGTGATTCCTCTGGTGTTGCAAGAGATTGTGAGCGGCGGTGATCACTTAACAACAGGTGACCCGTACGCTCGTTTGTCCTGCTATTCCATAAAAAAAAACTAGGTCCTCCTTCGCGGTAATTCGCGTGCGGCTATTTTTATTTATTTATAACTATTGCCAAACTAAACAGTAAATAATAAAACCGAGTTTAAAATGGCCGGCATGCTAATAAAATAAAAACTGTTTACTCTTCAAAGGTATATAAAAAGTATGTAAACAGTGTTACAATCCAACCGTTTGACGAGAAATTTTTATTAGGTTTAATTAGGTTTTGTTCTAGCTTTACTATTACAGTTTTTATTTCAAGTACGCAAGAAAAACTTTGGATATATCAATATAATTTTGTAACTTAAATTAAATAAACTATATATTTTCCCCCTTATTCATAATAGTCTGCTAACTTAAAGCATTGTTAATTCTCACTCTGTCCTCTTCTATTGACCTAAGTCAGAATGAGAAAAAACACTCCTAAGCGGCTGTTTAAAGTTAGCGGACCATTATGAATAAGGGGGATAGATGTTTATCATATTTATTTCTTATAAATTTGAGTGTGTCCATAGGAAGAAAAACGTCCTAATTCAGAGAATTTCAGTGGAGGAAAGTTTGATGCATGAAATATAACATTGAATCTACTATCAATCGAAATAAAACGATTCCAACAAAACTTATGATACAAAAGGTTGCATATTCATTTTGTAGACGCATATCACATAAGTATAATGTTTTAAATCCATAACTTTGGTCAGCCCTTATGCGAAACCAACGTTATTCACCGGCACCGGATAAAATAACATGAGTACCTATATAAGTACCTACTCATGTTATGGAATACGAGAAAACGGCAGATCTGTATTGCAGACCTTGGTGTCCTGTTACTACCTGCTATCCGTTACTGAGATCAATGCGTTTTCCACTACCTTATGCTCTAATGGAGTAGGTAGTTATTAGATTGTTGATTTAGATAATGTTAATTCAGGTTTAAATCAATATTTTAAGTTCGCCACAAGTATAAGTATTTCAAATAACTCACTGAAGTCTTCCCGCCAACACAGACTTTTAATTTCAAATCAAATCAAATCAAAATCACTTTATTCATCATTATGTAGGTCACGGAAATGACACTTATGAATGTCAAAAAAAAAACATTTTTCTTATTGAATCTACCGCTACTTCGTAAAGGGAATGAGAAGTTGCAAGAAACTCATTGGCACTCTTTTATATCAAGATTTACATTTCCATCGATCTACAAATCATTTCAATTACAATATAATATGTAAAACGATGCAACAAACATACTCAAACGTCAAATAGTCAATGCCTTAAACCGACTTCGAAAAGGAGGAGGTATTCTCAATTCGATTGGTATTTTTTAACACACTTGATCGTTCGTAAATGCTCCAGCGGAGGTCACTCTCTCGGTTAGCGCATCCACCTCCATCGCTAACTGGATAAATATCAACCAGAGACTAGCCGCTGGATATTTAATACAGATCGAAGATTTCTGGATATTTATCAATCCAGTAATCCGTATCACGACACTACACACTCGATAAATATCGTGATCCTGGATCGAAATTCAGATACCGTGATTAATATCGAACGTGTAGCATTCGCCTAGGAGGAATGTTTCAACCTTAGATTATTTATACGTCTAAATTCTATTTTTTTCTACGTTTTCACAGTCCTGTGTGACAGCTGTGAAAACGTAGAAAAAAATAGCGGCCAACTGTTAGACTCTATTTCCTTTACAACGATATATTATGGTGGTCTGAAATAAAATTTCCAACACCGTCTTTGTGTTTCTTATATATGTCTGATATAGCATGAGCAAAGAATAATTATTTCAAAAAGTAGCACTGTTCATGCAAAAAATACATACAATATGCAAATCTACTATTATAATTAATGAAATCATTACGAGTCTAATTAGCTGTTTGAGTTGTTGAAACAATAACTTTAATTAATGCAAATGGGCTATCAAATGTTAACACATAATGTGATGATGTTTATGTAATGTGAATAATATATCGGGGTAAAATTATTACAATATTATTTATAATAGACTGAGACAGGAAACTGCAACTCAACTGTGTAAAAACACCCTGGGTTAAAGCCTTTACAAGTCCAGTTGGTTAAAGGTTTCCTCATGATGTTTTCATTTACCGTAAGTGTCCAATAAACATACATACGAATTCGGTACACCCATGTTGCTGTTCGGTATCGAACCGGCGCTTCCTAGATTAGATGCAACAACACTAACCTGTGTGCCACCGACAAACTTATGTACCCAATGCCAACAAAATTGTTATCAGAACATCCGTTTGTTTGGTTGTACATGTTCATATTGCAAAGGGCTTATCTGATTTGAATGCACTCTCTACCCAAAATATGAGTGAGTATTTCATTCATTCAATTGACTGTTTTTATTGTGAGCAAAATTAATATGGCAATACTTCAAGCCGGCCCACATTCTAGCGCTGTACAAAGCGCAGGTCCGGCCACACATGGAGTATTGCTGTCATCTCTGGTCTGCCGCACCCCAGTATCAGCTCGATCCATTTGACCGCGTGCAACGCAGAGCAGCTCGGATTGTCGGGGACCCAGTGCTCTGTGAACGGCTGGATCACTTGGCGTTGCGTAGAGACGTCGCTTCATTGTGTGTCTTCTACCGCATTTATCACGGGGAGTGTTCCGAAGAGCTGTTTAATCTAATTCCTGCCGCCGAATTCCACCTTCGCACGACACGCCACAAGTTAGGATATCATCCCTACCATCTGGATGTGTGGCGGTCCTCCACAGTGCGCTTTTCAAGGAGCTATCCACATACTACAAAGCTGTGGAATGAGCTTCCTTGTGCGGTGTTTCCGGGACGATACGACATGGGTACCTTCAAAAAAGCGCGTACATCTTCCTTAAGGGCCGGCAACGCTCCTGTGATTCCTCTGGTGTTGCAAGAGATTGTGGGTAGCGGTGATCACTTAACAACAGGTGACCCGTACGCTCGTTTGTCCTCCTAATCCATAAAAAAAAAATTTAAAGGTCTTGGTTATTCATACTTAAAATTTATGTACTTTATAAAACTACATAATTTTTTCGTCAACAATATCTTAAATATAGAGGAAACATTGATAACTTACTTGCCAGTGCAAATTCCCCACTCATACAATTTATCAAGTAAATTCTCACTTAAGAGATATTCAAAGCAGGCCGCCGGATTGGACAAGTGCATGGAACTTATCTCTCTTGCCCTTGCTTCCAACACTAATAGTGTTGTTAGTTGTTCCAGGTGGTTGATTACTCCAAACACATCATCATGTAAGTGGTGTGGCTAAAATATATTGAAAATTTTTTAATGTAAAACAAAATTTTATAAATAATGAATGGCATTATTGTAGTTACCAATTTTGCTTATGACAACTTGCATTTATAATTAAAGAAATATGAGTTAGGGGAGGCATGAATAATCAGAAAAATACTATTGAGTACTAATACTACTACTTTTTTTAAATTTTGAGAAAATTCAAATGATTTATTTTCAAAGCAAGGGCTAAAACATTAATTTATTCACAATCTTTCAGAAAAATCTAAAGGCACAGCACCACAACAAAAATTTACATCAGAAGTGTCATTACAAAAAACAGATTAAACCAAACTTATGCAGCAGTAGGTAATTAAAAAAAATTGTCCGAAAGCTCAAGAACCGTGAGACTCTCATAAAGCTGCAATTAATTTATCTAAATTCTAAACTGTCATGCCTGAGACTGCCAGAAAGTAGAAAGTTACCTACTTTTTACACCATACCTGTTATATATATGTTCGATTTCAGAAAAGGCTGAAAAACTATGGAACTGTCAGATTAAATTTATCAAAACATCTGCCATGCTTTTTTGCAGACTTAAGTTGTCTGTTTTATAATTAATTATAGGTGAAGAACATAAACCCAACCAATATAGTGTTGTACACAAAACTGATTAACAACAGATTATGTATTACCATTTTAGCTGCAGACAATACAATAGAGTCTAACCAATAAAAATAAGGAGCATAAATTTAGGGCTTTTATTTTGTATTGATCAGAATTTTTATGGATTTTCTATAATTTGGTAGTGTTTGGAAAATAAGTCCTTACTTAATTGAGAATACCACAGATTAGATATTTAACATAGAAAATATAGGTAAACATTCTCACCCTTATTCGTAATGGTGTGCTAACTTAAAGCATTGCTAATTCTCACTCTGTCTTCTTCTATTGACCTAAGTCAGAATGAGAAAAAACACTCCTTAGCAGCTTATTAAAGTTAGCGGACTATTATGAATAAGAGGGTCTATGTAGAAAGATTAATATACCTGTGACTTAAGAATAATGTCATATGCCTGTTGCCAATGTTTACAGAAGGAATTATAACATGCTTGTGGTTCGTAGTCCCGACGAGGATCCAAACTTCTTGATGTTTGTCTCACCATGGTGTTTTTAATCCAACTCATGTTGTTTAGAGAGAAATCATCTTGAAATAGAAATAAGAAATCAACCCTCCTTTTCCTATTCTTAAAAAATTTGTGAGCTTTCCAAGAAAAAAATTAATTCCGATTATATTTTTATGAAATAATATTTATTTCCTATATATTTAAATATATACTTTTAGATTCAATTATTATACATTTATGATGTTGATACCATTTCATGCATTATTTATTTTGTAAATGAAAGGTAAATGTTATTGTGTGGAAGCTAAGTGTTTGTAATCATTTATTATATATATAGTCTGATTATAAATGTTACATTAATTATAAAAATAGCATTTTCACATCCAAGGAGGGGTTTATCAAATATACAAAATTCTCATGTCATGGTGTAAAACTTTGAACTCCTCCGAAACGGCTTGATCGATTCTCATGAAATTTTGAGTGCATATTGGGTAGGTCTGAGAATAGGACAACATCTATTTTTCATCCCCCCAACTGTTAAGGGTGGTCTACACGATTTTTTTTTAATTTTTTTGACATTTTTTTTATTATGAGTCAGCATTAAAAAATATATACAACTTCAAATTTTCACGCATTTACGATCAACAGTTACTTTTCTACCGCGATTTTAATATCGGCAATACAATGTTTGCTGAGTCAGCTAGTTAAATATAAAAAAGCATCTTGACATGTTATTCTATTGTTCTACAAAAGAAAGTCACATCCAAGGAGGGGTTTATAATAAGCTAGCCTATTTAAATGAATATGAATTAATGAAAAAAATGAAAAGTGAAATTTTACAGGTTTAAAGTTTATATTTTAAAGTTTGACAAAATGATTAAGCAGCTTATAGTCCCCATTCTACTAACATAAAAGTCACACAAAGATATGGACACAAAATAACATTATATAACTTATTATTAACTTACTATAAATAGTTATGTTCTTATTGTGAAATTAAACATCAGAAAGAGAAAACAAACTAAAACCAACAATTATACCAATTAAAATTATTTTTTATAATGTAAAAGCAGTTTTATATGTAATCCTCTTATTAAACTGAAATTCCTGTTTGCAACTTTGGCATCGGCAGGTTTGATGAATAAATATGTGTCTAACTTTAATTATATCACTATTAGACCAATATTACTACAACTACAAGTGAAACATATAAATCAAAATATTAGTTTAACTTTCAGCAAGTTATTGTCATATTAAGTAAAATAGACATCTTAAAAGCAGGTAGTCCACATTTAAATATATTTAGACTTCAACCTGGAAATCTCACCAAAACAATATTAGTGAGTTTATAACTTTTTTAAATATACCAATCGAATAACAAGTAATATTTATTATAACATTTACATACCTTACTAATCTTAAGATTAAATAGGGCCCAAAATAGAACCAGTAGCCACAAAACAAAACACAGAAGTAACCTACATGTCTAGATGATACGCAATACTTTTAATACTCCTTCTAGACAAGACAAATCAATTATGTCACCATCACAGCACTGGGATAACAAAGGTGGGCAATGGTCATGATTTCATTATTATTTTCACAACAGAAACTATAAGCTATTCTAGCAGATCGCGCAAACAGGACCGTAATGAATAATGAGGACAACAATAAATTGTAAAATCTGTCTTATTTTTGTAGGATTTCAGAAGTTAAAATAAAAAAATCCAGCAACTAGCTATAAAAACAAGTTTATAGTTTGTCAATTGTCAGTTGCCACCATGATTGTGACAACTAACAAGTGACATAAAGCCCCATCCACACGCTTGACAAACAATGGCAAACAGCCAACAGCAAACACGGACGTGTAGATGGGTGTTTGTCGTTGTTTGCCTGTTTGTGTTTGTGATCAAAGGATGCCAGATCAAAGGATGTTTGGCAAACAGTTTGCGACGTATCCACACGTTTGGCAGCGTTCAGTAATGCGCGCGAGCTTGCGGGAGGCGGACGTATTTTCTTGCTACACTTTTTCGTTGGCGCGCAAAGCGTAAAAAATGTCTGATTGGTCAGCAACTACGATTCTGACATTTTTGGAGGCTTATCAAAATGAGCCATGTCTCTGGAATCCCAAAGATACCGATCACAAAGATCGGCAAAAGGTTAATGATGCATGGACTCGCCTCAGCATTATAATGAATAAAAGTGTCAAGGAATTGAAGACCAAAAAAGAAATACTGATGGCTACGTTCCGCAGACATTTGAAGAAAAAAAAAGATTCTATTCGGTCCGGTGCAGGTAAGTTTAAATAATCAATAAATATTTGTCTAAACACCCCTGCTATGTTCCTTGCGAATAAATTTTATTTTAATTTTATTTTTTCAGGATCCGATGATGTTTATACACCGGTCTGGTTTGCTTATGACCTGATGGAGTCATTTTTAGGACCGGTATATACCTGCTCAAATAACGTAAATTCAGAGGAAGTAAGTAAAACGACTTTTTTCATTATGGTTTATTCATTCTTAATTAAATTTAAACTATAATTTACATAAAGATTTAATCAGATAAAGTTTTGATTATCTATTTGCAAGAATGGTAGCACTCTAGAAGATGTGACGTCGATTTAGAAGCTGATATTTTTTTCTGTATAGAGCTCGACATGTAGAACGATGTACTAAAATATTACATTGCGAAGCCTCATAATTTTCGAAAAAAAAAAATCCTAAAGTTACGAAAAAAATACGATTGGCTTAAGTGTCGTTTGACAGGCGGAAGGGGCTATAAGTGGGTAAATCTGGTAGAGGGTGGGGCCCCGATTATAATGTTACCACTCTTGGAATGGATATTTTATCAGAAATTTCCAAAAAATGTTTCTAACCTCAAATCAGATAAAAAGCGTAATAAGTCTTCTGTCTGAGCCGCAAGAATATAGCTATACAGTCTGTATCAAAAAGGTGCAGTAAAACTTAAAAAGGTTAATTTAATATTTGAATGACCTTTAGGCACCTTTTTGTTACATCCTGTGACCTTACTTATCCTTTTTATATTACTTACTACTTACTAATTACCTATCCTTTCTATGTTGAGGGATAATTTTTAAATAATGTAGAATGCTAAGTAAATCTATTACAAATATATAACGTAAATTCTTCCCATATCTGTTTGGCGTGCGTGACCTACGGGGTACATCTGGCATGTTCTGAATTGCATTATATTCCTCTTCGTATTTTCGCCAAGATCCACGTGTTATTATTTCACCATTTCTGTCAATCGTATCAAACGTTCCTGGGGGGGTATATCTCTCTGGGGAGTTTTTTCGAAGGAAGTTATGTAGTAGTACACAGGTCATTGTTATTTCTGATACAGTAATGGGGTCTAAATAAATTGGACGACGGTAAATACGAAACACTAAAACTCCAAATGTGTTTTCGACTACTACCCGAGCTCTAGATAAACATTGATTGAATATTCTTTTTGGTGAACCGATGTTATGCTGTCCTACCATCTCCTATGAAAACGTATGGAACGTTAACGTCCGATCCAGGAAGTGGGCATGGTATAGGAAAATCAATTTCATTTTTACAGATTTTTTTCCACAGTAATGAATTATTAAAGACGCCACCATCGCTAATCCTCCCTTGGCATCCTATGTCATATCCCATATCTGTTTGGCATGCGTGACCTACGGGGTACATCTGGCATGTTCTGAATTGCATTATATTCCTCTTCGTATTTTCGCCAAGATCCACGTGTTATTATTTCACCATTTCTGTCAATCGTATCAAACGTTCCTGGGGGGGTATATCTCTCTGGGGAGTTTTTTCGAAGGAAGTTATGTAGTAGTACACAGGTCATTGTTATTTCTGATACAGTAATGGGGTCTAAATAAATTGGACGACGGTAAATACGAAACACTAAAACTCCAAATGTGTTTTCGACTACTACCCGAGCTCTAGATAAACATTGATTGAATATTCTTTTTGGTGAACCGATGTTATGCTGTCCTACCATCTCCTATGAAAACGTATGGAACGTTAACGTCCGATCCAGGAAGTGGGCATGGTATAGGAAAATCAATTTCATTTTTACAGATTTTTTTCCACAGTAATGAATTATTAAAGACGCCACCATCGCTAATCCTCCCTTGGCATCCTATGTCAACAAATATAAATTTGTAGTGGGCATCAACTAATGCCAATAGAACGATGCTGAACGTTTTCTTATAATTTAAATATTCAGTTCCGCTATTATAATATGCTTGCCGTCTATGGAACCAAGACACTGTGGAAATTTTCTTCTAAACCCTCTTTCTATATTCATCCAAGCATCAGCCGTTGATGGCATCTGAAAACAATCAAAATGAAGTAAATAAAAATTAATTATTTATTTCAGAGAGCATTGCCAGAAAATGAAACTGCAGCTATAGAGGACGTAGAAGTTGTTGAAAATAGAGATTTAGAACAGCCTCTCCCTACACCAAAACCAGTGCGCCGTCGTCCAGCTACCAGTACGTCCGTACACAGCGGAACGGCAAATGTCGTCTGCATTTGGACAGTTGACCAATATTTTAAGCAAAAGACAGAGGGAATATCCACCATCACCACCAAAAGAAGACGACGACTGCGAACTTTATGGAAAATTACTAGTGAAAAAACTGCGTGAACTTTCACCGGATGAGAGGAAACTATTTATGTATAATATAGACACATTGTTTATAAATAGAATTAAAGACAGGCTCTTTAAGCGACAAACCCCATCTCCCCAATCAGCCCCTTATCAGGCATATTCTGTGCCATTACCAAAAACTTCACCAATTCCAATACGACCATCAACTTCCCAAACATCATATTCCGAACCTTTGCCAAATAATAATTCACCATCGGCTCCATATCGACCGTCATCTTCCGAAACCTCGTATTCTGAACCTTTGCCAAATACTTTAGTTTTAGGTTCAAACCAGCTATCAACCGCCCAAACGTCACAGTATTTACCATTGGTAATCAATTCACCGCAACCATTCACTTCTCAAAATCACGTTTATTTCAACCAATCGGGCTCATCAAATTCTACTCCTACCATTCAAATAATATCCAATGAGTTGATTTCCCAAAGAACAGAAACAAACCGTGTAAATGAAGCGTTAATTAAAGCTTATGAAGACTTTGATCGTGAAAATTGTGATAGTTTAATCGGCTTAATTTTTCATTTCAAATTATTGATAATTTTTATTATTAAAAATTTATAAAAAACAACTCACCTTTATTTCATTTCTTAGAACATCATTAATTGCTTTGCAGACTTCAGGTATAATTTTTGATATTGCTTGGGGAGACAGTTTGAATAAATAGTGTAAACTTTTATAACTGTCACCACTTGCGATAAACCTTAGTGTTATTGCTAGATGATATTTCGCTGGTATAGCTTCCCTGAAGTCCGTATCTTGTTTCCAATCAGAGGAGAAATTTTGTCTAGCAAATACTCAAAATCTGTGAAACTCATGCGGCAGAAGTTATGAAACTCCCCTGATGGTTCGTAAAGAAGCTTATTAAATTTTTTTTCTATAAATTGTCTGAAACGAATAAAAATTTTAAGTAAAATTAAATAACACGGCAAATTAAAGCCTAAATAATAGGTCTAAAGCAGTACCTTGTACGATTTCTATGTATTTTAATCATCCACCATCGTCTTTGCTTTCTTCTTTTTTTTCTTTTTTCTCTCTCTTGCTTTAATTTAAAATAAAAATATGTCAACCCGAAAGTAATAGCTGCCACAAGCTCGTCGTCCGCCATGTTTGCCGATTCGCAATGTTATGAACGTTCGCCAAGAATGTGGATGGCTGTTTGTGTTGGGTGATTGTGGTTGGTGTTTGGGACTTTGTTTGCTGTTTGCGGTGTTTGTGACAAACAGCCAGCGTGTGGATCCGGCGTAACAGGATGCCACCCACAGAGATTTTTTTTTTGGTTCTGTTCGTCCATCTGGACAGGCAAAGGGGTCAAAAGCCCATACAGCCAAGTCTTCATTTTTTCCACCCACAAAGAGTAAAATGAAGCCGTCTACATATTTTTTTTTGCAACATACCGTTTTGGCTATTATTTATAAGCTAGTTATCATGAATAGATCTACTCTTCAACAAAAGAAAAATCGAGCGTGACAAAATTCGATGTCAATAATAATTGTAACTTCGGCAGCAGCATTTCACTAATTATGGAAGCCCATTTCGTTTTCAAAACAAATTCCATTTCTAATATTTTTATTCCAAATTGGATATGAAATAACTTATTGCTAATCAACACCTATTACCAATTTGAAAAAGGAACGGACACAAGAAACTCATTGCACTTATTTTTTTCCTCAAAATATGGTAATCAATCTAACATCGTATGCATAGCAAAATTTATTAGTTAATAGCCTGAGGTCGGTCGCTCCATTTCAAATCAGTAGTAATATTAACAAAGTCATTTATGTTATAGTAACCTTTCCAACACAAAAGTTTCTTAGCTATTCTTTTAGTTTACTTAATACATTTGACTTGAAAATTTTCTGGGAATTTCTTGTAAAAGCCCCACAAAGAATTACTAACTTGACTTAGCCTATTAGTCAATCTTACCCTTTTGTTTGTTCTTTGTGTTAATATATATGTATGTTATGTGAATAACCACAAGGTTATGATGGTTTTTAGGAAATTCACTTACTATGCACGTACATACAAGAAACAATTAAGAGAAGAGAGACAACAGATGACCCGTACGCTCATTTGTCCTGCTTTTCCATTTTCTCAGGCAGGATGATCTTGTTGCCGGAGACTCGGTTTCAGATTCTTAAAAGTTATTTTGTGTATATATATATATATATATATATATATATATATATATATATATATATATATATATATATATATATGTATGGATATATACATATTTATTTATTTATAATCGCTTATAAAATGCTCACAGATACCTTTATTTATTTATGGTGTATGTGGATGATGCAGCTACTATACTCAATAACTTTTGTATTAATTTACATTTACTTTTTCGACTTACTCGTGTAAGACATTGACTATTTGACTTTTGAGTGTGTTTGTTGCATCATTTTTATTTTACATATTATATTGTAATTGAAATGTTTTGTAAATCAATGTAAATGTAAATCTTGATATAAAAGAGTGGCAATGAGTTTCTTGCTACTTCTTCTCATTAGCTCAACCTTTTACGAAGTAGGGGTAGATTCAATAAGATTTTTTTTGACATTCATATGTCATTTACGTGACCTACGTGAAAGAACTGATTTTGATTTGATTTGTTTGTTCGTTTAAATTAAAAAAAATTGCGAATTAAAAAATCTTTAGGACCTAGGTTATAAATAGCGCTAGGAGCCCTCTACTGCAGCACAATGAGCCTGAAAGAAATATATCATAGGACATAATACTGTAAAAGTAACTAAAGTAAGCGTTTTTTTTAAATATTGCTACAAAAGATCCATGGCTTACATAATGATTGGAAGGATGGCAAAAGCACATACATACTGCTATGCTTCATCATTTCATGTCAATAACGAATCAATAACAAAATAAATAAATTTTAATAATTTGAGGGAAGGTTGTGCCTGGCATCCTACAAAACTAATAAAGACATAAAATAACTGTAATCGGACCTGTGGAGTGGAATGGACATTTAAAATTATGAGAGTGAATTTTTACGATACGCGCGCACACCGACACCTGAATTTTACATCGTGATGTTAGTTCTAGGTGGCATGAAAATCGATAATTATGTTCGAGTTGTATATTCTAGTATTTTCATATTTAGAACACGTGTTTCGTAACAGTACAATTAAACAGTGTGAATAAATAAATATTATTTTGGTGTTTTTATTAAATCAATTTCATATATGACGGTGATAGTATTTACTAATAATTTTTTAAGTCAAAGTCAAAAAATCTTTATTTATTAGTATATCTATATATATTGAATATTATTTATTAAATTGATTTGAATAAACTGTTTTGAGTGCATTTATAGATTTGAGGTTAATTGTTGGTATGTATAATTTATTTACATCGTTAATTAAAAATTATTCATTTATGGTATATTAACAAATTTTATGTATAAATAGAAAAAATAATTAGTTTTCTACACTTGTTTATATTAACCTTAGATGCTGAGTGTTTAGACTATCTTTGATCTTAATTATTTGTTATAATTTGATTTATTTTTCCATACGCCAAGGAAGTATAACTTCTATCGCGTGTACATAAGTACACACACTCTTTTTTTCTACTTTTTCTGATACCAAAAGAGCACTGAGTACTTTTAGTTAAACCCACACTCCACAGAGTACGTGCTACGTGTACGCGTTTCAAATGAATAGTCCGTTAGAGGAAATATATTCTTTATACTCGCTGGTTAACTTAACTCGGGACCTGAGTCAATAAGCGATCATTCTCCCCCTCCGCGTTTCCTACCCCACCGTCGTCATGCTACTAGTTAGCCCCCCAGATTTTTTTTTATTACATCGTTAGTTCGCCATTTGTTCTTGATTGTTCTCTATAAACATTTGTTTGTTCTCGATTTATTTTTTAAAAAATTCGCAATTCATTAAAATTGGTTAGGTTAGGTTATGTTAGAACAGTTAAAACAACGCACGAGCCGAGCGTAGCGTGCCGAGGCAGCGGCCGGCGAGTGCCAGACCCAAATAGTAGGCGTTTCCCCCCATTTTTAATTAATTGTTTTTAAATAAACAACAAAAGAACAAACAATTATTTATAGCGAACAATTAAGAACAAACTACGAACTAACGCTATGCGATATTGAAAATTCAAAAATAGAAAAAAAATTTTTTTGGGGGGCTAAGTTTGATGAACCCTGGATTACTTGGCGCTGCGTAGAGACACCGCTTCATTGTGTTTCCTCTACCGCATTTATCACGGGGAGTGTTCCAAGTGCTGTTTGACCTGATTCCTGCCTGATTGGATCGAAAATTTAGTGCGAGGTCAAATTATATTATTACTGGCCTATTTGATCGCTTTTGTTGAGGTTTTCTTGCTGACAGTACTTCATAGAACTGTCATTCCGTCATTCGAGCCTGGTGCCAATTAGGTTGACGGAATTATGCAGCGAAGCGAACAGTGTTATTGTTAATTGAGGTGTTTAAATTCTCTTTCGTCTTATTCACAGACTATAATATGATGGGTCTTATTCTATGCTTTTCTCGTTAGAGTAAAAGTGTCCTGTACAGTGTACTGTGGCCTTTTTGTTTTTTGTTTGCTTTGGGTATAAACTTGTATTTAAATTTTTATTTTTAGCAAAAACGTCTAATTTATTACGAAATAACTTTTGTGTCTTATCAATATTATGTCAAAGTATACAGTATTCAATTTGCATCGCCGTATAGCGGAAGAAAGCCAACTTCTTGCCGAAGAAAAATGGTTGATCAAAACCCTAGCTAAAATTAAAAATGAGCGCAACAGTCTTCAGGTACCTAAAGATTATGTGACATGAGTCTAAACATGATTTAATTAGTTATCCTATTTAACTTCATATACCAAAATTACACCTACCAATTGTTAAGTCTCTAGACTAGTTTTGACTATGTACCTAATTTATTATTTCAGATTGAAAGGCTAGAGTTAGAGAGTATGAAACTAAGACAAAGTGGAACTCTAACTTCTAATGTCAATGACACTGCCTCTACGAAATCTGTTGTTAATCTAATGCACAATGCTCAAAGCGCACACAGTGGTGATCAGATAATATTTGACTGCATTGAGAACAATCGTGGTAACAATGATTGCAACACAGAACCACTTAATCTGAGAGTTACTAATTCTGTATTTGGTAGGTGTTTCCATTTTTTTTATTTATCACATATACTACACCAGTATTCTCCTCGGGAGGCTTTTTATTTATCACATATGCTACACCAGTATTCTCCTCCTAGGGAGGCTCCTTTGCAGAGGATGCCGGCTAGACTATGGGTACCACAACGGCGCCTATTTCTACCGTGAAGCAGTAATGTGTAAGCATTACTGTGTTTCGGTCTGAAAGACACCGTAGCTAGAGAAATTACTGGGCAATGGGACTTAACTTCTTATTTCTCAAGGTGACGAGCACAGTTGTAGTGCCGCTCAGAATTTTTGGGGTTTTTCAAGAATCCTGAGCGGCACTGCATTGTAATGGGCAGGGCATATCAATTACTATCAGCTGGATGTCCTGCCCGTCTCGACCCTTATTTTCATAAAACATAAAATCTATAATTTTACTACCCATGTTCAATTTTTCCATCCAGTGGATGTTTTTCCCTTCAAAGAAGACTTAAAATTTGTAAACTGATGAAAAACATGTGAAAACAAAGCTTTTAACTTCTCATCAAAATGCGCTAAAGTACACTGTGCACTAAGTATTTAAAGTTAAAAAAATTTTAAACTGGGTATTAATTAGCTATTTAATAATAGATTGTGCTTTACCCTAAGCCCGTCCGCGTTCTTTCACTTTACAACCGTCCGACGCGTTTGAAGTGCGAAGCAAACAGGCAACATCGCTTCTGTTCTGTCCGACAAACTGTCTTTGAACTTGAAGCAAGCTGGGTGGCAACATCACACATTTTGATGTGCAAAGATTTAAGTACATTGAAACATTGACCTAGTGACACCATTGTTATACAGCACATTGATAATGGCTCAAAATTAAAAGGCTACATTTTGATCTAATTAATGAACTGATTTCATTCATGTTTCGTTTATCGTCAGCAAATGCTATAACAAGTATGTGGCTACATTTAATTCATTAAAGCAAAATACATACTGTATATTTTATTAGTTAATTATCGATAAAAAATATGGATTGATTCCAACCCTATATATTTATTATATTGGCAATGAGAACAATGAGAGAGCAATGAGAACAATCATTTTAACAATGATTGCAACACAGAACCACTTGATCAGAGAGTTAGTAATTCTGTATTTGGTAGGTGTTTCCATTTTTTTTATTTATCACATAAAATCTATAATTTTATTACTCATGTTCAATTTTTCCCTTCAGTGGATATTTTTCCCTTCAAAGAAGCTTTAAAATTTATAAACTGATGAGCTGATGAAAAACATGTGAAAGAAAAGCTTTTAACTTCTTATCAAATATTTTTGGTGTCTTTTCGCTTTCGACAAGAGCAATTAGTGGGACCACTTGGTGTCACCCTTGACAATGCATCTACTGGCAGCCTAGGAAGTCTATCACAAGTGGTGATGCATGTCTAAAACTGTTAATCCATACTATACCCTTATTTATTTCTCTCTAAGATTAGGGTGTTCTTTTAACTGATTACTATTTGATTTATAGTATAACATTTTATACAATACTATTTTTATTTTATTACTATGAAGTACAATTGCCCTAGGAACACTGTTAAAGATGTTAAAATAATACTTATTGGACACATAAAAGCTGCTTTAGCTTCTTGTTGCTGGTTAATATGTTTATTTCTTGTCACTTTGTTTTTCTTGGCAACTTTGGCAATCTGTGACTAGAAATATTAATCAATTTATTGCTTTTATAGGGTGTAAAACCCAAAGGGTTAAAACACAACCCAATTACTGAGACTGCTGTCTGTCCACTCTGTCACCACACTGTATCTCATGAACCGTGATAAATAGTTAAAAATAAGCTAAGAGTAGATATAAGAAAGTTGTCAATACAATTTTTTGATTAGTATAATATAATTATGTCCAAATACTGTCTTATGTCTATGTTTATTTAAATTAAGGTTAGATAAATTTACAGGACTATTTTTATCTATTAGATCAGTGGTTCCCAACCTTTTCTTGGCCAGGGACCATTTCAATTTCTTTATTGTTAGCAGGGTTATTGTTATTTTTTGTGAAAAATCAAATCAATTTTAATCAATGTGTGATTTGAGCTTGCATCTTCCGCACCAGTTTAGTAACCCGGGGACTAATATCACTGCTCAATGCCACACACAAATCATTACTTTATTTTTCCTTGCTTTAATTTTAATTACTAACAAAGCAGAAAACCCTTTCTTGCATAAACAGGTAGTAGAGAAAATCATTAGATAGCACAGGGTGATTTCACAAATTTTGGTGTAAGAAATTGCTTTTTACTCTCTCTCAAGTGAATTACATTCATATGCCTATTACAAACCATATAATATTGACACGGGAGTGTTATTATTATTATTTATAATAGACTAAGCAGCTTTCGCTGATGCGTCTATATCATTTGCTTTCACTTTTTTGTCATCACTTTTTCTGAACTTGCACTTCGCCGGTCTGCCGCTGTTCCTCTTGTGGGCGGCGGTACCTTCAACGCGTCACACCGCACCGAACACTAAGTCTCTTCTATCTTCTTCTTCTTGGAACACTTTCACTACTTCTTCTTTTCTTCTTCTTCTTCTTCTTCACACTTTCGAGTCAGAACTAGAACTGCCGTAGGCTACGCTTAGTACGGCTTATATACCCCAGGATCTGTTCTATTTTCAAAATGATTCTCCCATTCCATCTTTAAATTTAAATTGTACTAGAAAATTCTTTTAACTATTTTTATCCTGCTTACACATTTTCCATCCCTCTTTTCTGTTCGATTTGATCCTGAACTTGCTAGAAATTTCCTTTAACTTTACAAAACCCAAAAAAATCCATACGCTGGTAGGTGTATCGAACCCAGGTCTACAGCGTCTAAAGTAAACACTTTTCCGCTGAGCTACGAGTATTGCTGACGGAGCTGTTGAAATTAACAATGTCTTGAAGTTTGACAACTCTCGTCATATACTTTGAAGGGTTGCTACGCAACAATATGCCTGCTTCATAAACATATTATTATGTATGTACTTGTGCCTATATTTCTTATTGAATTACCAAAAGAGTTTATCATAGCATAGTAAGTAATATGTGTAGATTGGTACATAAGTACCTATTTTAGTGTAAAATCCAAATAGAAAAACTGCCAGTAGGTACTGATGCACTTCTTTGTACGTACAGCTAACTAAATAGAATCACTGATACGGTGAAGCTTAACAAATAACAGAGTAGTACAACAAAATCTGATTGGCTCAAGCGACTAGCAAATGACAATATAATAACAATATTCATTATATTCCTATATTCTCTCCCTCCAGAGACCCAGCGCCACCCGCACTCTTGCCACTCATAATGTGCAGTATGCACGATGGTATAGCGTGCGAAATTTTGAAAGTAGTTCACAGTCCACGGACCATGTTTTTACTCCTGAGGACCATTGGTTAGGAACCACTGTATTAGATTAATAATTTGAATTGACTGTTAGTTCTCTTGAAATCAATAAATAAAATACACACACATATATACATATCACATCCTTTGTAAATTATATATTTATTGGGTCATATATTTTTTGGCATAATAGTAAGATGTACCAAACACCAGACCCATATTATTCATTGTACCTATGTACAAGTTTTTTTAATTAGTTAAGTGTTAATTAAGTCTCATTTAAGTTAATTTGTGGTAATTATATTTCCATTTAAAGATGTTTATACTTGTATGGTAACTAGCTGACCCGGCAAACGTTGTTTTGCCATATAAAGTATAATTCACGCGATAGTTTTATAAGTAATAAGATATTGCCTATATTATAGCCTGTACATCATTTTGTTCTATTGTCAATAGTTTTTGCAGCGCACGCAAAAATAGGTTTTCGATTTTACACCTTGTGTTATAAAATAGCAATTTTATTACGGATCCCTAATTTTTGAAAAAAAAAAAACATAGCCTATACCCTTCCTCGACAAATGGACTACCCAACACTGAAAGAATCATTCAAATCGGACCAGTAGTACCAGAGATTAGCGCGTTCAAACAAACAAACAAACACTGCAGCTTTATAATATTAGTATAGATTATGAATAACACCAGAATAATAATGAGTATTTTCAGACTCTAAAGAAGTGACTGCACCAGTTTGTATAAAAATAAGAGTTTTGGTACTAATGCTTTCAGGTGATATGTGCCTTGATGAAAATTGTTTTGAGGAAGAAGAAGATGATGATGAAGATGATGCAGCAATGGATATGATAATGGATATAAATATGATGATGAATGGACAATCAAAGCAGTAATAAGATAAATATGGGTCAAGCTAGCTGCTAAAAGCACTGAAAGGCTTTTAAAGTCTCTGGTGTATGACAAGTCGAGAATTATATTTTCATCTGAATATAATGACAACACTAATAAAGATTTGTGCATATTTCGTGTTCTGTAGTGGCAAGAAGGTTTAATTTAATTTTACAATAAATATTGTTAATTATGATATTTTTTTTTACTATTGCCCAAATTTTGGAATACTGTAATATTGATGAAACAAGCACCCACCATAGCCACAGTAATTTTATTCACATGACAATAAACCATTGGAATAGATTTTATTCAGAATTGCAGAAATTTCCATTCATTTTCGAAGGTATATCTAAGTAAAGCCTAAGTTACTCCTAATAGCATGAGCTATCTAGACCTATATTGACCACCCATTTGGGAGATTTGCCGTAACACAATAAGACTCAGATTTTTAGTAAGGCTTTTTTTTGTGTCATTTCAGAGAGGGTAAATAAGGAATACAGACTTAAAAAATTAAAAACATTTTTAATATCTATCTTTTATATTCAATTTTAAAAGATTTTATGATTATTTTACTTTTATATACAACGTGAATCAAAAAGGGTATAACATCCCTTCAATGCTACGTTATATAAGTCATATGCAATAAAATTGTGATGTTTAAATTTGAATAAATAAAATAAAAAAAGCCCCTACAAAATAAAAATATTATTTTTCAATATCTTTTCTCAGACAACTCTAACTTTTAAAGAGACCGCCATTTAATATGGGCGGAGCCGTTGTTTGTAAACAAAATTAGGTAACCTACCTACGGACTTAAAGATTAGGTATTCGATAATAATAGTACATACCAATCTTGCTGCGCAGCTTTTTAACACTCCTTGAGTTTCACAATAAATACACAGAAAACACCACATATCGTCATGTTGATTATGTTTTAGGTAGTTAGGTACCTAAGTAGATACCTAGTTATTTCATCACTAGTACACTCAAAACAGCCCAGGTACATCACACATGATACAGTTATAAGGAGGTACGTAGGTTTTGCAGCAACACCACTAAAGGAAGGCTTCAATCATGCTCCAATCTTCGGAAACAGACGTATGAGGGAAGCCTCCTATTTCGGTACCGACGCGGACGGTGGTACAATTCGCGAGCTTCGACCAGATTGTTATTGGTCACCGCACCAACACACAATATCATGTCGTAATATTCATTGTTCCTATAATCTGCCATGATTATCATACGAAAATACTGCAGTGGAAAAGTCCAACGCGACGATCGAGATCTAACAAACATGAATGTCGGAACATAACTAAAGTATAAAAATTATTAAATAAAATGTCCATTGAATTTGGTATTATGAATTATGATTAATGGGTATGCACACTCGCCGAAATAACACGTGGCTTGTATTTTTTATGGAAAGGGAAGACAAACGAACTTACGGGTCACCTGGTGTTAAGTGATCACCGCCGCTCACATTCTCTTGCAACACCAGA
This sequence comes from Leptidea sinapis, assembly GCF_905404315.1. NCBI lineage: Eukaryota > Metazoa > Arthropoda > Insecta > Lepidoptera > Pieridae > Leptidea > Leptidea sinapis. Next base: position 6,659,687 of record NC_066300.1, on the reverse strand, counting down.
GGAATCACAGGAGCGTTGCCGGCCTTTAAGGAAGGTGTATGCGCTTTTATTGAAGGTACCCATGTATCATCCCGGAAACACCACACAAGGAAGTTCATTCATAAGAAAGCTCCTTGAAAACCGCACTATGGGGGGCCGAATCCGGGGGCAGGAATCAGGTGAAACAGCTCTTCGGAGCACTCCCCATGATAAATGCGGTAGAAGACACACAATGAGGCTATATCTCTACGCAACGCCAAGTGATCCAGCCGTTCACAGAGCACTGATCCCCGACAATCCAAGCTGCTCTGCGTTGCGCGCGGTCAAATGGATCGAGCTATACTGGGGTGCGCCAGACCTATCTATTATTAATACGAGAATGGTCAAAGTCATCCATTTTTGACTAAAGTTATCCGTGAAGAACAATTTCTTAATAGGAGCCTATTAGAATTATCTTTATTGGATAATACATTTTTTTGCGTTAAGATGGGACAAGACGAGCTGGAGATTCAGCGAATGGTAATTGATACGCCCTGCCCATTACAATGCAGTGCCGATCAAGAGTTAAGAAAAACCCAAAAACGCGTGCTGAACTACTATTGCGCTCGTCACCTTGAGACATCAATCATTCAAATAATCCTACATTAAAGTGCTTAGGTAATAACTTATCAAAAATGAGAAATCATTTAATTTCCAACACAACAAAAATATCTTGAATTAAAAATGGTCCGGTGTGTTCCTTTACAATCGGCAATCCCTTTGATTTTACAAACACATAAACATTCTCCAATCACAAAGCAGTAAATATTTGAATCATGATATTTACATTCACACAATTCAAAGAGTAAAAATGCAGATAGGCCGAACTTTTTAACCTAAAAATATGCATTACAGATTTTCATAATTGGATTAGAATTATCTATCTTTATTATTATTATATACAAATTTAGAATGATTTTCAATGTCGCTAAAGAAAATGCACATACAAAATAACTTAGTCTTCATGGCAAAATGAGATTATAATTTTCCTCACAGGTGCAATGAGCAGTAGGCATTTTACTATTATCTGATATTATGTCACATCTACGTTATTCAACTGTTTTAGGTCAAAGACAGTTCAGAAAAACAGCTGATAAGGGTTGCGGGATGCATAGTTTTTGCGAAAACTGTGGACTTTAATTATTGTATTTAAATATAACGCTAATTCATTTTTGACTTCACATAGTCATTAGGGATGACCTAAGGAATGTCGGGTTCAAAGCATAGTATACCCTTTTTGATTCACGTTGTATATAATATGAATATAAATAAATTACAATCTCGCCGGCATAGGTTGACGGCAGTTTCGCTGATGGTTAGAGCAACAGACTGAGGAATTTATATAGAAAATAGCCTACTGTCCCTTAAGTTGCGATAACCCAGTTATTTAGCGAGAGCCCCTTGAGATATTGTGCTGTTTGGTATAAGACCGTTTACGGAAACGACTATCGGGACAATTATTGTTGTCAGCATCCCACATGTCAGTAACCTCATGTGCTAGGACTAGGTACGGTCATGCTCAGTCTAGGTAAGGTCAACAATAATTTGTCTATCTCAGCTTTCATGGGGTTATAATAACCGCATAGAACAGATATGAACAATAAGTATTGTCCAACACTGCACATATGCAAGATGAGAGCAACCGGAAATATTATGTCTGGTGGATTCACAGGGATTATGACAAGCCCGTCATAATATGTCTATTGTACCATCCTTCACGATGAATTTCCGGTAGTTATTCGTCTATATAACTTCATCATCGATTGCACAGGCAAATCCTTCAGTTTCCCCAAAGTTGTCACCAAAACGTAGTCTTGTCACAGACAAAATAGAGTCTAGATCAGGCCCATATAGAGCCCCATAAAACCGTCCATGAAGCTCTTTTTCCCTTCCACACATTCAATCGATCTTGAGTAGGTAAGTATCATAGGTTTTCGCCAGTTCTCTTTGGATAAAGACAGCAGAGTAAGTCCATTGCCTACTGCCACAATTTTATATCCGCGGCCTTCATATTTCCGTGGGATATATAATATCATCAAAAACGAGCGTGGATGGTGCGTACGGTATGTTGTGAGTAGTTTACGGACCCTTCTATCTAGGGCGTCAAGCTCGGACTGAGTCCACCTTAGTATGCCGAAAGTGTATGTTAATGGCATTAACCAACTGTTGAAAGCATTAACCAACTGTTGAAAGCACGTATGTACTTTGTTTCCACCAGATAGGAGACTTTTAAAAACTCAACTTCATCGGCTAAAGAAGCACACCGTCACCAGCCGTATTAATATCCATAACTAAAGAGCCGAGACATTCTAACATACCAAGGATTTTGTAGGCTTCAGTCTCACTAAGCGATTTGATAAATAACGACTCTTGATTGTATATGTTCGATATTTTCATCCTTGCCTCCGAGTACATCTATGGTCGGACATTTATGCACACCAAACCACCTCTTTGGCATTGGTTTAAATCTTACATAACCAATCGCTTTCAAAGGGTTGTCATTAACGGATATGAGTCGGACACAGTTCTGATAAGCTCCGGAGTTCCACAAGGTTCAAGTCTTGGTCCCCTTCTTTTCACTTTATTTATAAATGACATCAGCGCATGTTTTCAATTTAGTAACTTTCTTCTGTATGCTGATGATCTTAAGATATATCACTCCATTAGCAACTTAGATGATAGTCATCAACTACAAAAAGACATGGACCGTTTGAGTGTTTACTGTGACAAAAATAAGTTGGATCTTAACTTAAACAAATGTAACTATATATCCTTCACACGTAAAAAAAACATTATTAACTCTACTTACTCTCTTTGTGGAACTTCTCTTGTTAAGGTCGATAATGTCCATGATTTGGGACTTAGTCTAGACAGTAAATTAATTCTTGATACACATATTGATAGGATAGGTAATAAAGCGAACAAAATGTATGGTTTTATTATGCGACCTATGCGTAATTTTAAGAAACCCTCAACGTTGTTACTTTTATACAAAACGCTTGTACGATCACAACTTGAATATGCTGTTTCTATTTGGAACCCACTTTACAGTAAATACATACAGTATCTTGAATCAATACAAAAAAGATTTTTACGCAGTATGCATTACAGATGTGCAAGAGCCAATATTTCGTATGATCAATTGCTTGAAAAATACAATATTCTAGATTTAAAAGCCAGACGTGAACAACTTGAAATAATGCTTCTATACGACATATGCCATAATAAATGTGATTGCATTGATCTAACACGCAAGCTGTATTACCGAGTTCCTGTACGTCATCTCTCTAGGGCTACACGCGCTCATCAACTTTTTGCCTTAAAAAAGTGTCGTACAAATGCTGGCATGCGCTCTCCAATTCATAGGATGGTCTCATCTTATAACCAAAACTTCCTTGACATTGACATACTAGAAACAAGAGTAAGAAACTGATATTTAACAAGTTGCATAAAATAATTTCGTCATATTTGTGACTAATTATATTGTTATATAATGTGGATAAGTTTTAATATATATATTTGTATGATTCTATGTATGTGTATATGTATGTATTTTAAAACCTTTGGGATAAGGTGAGTTTAGTGAATTTGTTTCTCCAACATAAATAAGTAATCTGTGGATAACGTAGTTGATTATACATGTATTTCTATTGTAAGAATTGTAATTATTAAGTAAGATGTCATGTATAGTTGTTTGTTGTTCCCAATAAATAAAATAATAAAACAAATTCCATTCTATATCATGACTAAATCTTCACGAGACATTTAATAACGATATCAAGTCCTGTTTATTCCCTGAATACTTATAACTTAAGATCATCGATGTATAAGAGACTGACACCCTATCTTTGAATTCCTCAGCAGAACACCTAAGGGACCCTGATAGCTACCCCGTTCAATAGTTCCCTGCCGGAAATAAAGAACTGTGTTCCACAGCCTTATACGTGAGCCAAGATAGGCACATTTATATCTCATAAAAATGTTTATTTAATTGTGATATCAATATGGATAATGGATGTAAGGAGCTTATAGATTGTGGGAAAGCATGTTATTGGTCAAAAGTTTCTAGGTTCCATGGTACTATCAGATTTATGGAGCAGAAAGGTGATGTCTGTAGAGTGTAGACATAAAAGATGGGAGAGATTCCGATTTAATGGCTTCCTGATATTTTTTAGCTACATCTGGCCCTGGGCTTTTTCAGTTGCGACAATCGAATTGTATTTGTAATATCAAGGGGGCTAACAACATCAGGTCCCATAGGTTGCAACTGTTCACACGAGCGCTCAATGGCATTTACATTTAATGTCTTATGGGCACCGACCAAATATTTTTCCAAAATGAGTACGTATGTCTCAACTTGAGATTTAGAGGAAAGTCGTAAAAGGAGTCATGCCCTGGATTTATAAGAAACCAATTGCTGCATACGTAGTTTTTTAAGATTTCTTGAACCAGAGGGAGGCTAATTTGCACAGGATGCCGGCTAGATTATGGGTACCACAACGGCGCCTATCTCTGCCGTGACGCAGTAAGGTGTAAGCATTACTGTTTCGGTCTGAAGGCGGTATCAATTACCATCAGCTGAACGTCCTGCTCGTCTCGTCCCTTATTTTCATAAAAAAAAACTTGACGGAAATCGACCCTAGGGATTTTTCAAAATCTCTGTATTAATGGACCAATGGACTCTGTTGCTGATAAGGATGAATCACCTATTACATATATATAGATCACCTATAATACCTTTCTTTGGTCACTTTGGAAAATGCGATTCTTATGATATCTGTCAGCGATTCCCCACGCAGTATACTTCCTACTTCAGGTAGTCAATGCGTTACGTGACACAGGTATGTTACCTTTACATTTATAATCTTTAGGTTAAAGGCAAAATATACATATTTTGTTCCAGCAAAGGCTTGTGTCACAAAATAGATTCATCATTAGTATTTTTAAATAAAATCTCAGATTTTTTTTTGTATTTTGTGCGAATGACTGGCATGTGCCTAAAACAGCATTTCAGCATACTCTATGTGTATTATAGATTATAAAGTAGATCTTTTATCTATCTATAATATATTTACGGCCGTTTTCAATAACGTATCTCTACTTACGGATAAATTGCTATCACCGTTTAATGACAAGATCTTATCTATCCATAGCTATGTCCAATATAGGATAGATGTTAGACGATAGTTTATTGAAATGTAAGTAAGTGTAAAATAATAGATTTGTCGACATCTAGTAAGTTAAACTAAGGATAGATAGGTTATTGAAAACGGCCGTTAGAGGCGTATAATCATATCAGGCTACGGTTTGCGTTGCGTTGAGATTACAGTTCCGCCGGGAGTGCTCATAGGAATTGTCAGGGTAATAACTACAGACGAATTCCACCACCGGACATCTAAATGCAAAATTCCACCAAAAAATCTTCTTGGCTCGCAAAGTCAATTTGTGATATAACTTACGGACCTTCAAGCTTACAGCATACTCCTTAAAGACCGCCAACCATTGACGTACAATAACACAATAAGCAACTAGACTCCCAATCGCCTATTAAAACGTCGTCAAAAATTTCCGAACGGCGTTTTTTATACTTATACAGATAAGATTAATTCGAATTAACACCTTATTTCGTGGCAGTAATGTTCAAAGTCTATTTAGGTAATGTTCAAAGTCTATTTATTGTATACGCTCATAAGAAGCTCATTGTATATGGTGGGAAATGTGCGAAATAGACGTCTGTATCTTTTGGCGATATATTTTGTTTTTTAGCAATTGAAATGCAATTATTTAGCAAAAATGATTAAAAACGTCAATTTAGTTACACAATTTTGTTAATGTAAAGGTTGCACTTATCTGAAATATTAATAATTCAATCATCCATTCTAAGTTCGGCTATGCTGTTATTTGGCCAAATTTTCACTTCAAAGCTTTGTCATTGCGAGGGCGTTGTATTCTAAGCTGCGGTCGAAACACGACTGAAAGAAAAACTCTGCTTAATAGACGTGCAGGCAGAGGTTGGTTTTTTTCAGAAAATTTGTTTGAGCGCGATTGTGAGTCAAGTTGTTTTTGTTGAACTACGTCAATGCCGGCAACGTATCTCCAGACCCCTGGTTGTTCGGGGGATCCATGGCCTCACCACTTTTCATCTTGGGAGCCTCTTTCCGACTTGCACCTTTTATATACAAACTAAGAGTTTTTAAACCTTGTTTAGGGTTCCGTAGCCAAACGGCAAAATACAGAACCCTTATAAGATTCGTAATGTATTTCGGTGTAGTGTCTCGTCCGTATGTCACAGGCACTATTTCCGAAGCTAAAGTTTTGGGAGTCGCCCATACTTAGAACTGAAAATCAAAAAAAAAATTTACATCAATCCCATTCGTGTATTTGTGGATAGGTTTTTAAAAATATCTATCGACAAACTATGTATATATCCGAGGTTTCTATTATTATTTTTTCTAACTGAATAGTTTGCACTAGAGACATTTCCAAAGTTGTAAAATGAGTATTCCCCCCCCCCCCCCCCCCCCTGTAACTTCTAAAATAAGATAATAATAAAACTAAAAAAAATATATGATGTATGCAAACTCTTATATTCTGTTACGGAACCCGACATTCGCGAGTCCGACTCTCACTTGGCCGCTTTTATTTTTGACGAAATATTGAGAAATGAGGTTAAATAACAGAACAACCAGAAATTAATTATTATAAATATTATTTACTAAGATAATTTCAAATAATTACAAAACAGAGCCAACCTTAGGTCAAACGACCGTACAATATGTTATTCTAGAGATGTTAGGGCTGGTGCACCGAGTTCCGAGACTTATATAACATTTAATTTTATTTGAAAATTTGAGGTGTGATTAAGGGACCCATACGCGAAATATATATATATATATATATATATATATATATATATATATATATATGGTAAAATTACATAAATATCTTGAGAAAAATAATCTGAATTTACACAAAATTACATTATTGATTGTAAAAATATTTTACACTGCATTATATACCTACTCAAGGTAATTCAATCATTTAGCTTCACTTTTTTTGTAAAATATTTATAAATATGTTAAAAAGCTTCGCCTTATAATTGAAATGATAAAAATTAAATTTGAGTTGTCACGCATGGATTATTGAAATGGAATTTATTTTGTTTTATTATCGCGAGGACAAACTAGGTGTACAAGTCACCAGATGTGAAGTGACGTCACTCTCTTGCGATGCGGAGGAACAACAGGAGCGTAGCCGGCTTTTTAGAAAAGTGTACGCACTATTTTTTTTATGGCTACCACGTAGTATCATCCTGGAAACACCGCGCCAGCATATCATTCCAGTATCATTGTTTTTTTTTTTAAATTTCGGCTTAAGATGGGGATTGCGTAAGCACGTATGGGACCCTTAAGTTATTATACAACTAATAAATAAATAGATATTGATGGTAATGTACAAACAATAAGTGATAAGTGACGCATGTTCATGACTCCTGTACATTCAGTCTTTCAATTCAAAACCACTTGTAATGATATTTCCGTAAACAATCAATATTCAACATCTATATAAGACTAAATCACTACTCAAGTAGGTAGATGACAACATTCACATACGATCTAGAAACATTAAGTAATTAGGTAGGTACATTTGTAAGTCGTAACAGAGAATTGTCTTCGACGAATGTTACCTATTTTACAAGATTAAGAAGACTCTAGTGCCTTTTTCACATGACGTGTCGTGTAGCCGACGTTGGGTATACGGCGTTGAATTGTATGGCCATCGTACGTAGCTTTCACTCGGTTAGTGACTACTGGACTCACAGTGGTGTTTGGAACACACACGAGTTTCATACGGCGGTTATAGTCCGACAACTGCATGCGCGACCGTCTCACGGGGGGGACAGACCGGGTACTAAATATGTCAGCGGGTAGGGGGGGGGGGGGGGGGGGGGGGGGGGGTGTCGCGGGGGAAGACAAGCGTGAGACTGCCGTTAGACACCTTTAGTACCCCGTCCCCACCACCGTCTGACACCCCGTGGGACGGTCGTGCACGAAGTTGTCGGACTGTAGTCGACCAGGTACGAGAACGGATATTGCATTTTCTCACACCCTCGTATGTCATATAGAACCTAAATTAAATTTGTTAGCAAAATTTATGAACGATCCCGCGACATCTAAATGTTTAGGTTTAGATTTGAAAGAGCGATATCTCAATGGTTGAGTAGGTATAGTAGGTTTACAAACCATTATGGTCACTCGAATGGTTGGAAGAGCGCTCGGACGGAACCCGAAAGGTCGCGGGTTCGAGTCCCGCATCAACTTTGGTAACAAACTTAATTCGTTCCAGAAGTAAGGGATATCACTTTAAAAATAACATACTTAAATCGTTAGATGAAGATAGATATTGAATCGTTGATTTCTTTAGTTCAGAAACGGGCACATGTCAAAACGGCACCACAGGTCTGCGTCAAAATGTTGACAGTAGTGCCAAATTTGATCAAAGAAATTAACAGCAAACAATTTGAATTGCAATTATTTAAAAGTATCCAGGAAGAAGATAACAACGATCAAATAATTATAGAAGAACTAACAATTAAAGACGATGTAATCTCTCAGTAGGTACATCTCACGTATTCTAATGTTGTGGGCAATTGATGCATGTATTCCATCTACATAACCTAGTATTACTTGCAAATGATAGTAAGAAAATACACCAAACAGTAATTATTTACATTTAAAAACGAAATAGCATGATCTCCATAATATACAAATTGTAGGGCCCATAATATGACTTAGTTTCATTTGTACTTTGTGGGTTACGTTAATATAAAAATTCCAAATTCCTGAAACAAGAAACACATGGTTTGTATCTCAAAGAGGCCAGAAAACATTCGGTTAGTTACTGTAAAAATAACAAATTGTTTAGCTAATTATCACTTCAATTTGGCTTTCAAATTACACATGTCAATAGTTTGATATAGCTAAAGTTAAAAATGAACAAAAACAACATAATAAAGGACGTCGCACACCTAAGATCTTACCATACATGAAAAAAAAAATGAACGAACCGGTCATTCTTTAACAACTCAAAAAAAACGCATCTTTTTAAAGCTGTGATTGAAACTAGTTTTATAAGTTGGATTTTTCAAGCTTCCATCGTGTACTTTACTTTTATTCTCAGTGCATCTTTAAGTATGTATGTGGCTTCAACGTTAGGTTTTATTGCGAAAGCATAATGGTGCGTACAGATTGGTGAAATGTGACATGAAATGTATGATGCAATTAAAGAATTCGCCGTACACATCGCTGCAATGTATCATGAAATGTAACACACTGTGTAACAATTTCCCATAGTTTGGACATCTTGTGCGCGCAAAACGAGTATTTCGCGCGCACGCTACGAGCATTACAAGATTGCGCGTGATTTACCGATTTTATGTTGGTAGAGACGAAAGCGGGAAGTGAATGCGCGGTATGAGTGCGCTATGCATCTACGGTTGCAGCGAACATGCAATGAAAGGTGAAACGAATTTCATGGTATGTTTCACCAGTCTGTATGCACCTTAACAAAACGATATAGTAATAGTAATATTTTTAAGTACATAGTAAAATATCATAGTAATTCTTCAGTGTCCTATTGTTTTTATAAAATGCAATTTTCTACAGTTACACATGGCACATCACACACATGTATTAGAAAAATAGATATTTAAAGGCTTTGGCTTTTAAAAAAATTGGGATTTTAAAGCTGGATGTAAAACAACAGTGAGCTAATTTATACATTCTCTTTTGTTATTAAAACGAAGTAAAATTTTCGTAGTTAGAGTTTTAACACTCAAATCCATTTGGTTTACCTTTAAAACTGTGTGTCGAATAGAACCGATCGAAAAACTATCACTGGTCTGTGACAGGGCTAATAAATTATTTAAGAACCTGTTAGTGCTAAGGAAGGAATGTGTTGGAACTCATACAAAAACTTTTCAGTTTAGTGCTAAAACGAACTAGTTTGTTAGCGACGAGCTTTAAAATATCCGGTATAATTTGAAATTTTGAAGTAAAAAATCAAATGAAGCATATAAAAATGTGAAAAAAAGTGTGTGTACTTATGTATGCACGCAAGAAGTTATACTTCTTTGGCCTAACGAAGCAAAAATCATTAAAATGATTTATTCCTCTTGCTATTCTGCGTAATACAAATTACGTAACGTAAAGAACAGTTTTGTAAAAATCTTGCAAAGATGGCTTCGACAATTAATTATTAAATAATGAATACGGCTGTAACCCTTTGCCAGTCCTAATAATGGACAAAGAAATAAAAAAAAAACGAATGACGCAAACGTCAGAACATTTTAGGAACCATCTTCAACCTGTTATTTTTGTGTTACAGTGATGCGTGCGCATCTTAAAATTTTACTCTCATCATTTTTTCATAACGCGCCTAAAGAAGTATAACTTCAAAAGTTTGTCTATTCTTCTAAATTATAATGATGCGCACTTTTTGCAAATAAATTGTCTTCTTTCCCACTGTACTAGTTTTTAAAGCCGAATATATATTTACAGTTTACGTACAGGCTTTTATCACTGACATATAAGCTTATAAATTTATAAATTACATTACATTTTTAATTGAAAATAAACAACAATAATTTCGGTTATGACCTTATGGTCGTAACTATTATAATAGGCGGATTAGTTAATCCGAGCATACGCATTGTCAAATAAATCTGAATTACGTGTTCTTTGAACGTCTATCTCCCAGGGCCCAATTGTATAAAACTTGTTTTAACCATCCAAAGGTTTTATAAATTGATGACCTCACATTAAGTGCACATTTACTTGACACAGGCAATCTTAGCACTCGCACTTATAAACTAGTCTCATGTAATGTCCCGTTGAGATATAAGGGCGCCCTTACACGCACGATCACGACCGGTCGCACGACGTGTAGAACAGGATGTAGGCGGCGCTAGACTTGACTTCACTCGACGATATCTCCGTCACCAAGTGATCGTCATATTTGTACCACCTGAGAAAATAGCCCAATCTTGAGTCACTTATATCAAAGACTAAGTTGGAGTAATTTTGGTTCAGACTCATCGAAAAGTCGAAATCATCCTTCACTTCTACTGAAAATATAAATTTCTAAAAATTACATGCGAAAATGACATGTATTTAAAAATGCTTAGTGCGATTGATTAGTGTAATTTTATTACAGCACCCTCAAGCATTAATAATAATTTCATTTCATACGAAAATAATAAACATTTTAAAAAAAGAAATTGGTTACAGAGTTCTGATTTGGTTTATATTAAAAATTAAGAAAATTTACAAAACTAGGCTAACATAACTATTAATGTCTTTTGAGATATAAAAGATAAGTTTATGAAAATGCTTTTCTAAGACAAGAACAAGTGGTCGACAGACATTTAAGAGAAGTGAAATCTGGAATATAATTGAATAATTTATAGCAATTTTTAGTGGAAATTAAACAAATTGAAATTGAGGGTAGTTTTACATTTATGAAGCGTGAATAACTAATCTTTTATTATAAACTAGCTGACCCGGCAAACGTTGTTTTGCCATATAAAGTATAATTCACGCGATAGTTTTATAAGTAATAAAATATTGCCTATATTATAGCCTGTACATCATTTTGTTCTATTGTCAATAGTTTTTGCAGCGCACGCAAAAATAGGTTTTCGATTTTACACCTTGTGTTACAAAATAGCAATTTTATTACGGATCCCTAATTTTGAAAAAAAAACATAGCCTATATATAGCCTTCCTCGATAAATGGACTACCCAACTCTGAAATAATCATTCAAATCGGACCAGTAGTACCAGAGATTAGCGCGTTCAAACAAACAAACAAACACTGCAGCTTTATATATTAGTATAGATAAAAAGTTGAAACACATAGTTGAAAAATAAAAAGATTCTACAGTGGCATAGGTATTAGTCATGTCCAACGACAACTTATGATGCTGAGTGCAGTTTTGGTCTAAACATAATTTTGGTCCTCCGAGCCGAATATGAATCTCAGAACGCCTAAAATTTCCACTCCAATTAATATGATTTAATGAAGGAACTACACTATATACGGATACAGCTGACAAAACTGGGATGAAACTATCCCAAAGGATATATATTTGAATCAAAAAATGAGATGACACCCACTACACCACCACATCGTTTCGTAGCCGTCTAACATAGTCGAGACTCGCGTGCGGTGTCCAGATTCAAACACCAATTGTTGATATTGGTGTTTGAATCGCTGATTATACGTTTTAGTGAGCAATGTTGTCCACGTCAGTAGAATTTCCGTGTCTATGCGTTCATAACACGGTCATGCTATGTCACGTTGTAGTGGGCTGATTCCTTTGTGAACTCGTCATGAGCCAGCAATATACAAATGATTTGAACTTTCTTTAGTGTTGATTCCGCCAATATTTGTCTTTAAACAATTCGACACGTGTTTCGCCTCTACACGAGGCATCCTCAGTTGTCTCGCCAAAATCTCGCACGAGACTGAATCAAATGAGCCGGAAGCCGCTCTTTTATACCCTCGTCCCATAAAATAACGCGCTGTGATTGGTCGGCTGTTATGACGTATTACCCCCGGAAGAGATACGTAACAAAGGTGAAGGGACTAAATTTGTTTGTTCATTCAACAATGTCAACATGTTATTTTTGTATTTTATTATTTTTAATTTCTCTCACACATTTAAGCGAAATCTTTTTATACGTTATTAAAAAACTTTTTAAAATTATTATTGTTCCCGAGTGAGTGACCGGTATCAATTGAATGTTTCGCGAAGTGTGATTTTTCGTGATGATCATTACTAAATGCGGCAATATGTTCCTTTTATCTATTTTCGACCTGTTTGATCTATATAGCCAGCAAAACAACATTATTCCGAAGTTCTTAAAGATAAACTAACAACTGTACTACATTGTTAAATAAATTACTAAAAAGGAAGTATAGTATTATAAAAGATAAAATACTTACTTTCTATAAAGACTACTCTTACAATACGCAGTGTAATGCCCACCCTCCATAGAGCCGTAGTGATTGGAAACGGCATACAAATCGTATATAGGGTTGCCCGTACAGTTGAGCGAGTATTGTCTCATGTCAAGGTTCTCGAGTGGGAAGTCGATATATGTCTGTTTCTTCCTATACGCATTACACGAGTACTCCTTTGGGTCGACGTAGAAACGCTTGAAATGTATCACCAAAACTGGGGGTAGGCGTGAAATATCTAATTTCTTCACTGCGTCACGTTTTTCCTTGCAATTTGGACAGTTCCAGCCTGGGATTGTTTCACCGTTTAAGTACAGCTTTAGACAATCCTGAAATAAACAGACTTATTTTTAAGGATTACACGACAATAATAAAAAATTACGAGAGATGTTGAATCTCTAATTTCCGACACGTTTTTTAAGAGCAAGAATGAAAAGAGATTGGTTTTTGTAATACTGCTTAAAAGTAGAAATCATTTATTTATCTTATCTTTGAATACATTTTAGGTAAATGTAGCAAATGATATAATAATGACATGAAAAAAAAAACTTCATTTAAAAGAACCGACTTCAAAAACTCTAAAGTATAGAATAAATTAATAGAGATTTAATTTAATGCATCTCATGCAAATCTTATACCTTTAATCACGGACGAGTAAAAAATAAGGACTCCGTGTCACCTTACATAACAGTGAGGCTCCAAAACAAGCCGGTACACGTGTAAATACATAGCCCCACACTTACACTAATACAAGCCGATAGGCCGCCATTACGAGATTTGCCATCGTCTGAGTCTGTGAGTTTGCGTCGCAATAAAATATTTTACAAATGCCGTTGTGCGTTGTGAAAAAGTGTAAAAACAATAATATAAAAGTATTTGTGGATATATGATTATTTAAGGGAGAAAAAATTGTGTAACTGGTGTACCCCGTAACCGCACACACACTAGCATAAAGTGAAGCATCACTTGTTTATATCACGGCGCGGAGTCCTTCTTTTTTTACTAGTCCGTGATCTTTAATATTAATAAAATACTATTATTTGTATGTTACCCATTGATAAGGTTTAAATCTAATACCTCCTCCTTTTCGAAGTCGGTTAAAAAACGATGATTGCAACGAAAATGAATAACAACATTTTCAGTTTTACTGATTGGAATGATACGGCAGAAAATTGCCAGACATTTGTATACAAAATTTTATGATCAAAGAGAGAGTGACGAGACAAGCAAGGCGTTCACATTGCGATAAGTTATACGCCCTGCTTATTAGAATTCGCTATCGGTATAGTCGGGGGCTCTGTAAAATTTTACAATAAATTACCAAAAAGTATCAATTAATAAATTTAAAACTTTTATTAAACGGAGACTTATGTCGAAGGCTTATTACAATATTGAAGATTACGTAAAGGATATTACAATGTGCAATTGAATAGTTGTTATAATTATGGATTTTATGGTTGAGCCTTGTTTTGTTTTACTAGAGTGTATTATTTTTAACATAATATACATGTTTAAGCTTTTGTGTAATTAGCATAATGATTGACGTTGACGAACAATCTGTTGATTCTATGTCAATAAAATATTTTTGACTTTGACTATTTTTGTGTGCAATTCTAAACTTGCACCTGTGTAATACTAGTGTATTGCCAATGTAAATAAGGCCTAGTTCGTACTAAGCGTTCAAACGTACACAAAGTGGGGTAAACATACACAGGAGAGCTTAGTCCGTACCTGCAGCAACCCCGGGTACACATTCTGACGCGATTTTGTCGTAATGGGGACGAGAACTTTCAATTTGAAAAGCAGATTGAGAACACGTTCCTTCGATATTTGATAAATAATAAATAATGAAGACTCTATGATTTTCACCGGTTCTTATGGAATACTAGTATAATGAAGAATGTTCACTCATTTTGATTTGTAGCTTTTCGTATTCTTTATAGAAAATAAAAAAATCGTGTGTAAAAATTTCGATACTTCAATTACTTTCCGAGATATGGAATTGTAAACATATGGAGTGTCGACCGGCCTGTGCTGTGATGTAATAAGTTAACACTCACGCAGTATTTTGCGCACTCCGGTATGGCACTAGGAGATTTCGCAAATATTGTTTCAAATGTTTAATCTAAATATGTTAATCATGTGGTGTACAGAAATGTTAAGGCAAAACCACTAAATATGCCTCGGATAAGGTATTTTTTGTGGTTCCAATAGATATTCAATTGATAACAGTTATTATATTCATGTACGTCTTCATTCTTCCAGGTTTCAAAGTCCACATATGCAGTACAAATTAAGCTTTCACTTTTTCAAAATAATCTAGTTCTGAGCGGGCGTTGACCTGTAACGTCACACAGCGGCTGCGCGTCCGCGATTTTTAGATGTGTGTAAAATCTAAACTAATTGGTATTTTGAAATGAAACAACCACCAGTGTATTTATATACATCTGGACTTTTTTGTTAACAAAGTATCGAGAGGACTTAATTACACTAGAACGAATGTGAAACGATACTGTCCTTTTAATGGAATATCTACAACATTCAACGATATCGACGATCATGACATGGAAATTTTTCACGACACGTTTAGGTCACATAGAAAAAAATTTTTAGAAAAAATCACGACCACGGTAGATAATAGTTTGTATTAGATTGTTAACCACTTAATAATTCTTACTTTTATTTTTGTAATTTCACACTTATCATGTAATAATTATTGACAATGCATATTTTCTAGAATTAAGGTTTAAGTTACTTAATTTTTTTCGTATTTAAATTTTTTAATGTAGCAAATTAGAATAACCAGCCTAGAATTAGTATGTAGTAGTATGATTAACATTCTTCATTATCGAAATAACGATTTGCGTGTAAACGTGTGTAAATATATCTCAAAGTAAGTAAAGATACTAGTGAAAATAATGAAAAAAAAAAGTCACTAATTATTTAGTCACGATTATGATCCCATTATGCAAAAGTACGCGTACTCAACATACCTACTCACAGAGCACGTAAGTTGGAACGAGTTTGGTAATACCCACATCTAGCGCGCAGCGGCCGGCGTGCGGAGGCAGTTCCAGCGACAGGTTGGAGAACGAGTCGTAGGTGGCGCTGTGTGTGCCGCAGACCGTGCACCGCACCGTGGACTTGATCTGTCCGTAGAACAACCGCAGTATCAGGCTCTCCTTGGACTTCGTATACTCGTGCCACGCACGCTCCGAAGGCTCAAAGTTTTCCTGGAAAAATACAATTAAATAAACCACTTTTTTTCCCCACTCTCTTCCACGTACTACAAAGCTGTGGAATGAACTTCCTAGTGCGGTTTTTCTGGGACGATGTGAAATGGGTATCTTCAAAAAAAAATCGCGTACACCTTCCTTAAAGGCCAGCAACGCTCCTGTGATTCCTCTGATGTTGCAAGAGAATGTGGGCGGCGGTGATCACTTAACACCAGGTGACCCGTACGCTCGTTTGTTCTCCTATTCCATAAAAAAATCCATACCGACCTATCTACTATCTAAATGTTGTAAGTTTTTTTAAGTGTAAATTCCGCTAAGGTTCCGTATTCTTACTATCCGGATTTCCGCAAAATAACGCCTAATTCAATAAATTGACTTATCTGTGATGGTTCGGTGACAGGATAATTAACAAAAATACTTATTAAGTTTGACACCGTGTAATGCGTAAAGCAGTGGCCTTTACGATAGAATGAAGAGTATATAAAATTTTATTTTTGTAATATAATTTTTAGTTTTGCTTACTATAGACTATACAGATAGATGCCTGACATTATCTAATGTTACTATGACACAATGTTTTCAGGGTTGCCTCCCTTCCAGTGGACAGTGAATCACATTTTATTAAAAATAAGGCATATTGTTTTGAATGGGCGGTAGTTTTTTCTAATGTATTGTTTTATGCAATAGAAATTGATATAGAAAAATTGAAAGTGACTGAACTTTGACTTTTGTTAAACTGTCTTTAAAACAAAAACGTTGAATGCCTTATAATTTTATTATACGTCTTTACATCGATATACTAATATTACTAACCTAACTATTTAATTTTAATTTAATTCTACCAATTAATCAACAGTTAATGATTTTTTAAATACTTGTCCAATCTTTGGTAACTAACGTTAAACTCTCACCTGTCACAAGCAGTAACTGCTAACACGAACTAAAGATTAGATAGTGTTTTGAATAACGTGTCGTTAAATTTCATAAAATGTTTTATGGTCCAATAATGGCTTCCAACAAGATGTATCCATCTATAAATAGACAAAGACATTTATGCTTACCTTGAGGGGCGGTTTCATTGTGAACTGCAGATCCAGGTGTAGCCAGTCCATCAGAATGGTGAGGAATTCGTGGGAGTCCTGCTGTTCACAGCCTCGGAACGTGCGCTGATGTTTACCAACTTCACTCTAGAACAGAAGTTTTGTTTTTTTTTTCAAACTATAACTTTTATTTTTAACACCCTCCACCAAGGCGCTCCATAGTTTGGTAGAAGGTGCATGGTAGAAAGATTTGTTTATGGAAAGGGATGACAAACAAGCCTACGGGTCACCTGGTGTTAAGTGATCACCATTCCCCGCACCGCACCAGAGAAATCTCTTTGCCGGCCTTCAACGAAGTCCCGGGAACATCGCACAAGGACGCTCATTCCACAGCTTTGTAGAACGTGGAAGAAAGTTCATTTAAAACCGCACTGTGGAAGACCGCCACACATCCAGATGGTGGGGATAATATCCTAATTATTAATGACGTGTCCTTCGCAGGACGCTTTCGAATTCCAACTTCGCAGTTGGAATTCGAAAGCGCTCTTCTACAACACCTCCCTGAAAGCCTCGCCCAGTATTAGAATACTGGGTCTTGAAATCTTGAGCGATTTCCAATTCCGCGCTCATCTGGAGGATAAAGCCAAATTGGCTTCCTTCTCAAGAGAGGACTCGATAGAAGACACAAGTTTCTCCCGGCACTTTTCGACGATTTCCTGAGAGAGACCGGCCCAAAGTTTGTCGAAAATCCCAATGCGGAGAAGCCCATACATCCTAAAAGTGACGATATTATTTGAGCTAGTGGAATTCGGCGGCAGGAATCAGGTCAAACAGATCGCCGGATCACTTTCTGTTAAAAATGTGGTAGAACACACAATGAAGTGCGTCTCTCGCTACTCACCCGCAAATCCTTGGGGGCTATAAACCGGTACTGTCCTGACCACAGCGCCCGGATAACCGCTGCCAGTTCCTCCGCAATGGCACCCCTAGTGCTGTGAGATCTGTACAATGACGTTTAGTTATCATTCAAAGGAATTGTTGAAAACATTGATCGAGAGGGATATTAAGTTAATCCTTATAATAAAAAAAAACGAAATTTTTAAATGTTTAAGCTAAATACATATTACCATTTACTACTACTTGGAGTTGAGCTTTAATGAGAATAAGTTGCAAGAAACTCATTGCATCTCTTTAAAGCTCCATCAAGGCAGAAATTCACAGCAATTTCTGTAGTTTTTTGTTCTTAATCAGTTCCTAAAACGGCGAATTTGTTGCATTTGCAAAAATCGCGAATTCTGATAGTTTGATATAAAGCTAGCATAGAAACGGTGACTATCTAGTCGGGCGACTAGATAAGCCAAAATTTGTTACTGAAGAGGAGTATAATCAAGAAAAGGGTGATTTTTCTGGAGATATACACGTTTACTTTACCTATTAATGTGTTCCAAGTACTGTTCATTGCAGAAGTAGGTTACAAGGATGGCTGTGTTGTTGAGACACTGTATTATCGAGTTCATGTAGCATGTGTTGCCCAGGTTCTTCAGACCGGTTAGCCCTTGCCCCTGGGAGAATTCAAACTATTAGCAAATAATATATAATAGTATAAGATTACAAATGATATTGCATATAACTAAGTCTATTGAAATTTAATTACACTTCTACTACAAAATGTATTCATAGAAACTGCCAGTGCTGTATTTGTCATCGATCCTGGTGTGTCCGGATTATACAAAAGTTAAAACCTGTTAAATTTGCACAATTATTATGAAATTTTAATGGGTTTTGATATAAAAAAAACGGTCGGAAACGTTATGAAGATATTATTATTTCTGTACCGCTAAAATATGAGCGTACAGCAGGGATGGATGCGAAATTCTATTCACTTATTGGTAGATGGTAGTATTGCGAGACTAAAACCCTCACCTGTTGCTCATTCGTCCTGCGTCTCCGGATTATGTCACTCCTCGGCTCACATCATATCACAAAGACAATCAGGTTCTTGAAGATACTTATACTACATACCTTTGGCCAGCGCGCGTCGGCTATGTTGTAATTTGGTGCGGGTGGCAGCTGTCATTCAAGCACATGGATACCATAATTTGCTAGCATATAGGCAGGGTTATATCTACAGGGTTGTTGGTAATTCGATGTATTCCCGTTAGATGATTAGGGGTGACTATTTGTGTTAATATTGCATTTGCATCATGCAAAAGTGAACAACTTTTGAGTTATCAGGTTTTCAGAATAGTAAAATTCCAAATTAATTAGTAGTCAAATTATCATTTACGCCCATGCCCACTATACCTTATTTATACACTAGTTATAACTTATAACCCGCGACTTAGTCCGCATTTCCATACAAGTATATACAAAACAATCTTAATATGTCTCTCATCGTAAGAAACGATTTCTATCCACCGTCTTTTCATTTTTCGGGTTAATATATAGGCTCTGTCACTCACATGTGAGGTGGTTTCCTAAATTGGTAGCAAAATTTTCAAAATCGGTTCAGTAGATCCAGAGATTACTCCCTACAACCTCACAAGCTTTACCTCTTTATAGATAATATTAAGAACTTATAGATGAAATTTGTCAAACAGACATTAACGAGCGTTAAAAAACATAATTCTTCTTTATTAAAGCTAGCCACAGCTATAAGTCGTGCTATTGCATAAAATAATAATTCAGTAGGTCCCTACAGCAGAATTCAAATACGTGTATAGAACTTCCGTAACCCATGTGATTACTTACTTAAGTGCGACCTTGGCCTTTGGCAATATAAACTGATTTGCGCCTACGAACGGTATATTATCGTAGCTATGCGGCTAATGCAATTTAAGTAATATTTCTTAAACATAATTGCAAGATAAGGAAAGTTGTAAAAAATCTACATGCGGAGCAGGCTGTCAATAGCGGTTAACGGCCGATTTCAATAACCTATCTACCCTTAGTTTAACTTACGGATACATTGCTGTCACCGTTTAATGACAAGATCTTATCTATCCATAGTTATGTCGAATCTATCTGTCAATAGGTTTTTGAAATGTAATTAAGCGTAAAAGGATAGATTTGTCTACGTCTAGTAAGTTAAACTAAGGATAGATAGGTTATTGAAAACGGCCGTAAAGCGATAGGGGTGTAATCTCCAGAGATGCGGATTCGGATTCTGCATTGGTTCCAATTAAATTTGTATAAATGTGTGTGTTATTGGTGATATGCATTAGCATATAAAAATTTATGGGTGCCTAGTAAGAAGTGTTACTGTTACTGATGGCTAAATTGTGTAAACATTATTTGAGGAGTGAATCTCTTGTTATCCGAAGCCTGTTGTCCTGACACGTAACAGTAATACAACAAGATTGTTGATTTATTTTATACTCACTCGTTTAAACAGCCAGATGATACTGTTCGCGTACTTCAAGCGTACCTTCACCATCAACACCATACTAACTTTGTTCTGTCCGCATTACTGGTTACAACGAAAGTTCATGATTGGATCCTAATTCTTGGACCTCCAAGAGATCCCTATATCTACAAACATTTTATAACTAATGTTGTATATTATGTTTATGTATAATAATTAGTTACAAATTCTGTCGGCGGCATCGTACTATACAATGACCGTGCTATGAACGTGTCAGTATCGTATCGTATCATCATCACGGACTAGTATACTGTGACAAACGTGCAAGATATTCCTTATAGTTGGTAATTTATACAGCCTATATAACAATGTAGTGTCGCTTAGGATTCTTGAAATACTTAGGCAGAGATTTTTAGTGCGTACTTAGAGTTTTCTCAGACTTCCCTTACGTAAAACTTAGCTGAGTGTGATAAAACGCAAACTTGACTTCTGCATTGGGCTGTCTAAGCTTAAGCTCAGCATTAATGCATCAGAAATTATGTTTCTTGTATGATTTCGAATGGCTGGTTGTTCAAATCTGATTGAGGTTCACGTCACGGTAAGCGAATTTACATCCTATTTAAAATAAAACTATTGGGATCTGAACTTGCATAAATTCCACGGTTTTGATCGATGAAAAAACGAGTCTTTTATGGATGAGGATGACAAACAAACGCTCAACTGTATTGCAACATCAGATAAATCACAGGAAAGTCGCTAGACTTTTTATTAAGTGTACTTGGTTTTATAAAGGTACCCTGTCGTAAACACCTAGAAACACCGCACATGGAAGTGCATTTACAGTTTGGTTGATTTATAGGAAAGTTCCATGAAAACGCCACTGTTTAGTACTCGAGGCCATAACTTCTCAATACAAAAAAATATTTTTTTGTCTGATACGTTCCTAGCAATGTCATGATAGAGTACGACGTCGTGGGCAGACTCTTTAATACATATCCCGAAAAGGAACTTACGTTAATTTGTTTAAAGGATTCAATAAAGCACAGTTCTGTATTTAGATAGCGGAAACACAAGAATCAAGAGTACAATGAGATATAACATGAAGACTGTCGAAATTATGCTCGCCAACATTTGGAACTATCATCTATATCAAAATATTTTAGTATTTATTTCAGTGTAAATTCAACTGTCAGTGGTTATTTATTCTTTTGTCTTCACGAGGTGAGCGGTGAAAACTATGATGTTCATTTATCTGCCATAATCGTTAGCGACACCGTTCGCTTCAAAAAGTAATGTTATAAATTTTATGTCTTCCTTCGAGGTTTTCGACCACAATTTATTATATTGTTTAGTTTACGAGGTGTTACTAATTTTAAATGAAAACTTTTAGTTATACAAACATACTAATGGCCTCGGTAATATAAGTACTACTTTTTTTTTAAGTTATTTTTTTTTGTTTTGCAATTGTATTACTGAGGACATGTTTTTTATATACACAAGACTAAATTTACTAGCTTTACCCTATATATATTATAATTAAGTATATATCTATGAGTATATCAGTTAGGCAAAGTTTCAACGCAATCGGATGAGGAATAGTCGGTATGGCAGCGCATTAACTACGAACAATCAACCAAAAAAATTAACATACAAATTAACGCGTTATTTTTATGAGTTACGACTTCACTACTTACTGATTTCATTTAAAAATTAGATTGTAAATATAATTATCAGATCCTATAGTATGATTTTTAACATGATAATCGAGCTAGTTGCTAATATTTTAGTAAATTTTCACAGAAATTGAAAAGCACAAATTTGATGACGCATCACATTACATCAAAATCAAAGTCGATTCTCACAAATTAATAATACACAGAATTAATTGTAAAAACCAGATTTAGAACAAAGATGACGATTTAATCTATGACCAACTTAAGTACATACATATTTGAACTTGAAACAATTTTAACCGATTATAATATTTAACAAGTCCAATAAGAATTATTTATTAAGTTAATCGCGTTGTATTGCGCGTAAGCATTAAATTGTTCGCGTCATGTTGTTAGCATGGTCGAGACGAGACTGGGCACGTGTCTTATCATATGGGCGAGCCCAGGGTAGGTTGGGGTGGCTACAGTGACCATGAATTCAAATACTTTTTAAATTTATAAAAAAAAGTATACCTAAAAGTACTAAGTAAAAAACTTCGTTTTTTGATGATAAAAATTTGCTAATGTGTTCTATCCATTTAAGTAAATTCGTAAAAATAAATTACATTTTATTTTTAAAAATAAGATTCTTAAACATGAAATGCAACTAAAAAGAGAGATACTATGTATCTATATAATAATATATTGTATACAAATCTTATTTTACCTACCAGAAAAAAAAATAGCAATGTAAAACTGTGTGTATATAAGTAATTAATTCTAACTAATAAATAAACGAAATGAAATTTAAGGCGAAGTTGCCGGCCGCATGTTTCTCAATAAAATATAACCTAATATATAAGAATGATGGTCACCCTAGCGAGGGGTAATAAAGCCTATAAGAAGCAAGGAGCCAGTAAAGAACGCAATTGAAACATGTCACGTTTGCAAGTCTGTATACACTTACAGACATGCACAGGACAGACTGACTATAATACAAATGATGTTCCCATTGCAGTAATGAACATATGGCATCTACCTAACGCCAATAATCACACTAATAAGGTTGATGAAACTTCACTGATTTACAGGCCTGCTGAAAATTGACTTTGGCATGATGATATGTTCAACAGTATGTTTAATGAGTTGACTGAATTCATAAACGTCGAACGAAGTTTTCGGTCGACTACGGGGTCTACGAATTTCAGAAATTTCCAGAACAAAAGCGGGCAAACCAATAACAGGTTGAGAGTTTCTTTGTAATATTTGCTCCGTATACGTTGATGTTGCGTGCCGTTTGCCGCGTTCCTGCCTCAGAAGCCAAAATTACAAAAAACTGACTTTGAAATTACATATCCAAACAAAAGTAGGTATATTTAAATTCAAAGAATTATTTAGCAAAATACGAGTATGGGAAACTATAGCAAGCATGAATTGTTTAGACTTAAGTCGGGTTCTTGTCCAAGCTAAACCAAATATTTGCAAAGCGTTCAGTGAAAACGAGGGTGTTTTTGTGAGTTATGTAAATATGTATTCGTATGTAATTGTTATAGAAGAGAAGGAGAAATATTCTTGTGGGTCGCAAGCAACATAAACTTTAACTAACGAATGTTATGGATATTATCAGAAAGTGATATTTTATAAAAAAAAAATGATGATGCGGAAATCCATAATTATCCAAATGTTTTGGAGTTTTCTTTAGTCAGTCTCGTGCAAGAGTTTGGCGAGTCAACATCTTCTGAGAATGCCTCGTGTAGAGGCGAAACACGAAGACGAATGTTGGCGGAATTAACACTAAAGAAACCTCAAAACATTTGGATGATTAATATTTTATATTGAACATCCTAATTATAAATTTATTTTATAATTTTTAGTTTCCTGCTGTTTTTTGTTTCATATGTTTGCAGATGGAGTAGCAATTGTACTACCGAAAAACATCAACAACTGCGTAATGGGATATAAGTCCTATAGCGACAGAATCATATCGATTAAAATAAGATCTAATCCGGTGAATCTAAACATCATACAAGTATATGCACCTACTTGTGCGGCAGAGGATGACGAGGTCGAAAATTTCTACCGCACCTTAGAAATCGCGATCAATGAGACTTCTAATAGGGAATTACTGATGGTGTCAGGTGACTTCAACGCAAAAATCGGAGCAACGACAACGGATAATGAATTGCGAGAGGTTATAGGAAGATATGGCCTTGGTCAACGAAATGAGCGTGGCACAAGGTTTATACAATTCGCGGCAGATAATGGTCTTACCATTACGAACAGTATGTTTAAACACCATCACAGAAGACTCTACACGTGGATTTCACCAGACGGGCATTACCGAAATCAAATCGACTATATACTGATCAGGTCAAGATGGAAATCATCCGTTAAAAACACCGTTATTAGGCCGGGCGCAGATTGTGGTACAGATCACCAGTTGCTGGAGGCAGAAGTTAAGGTAAAACTAAAGGCCGCGAGATCCACTGAGAAACGCGCTCGTATAAGTGTTGTGGACTGCGAAAAATTTTCCAAAAGTGTAGAGGAACAGAAACACAACTGGGTAAACCAGAAACCTGATCAGTGTACAGTAGATGAGGTCTGGTCTCAAGCCAAATCGATTATAATAGATTCCGCAAAATCTGCTGACCGAACGAAGGACGTGACGACAAAACGCCAACGTTGGATGACGGACGAGACTCTCGCGCTTGTCGAAAAAAGACGTTTTTTAAAAGTTACTGGGGCTGACATTACGCAGCAGAACCGTCTAAGTTGCCGAATTCAAGCGGCTTGTCGTCGTGATAAAAATAGGTTTCTTCAAAATATATGTACCGAAATACAAATCCATGGCGAAAAGCATGAAACCAAAGACCTTCACAAGAAGATTCGTGAAATTACAAAAAAGTTCAGTTCTAAAACATGGACCATCGAAAACTCGGAGGGAAAGGTTGTGACTGAACTGGAAAATACTCTGAAAGTCTGGAAGAATTACTGCCAGTCGCTCTTCTTTGACCCTGATTCGCGCAGCTATATCTCCACTGAACCGGAAGATCAGGACTTGGAACCTCTTATTCTTAGAGAAGAAGTTAAAGCTGCAATCAACCATCTAAAAGGAGGGAAGGCAGTTGGAAATGACTGTATTCCAATAGAGACAATCAGATGTTGCGGAGATTTCGGAGTAGATATGTTTCACACCATATGTAACAAAATTTGGGTGAGCGGAATGTGGCCGAAGGAATGGACCCACTCTGTTTTCATACCATTACACAAAAAGGGGTCTACAACGAAATGCAATAACTATCGTCTTATAGCGCTCATACCACATGCCAGCAAAATTTTACTCCATATAGTAAACGAAAGACTGAAGGCTTATATTCTGAAGGAAATAGCACCAGAGCAGGCCGGTTTCGTAATGGGCAAAGGTACACGAGAACAGATCCTAATTGTGAGACAAATAATAGAGAAAGCAAAGGAATTCAACAGACCGACTTTCATATGCTTCGTTGATTTCCAAAAGGCATTTGATTCTGTTAAATGGCCACAACTATGGAAGATCCTCATAGAGATGGGAGTGCCCAAGCATTTGGTGCAAATCCTCAGAGCCCTTTATGAACATGGTTCCGCTTCAGTCAAGGTGGATAATGTCACGTCCGACCCACTTCATCCCTCTGCAGGAGTCAGGCAGGGCTGCATTTTGTCGCCTCTTCTGTTCAATATTTATACGGAGCACATTATGAGGATAGCTCTAGAAGATTGGACAGATGGCATACCAATTGGCGGCAAAAACATATCCAATCTCCGATATGCCGACGACACCACGTTAATAGCGACAAGTAAGGAAAACATTGCTGAATTATTACATCGTATCGAGCATACCAGCCTCCAGTATGGCCTTAAAATAAACCGGCAGAAAACAAAAATGATGATTGTCGATCGAAGTCAAAACAATGCACCAGATATAGTCGAGATTGCTAATTGCGAGGTTGTACAGTCATACATATACTTAGGATCACTGGTCGCTAATACTGGTGGCTCGGAAGACGAAATTAGAAGGCGAATGGCTATTACCAGATCTGCAATGCAGAAGTTGACGAGGATATGGCGGGACAGGAATATCACCAAAGCTACTAAAGTTCAGTTAGTAAGATCTCTAGTGTTTCCCATACTACTATATGGTGCCGAAACATGGACAGTCAAAGAACGAGAGAGACAAAGGATTGACGCACTAGAAATGTGGTGTTGGAGACGAATGCTACGAGTATCTTGGACACAACGCCGCACAAACGTCTCGATACTTGAAGAGCTCAAGGTGAAAGAAAGGCTTTCATCTATAGTCAGAGCCCGTATCCTCAGATACTTCGGACATATCACGCGACGTGGAGAGCATGCCATAGAGAGACTTGTTGTTCAGGGAAGGGTCAACGGCAGTAGGTCAAGAGGACGCTCCCCTATGCGCTGGACAGACCAGATCAAAGCCTTAACCAATACTCCCCTCAACACATGTGCCAGAGAAGCAATAGCCAGGGATAACTGGCGTAGAATCGTTCGTCGTTTGACGTGACCACGACTGCTCTGTCAAGAGTAATCCGACGAAGAAGAAGTTTGCAGATGGCAACTTCTCCATCTATTCAAGATTGTGCACAGAATACCGAACCGAGGTCAACCATGAGGAATTAAGGAAGCTCTAAATTTCCAAAATTAGGAAAATATTTGAAAAAAAAAAAAAAACAATCAATCAAACTCGACGGTTCTTTGCAACATTTTATTGTCAATAAAAGAATTACACATACTACAGAGTAACCAATAACAATTTAGTACTGTATTCTATCTTTGACCTAATCTTCAAATAAATATATATCTAAATTGAAACGCAAGTGATAGATCGTTTTCCATAATATTATAATTGTTGTAGAGCGTACGGCGGCGACCATCAAGATAACGGTCTCGGGTCCACGCCTTGACCTTTGTATCGTGAAGGGCGCCACAACACGGTACATTTATTTATATCCGAAATATTTTTTTCAACTCGAATGAATTTAGATGGACACGGTAAAGCTAGAGTTAGATATTTTGAAAAGTTTTTATTTAACATGCTATCTTTTATGATTGCTATAATCTCGCACACTATAGCCACTAGTGAAACACATTCTCATATAATTCAGTTTTTTTTTTGCATTGTTGTGTTTTGCGATTTGAAGTTATACTTCTTTAGGTGCGTTATGAAAAAATTATGAGAGCGAAATTTTAAGATGCGCGCGCATCACTGTAATACAGAAGGAATATGGTGAAGTTGTTTCCTAAAATTTTTCTAACGTTTGCGACATTCGTTTTTTTTTTGGCAACAGGCAAAGGGTTGAAGTCCATTCAGCCGTATTCGTTATTTAACAATTAATTGTCAAAGCCATATTTTCAAGATTTTTATAATATTATTCTTTCTACAAACGCAGAATAGCAGGAGCAATAAATAATTTTAAAGATTTTTGCTTTGTTTATTTAAAAATTTATTTAAAACATCACAAAATCCACAGACGCCAGTTACGCCAAAGAAGTATAACTTCTTGCGTGCATACATACACACACACATACAAATACACAAATACTTTTTTTACACGTCGATTCAGTTGCAATCAATTATCAGAAAAAAATCAATTTTCAAAAAACCATCAAGAGTGTATTGACCATTCGAATTTAGAACCTCTACCTACGTATACTCAAAATTGTTATTTTTGAAGCGAAAATTTATTTAGTGCGTTACGAATGAGATTAACATGTTTCGCTCAGCTGTTCGACTCACAAAACGATAGAATTCCAGAAGATTGTCTCGAGTAGAGGCGACACATTTATAGAAGTGATTTTGTGAAATATTTGCGGAATTAGCACTTTATGTTCGATTTTAAAAATCAATCGATATCCGCAAAACACCTAATTCTATTTATATATATAAATTATATATATTAATATATAATATGATATTTATACACACATATAATAATATACTTTACGCATATCGTATTATTAAACTCATCTGAATGAAGATTTTAATTCTGTCGTGTGATCTATAGCACACAAATACATTAAGTCTAACAACGATACAATCAAATAACAAGGAAGTTTATATATTTATCGAACCACCCTCCACTTAAGTCAATAACAACTTGTGCGAGGCTAGACGAAAGCTCTGTCGTGATCAAGTGTCTAAACCGAAGAAAAGCATTCTTTTTTTGAGTATTTTACGTCTACTTTGATGATACCAAGGCCGTTATCATAAGATCGTTTAGGTCAGGCTTCTAAATTAGGAACTATTAATCTCATTAATTTTATCTTGATTATAAGTTATGACATGATGGGATATTTTTTTTTATGGAAAAGGAGGACAAACGAGCGTATGGGTCACCTGGTGTGAAGTGATCACCGCTGCCCACATTTTCAGGCAACAGCAGAGGAATCACAGGAGCGTTGCCGCCCTTTAAGGAAGGTGCATGCGCTTTTTTTGAAGGCACCCATGTCGCATCGTCCCCGAAACACCGCGAAAGGAAGCTCATTCCACAGCTTTGTAGTACGTGGAAGAAAATTCCTTGAAAACCGCAAGTGCGAAGGTGGAATTCAGCGGCAGGAATCAGGTGAAACAGGAACACTCCCCGTGATAAATGCGGTAGAAGACACAATGAAGCGACGTCTCTACGCAACGCGAAGTGATCCAGCCGTTCACAGAGCACTGGGTCTCCGGTAAAGATTAGGATATGCTTCGGTTCGATATATAATCTTGTTTTAAACGGATACTACGAATTACTTGAGGGAAATTTTAACAAAATAGCGAAACGTTTACATAAGTACTGTATATTTTTTAATAAATATTATAATAGTTATATAATCACTAATCTAATAACAGTATAATCAAGTTGTTACAAAGCGTCGAGTGTAAATACTTAACATCAGACCCCTATAGCGCAGTGGTTAGTGACCCTGCCTACTGAGCTAGAGGTCCCGGATTCGAATCCCGGTAGGTGCAAACATGATTAATATGAATGTTTGTTTCTGAGTCATGTCATATGTATTTATGTATGTTTAAGTAAGTATATTGTATTAAATATATCGTAGTCTTGTACCACTTGTTCTACCCATAGTACCGGCTATGCCTAGTTTGGGGCAAGATAATTTGTCTAAAAATGTGTCAATATTTAGAAAAAAAAATTTGAAACCGCCCATTAAATGATTATGAATGTTTGTTTCTGAGTCATTGATGTTTATATGTATTTATGTATATTTAAGTAAGTATATTGTATTAAATATATCTTTGTCTTCTACCACTTGTTCTACCCGTAGTACCGGCTATGCCTAGTTTGGGGCAAGATAACTTGTGTAATAGTGTGTCAATATTTAGCAAAAAAAAATTAGAAACCGCCCATTAAAGTGTTAAAGCATGAAATATGGCATAAAATAGTTCATATTCAATAACATGGTTAGTCATGTTTTCACATACTGAATGTGAAATGGCAAAGTGAATATCGTTTAAGATTATCATGATAATTGTTGTGTACATCTACACTTAGGACTATTAACGCGCTAATCGCCGACATGTGAAATTGGCTTCAACAATAGTGCTGGGTTCCATAATATAACTTCTATAGTCTTTCATATGTTTTATCGGTAGATGCAATCATTTATATTATGATCGATATGGATGTTTCTTTCCGAGTCATGGATGTTTACATGTATTTATGTATGTTTAAGTAAGTATATTCTATTAAATACATCGTTGTCTTGCACCCATAGTACAGGCTATGCCTAGTTTGGGGCAAGATAATTTGTTTAAAAATGGCCGTCAAGAACACACGCACTCACAAGCGTGTGAGCATGTTTCTGCCAGAATACTCGGTAATTTCGTGGTAAGTCGGTATCGCAGTGATGTAGAAACCTAGTGAGTGCCCATCGTTACTTTCAATCCGATTAAGATTAGATATCTTCCGCTGATTCTTAAGGTCCGAAGAGCATAAACTAGATCTAATTTCGTGTTGAAGTCCACTGCCGAAAAATGCTTGGAATTCAATCTGACCTAATATTGGAAAACCAGAAGTATCTATCTTAATCAAACAAAATTACAAGAATTTCACTATAAGTACATTATTACTATTAAATACATAAAGTAGGTTAATTTAATTAAAAGCTAACAATCAAATTAGCCTTGACTCTGAAATATGTCTCTGTGTTCTCAGAGAGAGTGTTTCCGATATTCGATTGGAATTTAATTATTTTAAAACTCTTAAAGCTATTCAGTGCCGGTATAATATGATGATAAATTTCTTATCTTTATCTTCATCATCATCAGCCGGAAGACGTCCACTGCTGGACAAAGGCCTCCCCCAAAGATTTCCACGACGATCGGTCCTGCGCTGCCCTGATCCAACGTATTCCAGCGATCTCGGTACGTGGTCGCCATTCGAGGACTTTACTGCCCCAACGGCCATCTGTCCGTCGAACTGTGCCCTGCCCACTGCCACTTCAGTTTCGCAATCATTTGGACTATGTCGATTACTTTGGTTCTTCTATTTTAGTTATTGCTTGTAACTAATTCTAGTAGGCTTCATAAGATACATAATAGCTTTAAGGGTAAATGTATACACTTCTACAATAAAGTCCCAGCCACTGTTCAGGCATTATCTATAAATAAATTTAAATGTTTTATAAAAAAATGGCTCTGTCGTAAATCCTATTACTCCACTGCTGAATATCTAAATGATCGGACAGCCTGGGACTAGATAGTGATTATTTTATAGCGACTGTACAATATTGTATATTTTTATTGAAAAGAGCGCAAAAAAAAGAATACTGGGAGAGTTTCTTGCGCCGCTTCTTCTCTCTCAGAGCGCCATTTGTTTCCGAAGCGGTAGTAGTATCTAGTAGTATAAGAAATGACATCAAAAAGAATTCTAAAGGAATCAATTTTGAGAAAATAAATGCCTTTTATGCCTTTTACGGATCTCCTCATTCCTAATTCGATCTCGCAGAGAAACTCCGAGCATAGCCCTCACCATTGTGCTCTGAGCGACCATGACCTTTCTCAAAGGGCCCATAGTTAGCGACCACGTCTGCGTACCGTAAGTCATCACTGGCAACACACACTGGTTGAAAACCTTCGTCTTCAGATCTTTATATAATATATAAATCCAGTGTCCTGATGTTTGTTTCCAGTGAACTAGTAAACTAATGAACGTATTTTATTGGGGATTACTTTATGGAGTGCAGTTTAGTCCAACTTGAGAGGTAGGATAGTTTTTATTGCGATTTAGGACCCATAATAATAATTATTTCCAATATTTGTTTTGTATGGACATATTTTCTATGAGACAATTCATTGATGCACGGTTTGGCTGTTCTGCTGTGAAAACATTATAACAAGAGGGAGCATATTTTACGAATCATTTAATTAAAATTTTAACAGTATTTTATTAATTACAGTGTACAGAACATCGTCTGTCATAAAAAGGCATAAAAGGCATTTATTTTCTCAAAATTGATTCCTTTAGAATTCTTTTTGATGTCATTTCTTTAACTTCTAGATACTACTACCTCTTCGGAAACAAATGGCGCTCTCAGAGAGAAGAAGTGGCGCAAGAAACTCTCCCAGCATTCATTTTTTGCGCTTTTTTCAATTATCTTTCTTGTCGGGTCAGCGAGTGATAGAATAAAATCGATCACATGATGTTGCGAACAGATGACATTCATACTTAACTCCGAAGAGTTATTTTGTTAGGAGTAGAGTTATTTTTTGCACCACAAACCATAAACTCACATATATAACCAAACCATTGATTCTGGATGTATAGCTTCATTCCGCAGTGCAATTCACAAGGAATTTTTATATTATTTAATTTTTCTTCTCCTCTCTCCCGTTCCTGAAGCATGATTTTAGTTTATGAGGCAACGCTCGTAACATGTATAACATAATTAAAGAGTCACATTATAAATGCGAATGTGAGTCTGTTCTTTTATGTCTTCTCGTCTTAACTAGTCAACCGCCCATCAAGAAAATTTATACGTTGTCATGGCAAAGACAAGGATTACATTTTGTCTCGAATTGTTAAGTATCCGAGGGATCGCGGTACTACACTGGAGAGCAAAAAAATCGACTAAATTCATACTTTCGCACTCAAAGTGCTCTAGGTTTAAAATTAAGACCTAAATCTCAATTTAGGTCATAAATTCTTAAAGTTTTAGGTCTAGCCTTAAAAATAAAAACAATGATGGCAGAGTTAACTTTTAGGCAACGTCACAATAGTCGAGTAATGGTCACTGTATGATTTCGTACTCGTTTCCTCAGTTAGCATTGCGCGACCTTAGGGCGTACAATGGCTATAAAAGGTGATCTTCCCCTGTCACCCTTATCAGTTGACCGTGAAACGTCAACAGGTACACATCGTCTCAATCTCCAAGGAAGAAAATTTCCCGGAAATGGATACAACAGCAGAAGTAGCGGCTCAAGCAGTTACGCTTTTGCAACAGGGCTGGAGTCAACGACAAGTGGCTCGTACTTTGCAGATAAGCCAGTCAGCTGTATCAAGAATATACCGACGGCACCAGGAGACTGGTGGCTTTCACCGACGAAGAGGTTTCGGTAGAAGTCGGTCCACTTCGGAGCGAGACGATCGCTTTATCGTCAGTACTTCGCTGAGAAATCGTTCTCTCACCGAGGTTCAAGTTCAACGGGAGCTTCGAGAAACACGTGGGGTAGCTGTAAGTTCTTGGACAGTGAGAAGAAGACTCAAGGCAGCAACCCTCACTTCAAAAAGACCAGCAACGGGTCACAAATTGACTGCAGCTCATCCCGGCTACGTTTTGCAAGAGAACACGTCGATTGGACTGCGGACCAATGGCGCTCAGTTCTCTTCTCGGATGAAAGCAGAGTATGCCTACATGGTAGCGACAGAAGGAGAAGAGTGTACAGAAGGCCGGGGGAGCGATACGCACAATGCTGCATAGCAGAAACTGTTGCGTACGGAGGAGGTTTCTGCATGGTGTGGGCTGGCATTTCAATGGATGCAAAAACCGAACTGGTATTTATCGAAACTGGCCGCCATGTCGGAGGTTTGACTGCAAATCGGTATATTGAAGAAATCTTGGGAGACCACGTCATCCCATACGCTGGTTTTATTGAAGAAAACTTCATCCTGATGCAGGATAATGCCCGTCCACACAGTGCAAATGTCGTGCGTGAGTATCTACGAGACGTGGGTATCGCTGTTATGGACTGGCCAGCTCGTAGTCCGGACTTAAATCTTATCGAGCATTTATGGGATGAGCTAAAGAGAAGAGTCCGGGCTAGAGATCCTGCACCAAATTCAAGAGCTGACCTACAAGCGGCTCTGACCGAAGAATGGGAGGGCATACCACAAGACGCAATGAAGCACCTCATTGGATCAATGAGGAACCAATTAGAAGCTGTAATCAGAGCAAGAGGGGGTAACACCAGGTATTAAAGCTGTTATCATGTTTAATAAAGTTTATTTTAAAATGTTATGTTGTTTTTCTTTTAAATTTTTATCCTTAATTTTTCAAGTTTCAGTACTCGCAGAGTTCAAAAGCATTTATTCTTCAAAAAAAAATGTGCAAGATAAGAGTATTTGTACTCATTATAAAGCTAACATCTAGAAATTAAAGATTTTAAGACCTATTAAATTATAGATTATAGTATATATTATATATTAAATTATTATTATTGATTTAAATTGAGATTTAGGTCTTGATTTTAAACCTAGAGCACTTTGAGTGCGAAAGTATGAATTGAGTCGATTTTTTTGCTCTCCAGTGTAGTTCTACGCGAAGTCGCCGTCTTACTGAGATACTAATTAATGCTTGTTCTTTTTTATCTTTGTTTACTAATTCGTAAATTACTTTACAAAACATAAGTAACCCTTCATTAGTCATCTCCTGCTTATTCATAGTAATTGAAGCTTACAATAAAATATAAATAAATTATCTCTTTGCAACATTGACAAATTGTATGAAATGTTTCTTTGTCAGTACCTACTTGACAATCTGAAATACCAGTGTTCCAGTGTACAACTATCACTACATCTTAATATATATAAATTACGTGACACGTTGTTTGTCCGCGATGGACTCCTAAACGAATGAACGGATTTTAATGGGGATTACTCCATGGGGTGCAGTTTGGTCCAACTTGAGAGATAGGATAGTTTTTATTTCGATTTGGGGCCAATAATTATATTTATTTTCAATATTTGTTTTGTATGGACATATTTTCTATGAGAGAATTTAGTGACGCACGGTTTGACAGTTCCGCTGTGAAACAATTTCATTATAACAACAGGGAGCATTTTTTACGAAAGAATTCTTGATGTTTTGAAATATTATTGGCAAATTTCTATAAAACAAAGTCTTCCACCGCGTCTGTCTGTCTTACTGTTCGCGATAAACTGAAAACTACTTCACCGATTTTCAAGCTGTTTTCACCAAAAGAAAGCGTGGTTCTCTAGGAACGGTTTAGTATATCATTTGTTAAGTTTTTAAATAGATCTTTGTAATCTTTAACGATGATTGTTGTAGGTGTCGGGAAAAATAAATCGTCTGGGAGCTTCCAACGAAAAAGCTGTTTTTTTTTATTGTCTACAGTTAGTAAAAACAGCTAAGTTTATAGATAATTCTATATTCGTAACGTGATCACAACGTTTGTGCCAAATCGGATGCCGAGAGATAATCCGACTTAAATACGGATGTCCTGTCCACGTGAATACCGGACACCTTTTTATGACTAAAAACAGAAAAACAACAACTTATTAATTTTATACAGTTTTCATTCGCGCAGTTACTAAATTTGTTTTTTTATTATATATTTTACTGACCATACTGAAGCATAGTATATTGTTTGTGAAAAAGTTCGTAACATATTTTACACGCCAGGTTAAAACAACACGTTCCAGTACAAATTGTTGAGAAATCTTTAAAGGGCTAATAATTCTACTGAGTCATATAAAGACGTCACAAAAATTATTTATTTACTTACCTGCGTAGTACATCCATTATAATGATCTTCTCAAGCTAACTATCTCAATGGTATAGCTAAAAATAGAACTGCTATGCTTACCTCCATTTAATCTGGCTGGAAACCCGCAAGCTTTTGAGACTACTTTGCATGCGCGGGACTTATACAGGTAACATAGGTACAAGGTAAGGTACAAGGTATTTTATCGTCCATCGTCCAAATTTGATGCGGCGTTGACAAATTCAAATTCAAATATTTTTATTCAAAATAGGATTTAAAATCACTTATAGAAAATCAAAAACTACCACCCATTCAAAAGAGACTGCCTCAGACCTGAGAAGAATGGGCGCAAGAAATTCAGCGGGCTTTTTTTTGCAATAAACATTTATAATTAAAGAGTCTGAGGGTGTTCGCTTTATTCTCAGTCCGTGGTGTCATTAAGAAAATCTTTTATGCTATAATAACCTTTCCCACACAAACGTTTTTTAACAATTCTTTTAAATTTCGTAACACATTTGTTTTGTACATTTTCTGGGATCATATTGTAGAAGCATATACATCGCCCAACAAAAGACTTACTAACTCGACCCAACCCAGTAGTAGGCATAACACAGTTTCTAGAGAATTCCTCAATGTGCTTATGAACATACAGAACATTATCAAAAATGTATTGAGAAGCAACAGTCAAAATGTTTATTTCTTTAAATTTTTCTCTCAATGATTCTCTAGGACCTAGGTTATAAATCACGCGAATAGCCGTTAAAATCACCTCATATATACAGTGATCCAAAAATAAGATGAATCTGATTGCATAGTAGGTACCTTTGCGACGTTTAATTGAAACATGACATAACTTAAATAACAAGAGTAAATTATGAGGATTGTGCCTATTCTGGCGTTTCATTTGCGAAAATAATTTACACCGAAAGGGAATCAATTCTCCGGATGAAGTTACCGAGGGTAATGCTCACTTTTGAGGATCAAGCGATAGTATTAGCAGGCGAGCATCGCGAAACTATTGAATTTGTAAGCAATTAATAACCTTTTTGCTTCCCCTATAACAAGTGTTATATATCTTTGATCATAAGACCATTCAAATTATTTTTGATCACATGAAATAGCTAAAGGCAACATAATAATTATAGGCATATAAAATAATAATTACAGTCTGTAAAAAAATGCACGCGGTTGTTAATAGCTTTATAATAGCTGATAGGCCTAGCCTCTTGCTGCTAGAAAACCGATGAAAACGGGCCAGGTTTATTACTTTAGTGTGCGTGGCATGCTACGTCTTACACCCACGATTATGTCACTTTGTGTCAGTGTGCGTTCATCGCTCAAAATAGAGGTATCTGTCAATCTCAATTTATTTCGACGTTTTGACAGCTGTCAAAGTCTATGCAAGACGTTTAAATGATCTAAGTTAATATCGAATTTCACTAGCCGCTCAATATTCGAGATTAGGCCTGTCTTATGTCATGTAATGTCACTCACCACAACTCCCCATACTGGCTGGAAGTCCCTGTGCCTGAGGTCGCTCGAAGGTGCCACCTTGCTCGGCTTGGTGTTGCGGTCGAACACTGGCGGCGGACTCTCGTCTTCGTCAGACGATAACTACATTCATGACATGTCAAAAATAAAGTTACATTTCAGGGAAGAAAAATCAAATCTGTATCAAAAAACACCTGTATATGTGACTGATTTTCCTCCACAATATTACGCTTTCTTGCGCGGTGTTTCGAGGACGATACGACCGGCGATGGGTGCCAGCCTAGTGAAACTGAGATGACGGCTAAAATCTAGTAAAAAACGGAGATAGCCGAAATCCACTACGTTTTAAGCAATTGTTCGCTTTCAAACTTAGCCGGATTATACTTCATCGCCAATCGCCCAACTGTAATTACTACTATTTCAAATCTCACTGCATGTTTCATACCAAAATAAATTTCAATTCTTACTTAGGCAGTCGCGCCTCTTATAACGTAGTATTTATATCATCTTTAATGGCTACCTTCAATAAAAGTGCGTACACCTTTCTAAAAGGCCGGTAACTCTCCTATGATCCTCTCGTGTTGCAAGACACCTCGTTAATTCTCTCATTCCAAGATAGACTTACCTTAGCAATATTCGGTGACGACTGTGATCTGTTCATTGCCGCCGTACTTCCGCTATCCATCGGTACATCATCGTATCCAT
Source organism: Leptidea sinapis (assembly GCF_905404315.1). Classification (NCBI taxonomy): domain Eukaryota; kingdom Metazoa; phylum Arthropoda; class Insecta; order Lepidoptera; family Pieridae; genus Leptidea; species Leptidea sinapis. Next base: position 6,622,158 of record NC_066300.1, on the reverse strand, counting down.
CGCCATCTTCGTTCTGCGAAAACGTCACATAATTTAGTGAGGCTGAATGCAAACTACACTTGAAAACCCTTCATTTGTAAAAGAAGTTGATTAATTCATTAAACACTATATCGGGGAGGTTGTTATTAAGGAAAAATACCATAATTTGTAGCTTTTTGTTGCTAAATAGTACAAAAAAAAGGGCGATTTTGTTGCTTTACTTGCCGTTTCCGATAAATAACGATTATTCCTAGTTTGGTATAAAGCAAGAATAGATCATTATTATAACACTAGAAATAAGGGATTGCTTGTAACTAATTCTAGTGGCTTCATAAGATACATAATAGCTTTAAGGGTAAATGTATACACTTCTACAATAAAGTCCCAGTCACTGTTCAGGCATTATCTATAAATAAATTTAAATGTTTTATAAAAAAATGGCTCTGTCGTAAATCCTATAACTCCACTGCTGAATATCTAAATGATCGGACAGCCTGGGACTAGATTGTGATTATTTTATAGCGACTGTACAATATTGTATATTTTTATTGAAAAGAGCGCAAAAAAAAGAATGCTGGGAGAGTTTCTTGCGCCGCTTCTTCCCTCTCAGAGCGCCATTTGTTTCCGAAGCGGTAGTAGTATCTAGTAGTATAAGAAATGACATCAAAAAGAATTCTAAAGGAATCAATTTTGAGAAAGTAAATGCCTTTTAGAAACATGATAAATCGGTGACTATGTCGTCCAACCGAGAAGCCCAAATTTGTAGCTTTTTTGTTGCCTAATTAATTCCTAAACCGGCGATTTTGTTAATTGTGCCTTTTACGATAAATCACGACTACGGCAAGTTTGATATTAAGCAATCATAGAAACATGGTAAATCGGTAACCATCTGGTCAACCGATAGGCCAAATTTGTCGCTAATATGTTGCTGAAGAGGAGTACAATCAGAAAAAAACCAGTATATTAAATAAAATGGGTCCATGCATGTTGCTAAAGAAAGGGGCGTGCATATCATATAGGCAATAAGGCAGTGCCTACCTCGTTAAAAACCTACATAAATATATAACTTGTGTTAGAGTTGATTTTTTTTTTATGGAATAAGAGGACAACGAGCGTATGGGTCACCTGTTGTTAAGTGATCACCGCCTCCCACAATGTCTTGCAACACCAGAGGAATCACAAGAGCGTTGCCGGCCTTTAAGGAAGGAGTACGCGCTTTTTTTGAAGGTACCTATGTCGTATCGACCCGGGAACCCCGCACAAGGAAGCTCATTCCACAGCTTTGTAGAACGTGGAAGAAAGCTCCTTGAAAACCGCACTGTGGAGGACCGCCACACAACCAGATGGTGGGGATGATATCCTAACTTGTGGCGTGTCGTGCGAGGGTAGAATTCGGCGGCAGGAATCAGGTTAAACAGCTCTTCGGAACACTCCCCGTGATAAATGCGGTACAAGACACACAATGAAGCGACGTCTCTACGCAACGCCAAGTGATCCAGCCGTTCACAGATTTAGTTTCATTTGGTTGCGTAATTTATTACCAACCTTTTATTAACCACCCACTCATAATTCTTTTCCTTAAGGCTAGATCCTAAATACTTACGGTAGGCGGTCTCCCGATTCGATATACAACTTCAATATTTAGACCTCAAAAACTAGTATTGTCAAACAAAAGCGCAAGTACGCAAGAAGTGTCGGGGACCCAGTTATTTGTGAACGGCTGGATCACTTGGTGTTGCGTAGAGATGTCGCTTCACTGTGTGTTTTCTACCGCGTTTATCACGGGAAGTGTTCCGAAGAGCTGTTTAACCTGATTCCTGCCACCGAATTCGACTTTCGCAGGACACGTAAGGATATCATCCCTACCATCTGGATGTGTGGCGGTCCTCCACAGTGCGGTTTTCAAGGAGCTTTCTTCCACGTACTACAAAACTGTGGAATGAGCTTCCTTGTGCAGTGTTTCCGCGACGATACGACATGGGTACCTTCAAAAAAGCGCATACTCCTTCCTTAAAGGCCGGCAACGCTCTTGTGATTCCTCTGGTGTAGCAAGAGATTGTGGGCAGCGGTGATCACTTAACAACAGGTGACCCGTACGTTCGTTTGTCCTCCTAATCCATAAAATAACAAAAAAAAAGTACACCTAGTGAAATCTAGAGTTTGTTAGAAAACCAATGCACGCCCCTGGATAAAGAGTGTGCGTTATGTTTAAATGTAAAAGTTTCTCCATAACGCTTAGTTTCTCCGTAAAAGCGTCGAATAATCGTCGTCGAATGACGGTCCTATCGTATGCACAACCAACGATTGTTTTTTTATTATTAAAATACGGGACGTGACGAGCAGGACGTTCAGCTGATGGAAATTGATACGCCTTGCCCATTACAAGTGCTATATTTATATTATTATTATATTACATCACATAAGAGCAAGCATTTATATGATGAATATGGATGTTTGTTTCCGAGTCATGGATGTTTAAATGTAGTTATGTATGTTTATTATAATAATTTAAAAATTATAAATACATATTTATGTGTATTTAAGTAAGTATATTTTTTAAATATATCGAGTATATCGTTGTCTTGCAATCCATAACACAGGCTAATTTGGCAAGATAATCTGTGTAAAAAGTGTATAAATATTATTATTATTATTATTACAACGCAGTGCCGATCAGGATTCTTCAAAAGCCCAAAACTTCTGTCGACACTACAATTGCGCTCGTCACCTTGAGACATAAGATGTTAAGTCCCATTTGCCCAATAATTTCACTAGCTACGGCGCCCTTCAGACCGAAACACAGTAATGTTTACACATTACTGTTTCACGGCAGCATATGTATGTATTCGTTTCACACATAATAAATTCCACAAACCTTGAGGAGCGGTTTCCGCTTGCCCCGAGCTTCGGCCAGCTTCCGTTTCCGCTCCGTCTCGAGTGCCTCCCGTTGTCTGTCCAACGTTATCCGTTGAGCGTTCACGGCGGCAATACGCGCTCGCTTCGCTTCGAAGTCGCGAGTGGCCGCCTCACGCTCACGGGCTGTCACTTAATCATTAATAGTTATTTATGCAACTGTTGTGTAATAAGGGGTATTAAAACACGAAGAAGTATTTATTTTTTGATAATAGTATCACATGAGTGTTTTAATACCTAATTATCAACAGTTGCATACAAGACTTTATCTACACATAGAATATGAATCCTCTAAAAGATTCTGAAGCAGTTAGCTTACTGCTAATATTAAAACAGCCAGTCCTAGTAGTAACCTAATATCATCCATTACTGATTATATACAAATAAACTAAGTATTAATGAAAGAATTATTTATTTTAGTAGTAATTTTTATTTTGTATAGTGCAATAATTAAAATTCACTTGAATATTATGTTCTTTTGGAAATTAATTGCTGATTTTTTGTAAACAAAACAATAAAAATATCGAAGAAAAATGGCGGGGATTCGAATAACCTACTTTTTTTTACGGCGCGCGACGTTCTGGTAGTGTGGAACGCGCGTAAACCAAAATATTCTTTTTTTAAAATTCATACAGATACCGCGCATCGAGCAATAAGAATATGGCTGTCTGTTGAAACTCTTTAAGCATGAAGGGAATGAAAAAAAATAGGAGTGTTGTTATGAAATTCAGTACAACATTACAACACTCTTTTGGATGATGTAATGGTTATTAGAACATTGGGTGTTTAAATGTTGGCAATAAGCTAATTGTTTCAGAATCTTTAATAGAGGATTTAAAGCATGGGTGTAGATAAAATAATTTTAGTTAAACCATCATCCAAAATCGAGAAGTGCCCTTTGGCACTAGAACAATATCGAAAGTGCCGTACGGCACACTACGCAATGACCAACTTCTGACCCTCATTTTGTTCATAAGATAGTTTATTTTGCATGGCCTTATAGCTTCTTTCAATAGCTTTCTTATACATTCTCTCATAATATCCTAATAACGAGCAATCTATTAAAACACCTAAAATAAAATAATACACAACTTCTGCAGCAAACTAGTCTTTATGGTTCCGTACCCAAAGGGCCACTAAGGGAACCCAAGACACCATTGTCCATCTATTTGTCTGTATCTTATAAATCCCAATAGACGCAATATTTTCAAAGTCAAAATTGAAAAAAAAAGGGGGCTGGGCGGTCGGCGCGGCGATGTTCCATTTTCAAAATAAAAAAGGGTAAAATCACTGACGAAATCTAAAATAAAGGCCGAAATTAATTTTGTCAATAAACTAAATATACAATATGTTGTTTCTAATTCGGCAAAGAACGATTCAAATGCAGTAATTGGTAGTTTTGCAAAACTTTCGGAGAAAATAATTTGGTACATAAGAAGAAGAAATAAAGAAATGACTCTTTATACAAATTCATTTGTACCAAAATATATGCCTATTACGATTATATATTACGAGATTATGTCTCCAGCGCTATACCCGCTTTGCTAATCGTCTGAATGGCACCTGATCCATAAGACTTGTTTGTTTGATCAACTCTCCAGCTCTGGCGCAATCTACAGGATCTAATTTACAGTTGGCCTGCATTGTCCTCATAATTGCATATTAGGAAATTTACTCTTTCAAATCTAATCGAATCTAAATATCCAATTTACCAATCCATTGAATTCGCGAAACATCCCATGAAAGTGTGTTTTTGCTTAAGGAATGATAAATATACTTATTCACCTTCAATATCGTTTGATTGATTTGTGGTCGAGATCACTTCAGCCATTTTCTCCGCCTCTTCCTTCTCTTTCCGCTGATATTCCTCTAACTTCTCCCGAAGCGTTTGGTTTTCTTGTTCCTATAAAAAAAAATGTTACATAAGAGCGAGGATAACGGTTCCGAAAGTTCCAGAAGTTAAATGTCCCGACGTCTTATATGATGAAAACGGGACTTACATGTTGTAGATAATCACCCATTTCATAGGTCGAATTTTGAATTCAAATTCAAATATTCAAAAATAATATAATAATAGTCAAAAACTACCACCCATTCAAAATAGACTGCATCAGACCTGAGAAGAGTGGGCGCAAGAAACTCAACGGGATTTAAAAAAAAAGATATGGATTACAATTTTATATCGTACTATAAACATTTATAATTAAAGAGTCTGTGGTATCATTAAGAAAATCGTTTATGCTAAGTTTAAGGTTACTATTAACCTTTTCCACACAAACGTTTTTTAACAATTCTTTTAAGTTTCGTAACCCATTTGTTTTGTACATTTTCTGGGATCATATTGTAGAAGCATTTACATCACCGAATAAAGGACTTACTAACTCGACTTAACCGAGTAGTAGGCATAACAAGTACCGGGTAGTAGTTTGGAGAGGATGTTTCCGAACTTGGGTTTAAGCGTGATACAACTTACAATTACGTGATTTATGTACTCCTATCACCCTGAATTTGCTCCACTGAGGTGAAAATATGGAAAACGGTGAATTAGAAAACTACTAGTCATCTCCATGTATAAGCACATACCATGTCAAACTGCTTATTCTCCAACTGCATCAGTTGTGATATGATCTCTTGCTCCCGAAGCTGGAACATGGAGCGCAACTCGTCACGTTGTTCCGTCTCCTTCTGCTGCCGAACTTTATCCCAATCCTGCATGGATTACAGTTTATTATAACATATCTATATACAGGGTGGACCAAAAGTCCGTTTATAATTGGAATGATGATTAAAAAAAAAACTAATTACAGTAGATCAAAATTGTTTATTGTTTTCGATAGTAAACAAAAGGGGAATTTATTTCTTAAAAATCACATCATCCATATGCAATACTTCATTATTCTGGCATTGCTGCAATCTAGAGCGGAAATTTTCGATGACAGCTTTACATGTTTCTGTTGAGATGTTTTGGATTTCTGTGCGAATACGATCCTTTAATTCGTCAAGAGTTACTGGGTTCGTTGGCTGGAATGCAGGGGTTTTTGATCACCATGGCATAGTGTCACTCCAATAACGACAATTTGTCTATTAACATGCCCATTTAGGTGGAAGTGTGCCTTGTTGAGAAAAAAATGTTTGTAAAACTGGTGAATCGCTCTACAATTTCGTTCGCAAACTGCAACCTAGTGGCATGGTCCTGAGGCCTTAATTCCTGCACCATTTGGATTTTATAGGAATGTAGACTTAAATCTTTCTTGAGAATGCGGTTTAATACATCATTATCTTAGCACGTTAAGGACAGCAGACCGCTTTCGAGTTGATAGTCCAGGTTGGTCACGAACAGACGATTTTACTCGCTCCACGTTTTCGGGGTCGACCAGATCGACGTAAATCCATTGTTGAACCCGTCTTCTCAAACTTGAGCACCCATTTTTTAATTAACACACCTGATTGAGCTTGATTTTTGTGTCGTATCTTGTAATGATTGCAAAACTTTCGTTGAGCTAAGGTCGCAGAATCGTTGTTTCGATAGTACTCGCGTACACAAAATGCACGTTGACTACCGCTAAATGACGCCATGGTACTAAATTCCCATTGGCCGCTCTTGCAATGCGTAACCCTTCCACTCCCCTCCGCCGCCGCTGCTAGACGCGGCAACCGATTCAAATGTAAACAGACTTTTGGTCCACCCTGTATATAAAAATGAATTGCTGTTCGTTAGTCTCGCTAAAACTCGAGAACGGCAGGACCGATTTGGCTAATTTTGGCCTTGAATTATTTGTGGGAGTCCAGGGAAGGTTTGAATGACCATGAAAATCCTCGAATTTAAATAAAAACAACAATTTTGATTTGCCTTTCAGAAATAAAATAAAAATAATAGTTTAAAATAAATAACTAATTAGAATTTTTATATTTTTCTAACTTTCTAAGGAGGTAAAAAATAAACTTCCTTAAAACACGGGTAACACTTAAAAAGTCCTTTTGTTTGTTTTCAGTTTATTTTATACAAAAGTTTAGGTCTTTTATTTATCGATAAAGGTAGTGTGAAGTCTGCCGGGTTAACTAGTTATTCATAATTTTAGTCACTCTTGGATTGTTATCAAACGAAATTACGTTATCCAAACCGAAAAATTCTATTTTTTTTAGTCTCGACGACTAGTCTCTAAAGAATACAAGCGTATAGTCGAACATATAATTCGAGATCAAAAATGTAAACAATGGTGTTGCCAACAACAAAATTATTAACCTTTTTTATTGAAATATACTAAAATATCATTTTAAAATTATAAGTGTAGCCTATATACATGTAATTAAATATTACACAACGTATTCTCTTTAAAATATAGCACAAAATACATCCAAAATTTAAAATGTAAATTTACTGTGCAAACTTAGCGTTGACACTGGCAATAAGATAGAAGCTCTAAACATTTGGCTCGTCTAAAGAAGAAATACGAAAATAATGTTACAAAAAATCTTAGTCGTAGTGACAGGTATGCCTGGTTGCCATATTGTTTTGTTCATTCGGTTTCTGACGATCGTTGTGATTGAACGTGCCCTTCTTGCTTTTCGTTTATATATTAAACTATATTTTATATGTTTATATAATAAATATGAGTCAATTGAGGTGTGTTTTAATAATATATACCTTTGCTATATACATGTTTAAGTAGCGGTATATTGTGCAGTTAATAATAGTAAATACTTTGACAGGTAATGCAACATCGAAAATGTGGTTTGATACTCAAATTAAAACTCCTGAATAAGCTTTCTTAGAGTGGCTTAAAGGCTCGAACCAGAAAAAGATTGCGTTTTATAATCTCATATAGGCAGCGAGGACGGTTTTGTAGATGGAGGATTATTAATATTCGAATCCAAAAAAAAAAAACACTGAAAATTCGCTCATTATGAAAATTGGTAAAAAGGCACACTGCCAAACCCAAAAACCAATTCGGTAATTGTTTTAATGTCCCTTACTCCCGTGGGTTAGAATTGAACCCCACAACTGCCCGACAGAAAGCGCAAATTATGCTCTAATAATAGCTCATATCCAAAAACTATAAATAATGAAGAATAGACATCGTAAAAAGAGAAAAATTTAATTGTCGACCTTTTGCTGGGGACAAGTTGGCTGCGGAAAATAAAATTTATTATAAAAGTAACCAATTCCGATTCGTCGACTTCAAGCTTTTCAGATCCCGAATCAGAGAGCGTATATTAATATGGAAATTATTTCTTTTATGTTTGGTAACCATTATCAAATAAAGACATTTGAAATTATCATAATATGTACTATTAATCAAAATAAGTTTATTATAAAACCTAGGAAAATGTTGATAATCTCTGAAATGTCATTTTGACAATTACATTTCTTTGTTTACATTTTTGATCTCGAATTACATTTCCGAGTATAGACGCTATTTATTATATTATAATATTCATTAAGATGTTGAAGTTCAGCCGCTGACAGAGCAGTTAATATTGCTTGAGATTGTCATTCTGTTGCTTCTGAGTCACCGCGACGCGATGCCTATTCTACTCCAGTGGTACCTACATTTTTTGCTATACTCAGTTTATTTGATCAGAGGTTTTAGATAAACAAAAACAAACGTATACATTAGGTACCTAGGTACTTTCTGATTAGGCAATGTTAGTAGGATTTTTTTTTCTGTAATTGTTCGAATTGTAAGATAAATTCGGCCTTTTCAGATTGGCCCTCTCATAGCCGCAATTAAGTACTTAAGTACGTCATAGTGTGCGTAAACTAATTTATCAATGTATTATTAGTCCAACGCAGCTTCGAACCGAGTGCGATTTAAAATTATTTTTTCTTTACAAATGAAAACTTAAGTGAAACCTCTTTATTCTTTGAATCCGTAGACGCTTTCAAAGACAGAGCGGAAGAAGTACCTGTTCAGCTTCGATCCGCTGCATCTCTAGAGTAAGTGAGGTGTCAGCGATCTGTTGTTGCTGCTCCAGGATCTGTTGCATACTGCGAGCTCTGTCCGCGTACAGTTGAACTGCTGCCATCTATAATAGCATATTAGAATTGTTTACTTTGTTGAGTTTTTTATATAAGTTTAAATTAAGTTATTCGGCATCATACCATAACTGTAACACCGTTCCGAGTCGCATTACATCTTAAACTACCTGATAACGAAGGCTTGCTTTTTGTTAGCGACAAATATAAGTGTGTTGGAAATGCTGACTCGAACGAATATTGCAAAATTATTTTTTATATGACGGGTAATCAATATATAATAATAAATAATTATTGTAGTCGATATTTTCGTCGCAGTCTTCGGTCTTAGTAATTATCGTAGTAATTTATCTCTATCTGTAGATAGTATATTGGGAACGGCCTTAAGTCAACATGCATAATGAATATATAGAGAAGTACTGAAAAACAATACAATACATACTTTGCAAGTTGTAATTTTAAAATATCAATGACTATTTGACTCCCACAATTAAAGTCTTTGAAAATATATAATTTAATAAAAACCACACAGTACTGATAAGTAATTACTGTGTGGTTACCCTATCTTAATACAAAAGTTTGTGGGACACTCTACGCGGAGTAGCGGGGAGGGTTCACGAGCCGCCAAAGGTCATAAGCGCCCTCTCGCCGTATAACTTGTAACTATTGAATTTTATTTGTTATCACCGAAATGCGGTAGTAATAATAGTAATCCATGTTGTACCAATCTGAAAATACCGCACAAAGAAAGTCATTTCTCAAAGTTTTTGGTCATCGCCAATTAAGTCAAACGGCTCCAAATTTCACGTAACAAAATCAGTAGACATTGTATTGAATGCGGCACAGAATGCATTGAAATCTCTAGAGAACACCAAGTGAGCGTTAACAGAATTCCCGACTCGCTTAAATGCCTCTGCTTGTGGCGGCGACGTGTGGCGGGCCGGTCCCTTCCCTAAAATATGGTCGAGGGAGGTGATGGCTGGTCCATGCGTCATACTCGTGGTGGCTGGATGATCTTGTTACCGGGAGGTCTGCTTGATGTGTTTTTTTTTATTATTATTTCCTTTAAAGTTAAAGTTATTATATATTTTATTTTATGAAATGCTCACATAATGCCTCTATTTTTTTACGGTATGTGTGGATTGATGCATCTACTATACTCAATAACTCTTGTGTTTATAAGTATTAACTTTTTTTGACTTTTGTAAGCCTTTCAGTTTTTGACATTTGAGTATTTTTGCTGCGTCACAGTGCATATATTGTAATCGAAATGATTTGTAAAACAATTAAAATGTAAATCTTGACTTAAAAGAGTGGCAATGAGTTTCTTGCTACTTCTTCTACTTAGCTCAACCCTTTACGAAGTAGCGGTAAATTCAATAAGAATTTTTTTTTTTTTTTTGACATTCATAAGTGTCATTTCCGTGACCTACATGAATAAAGTGTTTTTGAATTTGAATTCAATTCAAGCAGCATACGGTCAAACGATTCCAGGAATAGGTGTAAGGGTAGAGGGAACAATATTGTTCACCAACGCAACATTATTTTCATTCTATAAAAATTAAAAACAAATAAATTACCTTGCTGCTACGGTCTATTTGCGGCTCGCCTGGCTTTGGTCGAGCCACTGGCGTTTGGGGTATCAGGTCGGACCAGTTCGGGTAATCTATTTCACCTAAAGCAAAACAGATATGTACTCGTATATAGTTGGTATTTATAAATATCGATGGCCAATTGATTGTGTAGCAGGCACTGGTTTAGAACGAGAGTAGTATTGCCGATATCGCGTGCTTTCTCTCACCCGTGTGTCTTGTGGCAGAATGTAATTATTACCTGCAGCTGAAGATGTTAATACTAGATATATAATAGAGGGCGGCACTGAAAATTTCGGGAATCAAGGAAGTGACACAACATTACTATTTAAAAATGTATTTATTGCTTTTCGAAGTATTCTCCGCGAAATTTGACACATTTTTCCATACGATGGAACCAATCATTGAAGCGACCATTCCACAGCGTCTTCAGATGATGAAAATCTCTGACCACGCAATTTATTCTTTATTTTAGGGAAAGTATAGAAATCATTAGGGCTTAGGTCGGGGCTGTACGGCGGATGGTCTTATAATTCTATGTTTTCTTGCTCTAAAAACTCTTTTGTTCTGTGCGCGGTGTGAGTACTCGCATTGTCGTGATGGAGGATGATGCGGCGGTTGCAGTTCTCTTTACGGAGTTCAGAAACGACCTGTGGCAAACAAATGCGAGCATACCATTCTGCATTAACCGTTCTTTGACCCTCAAGAGGAATAGTCGCAACATGGCCGGTTTTGGAGACAAACGTGGCCACCATTTTTTTTGCAACACTCCGTGAACGAACAATTTGTGTTGACTTTAATTCATTTTCGAACACCCAAACTCGTGACTGGATTTTTGTTTCGGGTTCGTACGCGTATCCTCAGATCCTGCGTGGAATCTTTCGAGAGTTCTGACGCACCAAGTAACGCGAGCCGCTTTTTGCTCTTCACAGAGCAAATGCTGTATCCATCGGGAAAACAACTTTTTTACATCTAATTGTTCATGCAAGATTATTTGTATTTGACTCATGCCAATGTCTAAAGTTGCCTGAATTTCGCGGTATGTCACATGTCGATCTTCCTCAATCAGCTTACGCACAGCATCAACGTTTTCTTTGGTGCCTGCAGTTTTTGGACGACCTCGACGGGGATCATCACTGAGCTTGACACGTCCACGTTGAAATTCAGCAAACCAGCGATAAATTTTTTGATGGGGCTTCATCACCAAATGCACAAGACATCCGGTCAACACGCTGTTTTTGTGTTAAACCACTTCGAAAGTCATAATAAATCATCGCTCTAGAATTTTCTCGAGTCAATTCCATTTTCTCAACGACTGTAACAAGTTTGAAAAGACGTTGCGACAAGACCGAGAATGTTTTTTTATATAAATAAATAGTATTCGATTTTAAAAACCTAGGAGTTTTCAATTAAAAAGATTTTAATATGACAGGAACAGTGGAAATATTCCTTTCCCGATACTTTTAGTGCAGCCCTCGTAGTTCCCGCCAGAAGGACACTTCCGATGTCACTGCGCCGTAGTGATGTACCGAACAAATTGGCGATAGAATAAGGGGTGCAGAGGGGAGAGGGGAGAGGTCAGTGATACCGCGCTATTGGTCGATACGTGTCGGCGTTTTAAAATACAGCCGTATACAAAAATCTTGAGATAATGTTGACACAGGTTCCTTCAAACAATTTTGTCGGTGTTAGTGGATTATTTTTGTACGTGACTGCAGTAAATATGCGTTAGTACAGCCAACCCCTTCCCATCCGTGCTCTTTATATGTGGCAGAACTATGTTATCACACATGGTAATGTATTAATGTGTGTGTAAGTGATCGGTTGTAAGACACATGTCAATCAACAAGTGTGGTAAAGCTCCATTCAAGTCTGCTCATTCATGTTGTCGTTCTGTCTTAGTGGCATTACAATACATCTATGACCGGCATGAACTTATTCTTTTCATTTCCATCGAGTAGTATATAGAGAAATAGAATTATTATAGTATATGAATGGAATGTAAGTCAAATTCATTACTCTTGTAACTAATAATTAATACTACTCTTACCTAACATGTCATCAAGCATGGTATCCTGCGACGGAAGGACAGCCTGAGGGTTGGTTGTGAAGGCAGGGTACTTCAGCAACCAATCCTCATATCCTCCCCACAGGGCCACTGGCTGCCTCGAATACTGTACTTTGACATCCCACTGTTGGACATAATTCTATTTCAATAGGAAAATAAGAACATCACAACAATATTAACCATACCATCAATAACAATACTGTTAGCTTAGCGGTTCACCCCTTGTCTGTCAGAACCACGACAAATATATGTTATTTCAATCTGATCGACTAATGTACATTTAGGGCAACACTAACCAACATTGATATCTGCATTCAATGTATAAATTAAAGAAATGTTTCTTAAAATCTTTTTCTTAATAATTCCACCTTCGCAGGACACGCCACAAGTTAGGATATCATCTCCACCATCTGGATGTGTGGCGGTCCTCCACAGTGCGGTTTTCAAGGAGCTTCCTTCCACGTACTACAAAGCTGTGGAATGAGCTTCCTTGTGGGTTGTTTCCGGGACGATACGACATGGGTACCTTCAAAAAAAGCGCGTACACCTTCCTTAAAGGCCGGCAACGCTCTTGTGATTCCTCTGGTGTTGCAAGAGAATGTGGGCGGCGGTGATCACTTAACACCAGGTGACCCGTACGCTCGTTTGTCCTCCTATTCCATAAAAAAACTGTAATATATTATATGTTACCACTATGTTAATAAGTTTTACCAGTGGAGTAGTGTAAGATAGCGGCACGTTCTTTGCCATGAAAAAGTATTATTTTGTTTCGAATTGAAGGGCGACGTAGTAATTAGTGATATTATAACGTTAATGAGATTTAATATCTTCTGTCTAAAAGTGACAAGCGCAAATGAACGTCTTCTTCGTCTCGTCACTTTATCTCATAAAAATAAACTATGCCATAGTTGTTATCTTCATGAGCAAAATGCATGTCAGTTTACCTTAAGTAATATAGTTTTAAGTAAGTGCAATGGTTTCCCGGGTATCACAGTGGTGCTACTCCAGTCCAGCATCACAATGAGGTCCATAGTGGCTCTTTCAGCCCATACCGGACGCGAGGCCTGTGGCAAGTTTTGTTCCAGTACATGTGCTGATTGGCTGAAAATTAGGCATAAAGGCATTTATTTTCTCAAAATTGATTCCTTTAGAATTCTTTTTGGTGTCATTTCTTATACTACTAGATACTACTAACGCTTCGGAAACAAATGGCGCTCTGAGAGAGAAGAAGCGCCGCAAGAAACTTTCCCAGCATTCTTTTTTTGCGCTCTTTTCAATAAAAATATACAATATTGTACAGTCATTTCTATCGCTATAAAATAATCACAATCTAGTCCCAGGCTGTCCGATCATTTAGATATTCAGCAGTGGAGTAATAGGATTTACGACAGAGCCATTTTTTTATAAAACATTTAAATTTATTTATCGATAATCCCTGAACAGTGGCTGGGACTTTATTATAGAAGTGTATACATTTACCCTTAAAGCTATTATGTATCTATCTTATGAAGCCTACTAGAATTAGTTACAAGCAATCCCTTTCTAGTGTTATAATAATGAAAATCACTATTAAGAGCAAAAAGGTGACGATTTTTGTGAACATATATTAAATTTTCATAAATGTACTGACAATGAACAGTCATAATATTTATTTCTTTAAATTTTTCTTTGAGAGACTGTCTATAACCAAGCTGATATATAGCACAACACATTAATTAATAGTACAAGTCCCATGCGTTGGAAAAAAAAAAACCCTGTGATATAAACTTCTAGAGACGGTCAACTGTTCCCAAACAAATCTTTTGTTTGATATAAATTCACAAACTCTAATAAAAAAAAAGGGGTACGCTCTAGAAAAAGAACTATCGAATTAGAATTTATTTTATCATCATCCACTAATTGCAACATTTCATACTAATCCACAATATTTGTGTTTTTATTTCCATAACATATTCTTTGCTAATAAACACGCAAGAGTGTCTAAATGTGTGCATGCAGTTGAGGTAACTCAAAACTCTTGAGTATATCAATAATAAGAAACCACGATTCCGAACTTGCGCTTATTAAGTTGCCGGTGGTGGCTTGAAGTGAAGTACTTTTTTTTGTGAACAGAGCTCATAGCACATTAATAAAATATGCGCTCCTACCCTACAGTTATGTAAATGGGGGTCCATTTACATAACTGAAGATTCCCAAGTAAGTCCAATATTATTTTGCTTTGTTTACATTGTTGACAAATGATAACTATTTGACATTGTGGCTTATCAATTTACAAAGGCAGTCTCGATAAACCTAGATTAAAATCACGTTTTTTTCTCAAAAAGTTGCTCAAGTTCCTGATTATTAACTTTGAGGTGAATTTGAGTATTTTTTAGCCTAAAACAATAAATGAACTATGATTTGATTATCTGCTACAACAAATTTTATTGAAAAATGAAATACTAAAATTATTCTCAAACTGACATTTAATTTTTAGAAAATTTATTGATGTAGGCGTTACTTTACGGAAATCCATAATTGCACTGTCTCGTGCCAGATTTTGGCGAGACAACACGCCCTGAGGATGCCTCGTGTAGAGGCGAAACATGTGTTTAATTGTTTAAAGACAAATATTGGCGGAATTAACACTAAAGAAAACTCAAACCATTTGTACATTTAATTTTTAAATCATTCCAAGATTTAAAAATATACAATATAAAGATACATATCTGTATATATAAACGTAAAAGTCCTGACTGACTGACTGATTCACTCACTTAAATCAACGCCCAGCCCAAACCCTTGAACCTAGAAAGCTGATTTTTTCACAGCAGGTAGTTTACATAACGCAAGTATCCACTAAGAAGGGATTTTTGAAAATTCCACCCTGAAAGGGGTGAAAAGGGGGTTGAAAGTTTTTATGGGGATGGAGTAATCCGCTCACACCGTTCAAGACCTAATAGCCCGAATTTACCCAGATGTCCAAAACCTGCCCAATAAACCCATGGAGTGGTTGTGTGAACGTGCTATTCTGCTTCCTGAGAACGACCAAGCTTCTGTCATTAATGACACTTTATTGAAGGCGTTCGAAGCCGCAGAACTTCAATACAACTCTGTGGACTCTGTAGTAAATACGGATGATGCTATTCAGTATCCTGTGGAATTCTTGAATGCACTCAACCCGCCTGGACTATCAACTCATAAACTTGTCTTTAAAGTGGGTGCTCCAGTAATGTTACTGCGTAATCTGAAAGTTTTACAACGGGACCAGGTTGCATATAAAAGCTTTACATAACAATGAGGCCACTGTCAATACTGGTTGCGCTAGAGGTGAATCCATGTATATACCACGCATACCTCTAATACCATCAGACCACCCGTTTGGATTTAAAAAGTTGCAGTTTGCCTTAAGGTCTGCTTTGCAATGACCATTAATAAATCACAGGGTCAGTCGTTAAAAACGGCAGGGATTGACCTAAGGGGGGACTGCTTCTCACACGGGCAGCTTTACGTGGCTTGTTCTAGAGTAAGTTCGCCGAGCAGTTTGGTCATACTAGCACCTCAAGGCAGAACCACTAATGTAGTGTATAAGGAAGTACTGTAGCTAATGCAACAACAATAACAATTTTGTTGTTTAAACAACAATAATATCATGCATTTACAATAATGCATTGTAATTTGTAATATCACTTTGTTGGTAAACTTCAGCACAATTCTACCACCAAAGCGAAAATAGAGAATAAACTTTATTCATTAACCTGCCTGCTAGAGTCTGTCAAGCGAGTCGTGTCATCGTTGTAAAGAGCTACGATATAAACGAGAACCACGCGAACGAAGTCGCGGGCAGAAGCTAGTAGAATATAAACTGCCACACATATCTAGTAAGATTTATGCATAAAAAAGAATTTGAGACCAGGTGAGAGATAAGTTTAAAACTGAAGCTATTTACAAATTATTATATTATACATATTAGAATTATAATGGTATGCATCATATGTATATCTCTTTCTCATTTTAAGATACAGATTTAAATTGAATAATTTTATATTTCAATTGATTTTCCAATAAAATATATATTGACTAACAAAAATGTGGAGAATTCCTCACCCAGGCGATATAACTTCTTCAGGTACACTGATACAAGCAGGATGCATGATGTGCGAGTCCACATAGTCGCTTCCAGGCCGTGCATCAAGCAACATAACTTTAAGTTTGCTGTTCTTCAGTATGGTATACAATAGATCACTTTTTATTGTAACTTCATCAGGATCTGAAATTATATATAATCACGTCACACCATTATTTAACTTTCGTAAAAAATGCTCCCTGTTGTTATTATGAAATTGTTTCATAGCGAAACTGTCAAACCGTGCGTCACTAAATTCTCTCATAGAAAATATACCCATACGAAACAAATATTGAAAATAAAAATAATTATGGGTCCCAAATCGAAATAAAAACTATCCTATCTCTCAAGTTGGACCAAACTGCACTCCATGAAGTAATCCCCATTAAAATCCGTTCATTAGTTTAGAAGTTTAGTTTAGCCTGGATATAGCGAAGGCCTTTGACCGTGTATGGCACAAGGCGCTCCTCTCAAAACTTCCACCATTTGGGCTTCCCGAGAGCTTGTGCAAGTGGACCTCCAGCTTCCTCACTGGGCGCAGCATTCAGGTCGTTGTCGACGGATATTGCTCGAACCCGAAGCCCGTGAATGCTGGAGTGCCCCAAGGCTGTGTGCTATCTCCCACGCTGTTTCTTCTGCATATCAATGATATGTTGGACACCTCCAACATTCATTGCTATGCAGACGACAGCACTGGTGATGCCGTATACACGGGCTATGCAGGTCTCTCTCGGGAAATCGTCGACCAGTGCCGGGAGAAACTTGTGTCTTCTATCGAGTCCTCTCTCTAGTCCTCTCTCTAGAAGGTCGCGGAATGGGGGAACCTTGTCCAATTTAACCCCCAGAAGACTCAAGTTTGTGCGTTTACCACTAAAAAAACCCTATTTGTCGTATCACCACTCTTCAACAACACTTCCCTTAAAGCCTCGCCTAGTATCGGAATACTGGGTCTCCAAATCTCGAGCGATTGCCAATTCCGTGGCCATCTGGAGGGCAAAGCCAAATTGGCTTCAAAGAAACTGGGCGTCATTAATAGAGCACGGCAATACTTCAAGCCGGCCCACATTCTAGCGCTGTACAAAGCGCAGGTCCGGCCACACATGGAGTATTGCTGTCATCTCTGGTCTGGCGCACCCCAGTATCAGCTCGATCCATTTGACCGCGTGCAACGCAGAGCAGCTCGAATTTTCGGGGACTCAGTGCTCTGTGAACGGCTGGATCACTTGGCGTTGCGTAGAGACGTCGCTTCATTGTGTGTCTTCTACCGCATATATCACGGGGAGTGTTCCAAAGAGCTGTTTAACCTGATTCCTGCCGCTGAATTCCACCTACGCACGACACGCCACAAGTTAGGATATCATCCCCACCATCTGGATGTGTGGCGGTCCTCCACAGTGCGGTTTTCAAGGAGCTTTCTTCCACGTACTACAAAGCTGTGGAATGAGCTTCCTTGTGCGGTGTTTCCGGGACGATACGACATGGATACCTTCAAAAAAAGCGCGTACACCTTCCTTAAAGGCCGGCAACGCTCCTGTGATTCCTCTGGTGTTGCAAGAGATTGTGGGTGTCCTCCTATTCCATAAAAAAAAAAAGTTCATCGCGGACAAACAACGTGTCACGTAATTTATATATATTAAGATATATTATATGTGATATTATGATTTCTATCTAGGTTTAAGCCAAGTTCTCAGCCTATAAACACAGAATGTCAGTAATGTCTGATTGTTTTACTAAGAAGCTTCTTTAACACAGTTAGAAAGATTAGAGAGTACACAAATGTTGCGACCGCTAGATTAGTGTACTTTAGTTATTTTCACAGCATCATGACATGCGGTATATTACTATTACATGCTGCTGACATTGATATAGTGTTTGCACTGCAAAAGAGAGCTGTTCATGCTATATATCAGCTTGGTTATAGACAATCTCTCAAAGAAAAATTTAAAGAAAAAAAATATTATGACTGTTCATTGTCAGTACATTTATGAAAATTTAATATATGTTCACTTCAATATATGTTCACAAAAATCGTCACCTTTTTGCTCTTAATAGTGATATGATAATTTAAATGTTTTATAAAAAAATGGCTCTGTCGTAAATCCTATTACTCCACTGCTGAATATCTAAATGATCGGACAGACTGATTGTGATTATTTTATAGAGATAGAAATGACTGTACAATATTGTATTTTTTTATTGAAAAGAGCGCAAAAAAAAGAATGCTGGGAGAGTTTCTTGCGCCGCTTCTTCTCTCTCAGGGCGCCATTTGTTTCCGAAGTGGTAGTAGTTTCTAGTATTATAAGAAATGACATCAAAAAGAATTCTAAAGGAATCAATTTTGAGAAAATAAATGCCTTTTATCTATTGCAACGTCCGATTAATGACAGCTGGCAGGTAGCGAAACGTCCGATGACGCGATTAAGATTATCCGACAGCGAGCGCGAGATTCATCATTATTAAAAGCGATATAATTTCATAACGACTCTACCTATGGCTATATAAAAAATACATTCACGTAGTTAAAAGTATAGAAAATCAACGTGTAAAATCATAAATTATGTTTTTGAACCCAAGTTATATATAAATAAAAGGTTAAAGCTCGAGATTATAGGTAGAAATGTGATAACATTTTCATTATATTAAGTTTTTATGTAAAATATTAGCGCACACATTAATAAAACTTGATTATTATTGAAATAGACTATATAACCTATTTTTTGATATAAATATGTCATTACTTCGACTTACGGGATTGTTGCATTAAACTAAAATAAAGCACCCATTCTTAGTATATACCTACAATTTATCTGCGGAATGCACAAGTAAAACGTAAAATACTTGGTTGTCTCAATACATCCAGATTGTTGAATATTATAAACATTATATTTATGATATTTTGTCCCTATTACAAGCAATGATTTAGTGTTAATTAATTGGATTACAATAAAAATTTGATATTTAAACCAAATCGATAAAGTAGTATCGATCATACTGTTATAACTTGTCGATTTAATGTCGTAAGCAGAATTTTATATGTAATTTGTAGATAAAATCGGAAACTAGATATCATGAGGATTAATTTCATATATAAAACAAATATAATACGTAATTAAAATATTACACTTACATGATAAACAAAACAATAACAAAACACTTGACACTACAAAAATAAACAAATGACAATTCCCCCCGCAAACCGATTTTCAATTAATTATTTCTTTTAATTTTTGCTCGGATACTTGATATTTAAAGATAAGCCTATTACCATTACTTACCATAGAGTCTTAAAAATCGTATTTGACAAGCTAATTCATTCATACTACAGATTATAACACAAAATAAATACGCAAGTCGACTGGGCCACTCTGGTTGCCTGGACGTTTGACTGTCTAAAGAAAAAAGCCGCTCTAGTTGCCCGGACGTTTGAGTAGTTAAGCCTTTTAACATGAGTGTTACAGATTCATTTGAATAAAACATTTTTTAAATCATCAAAATTTAAATAAATTACAAAATACACATTTTCTTCCTTTATCCTTCCCAAATTGGCAGGAGCCACAAATTAAAAGTAATTTCTTTGACTGTGTTATTGATTTAATTATAAAATTTTAAATTATAGTCTCACGGTAAGTGTATCATTATGAAAAAACAAGAAATATTAAAACATTACACATATTACGTTATATACCTGGTAATCCAGCACTAGGTGGTAGTTCACTAACTACAATACTTTCAAATGCCTGCTTTCTATTATCATCATTTTTTTGCTTAATCAATTCATTCTCTTGAAGCCTTTTTGCCTTTAGCTCTTTACTATACCTGAAGAAGAGACATTAGTATTAATTGCTTATTAGAGAATTTTACACAATAAAACAACTTAATAAATATAAACAAATCATAATAACATATCTAAACACACACACACTCACACACACACACACATTCTTAGAAGTTATACTTTTATTTTATTTTATCTGATTTTGATAATTTGATTGACTATGTAGGTAATGATGTCTTGTACCGAGAAGTCTCTGACAGCTGAAACACAGTTCATACTAGTTTAGCTGTCTTTGCTTCGTGTTTTGTATGTAAATAATTAATAATATAATTTAGAACTATTTGTGACTTGTAACTACTAACTATTATTAATTATTGTAAATTTTGGGAAATAAAGTTATTATTATTATTATTTATGTAAAGATAATTTGAGACAGCAAAACTATATATCAAAAAAATTCAAATACCTTTCTATTAGACTGGATTTAAGTTTTTCTGCAGCATCTATGGCTTTATTTGGATTTTTAGATCCAAGCATGTTGTTGAAATATTTTTTGTCCTTTACATATTCCTTGTCTTTACTGATATATGCTACGACTCGAAGATACTTCATATAGTAGACGTAGGAATACTCCTCGTCACCTTTTGCACGGGCTTCTTCGGCGTTTTCGAACAGCTTTTGTGCTGTCTTGCATAACCTGTCGTTAGGTTACAATTAGAATAAATATTATAATGTTAACATTAAGGTGAAGGTAATTATACTTACAAGTGTACTTTTTTTGCCTTTAAATCAGGTACATTGTGTAATTGGTCAAGATCTTCAATGCATTTGCCTAAATGTAGTTGAATACGTCGCGTCTCAGTCATCTTGTAAATAAAGTTATATTAAAGACGCCTGAATTTTAAAGTCACCACGACCCCTTAGTATCACATTTGTTATTATTGATCACACAAGTAATATTGTAAAATTAGGAGAACAAACAAAAACTGTAGGTAATTACAATAATTCGAAAACGTCATAATATTTTCATCTTTCATAGTTCACAGATCAGTCTTTTTTTTTCACAGACATGACAGACTATACCAGTATAAACTATAAGGTGTTCTGTGTTTATGCTATGCTATACTAGATTCAAACGTGCTTTCGATGTAATGCAATGATATTATAGTATTAAAAGAGGTAGATATGTCACTAGCTGGCCGAAAATCAATCCCCTAAATTGAGTCAATTGGTTCCTTTGGTCGTAGTCACTCTCTCGATACGAAAACGGTACACACGCGTTTGTTGTTGACAGAATCAATGATATTTAAAAGTATAGATAGGTTACTTAAACAACATTCGTTGTTTGTAAATGATACACCAACGCACACATGAATAATTTAACATTGCAATAGCACACTATATTACAATTACACGTCAAAGAAGGATAGTAAATACAATTATCGCAAGTCTAATTTGCTAATTGCTTCGTATTTTTATAGAGAAAATACAGTTAATTCATCAGATGTGATTTTTTACCGAACACCGTGATTTATGCCTAAATTACGATTCATTCATGAGTTCATGTAGTAAAAGCTATAAAGTACTAAAACTGCATTGAAATTAGCTAGATAATGTGTCATTGATTTTATAAAAAAATAATTTAATATTGATTATAATATATAAGCCACATTGATGATTTTAATTATTTATATATAAAATAATAAAAAAACATACAGACACCAAAACAAACCCGAAAGGTATCTACAATAAAGGTATCTACTATACAGTAACGGTCCCATTTTTACAATTTTACTAACAACTGCTCCCAAAAAGTTTTAAGATTACAATTATTATTTTTTGTATCTTATATTATTTATGAATGTCTTTAGGTTGAGGGTTTATTACAATAAGGTAATGGGAGAAGAAGAAAATGATCCATTGATTCTTCTGCAGTTAGCAAGGGATATACTGAAAAATCTCCTACGTAAACAAATAGCACTCACTGTCTACATCCGCTACCTACACTAAAACTTGTTTTAGTAATTTGATAGTTCAGCTACCTATATACGCACTTGTTTAAAAAAAAGTTATTAGTAAATTATTCAAGTGTGCTTTAGTGTATCTTTTTCAAACACCAAATGTTGTCTACGTAACCTATCTATACTTTTAAATATCATTGATGTTATGTACCTATTTAATCTAATAGCGTACTCTGACTAAGTATACCTAAATAATATAAAAATATTAATTATTATTACAGAGCCGCGGTAATGCGGTCCGGCTCTTATTGCTAAAAATAACAACGAGCCATTTAGGGTATGTTCCGAAATGTACTGCGAGCACTGTATAGTATGACGTCAATTTAGTATACTGTGAAGCCGTTCCTTTATAGCCAGTTATATTGGTTACTATTTAAAACGGAACGCAATCCCGTACACTATCAGCCACATTTTTTGACGCAGCATTCAAATTAGTGTATTAAACTTTTCTAGTTCAATAAAAAATATAACTGTTGTTGGAGTACTGTCAAATTAAAAATATTTGGAATTAACTGTAGGTATTGTTTATAAAACGTTAGGCACTCGAGTGGTTTTGACTGATCACGTTTTCAAAGTACTGCGAGTACCTTACCTCGAAAACGCCAGTACTCACGGAACGGAAGTCCATAACGGAACGAATTTTACAGTGATAGCACTGTGCAGTGCATATCGGAACATACCCTTAAACGTCATTGGCTTTAACTAAAGGCCGGAACCAATCACGTTCTATACATATGGACATATCATTCGCAGTCTGACAACGGAACGGCAAAAGTGTGCTTAAAGCCAATGTAAGCACACTTTTCTCGTTAGTCGTGTGTCAATCAACAAGCCTAAGTGTGCTATAAAAAGTGCTTAAATAATACATTAACGACCCAAAAAAAGATGGTGTGTCTTATCATCGGTAAGGTTATTTTATTATATAAGATTGATATGCAAAAAGCGGTAGTAATTTAATAACACTAATATTTTTTCATTAAATATGGTACAATATTATTGACAAGTCCCCAGACAAGACCCGCTTGTTAGAATAGGACAGATGAAAGGACGCAATCAGTAATGTATAGACATAGCAATCGAAGGTTATTATGGTGTCATTTGTGGCATGTGCGTGAGGTGCATTGTCAATATGTATAGAACGTCTTTGGCCGGAACGCTTTACAGCGGCGCTGCGCAGCACTGCACAGCGTGGCACGAAGTGTTGTATTGAAATATTATTTCAATCATTTCATACGGAGCATATCGCACTAAAGAGGTGTTGCACTGCGCATTGCTGTGCGTCGCGGCAGAGTTGCCTTCGAGAGAATATTTTTAGCACCGCGACACGCAGCAACGCTCAGTGCAATACAGTAAGCGGTGAGTCACTTCAGTATGCGCACTGTTAATTGTTAAGTTTATAGAATTTTTCTTCGACATTCTGAGATTTAATTGTGGAATCTGAAAAACAAAAGGTGACCTTGGTATGTCAGTAATATTTTTTTTTCTCTCCCATAGTTCGTTCGTCTTTTGCACACAACAAATAAATAATAAACATATACTCGTCACTATCGCTCATCTTGAAACGTTGCTCGCACGCAAATTGCTATAAAAATGACAGAGGCTGCCGCTTACTACAGTAACTAACAGTACAGTTGTAATGCGATAGGGACCGTCGAGCGACGCGGACGTGAAGCCACGTGCCGCTCTGGTGCGGCCCGGCCATAACTCGTTGAATGTCAATATGTCTGAACTTGTCAGTCCGCCATCTTTGCTATCAAAATACTTTACCACTGGGAGGCTCCTTTGCAAAGGATGCCGGCTAGTTTTTTTCGTAGTCGATTTCTTTTTGCTCACGTGCAACACAAGCATATCTCACCTAGATAAATTAAAACAATGGTCATTGTATGTAGTTTATAAATACAAATACAAACCTACCTTGGCTGACAGAGACATATTAAGGGATTTTCTTTTTAAATGATTGACAATATAGAGAATAGCTATTTAGCTTATCTTAAATTAATAAATTGCAAATATTTCTAACTTCTAGTTTTTGAGAATAGATTCATTTTTATCTCTATATTTTATTTTAAATTAAAACATGTTTTATTAACATAATAATATTGTATCATACTGTGCTAAGCGCCTTATCCGTGTTTTTTTTTTAACATTTGAAATTTGCAAACAAGAAATTCAAGGTGCGCAAGTGTTCATGCGCAATGAAAATTTTCTCGAATTCGCTGGTCGATTGCAGTGTTCCATTTCCATTTAGTATTTCAGCTGATCACGCATTTAACGGGCGCTTAGTAGATGTATGTGATATGTTCGAAACTGTCGCAAATCAGTAAGAATTGAGTGCTTGTGATCGGTGCAGCTAGCAAGTAGAAGTGAAAATGTTTTCGGGACTTACAAATCAGGTCAGTTCTTGGATGGGAGCGGCTAAGGGCGAACCCCAAGATGAAGAAGTACCCACCCCAACCAAAGAAGCTACTGTAGCTGAACCCACAGGACAAGGTGACAAACAAAGGTAACTAACTGGATTCGTTGTTTATGTTTTAGAAATAGATTAGATTATATTTGCTGTATATTTAAATGAAATATAAGAATTTATTCACAAATCTAATTTAAAGGACTAACATGCGCAGAGCTATAAAAAATGATAAAATCTCAGAAACACCAATTAAAATTGTGTGATGAAAGTCCATCTTTAAAAAGAGTATTGATTTTTATTGCAAAAGATTGAACAGAGCTGCGCCTATTATAATTTCTAGATGATATAATAAAATAATAGAAATAGACTTCTCTAGATACCTATGGTGAGAAGAAGTCATAGAAAAATATTAGTCACAGAAAACATACCAAGAACTAAAATGTTTTATTGATTTTTACAAATGTTTGACTCTATGTAGATGATTTCATGGTTTTTAATTTATTTAATTTAGTTTACTTATTAATCTGTCTTTATTTTGCAGTCCAACAAAAGGTGGCAGCAAGTTAGACCTCATCACCAATGTCAAATCACAAATGACAGGTTGGCTTGGCTCAGGTATTCCAATACCTGGACTGAGGAAGAATGAAGCTGCTCCAGAAACAGGCGAGGCAGCTCCCGAGGCTGTGGATGCTGTAGAACAAAAGCCAGAGGGGAAAGATGATGATGACAATTCTAGGTACAATAGGTATGCGGGGTTTGCAGATAGAATGAGTTTGCACTCATTAATCTTATCAATTGTTCATCATTAGTTGATTTAGTAATATTTGGGGTAATTTGGGCCTCAGAATTGGCTTCTTCATGTCTACCAATAACCATACCAATCAACTTCATGTTTATGGTGTGCTATTTCTTTAATTAATCAAATAAATCTCGAAACATGTCAGTTATGTCATATAAATTATGTAATACACCCCATTACTATACATATTATATCAACCATTGAATTTGATTAGGAATTGCATACCAGTAAGTCATGAATCAATAATTAAATGCTTGAGCCACTAAAGCACTGCTGAAAAATTCATTATGCATCTAATTACAATAACTGCACAAAAGGCTTTTTGAATATTATGTTTTATGCATGTGTTGAACAATTAAAGTTTATTTTATTAATTTTTTATCATAGTATGTATATACAATTTAAGATTATATATAATAAATTGTATTTTTGATCACATTTTGTAAACTCATTTATTCTGCTACAACCCCATTTTAGCTATCATTGTTGTGGTTCTGTAGTTATTTCTTGTTAAACATCTAGCTTGTCATTACTTAGACCTATCAAATAAAGTTACAACCTGTAACTGATATTCAAAATGATTATATAAAGTTAAATATTTTTAAGAGATCATATTTTCCAAATACCCTCTTGCCTTCTTTAAATATTGTGACCGATCCTGCAAAAATAAATAACTTGAAGTAGCTTTCTGCTGCTTTCCTTAATTAAGTGAAGGCACAGCAATACCTCTATAAAACTACTAGCTACTGAGAGTCCTGTGGTTTTGTAGAAGCATGGGGGGGGTGGTGATCATTTACCATCAGGTGACCCACTTGCATGTCTGTCAAACTCTTACATTAACTCTCAATATTTAAGAAAATTTATTGAATCAGGTGTTACTTCGCGGAAATCCATAATTATACAGATTATTTAAGTCTTCTTTAGTGTTAATTCCGCCAATACCTGTTTTTAAAACAATTCGACACGTGTTTCGCCTCTACACGAGGCATCCTCAGGGTGTGTTGTCTCGCCAAAATTTTAAAGATTTTAAACACGTGTCGAATTGTTTTAAAAACAGGTATTGGCGGAATTAACACTAAAGAAGACTTAAATAATTTGTATAATTTCTCAATATTTAAATAAGAAAAAAATAAATAAAAATCCAGGTATAATTATTACAAAGTTTTAAAGAGAAGTGGCAAGAAACTCAATACCACTTCTCATTATAATTATATATTTATACAATATCTTTAAGATAATGCAACACAAATATTTAAATTTACTTGAAATTTTATTAAATCCATTTACATGAACAGTAGATGCTTCAAACTGTTAATATATGAGAACATTACAAGCATTCACCCCTAATAGTATCCATTCATAAGTACCTAAGTCACACAAACCTGCCATAAAATTTGCACATATATTTGAGAATGAAAGGACACATCAAATGACACAGTCACATGCAACGATCTGACTATCTGATCTGACTGATCAACTGAAAGTTTTAAGTAAACTAAAAACGAATTAAACCAGCAAGTTATTTTTTTTATTATATCTTGTAAAAATAATGTCCATGCAAGTCAATACATCGCTGCATCTGATGGAACCACCGAGGAGAGCACTTTGCCCTTGTCGTTGAAATGCAGTCACAGCTGCCTCGGCATCCATAAAACGTTTTTCTCAAACAATTTTTTTTATTTTCGGGAATACATAACATTCGCAACGTTCGAGGTCTGGGCTATATAATGGGTGACAAACTAATTCAACTTGACGACGCCAAATAGTCAATCATTCGCCTGCCGGAGTGCGACGAGGTGTTGTAAGGAGGATCTTGCTGCGAGGTCGTTTCTTCCGAACTTTTTCCAAGACAACTGGCAAACAGTTGTTAGTGTACCATTCTGCAGAAACTGTTTTTCGATCCTCTAAAACAATGGTCGCGTCTTCCAAAGAACGAGGCATCTTTTTCCCACTCTTCGATCTCTCTTCATTTTAGTTGGCAACTCCTCTGAAGGAAACACCCACAGAGCAGACTGTCTTTTGATTTCGGGATCATAACAGTAAATCCAGCTTTCGTCACCCGTAAGTATCTCGAAGACAACATTTGAGTCACCTCCGTTAAATCCTTTATCCATTTCACGGCACCAATCAACATGACGGAGTTTTTGGGCCTCGGTCAAATTATAAGGTATCCACTGGCACAAAGCTCCCTAGCGACCGCTAAATGTTCATGCAGGATTTTTTAACTTTTGACTTAATCCAATGCCAAAGTTTGTCCTGTTTGTGATAGGTCACTATATCATATATCATATACATGGTTATTGGTAATTCCCTCTAATTTATTAGTTCGACGTATTCCCGTTACAGGTGATAGGGATGACTATTCGTGATAAATTTATTTTTAAGTTATCATGTTATTAAGCTTATTTCAAAATTAGTCAAAAATTCCACTTCAAAAATTTATTTAAAAAAAGTATCAATTTGAACTGTTGCCGACCTTTAACTTAGCCGACCGATAAGTAAACATGGAAGAATCGCACAAGGAAGCTATTCCATAGTGTGGTTGTATCATGTATGTGGTAGAAAGTTGGAAGCAGATGGAGAGGATGATATTCATTCCAAGAGCTCTTCCCGTGATAAGTGTGGTGTACATACCACATTTTCTATTAATTATGTGACCGGACCTACGCATTGTACATCGCTAGAATGTAGGCTGGCATGAAGCAGCTTTGCTCTACTTATGACGCCCAGTTTCTTTGAAGCCAATATGGCTTTGCTTTCCATATGACAGCGGGATATATAAGGGATTTTTGAGAGGAGGAAGGCTACGACAATACGTCTCTTTTTAGCCAGATCCGAGCTGATGACTTTTTAGGGATCGGATCGACAAGGCAGGCAATGCCATGAGTGATTACTTATAAATTACAAAAATTAAAGTCTTCAAAAGGTCAACTCAATCTGGCTACATGGCTGGTTAAATTTTCAAGAAGAGATGAGAAAAATCACACGCTTAAAATAGTGTCACACGAGAGTGTAAAATTAAAGTGTTAAATTTCTAATCCCATGTTATATAAATCTAATACACAAAAAATTTAAATAAGGTCTACAGATTATTTATTGAAGGCGAGTCTGACAAAAATCATGTGATATCAACAATTTCTGTATCTGAAGCTATTGAGAAATAAAAAGTGAAATTATCTATACCTAATGGAAAACCTTCTAGGAATTGATACAGAACATTAGTAAAATACCATAAAACCATTACATTTATCCCGCCAGAATCTGGCGGTGTACAGAATGTGTTGTGGGTAACGTAACAAAAATGTAAAGTTTTGCAAACATTAGTTCTTGATATTTTATTGGAGTCAAATCAAACATAGCCTGTAGTAGTTGTATTATGTGAGACAACTGCCAAGCTGTGACCGGGGGACTGATTCAATTATTCAACAACCGCTTGGCCAAAAAAGACTTGAAAACCGTCGTGAAAAAGCGGCTTTGCCGCTGTTTCTCTCATTGCGTCCAACTCGACTCTGGATGACCAACGTGCACCACCGCCACATTTTCCGCGGTGCGAATTGTACATGCTGGAGATAAAATTCCGGCATGGCGCTGTGCTTAAGGCGCTTTTCACCTTGGACATTCATAAATCGAGTGGGCCTGATGGCATTCCCCAGATAGTGCTGCGGACATGTGCTCTGGAATTGCTCAGGCGTAGTCCAAATAATCCGTAAATCACCTATTTGTTGGAACTAGAATCATAAACAGTGGAAGGAACTAGGAAAAAGCTTCGAGAAACAAATCCTTGAAATGATCGAACATTGCAACAATGTTAGTTTATTAATATATAAAATAAATATTATTTTATGAATCAAGAAGCATTCCTGTCCTAGATGCAGATCTGTTCTCGACAACGACGACGGCATCGCCCATTTTTATGTGGCCCCTGGGTATAATTACGTAATGGTTTTGATTCACTGCATTCATTTGGTCGTCGACGTGAAAAATCACTTCTTTGTTCAACTGCGTCGCCTTAGGTGACACAATATCATTAATTCGCTGTCGCCTGGGTGACCCGAATTTTGTGGACCCATGCCAATATACGTTTGATCGAATACTCCAATTTTAGGTCAAGCAATTTAGATAGGTTCAAACTCAACAGTTTCAATTATTTCCTGCCGAATAGTTTTCGTGTATTGCCTAAAACTGCTCTCCTAAATATGTGCTACTGCTTATATAATTACATCAATATGTTAAAGTGGGCTTTACTTATATCTTTTATTTTTCCATTTTGTTACAGTGGTCGGTTTTAATACCTACGATTTTGCGTTTTAAGCCTCTGTGTAGTTCGATCAGGTTGCGAGAAAACGTCTTTGATGCCACCGGGAACGTATTATTTGTTGGCCTGCATCCCTCACTTCTGCTAGTTATTGATGCTAAGTACTGCTAACCACAGCGTACACAAAAGCATTTATGCGCACGGTTACAGTTTAACCTGAAAACCTCTACTATTAGTTGACCCGTATATTGTTTGCCAACACTCATAAGTTTTAAGGCGTGGTACATGAGAGCTAATACCGAGAAGTATTTGAATAAATTTCAGGAAATAAATAATAATGATTGTAACGCAATTGTATCTCAAAAATAGGCCTGCTGAACATAGGAATTATTTGTAGCTTGAAACATAAACCTTTTTCTACTATCTCCCGTTTTCTTAGGTCTTTGCAAAAGTATAACAAACTTTTTTTAAGTTTCGTTTTCTTCTTTAAAATTTATGCAATGCTTTGGATACCCCAGAAATAGCCATATGGTGATAATAAGCGCTTTAACAAGTTATTCCATAGTCTATCTTCACCTTCATCCTTCGTATTTTTTTTTATAAAAGTAGATTTAAAGTAAAGCGAGCATTGTGTCAACAGTGCCACCGGCGGCGCAGATAGCAGGCCAACATCTACTGGAGGCACGCCGACAGAGGAACAGCCGGCTGGAGTTGGCAATGGTAAGGATTTTAAGATTATTCGTTTCAAATTATATAATAACGCTTGTTTAGTATAGAGTGAAGCATGATAAATTTCTTTTACACTTATTATCCTTTCGAAATATTTGCGGATAATTAAATAAATATTTTCAGTTTTTACTTTCTTTTTGCTAGCTCATATAGCTCGCTATTTTTAAAAACGTTGCTTGAAATTTATATGAAATTGAAATTTGTTTATTTGATTAAGAATATAATTTCTACTTTACGTTACACCTGATTTCCTCAAGAATTATTTTCGATGAATAATATCCAATGGTTCTTTTTGGTATATTTAATTAATTATGTTTAATGCTACATTATGTTATATTTTTTTTCGTATGCGTTAATTTTGAGCCAAATACACATTCATATTTAGCTGTCTTAAGTTTTTATATTATAAATAGAAAAACAAACAAAATTAACTACTGTGATATAAAATCATGCAGCCTCCTAAGCAGCAGCAACATGCTTTAATGCAACATAATTAAATTCAACTCGACTTGAACATTGAACCCAAATTGCTGGCATACGAAATCCGTATAATTTGATTATCAAGGGTAATTCAATTCAGATAAGTTGGAGCAGACAAAAGGCTCAACGCTAAGCACTCGTAAAATTTCTAGTGTTGCAGTAATCTCTTGCAACAATATACGCTAACAATCGTTAGCAACGCTACCAGCGTTGTGAACAATCTCAACCAGAATTATTATTGAGATAACGAGAACAAAAATTTTCAATAAAATACCTGATATAAAAAGCAACCTAACAGTATAATGTACACAGATTGATGTAAATTTTTTCGGATCTTAGTTGAATCGCTTAATTTTATCATTCCAAATTAATGGGTCGAAGAGTCTCATAGATTTTAATTTACCTGCTTAGAAGTAGCTTCAAAATGCTATTTTATGATAGTTTACTTTTTTATAAATGATCCTACGATGGCTTTGGTATATCATTCGTCAAGTCAGCCGAGAGACGTTGTTGGCCATAGGCCTCCCTCAAAGTTTGTCACAACGACCTTTATAGTACCCACCAAAGAGAATGTAAATAGTTACTACGTAATAAGAGGCGGGAATGTCTAAGTTATAAGAAATTTTGTTTATTATGAAAGGTGCAGTCAGATTTGACATAAGTTTGAATTAGTAATTACATTATTGTGACGAAGTATAATCCGGCTATGTTTGAAAGCGAACAGTTGCTTAAAACGTAGTAGATTTCAGCTGTCTCCGTTTTTTACTAGATTATAGCCGTCATCAATCAATCATTGCACGTTTTATGCTTTTTTCTTAGAGAGTTTCGCTAGGCTGATACCCACATACAGTGGATTTCTGAGTTTTGCGACCTTTCGTGTCGACCAGGTCGTTGGGCTAATCTTGTGGGAGGCCGGTCAACACTGCACCTTCAGGTCTTCAGGCTTTAATTTATTCTCAATCTGTATACATCAATCATTTAGTTAATTTTACTATTTTTGATCTAAAATAAACATGGTTCTGTGGGATACTTGATTATGTTTAAATGCACAATTTTTTATCAACACTTACGAAAACACAAAGTATGTAAACTTTCACTCCATCCATGTCTAGGTTTCATAATTATAATCCCATAAAACCTGTATTATTCCAATATATACAACAGTGCCTTTTCACCGCGCTTACTTTAGTATGCACTTTCTGTATTCCTATAGTAACTCCCCTCTATATTTTATTTGTATTCGCTAGTCCGTTTTTGTTTTATTGTTCCCCTTTTCTGCACATTTCCAGGTCAACAGAGTAGAAACATATTCTCAGTAGATGCGATTGAAGTGCCCGATATGCAGCAATGTTAGTACCTACATTTTTTTTTCATTTCAATTGTATCTAACATGCATGTTATGTTAAGAGGCTTGAAAGCCCGTATTTAGTTTACTAATGCGTTTTAAAATAAGTTTCAATTTTATTCTTACGGTGTACAATAATAATATAAACTACAGCTTCTGCAGACAATTTCTTAGGGTCGCCTAAAGGGGAAGATAGTATAATGCTATCTGAAAACATTTGGGGTGATGGGTAGGGTAGCCTACCTTATATCGTAGTACACTTACGATTACCTCCGCCAATCAGATCACCGCAGGCATGCTGATCGGTTTTTTGGTCCGTTTGGGTGTTTCTATTGCATCAGCTTCTTGTTGAATGTCGGCTTTGTCATGTATTGTCATTTATCTCTTACCGATGTTCTAATTATTTTCTAAATGTCTACGACCTTCCGACCGGGAGCCTTCAGTACTGTTCATTATTTCCATGTTGTGTAAGTCGCGCGTATTGTCTGCAATTTGTGAATTATCTAATGCTTGGGGTAAGCATGACATTTCTTTCGATGAAGTTCTAATACGGTATGATTACACCTTACACTGTAGAGACTTCAAGTATTTAGGAAACATTTCACCAAAGTTCTGACTAGATTGTGTGTCCATCAGTAACAACAAAGGCGGTAGCGGGAGCCAAGTCCCTGGGTAACTTCCTGTACTCAGCCGTGAATAAAGCCGGTGCCAAAGTCAGCGAGGCAAGCGCCAAGATCAAGAAGACAGTTGAGGAGAACGTGAGTACTTAGACGTAGCAATCGTAAACAAGTTCATTCTGAATAACAGCCGTTCCCAATATTCAGTCTATCTCCGGTTGTGGCCTACTTGAGATAAAAATCGTAACTATCGTTGACTTTTCTGTCCCTATAAACTTATCGACGGTACCTCACCTTATCGGTACACGCTGTTTGTCAATGGGAGGACGTATAGCTTACCACGTACGTTACGTCCTAATATCAGGCGATAAAAATGACTTATCGGGTATATTGGGATAGCTTCAGATTATTGACAGCTAATTACTGACAGAAGAAGGCAGTATCTGTAGATAATATATTGGGAACGGCCGTTAGACAGCCGAATTTCACCACAGCCGATCACGATCATTCGAACCCAAACCAGTTGATATCTAGCATCTGTGGCCTCAGCTGCCGACTGCAGTATTTCCGAGCCGATATGACTTAGGAATCTTCAAACTTGGAGTATACTCGTTCTTCAAAGGCGGAAACGCATCCCTTGACCCCTGCTACAGTGCGGATGTCAAGGAGCGACTGGTTTTCAAGTTCCATCAGGTAGCCACATTCCCGTTACCACTCTAATATAAAAGAAAATACTTAGAAGGTTCATATTATAGTAGCTCCCAGCTTGTATTGCTAGTATATTTGGTTTGACGATCGATATAACCCATTAAGCTCTGTACTGCGAATGGATCACCCGCTGAGATGGTAATGTTTTTACGTCTGGGAATGTAATCTGATTGGTAAAGGATTTTAGACATACTTTGTATGGTTTATAATACAAAATAATACTTAGATCGTTTTCCCACTACGTACGATCCGTACCGGTGAAAAACGGTCCGGTGTAGTCGTAGAACTATTTCTAACGGTTGACGAAAAGAAATCGGATTACGGAAGCAGGATCACATGCGTAAACTACCATAGAATTAGTTCTACGACTACTTCGGACCGTGTTTTCACGGGTACGGATAGGATTCGGATCGGACGTCGTAGTGCGAAAGCGCTCTTTGAATAATGATCGCGGAATTTTAGATCAGATACAGGAGGTCTACTCGCAAAATCGACAACGATATATTCGAAACGATACGATAATACTCCGAATATATCGCACCTACCCTACTCTAATAAATGTTCATATTCTATATCGTTTATCGTTACAACATCGTAACCATAGACTAATATTTTGATTTTTTAAGATGTTAGAGTGAATGAATTATGCGTAAACCTTGAAGAAGTAAATATTATCTGTGCTTTGTCGCTGTTAAGTGTCAAAAGTCAAAACATAGTTTAGGCGCTAAGGACCATGCCAGACTATGCACCACAAATTTGCATCATTTACACAAAATGTAGATATTCAAAAATGATGTAAGTAATGAATATAATATGACCATTTAAAATTGAATAAATAATAGAAAACTTGCGGATAATAAAATGTATAAAAAAGTTACTCACCCCCTTCTCGTCGACTTCCTATTTCTCAGGCAGCCATTTGCATTACCTTCTACGCATAAACGATCAATAAAATGACAAATTACTTGGTAGTAAAGTACTAGGATTAATACACAAATAAAATTTGAAAACAAAGTTTTTTGAGCGATACGTGACTCGAATCCATGACCTCTGGCGTTCCGTGCCAGTGCTCTGCCAACTAAGCTCCCCGTTCGAGTGATGTATCGTCATAAAATCTTGTATGCTTTGTTCAACTCTCAGATTGTGGCTTCATCTACAGGATCTACTTTACAGTACATAACCTGCTCAACCCCAATATTTGCATATTAGGAAATTGACTTGAGATGTCGCTATTGTAAATCTAAACAATTTGTTATGTTTTTAAAGTGATAATAAATTAGAAGTGAGTTCTAAGATTAATACACAGATAAAATTTGATAACAAAATTTTATGAACGATGCGGGACTCGAACCTACGACATACCAGTATTAATCCTAGAAATGAGGGTTATCATTTACAAACATAACAAATTGTTAAAATTAAAAATGTTAAAAGAGTAGAAAAGTTCTCGACTTAAAAATACCAAAACGCATTTTTCCCATTCTATTAATACTACTAAACAACGTATTATCTGAAGTTAAATTCAAAATGGTATATTTTACCAAAAGTAGTTTTGTCCTAGACTAGCATCGAACAGCCCCTCATCGGGGTTAATGGGTTACCACGCGATCAAGGGACACCTTAAATACAGCTTCAATCTATTTTTACTGTTGCCCCTCATTGGCTTCTCAACTACATAAAAAGTTTAATAATAATATAATGTGAATACCGTTTATAACATAAAATTAGATGGAAACTCGTCTATAGATAACTTTCTGCTAAAAGAGCCGGGCCGAACTTCGGTGCTCCTTCAACGAGTTTATGAACTTTCCCCGGGAGACTTTTAGTTCCATTTAATTCGTTTACAAGTCAGAGATCAGACGGGTATGAATTGTAAGTAGCCTCTACTTATTTCGAGAGATCACGGTCTATTTAATCCGACCTCTCTGCGAAGATTTGGGTGGGTTGAAATGTGTGTTAGGGATTGAGGCCAGAGGGATACTTACAGAGTATTAATATGTATGTAAGTATATTTGGGGACTGTAGCAACCGGTTTGATCCCCCAGAAGGGTAAATGTGGATTTGCTAGATGTTGAACAAATATAACACCCTTGAATCTTCATTATTATAACGGCATTTCATTTAATCAGAATTCTTTATTTAATAGCTTGTGTGTCTAATTTATATATACAAAATCAAGTTGGGCACCGTTGTTGCATCAAATCATTTTCGTCATTAAATCTTATATCTTTAAACGAGCAATTCTTGTAAGTATATAATCGGAAACGGCTCCAACGATTTTCATAAAATTTAGTTTATAGGTAGTTTCGGGGCGAGAAATCGATCTAGCTGGGTTTAAATTGTAAAATAATAACATTAGCTCAGATGGGACATGGGACATTGGGTGACCCGGAAAGCAGAAGATCCCGGTTCGAATTTAGATGTCCTATTAGTTTTTTATGTTCAATTTTTGTACATTCTTAAAAATCCGAGCTAGGCTCGGTCCTCTAGATATTATCTATTATGGCTTATGTTTAAAAGATGCGCAATGGCAAGACGGCTTTTTCGTAGTTATATATACGATATCAGAGCACGCAGGTAAAGCAGCTCGGGAGCGCATTTTCTCCTTAATTATTTCCCAAAATCTTTTAGACAAGTTGAGGGGTAAACTTTGTATGTAGAGCCTATACTATTATTTATATAAATCTGGCTATCATAATATAACAAAAATCAAAGTCAAACGAAGAACAAATTCTCTTCAGTTTTAAGACTTTAGATAATGATATTATATGACCTAAAACTTAGTAAAAATTCTCAAGATATCGAAACCCTATTTTAAATATTTGAGTTTGTGTTAGTTAGTTGCCTTTGGATAATGTTTCTGTTGAAATTATTGTGATTATTTTTGTTGTAAATATAGGTGTAATATTTGTTGACTTAAATGTATATGAGGTTTGCACCTTTGTTGATTTTATGGTACATCCTTTTACCGTTAAGGTACCAAGGTTCAGTAATCAAGTCTATATGAGTTTACCCTCATGTTTACCACTGAAATTTAAAATAGAATATGATGTACTCCCATACATCCTTCCATTCCTTATTTTATCCCCTTTAGTGATGAGAATCATTGAGAGCAAAATTCAAAGAAATTAACATCTTGACTGTTGCTTCTCAATATATTCTTGAAAATCTAATGTATGTTCATAGGCATATAAGTGAATTTGCCAGAAACTGTCATAAACATAATGTTAACACCAGGAACAGACATAAACTGATGATGCCTACTACTCGGCTAAGTCGAGTTAGTAAGTCTTTTGTGGGGCGATGTATATCCTTTTACAACAAGATCCCAGAAAATGTTCAAAACAAAAGTATTACGTTATTCAAAAGAATTGTTAAAAAACGTTTGTGTGGTAAAGGTTACTATAACATGAATGACTTTCTTAATGATACCACAGATTGGGAATGGAGTGATCGCCCTCAGGCTATTAAATAATTAGTTTAATTGTACAATATTACTTTGTAAACATATTTATTCTATGAAAAAAAAAAGCCCGCTGAGTTTGTTGCGCCCATTCTTCTCAGGTCTGAGGCATTCATTTTGGAATGGGTGGTAGTTTTTTGACTTTCAATAAGTGATGTCACATCCTATTTTGAATAAAAATATTTGAATTTGAATTTGAATCCAAAAATCCCATCTGTACTATGTATTTGATTGCGAGCTCTAGCCAACAGCTGCAGCTGCGTGGTGGTCGTCTAGTATAGTTCCAACTATAGTTCCAGCAGTATTCTTTCACTGTCTCCAATATAAATTTGATGGAATTAGGTGATTATAGCGAATATGCTTTGTAAGCACAAGCATTTCGCCGGAAACATCTGAATAGTCGCCAGCTCTTGTTTCGGTATACCGCAGCTTCGATTCGTATTCTGAGATTTATTCAATCGATTAGATACAATTTTGAAGTTATTATTAACCGCTTTAATGTTGTCACTAATCAAGATCACTAATCACGACATTAGCTATAGCACTATACATATAATCTCCATCTCCATACACTTGTTTAAACTTTAAATTAATAGTTGACTGCATTACCCTGTAACTTCGGAATACTTTGGTAATGTTAATGTTAAGGGGAAATAAATGTCCGATTAAATTTTTCGTATTAGGTGCTCCAATTGCGCTCGTTTTAATACTCTCAAAACTATTTCATTTCAATGTGCTCCAAAAAATTGTGATAATTTGAAAGAACTCTTCATAGTTTAAATAGGTATTAATATCTTTATTCAACATGACATAAACTGATTATAGAAAATATGCCACGTCATCTCACCGGGGCTCTCGCTGGCTCATCGCCAGCTCAATTTTGTAACGGAATTTCCAAGATTTTCACTTATGCTTATCCATATATACTCAAACAGCCGATTTCTATATTCAGGCACTTTCCTTACATGGCGATAGGAGATTGTTTTCAATAAATTTCCTGCTTATGTATTTAAATCTAGCTTATTTTCAGTTGCCGGTTGAAATAAAATCAGGATTCCTGATAATCTTAGGTCTGTATCTGATCAAAGGATCTCGGCGAAGGAAGGAACTGTAAATCCGTTTGGAATAATGCCTTTGGGAATTTAGAATATTATTCAGTGTTCTGAAAAGTAACTAAATAAAATAGTTATGTAGCTCATTTAGATTGGGTGCGCTTGCCGTGAGCGTTAGTTCAATGTTGGGCGAATGTCTCCTAGATTTGCTTGATATGTTTAATATTGAATTAAACTTGTACGACACCATCAATCAATCGTGGAGCAAAAACTAATAGTACATGATGTGATCAGGTGGCGTAAGTTTAAATAATTCTACGTTCACAAATTGTAATCTAATATCTAAAGAGCATCTTGTAACCTTGTTATGACTATACTCCTCGAGGGTTGATTGGAACGCAGCCCTTTCGTCGCAAACTCAATTCAATACCATTCATTCGACGCCAATCTTGTTCCCGTCTTGATTGCATCATGCTAAAATAGTCCGTAATCTAACTTCGCAAAGTGCTGAACTTCGTTCCGCTCTGAGATAAGATTGTTTAACGCGATGCCTTTTGAGATAACTTTAGTATTTAATGTTATAGATTGCTATCTATACAGTAAAGACCTTTCACTATTTGCTAATAGTGAAAGGTCTTTACTGTTGACTTCTTCTACTCTTTCTTGATAATGATCTGGCTCTCACTCAAAGGCTTATATTCTGTTAATCCTTTACGAGGGTAGATTTCATTCTCACCGTGATCATTTGATATAGGTTATTTATAAGGGTGTGTGAAAATTTTTACTTTATTATAACAAATTTTGTTGATGTGTTCAGAAATTACGTTACGGTACGGTGTGACTGTCATTATAGGGGTGTCATCAGTTTTTGCAGTTTCGTTGAATTTTAGCCAACATTTCTATTATTATTTCATGGTCAGTACTGTGCTTCAATGTTTTGAGTTCCCTCAATATAGACATTTATAAACTAAAGCATTGGCACCCCCCCAGGGAACAACTTTACTCAAATTCCCGCTTAAAAATGTATTATTGCTCAATTTCGATGACAATAAATGACTTTAAATATAAATTATAAGAGATCAATATTTTCAAAAGCTGGACCTCGTTTTAAAAATACCCCCAATAGTATAAATATATGTATATATACATTATATATAAACACCATATTTGCGAAAACAATTAACTGGTTTCCATTGCACACTGGTTGTCATTTGTGGTATGTTACATCTTCAAATTATGCTCCGTGCACAATTTTTTTGATTATCTTTAAAAATGATATGTTTGCCAATAATTATCTAACTGATTTTTTTTTAATGAATTGGATTATTATAAAATTTATGAAATATTTTATCAGTTAAAAAATACAATTCAGTTTTTCAAAAAAAACTTTAATCTCTGCATAGTGTTAATCTATCTTCGAAATATCTCCACTCTTAAAAAAAGGTCGATTGATCGAGCTTGATTATTAGCCAAAACTTTCCTCGTGCATCTGCTGAAAAAGATACGTGGGTAACACTGAAAATGTTTAGAACTGGCCAGTTAGAAACATTGCTCATGAAAACTTTTTTTGAATTTAAATTTTAGAACTCTTTGGTAACCTAATGTAGTATATTTCATTCATTTGTCATTTGTTTTTGTGAATTGGCGGCAAATCTAAAACTCTTGTTACACGTGAAAATGAACCTGACTGACTGAGTTCAAAAAATATTACACGAACATTTAGGCGTCAGGAAGCTTTGTACCAGATGGGTTCCCCATACCTTAACCGACGACCAGAAACACATTCGCATGAACTGGTGTCGCCAAATGTTAAATAAGTTCAATGGCGGTGACTCAAATGCTGTATTTGACATCGTCACAGGTGATGAAAGCTGGATATATTGCTACGAACCCGAAACCAAAAGACAATCAGCTCAGTAGGTGTTTCCTTTCGAGGATCGGCCAACTAAGGTAAATACAGGAAGAAGTTAAGGAAAAAAGATGATTGCCTCATCATTCTTTGGTCGGAAAGGTCATTTCACAACAGTTGTGCTAGAAGACGGAAGGACAGTTACTGCAGACTGGTATGTCAATCACTGTTTGCCTGTGTTGTCTTGGAAAAAATTCGACAGCAGCGCCCTCGAAGCAGGATCCTCCTTCACCACGACAATGCTTCAGTGCACTCCGCAAAACGGACTGTTGAATATTTGACTATGGCAGGTGTAGAGATAATGAGTCATCCGCCATATAGGCCAGACCTGACGCCCTCCGACTTTTATTTATTCCCAAAAACTAAAGATAAAATTCGAGGTATTCGCTTTACGAGCCCTGAAGATGCGGTGAAAGCGTACGAAAATGCCATAGAAGAGACCCCTAAGGAAGAATGGGCCCACTGCTTTTCTCAGTGGTTCCATTGAATGCAACGATGTATACAGAGGAACGGAGATTACTTCGAATAACAATAAAAGTATTCACAACTTTCTACATTAAGCCGTTTTTCATTTTCTAAACATTTTCAGTGTTACCTAGGTATGCCGTAAATAATTCATAAGTTATGTGCAGTGATGGGACTTGTAATAAGGTGCTTTATAAAAGTATGAAATTAATTTGAATTTATCAATGGCTTCCTTAGCCCTCAATGGACACTAAAATAATGTGAAGACAATATGAGTATGAATACTTTTAAAGTCTTCGAAGCCAATTTGGCATCTCCATCCAGACGACGGGAGAAATGCGACAGTCATTTCTAAAACGAGGTTTGTTTGTAAGGCATACTCAGACACAATA
Organism: Leptidea sinapis; assembly: GCF_905404315.1. Lineage (NCBI taxonomy): Eukaryota > Metazoa > Arthropoda > Insecta > Lepidoptera > Pieridae > Leptidea > Leptidea sinapis. The sequence continues at coordinate 6,581,107 of NC_066300.1, read as the reverse complement.
TTATGTTTGATATAATTTTGATGACAATATAAAGGAAGAATTGATTTTAAATTTGTATTCTGCGGCACTTTTGCTCCGTATTGGCATTGCATTGACCTAAATTTTCAACAGCGTTGACCTTTAGCGTTTCTATGTAAACTCCTTTATTCTCCCGGCTTTCATTTACCGTTATTTTTACGAGCGATTTTGCTTCTACCACTCTCTGGGTTATTAAAACTTGCATGTCTGTACTGAGTTACACGTTTTTTTTTGTTTTAAGCAGACGCAAATAAACTAGAACATTTGTAGTACAAAATTGTATATTGATACTCACACGAAAGCTGCGATCGCTCAAGTCTTCTCTTCTTTTCCTCGAAGAACATATTATTTCCTGGGGTAATATCTGTATAATACCTAAATTTTATAACCAAAAGCGATTCTTTAGGTTCGACTAAACGCGAAAGTTTTTTTTTTACTTTGTACTACTGTATTGGAAGAGGATGGACCTCTCGGCACGGGATCCTAGCGTGAGGCCAGATTACTTGTAATTTTAAAGTTTTACTAACTTATGTACAATTTTTAACAGATGTGTATCAATAATTATCTAAATAATATGATACTTATTTAAATTTATTAAAATTATTATTTATTCTGTTATGCCCTTTGTAAAAAGTATAGGAGCCTATTGGATTAACTATATTACAGGATTAATAAGACTTACTAATATGCTTCAAGGTGATATACGCTTGCAGTATTGAGAATTACTGTAATGTCTCCCAACATTCAACACAACAATTCATTCGGTATCACGTTCTTTTTTTTTATGGAATAGGAGGACAAACGAGCGTACGGGTCACCTGGTGTAAAGTGATCACCGCCGCCCACATTCTCTTGCAACACCAGAGGAATCACAAGAGCGTTGCCAGCCTTTAAGGAAGGTGTACGCGCTTTTTTTGAAGGTACCCATGTCGTATCGTCCCGGAAACACCGCACAAGGAAGCTCATTCCACAGCTTAGTAGTACGAGGAAGAAAGCTCCTTGAAAACCGCACTGTGGAGGACCGCCACACATCCAGATGGTGGGGATGATATCCTAATTTATGGCGTGTCATTGTGCCATACTACAAAGTCCTTCGTAACTGCTAAAAATACCTTCGGCATACAATGATTCCCAGTTGAATGTAAACACTTGTATCCCCCTGGGCCGTTCATATGTGGCCTTGTTGACTGCGAGCATCTAAGAACGGGGTTAAGTAGCTTTCGGTTTATGTTATGTTTGATAGTGCTTTGTAACCAAAGCCAGAATTTTTATGGTAGGAGTGAATTCTGATGGTGTAGGCATAAATGAAACGATTATTTACTTACGAGTTAGAATAGTTCAGTAGACAATCAAGATTTACATTCCAAATATACTAATTTACGCTTCGAGTCTCTTTGGGTGCTAAAAAATTTAATTAAGAACTGCGGAGTAAAGTGGAATTTTTCGTGTAAAATTTCGTTTCAGTTTTGGAGAAGCAAATGAGATTCTCAACTGTACTCTGTCATCATCGATTTTAATTAGTGCTCGCTTTGACAGAACTTTTGTTTCCGTTCCATCCCTAATTAAAACTAGATAAATTGTAAGTATTCTGTTATCTTCTTATCTTTTCTTACCTGAGCAATAAAAAGGTAATCTTGTGATTATAATAATTAAAATAACAGTACTTACGATAGTTTCAAATTGCAACTTTGTTTTTAGTAAATAATTTTGTATTTTGAAACTCTGTTCTACATCCTTAGAAACTATGAACCGTTCGTTAACTGCAATCGTTAGTATAAACGGTATGCTCATCTTCTTAAAAGGTCTCCAACTTTCATGTCCAAGTGATGAGCGGCGGCGAATCAACTATTGGACTATTTGATAACCAATAATTGGTTGTGTTTTTTTTTAACGTCATCCGTCGTCATTCAACGCCATATTAGGCATATTTCAAATAAACCCTTGGACATCAAAGATCAAACATCTGTCCCCATATCTCGTCACATTCGATGATGTCTCCAGGAATGAATTCATTTTTGACGGTATCTCCGTGCAACTTTATTCTTTCTTCAATTTCCTGTCTATCCACTTGTAATCTTGAGAGTTCCATAATTAGTTATTCAATCGAAACATATAAAATAATTCTATTTTATGTTCGGAAAAACAAAATGTTGGTTAAAGTCGCGTAACATGACGAAGTTAATAAAATTGGAGCAAGAATTACTCGCTAAGACTAAGTATTACATAAAATATTAAATTACGCCGCCTCTCGTAGCTGCCGTCGAAAGCTTTCAATCTCTTAATGCCAACGAAATTTGAAATTGATTTCCATACCTCGGTAAAATTTAATTCTGAGTAGATAGTTGCGGATAAGAGGTTGCTATTTCAACTAATAGCTTTAAGACGTAACCTCGATAGGCTATGGTTTTATTTAACTTTCCAAGGATGGGAGATTTTTGGCATCTATTTAATTTGATCGTAAAATCCCTATGATGAGGAAATTATTAATTGCTTTTATGGATCTTCTTTTTAATTACCAATCTGTTTTGAGCGTAAGAATCGGAAACCCGAATCTCTTCATACAGGTCTCTTAATCCACGTAAGTTGATCTGCCATCCCTAACAACATATCAGTTAACTAATTATGGTATATAAGTCTAGGTGGACCTCACCCTTACTTCAATCAACATTTGTCCTGGAAACTTAATACAGTCAACTTGGACGTTAATACCGTCCTGGGTATAAGCAAATTGATCATAGTGTCTGAATATATTCGGAGCCTAATCCACGTTCCACGCTCCCGTGAATATCAGAGAAAAGTGTTGTTTTGGGGAGAGAGAATGATAATTTAAAGATAATATTCAGAATGTCTGATTACAAAGTGCAGACAAGCAGCTGGCAGCATCAGGGAGTTCGCTTTAGTAATATAATTGCAAAAATATGTAATATTCCTACAATAGGTATGGCAAAGCTTTCCTCGTAGAACCAGTGAATAGTATTGCCTGTTCGCAAGTTATTTACTAGAAATTGGCTGGGACGTCTCACAATAATGCTTTGTGCGATGGAACCCACTTTTATTTGCATAATACTCTACACCGCTACGTTGAGAACGATTTGTGTATACGATTTTAGATGGCTTGCCTCTTTGTTTGACTAGGAATGGGCGAGATTTGGTCTCTATGAATTTGATTTCGTATATCTGTTTTATTATTAGAGTGTGCACTTGAATTATTGTAAAATACTGATTTAGGAGACTTTTAAGAATTTTTCTCTTTTTGGGAAACATTGCAAGGCAATTTAAAAGTTACCTCAATCTTGCGTAATTCTTCATTCCAATACATTAAATATTTATTCTATCTTCTAAAAATTTCCACCTACAATTTAATTTGAACCAAAATTGTCCCACCATTACTGCGCCACAACTGGAGATAAACACACTAACATATATGGACCATGCGTCATTCAGACGTTTAATTTATCGGTTAAAGCATTTGACGCGTGTTCTCAGGAGATAAAGGTTCGAAACCTGTATCGTCTGTATATTTTGGTAAATTTGTAAATATTATCCGCTTATGAATAAGCAATGGCAGTAAATTGGCCGCCTAGTCAATATTCTTATTGATTATAATCTTGTTATTCTAGAAAGCTAAACAAGCTCGTTGCCAAAAGGTAATGAACGTACGTCAACCGTTGTTGTAGTCCTTGTCAAGAGATGCTGACAGAATGCTGTTTTTTCAAAAGCTTTCTTACCTAATCTTACTGCTGAAAGTTGCTTACCTCTAAAGGATTTCAGTTAAAAAGACTTAACAAAAATCTTATTTTCTGATAAATTATTCCAGTTACGTATGTCCTAGTTCAAAAATGTGTTTTCCTGTATTATGTCATGAAACATTACCTCGGATTGCTTCAATCTGAGTTCTGGCAAATCTCGCGCGTGCATTCGTAACGGTTATCGAATTAAAATTAAACCGCGCGCTGCAATTGGTGGACGCTCAGGGTGAGGTAACGGTGTGCGGGCGGGGGTTATACAGGCGCGATCAATACCGGCTGTTACGTAAACGCGCGGGGATCGCCGCGGCGCCGTACAGCCTGCCACAAGGCTGCCAACAAAACGTTTGTCTGGACACACTCCTACTAGAGCCTTTGTGTCTGATTTGCGACCTGGTTTATTAAAACATTTTTTTTTTCTATGAAAATAAGGGACGAGACGAGTAGGCCTTTCAGCTGATGATAATTGAAACGCCATTCCCATTATAATTCAGTGCCGCTCAGGATTATTGAAAAACTCCAAAAATTCTAAGCGGCACAAATGCGCTCGTCACCTTCATTCAATTCGTAAAGTCTCATTTGCCCAATAGTTTCACTAGCTACGAGCTAGAAACACAGTGATGCTTACACATTACTGCTTCACGGCACAAATAGGCGCCGTTGTGGTACCCATAATCTAGCCGGGATCCTGTGCAAAAGAGCCTCCCACTGGTGCCACCAACTGCCACTGGACTAGAGATCAAGACTTGTGTTCCCGGCCTTTGAATTACCAATTGCTATTGAAAATTTAACAATCATACAATAAGAAGTTCAGACATTTGTATTTAGATATAAAGAAATACAGCTTTATCTGCAGCTATGCAGCTAGGAGATATTACATTCCGTGTATCCCAATGAAGTTACCGAGATAACTTCCTTTTCTTATAAAAAGGAAATCACTTGGATGTTTCCAGCAACACCAGATGTAAAATTATTATTTAAGGCAACAAGAACATGTCATCCTATGCAATAGAATAAAAGTAGCTTTTTGTTCTAGATATTTGGGGTTTGATATTTCATCGCCTACAAATTTTTAAAACTCTTTTAATTATAACGGAAATTTATGGTTGCGTGGTATTTATCAGGCTAAAAATTTCTTATTTTATTAGTCCTGCTTAATTTCTGTCACAAAGAAAAATACGCCTATGTTTTATGAATTATTATAGTTTTAATAAAATTTATGAGATATATACATTTTATAATATCTAACAAGGTAATCTGTACTTCTATACTAATATTTATAAAGAGGAAAAATTTGATTGTTTGTTTGTTTGCATTGAATAGGCTCCGCAACTACTGTGCCAATTTGAATGATTCCTTCACTGTTGGGAAGCTACATTATCCCCGGGTGTTATAAGCTATATTACATCAGTAAGACTGTCAATAATCGGCCAGTAATGTATAGATTTTCCCACTATTTCTTGCAAATCGTTGCGTGTCATTTTGATTGGCCCATGTCCTCCAAAACTGACGATTTTTCGTCTTCTCGTTATATATTCTTTTAGATCTGCATAAGATGAGGATCAGTTTTCCGCTCTTATAAAGTCAGAAACGTTGGCTTTGTGTCAGAGTTTGCAATTTGGCTCTTGGTACTGCGCTGTTGGATAGTCCACGGTGAATTTTTGAACTGTCGGTATCTTAGACTTTCTTGATACATTTTGGCTGAAGTGAGTTAATACAGGAGAGTCTCCTAGCAGGAAACTTCATTTCTTTCTAATAAGATTTTTGGTTTCCTTATAGGGTTCGGCGAATATTGGCTTTAACAGCATTGACAGCCTTTGGAATTGTAACAGCATGTGGCTTCTTTGAATTTTTAATAGTGGTAAATCTGTCGATCAGCGATAGTAAAATAGTACTCTATGCAACAGTCGTATAAAAAGGGTCAAAAAATACGAGTGACATGTGTTGTGGGACGCCACGAGCGTTATTACCTTAAGTACCACTTTTATTGAGTTTTCACTTATCACCACTTCATCACTAGAGCAAAATCTATTCGAGAAAAAACCGGCCAAGTGCGAGTCGAACTCGAGCATGAAGGGTTCCTTACTAACGTACAAAATATACCACCGTATAGTCTAACTGCTGGCTCAGACTTCGTTCCCATGGAAATTTTGATGTTTTGACCAAAAAATGTTTCCTACGCGAACCATACATTTTTCCAGGTTCAAAATTAGCCTATGTCATTCCAGATCATAATGTATGATATATGTATGATGTATATGTAGTTATACCGTCGGTTGTTTCAGTCGCGTCCGCATACTTCTCAGGTATCTGTGCAAAATTTTCGTTCATCCACTCTGGCGTGATTGAGTAACAAATATCGAATATCGATACATTATGCTTTAGTTGGATGAGTTTGACCTAAACCCAAATACGAATCACTTTAGAACCTTCGCCAGCTTTTTCGCCTCCACTGAATGTAATACGTGCTATAAATTGGTGAAATTCTCGCAATTTATTTCACCTTTATTGCTCTATAATTTGTAGTGGTCCATCCTAGACTTGACAGGTTCGAAGTTCATCTTATATATAAAATTCTCGTGTCACAATGTTAGTTACCTTACTCCTCCGAAACGGCTTTACTGATTTTTACCAAATTTTATGTGCATATTCAGTAGGTCTGAGAATCGGCTACTATCTATTTTTTATATCCCTAAGTGAAAAGGGTTGTTCACCCTTAACATTTTTTTTTTAATTTTTGGACATTTTTTTTTGTTTTTATTTTATTATGATTCAGCATTGAAAAATTCATTCAACTTCAAATACGATAATGAATGAGTAAAATGCAAATCTGAGAAGCTCTCGTGGACGGGACGCGGACATAATGTTCCGCAAACAACATAATAGCGGACATAATGTTTTATAAGTAAATTGGCTATGTACAGACTAAATATTTTACTAAAGACAATTTTAAATTTCGACGGATAAGTGTAGATAATCACAGAGTTAAGGATTACACTTATTAATTCCAGTTGAACTTAACCTTTTGAATTGAATCTTTGAATTTACAGTTTGTTCTACTGCTACAAATTTTAGTAAGTGATGGATGTCCATTACTAGGCAAGGCATGTGCCTTGCCTAGTACATACACTTCAGTGCCGCTCAACTGAAACCCAATTTCCAAACCGAGTTTTAACTAGTTTTTCTACACTCAATCGATTAATACTGGTGCCGGAGACCTTGCGCTTGACAATCGTAGTGCCCCCCGTACCACGGAACTCATTGCGCACACCGATAAGCAACGCCCGTCATAAAGAATGCGATAATTGAGCGACAGTCGCATTTCCGAGATGTTTCATAATATTTATTAACTCTCCGCGAACTCACGACTATGTATCTATAATTACTTTCAGCGCGCTTTCCTGGTATAACTTTGTTACTCAACATTCCCATTAATTCGTTAAACTATATAGTACATATAGCAGTTGTTGGAAAATGTTCAGCTAATGCAGTTAACAACAATTATGCACATAACGTATCGCCGCAGCTTTAACTGGTTTATGTCTGTTCCAGTTAATGTGTTGATCAAATTCTGATTTAACCAATTAATAAAATATAATTATTCAAATACAAAATTCTTTAACAGTAACTTATTTAAAGCCGTTTGTTGATCAAATATATAATTATCCAACTCTGATTTAATATTAGTGATTTAAAACAAGCTACAAACAACGCTTGATAGAGATGAAATAAATCCTAAAGAAAAACTTCAAGGTAGTCCAAACTGTACTTTCTGCATTTTTTTCGTGTCTACCCTCATATAACTCGCGGTAATTAAAACTACAATTTTTTAAAAAATACGTTGTATAAGAATCTACTTTAAAACAATAGTGCAAGTATTATATTTGCACACGAGCTTATTTTTACCACATCTAGGCATTGTATGTTTTAAGTGTATGCGAATACATAAGGCTTTAAGTAACATTGATTAACTTGGATATAGTAACTGTACTGTTGAAAAATTTGTTTTACATACAAAACAAAATAGAAAAACCTTATAATCTATATAAATTAGAAAAATACTAAAATTGTTTTGATTATTATCCTGGTATTTTAGCATAAACTGCAGAAATATATACATAGTTACGTTATTAACGCGCGTAGCTAACTAAGCATACTGTAAATTCTTTTTCAATTACTCTATTTTAATTAAATTTATTAAGCTATGTAATCTCATGAAATAAATGAGAAGAGAAGTGTATAATCATTCAAGCTTCAACGAACTTCTAAATGCTAATGAATCTTCAACATCGCTTATATGCATCAAATACCGAGACTAACATATCCCTGAAAGACTTTGCATAGTATCGAACTTCCGCGGTTTTCACTGTCCGAGTTTTTTTTATCTTGTCCCAACTTATGCACACTTATCGACTTGTTGAGTTTTTCAAAAGGACAACTATGATATTTCCTAGTAACGCATCAGTCATTATTATTGTTAGTAAGTACGCGTAACACAAAGAGCAAGAGCCCGTGAACCCCAGATCTACGTTATTGGCAAAGGGTTGGAACTATCAAAAGTGGTCTGCCTTATGAGGATACATCAGCTACTTATTACCCAAGTATTATATATAAAAATCAGCTTTTATACTATGACTTAAGTAAAATTATAATTTAATGAACACTGTGGGTGTCTGGCAAGGGTTTGCCTCGATGTCTGGCAATGAATAACGTGATTTTTAATAATATTCTGAAAGTAATACCGAAAAATCGCACTTTATTATTTGATGTATTTAGATCGGTATTTTACACACCTTTAGTACCGTTTACCTGCCAAAGACACTGTAACCCAAACTCCATAATGGTCCATCGTTCTTACCTCTGTTTGGAGCATGCGCTGACAAACTTTCAGCTTTTATAAAATAACGTAGGTCTGGGGTTCACGGGCTCTCATACTAGCAACTTGTATCTTGAAAAATTCAAAAAAGAACTTGTGTTACTTAATTAGAGGTCGATGTTTAGATCTCGTCGAACGCAAAATCAGTTGTCGCCATGCAGCATATGCCACAAAATAAATTGCCGTCGTCACCATCTGGTGTTTTAAGATCAATATGACATGGCGTTGTCCCACCCGTTCTAATGTTGCAGAAGAGCATGAGCAATGTTCAATAATCGTTAATAAAATATTTATTTTGTTTAGACAAGAGAAATATAGTAACAAAGAAACGTGTTTCACTATTTGTGTTTAACAGCCAACGTGCGGTCGCTTAGTCCTCCTTTTAATATGGTAAAATTAACAGTTCTAGGACAGGTTAAGGCATTAACAGTCCTAGTTTCATATTTCTAGTAAATAATAATATGTTTTATCACTATATTGCAATTGTGAAAATTATATACTTTCATAGAATACAGAGTGGAGATACATTGGCGAAATTAAATGAACGCTTGTTAGCTCTACAGAGCTTAACTATAATCATAAAAAAATAATTCTAATAATAAAAATAGTTTAAATATCTAAAAACACGCTTTGGTTGAAATTTAAAATGAACATCAATTCCAGCCTTATAAATTTAATAAAAAGAAAAATTACATTAATTAACAAACATCTTATTTTGCTAATTGAAACATGGATTAATTTGACCACATTAATGTATTGTCATCGGTCCTCGATAAATCTACGTTTGAACGAAATTTGGCCGTTTAAATTGGGTCAAAATCGCGCCCATACTCGTCGGTTACAAACAAACATACATACTAATAAAAAGCGTGTAAAAATTAATGTAATTGAAAGGAGACGGGGATTTCTTGGCCAAAATGTAATAAGTTGAGATATGGTTTAAAAAATTGTCGTATTTTGCTATTTCTAAATATAGAAAATTACCTTATTTCGCAATCTAGAAAACGAGAAATCTTCAAATTAAGTTTTCACTATCTTAAAATTCACGATTAAAATGGGATATCGATTATTATAATCGATAAATAAGAATGAGTTAATACAATTCAACCCAGAACCACTTGCACCAGATGATTGATTCAATAAAAGTAACTAAAAAAAATACATTATAATTAATATAACATAATGTCTTTAGTTAACAAAAATCAATATCAACTTAATATTAAAAAGAAATCGATCGAAGAAAAAGTCGATTCTTAATCTCGTTCTGTACTTTTAATCTGTGCTGATAGTGACAGTTACAGTTACGAATTGTCTAGAATGTCAATTGTCAATCACTCGTTTCGTAGTATCGTTTGTGCGTACCTACGCGTTTTGTCATTTGCGTGTTTCCCGTTGTTTTATTGATATTTTTCTTCTTTCTTTAATTTGACTTCTGATATTGCTAAACTTGTACGATCATTATCGTACAACAAAAAAACTATCGCATTTCAAAAATCAGCTGTTTTAATATAGATTGTTGACCATATATTGCATAACCTCAAATTTACAAAACCTCATATAACTCAGCTTTCAGATTGCCAAAAATCCTCAAAACAGTGATCCTTTTACATCTTGGCCCAATAATGTATGAAAGAGTATCCGTCTCCTTTGAAAATTTCAAACTAACAAATTAAACATTCAAAAACAAAATTTTAATCACTCTTTTTATATTTTTCTGTATCAATTTCTCAGCTCAAGTTCTCGTAAGCTCTCAGTATGATTGTGTTTATTAATTTCGCGCTGGTTTTTTCGGGTAAGCTGTATGAAATGTATCTAGGTTTGTTATGTATGCAAAAAAAAGTATAGATGAAAGAGTGCGATTCTTGCTAGCTTGTGTAGTTTAGTGTCGATTACTACTCTAAAATATTTATTCTATAGATGTATTCTATACTAGTGATAACAATGCTCATTACTGGCTCACCACATTTACGACTGCCATCCGAGACTTTCATTGGTCGTTAGCGTTTAAGTGATGCCGCAGGCGGGGGACTTTTATATCGCATCGGTCCACATCTTCAGCGGTGGCTGTATAATAAAAATTAATCATAAAAGTAGAAATTCGGATCTTATTTAACTGTGCCATTGGCCCATTGCTTTATAAATTCTATGTGTCTATTTTAGTAATCGAAACATTGCACTTAAGACATATGCACTAAACTTGAAGATCCCTAAATCCTATCGGTTAGGGATTTATTATATTGCAGCAGGTAATTGATTCTGGTATAGCTATATTTGGTTTAACTTTTTCTCCTCATCCACAGCACGGTTCGTAAGCAACTTTTTTTGTGGAAAATTTAGAGAACAAACGATTCAAAGACAATGGATTCGAACATGCGCCTTCGGAGATCACGCCTCTGCAATGGTACTAACATAACGAATGTCATCGCTAAGCTATCCAATACCATACCGTTCATAAATCTTAGCTTGGTGCCGTCAAATGGTGCTCTTCTACTGTTATTATACGAGAATGAAGGATTTTTTTTTATGAAAGTAAGGGACGAGACCATCAGGACGTTTAGCTGATGGTTATTGATATGCCCTGCCCATTACAATGTAGTGCCGCTCAGGGTTCTTGAAAAACCCAAAAATTCTGAGCGGCACTCCAATTGCGCTGGTCACCGTGAGACATAAGATGTATAGTGTCAGTTGCCCAGTAATTTCAGTAGCTACGGCGCCCTTCAGACCTAAACACAGTAATGCTTAAATATTACTGCTTCACGGCAGAAATAGGCGCCGTTGGTACCCATAATCTAGCCGGCATCCTGTGCAAAGGAGCCTCCCACTAGTGTGGGATGATGATGGATGATACTGCGTTGAAAGCAAAAAATAAGATAGTGTAACTTATTGTTACTATTAGCCAAATAGTTTCACTTCAAAATGTTGTAGAGTACATTGGTTGTTTTAATTTAAACGTAATTTTAAAGTATATGGTTGGTAGTCGCCATATTTTTATAAAAGGTTTTTGTTAAAAAAAAGGGCGTGCTCCTTTAACGTTAATTCTGTTTATATCTATAACTCTTTCCCCTTTTCTTTTGTAAACGCTTATTATCCCATCGGAAAGTGGAGGCAAAAGAGCTGACAACGGAAAACTCAGCATAGATGCAGGAATAGAGAAAAATCGATAGTTCGCTTGGTTTTCTCTCTCCCTCTAGTCGCGCACTCAATGCTAACCATCGCGATGGTTTCGATTGCTATTTCCTGTGTAAAACTTGTCGCCGAGTTATACTGACCGGTGGCTGCATGTATAGTTATACTGGCTTTGGAAGCCAAGGTGCTTGTCCTTCTCATCAGGTCATCTTTTCAGGCTTCGACCTCTGGCTCTTGTCCTTAACATTATCTCAATGAGCTTCTCTTGATTGTGGGCTGGTTTCCATGTGTGATCTGCCTAAAATACTATAGTCCTCTCTTCATGCTTGCTGTGGACATCTGTTCACTGTTATTTGATGTTGAGCTCCTCCAGGATCGACTCATGCTGACCAGGGGATGAGTAACTTGCACTTGCACCACCACCATATCGCGAAGGCAAAAACGCGTCTTCAGTCTATTCCCATGAGGGTCCACGACTATATAAAAGATCAAGATTTTATTTTCTAAGTAAAGTGCATTTTGTAATTGATCTACGAAAGTAATATTGTATGATATGCGATGATTTTTTAAATCTCTCGTTGATCTTTATAAAATGTAACCATTATGTTTAACATCTTTTTACAAATCATATTATTTATTATATTCTGACCATGTTACAAAAACGCCATAATTTTCAATATCAGCAAACCCGATGCGTGTTTTTGTGTAAAACATAAAGTTTTGTAACAATTATCTGCAGGATTTAAATCTCTTTCGTCTGTTGTGAAACTTTCCTCTTAATGTCCGCTCGGCCATTCTAGCGTAACTGAAGGCTTTATCGCACGCTCCTCCCCTGTTTATGTTGTACCCCTTTGCACCCACAGTGCTTTTATATTACGTTTATTATCTCGCTTAGCAGTGTTTACATGATATAGGTACTCCTCTTTGTATTCTTTTTCACTTGAGTTCTGTTCGTTGATTTATTAAACAATATGATTTGATGATGATTTTTTTATGATTTTTTAAACAATATCTGGATGAAGAAGATCGTCGTGCTTATTCATGATGGGATAAAATATTGATTAAGGTATTAATAACCAATTAGATGTAGGTAGTGTATGTGGTAGGGATGTTCTTTAGCACAGGTTTGGCAGTGACACTGCATAACAAACCGGCCCCGCCCTTACAGGTTGCTCAGTCTGCCACCGGGAGATTGTCCGTGTTACCGTTATGATGCCGTATGGTTCAGTGAAATAGTGGGGAAAGTGTTAGTTCAACGTCTAGTCTAACGAATGATGGTATTACATACACAGGTGAACTATTATTCCATCATTAATCCAAGAAATAATTAAACACCCAAAAAGAGGGAAAGGAAAAAAAGGGATGCTTCTTAGGACCTTAAAACGTCGACTACTGATGAAAACTAGATTTTAGAAAAACGGAGTAAAACCTATAACTTGATTTCTACTTGAAGAATTCTTTTCATTTATCTTCACGTATTATTAGAGAGTGCTGTGTGGAATTCTTGACGTAGGTATTGAATAAGAACTTCATCTAGAGCGTATCGAAGACATCTTTATCGAGCAATTATTTATTTACAAAAAAAAGACACTTTATATAAATTTTAACTGGCTATATTTAATATTATTAAAATTAGTGTAATGCATAAAGTTTTATAACAATTATCTGTAGTATTCGAAACTCTTAACTTTCCTCGTAATGTCCGCTCGGCCATTCTAGCGTGACTGAAGGCTTTATCGCGTTATCTTTTTATGTTATACCCCTGTGAACCCACAGTTCTTTTATTATTCATTTATTATCTGGTTGCATATATTGAATATAACCAGTGTTAAAATTTAACTGTGGTGTTTTTGGAAATGCTCTTTATTTCGCATGCTAATGAATTTTGATCAAATAAAAAGGAACAGTCAAAAGTATTGTGTGTTAGTGATTCTAGTGATATAGGCGGTAGTAGAGATATATATCTCTATGTATATATATATGTAGGGTATGGACCAGTCATGGACTTTTTATCCCATAGATGCCCTAATAAACGTCGAGCATTCAGTACTCCGTGCCCGCTCACCTCAACTGGCTGTCTGTATTATTTGCATTGCGAATATATAGGTATTAATGATAATTATAAATAACTAATTACAAGTCCCATAAGAGTTGAGTTATGAGTACAATAATATCTACCGGTATCTCATGGGGTTAAAACGTTTCTAGTTTCGTAGCGTCACTGAGATGTATACTCAATTTAGGGTTAACTCATTTAATGCTGATCAGAGAAACCGGATTGCATCTTTCATGGCTGGAGTTGTCAGGTGTAACAATAGCATTATCGAAAATGTGGCGGAAAGACTACTTACTAGTTTAATTTTTAAAACGTGGTTGAAACAGCCTCTATCTTTTACTTAATAGTAAATTATTATTGAATATTATTATTAGAAATTGATTAATATAGTTTAAGCTTTTTAATTCAATTTAATTTTTTAATGTTAAATATGGACGTTGTTCTGAAATAAACATATTATTATTATTATTATTATTATTTTGCGTTGTAAGGTCGATGGTATAAAAAAGTGGAGATCATATTTTCATGTTACTCTGATTGTCAGATAAAGTTGAAATGTTTCATTTCATCGTAATTGTTTTAGGGTTTTGGTAATCCTGAATTGGATGTATGCCTCTTCTTGATAGCGATCTTGACCATGACTTATCCCGTCCAGACCTCGGTGGCATGGCGTCTTATTAATATAATATGATACTAATTAGTTCTCCATGTATTTTACATAGCTGTAACACAAAGATTTTGACTGACTTTCAACCTAAGGGTGTAATATGATTTAAACTCAATGTGTAAAAAATCTTCGTAACATTGAAACGTAAAATATTCCAAATAAAATTGCTGTCCTTTTGTATACTATTAAGTTGGAATATGTTTTGTCTGCTGTTAAAACATACTACTAATAACGACAACAATAATATGGTATTCTATATCTCAACTAAAGGAGATAATAACAAAATAAGACGTTAATATATTGCCTATTATAATGATTACCGTTGCTCCGGCCGGGATACGTTAAAAGCTTTTCGGTTCCATGAGAACATTAATCAGTTTCATATCAGATGATTTTATCAAGTATAAATATAGGCTTTCATTTAATACATACACTTTCCGCAATTTAAGAAAATGTTTCAATTTTGTGTGCTGTTAAGTGACAGAGATATATTTAATTTACAAAATGGCAACATAGGATATTCGTTTATATATAATACGGCAATGGGAATAAATTTTGATGATTTTTCAAAGCAGAGGTTGTTTAACTTTGGAAATTATTCTATAATAATTGTTATATATTAATATATAACATTCATTCAAACATCAGGCAGTTCTTCGGTAAATAATTTCAATTATTGTGGCCCTGGTGTTCTGGCAAACGGCCCAAAACTTTTCCCTGTGCTGAGGGAGAAATTTAAAGTGCGTCGCGTCAGGGGTGTTAAGGGAAAATTTCATTAGATACTATTATCAGATTAAATAGCCGAGCTAACAGTAGGACAGATGATTTATACGAGCTCTTTTTTGAAATATTTTCTCTGTTTCTTGTTTAATTCGGCCCCTGGAGTGCTATAGAAATAATTAAGAGTCGAAGTAATATTATACAAGATGTAATTTTAGTTAAGAATTGTCTACTAAGTAGACAATCAATCAAAAAAATTACCTTTTGTATTCTCATTTATAAAAAACGATTAAACACTGGTTATATAACACTACATTTATGACAATGATTTCTATGTCGAAGATACACATGAAAACCCTAGTTTTCGACGTATCGCATACGTCGATTTACAAATAATCCCGTGCTGCAATAAAAATCATGGAAATTAGGCATACTATCACTACCTGACAAACTGATAGTATAGAATATAGACTGACAGACTTCTTTTGTTTGCAGAGCATTCTTGGCGAGTTCAATCGCGAGCAGGACGCGTTCATAAAGGGGCAGGAGAAGGGCGGTGGCGCAGCTCAGCCACCATGGATCGGCGCACCCAATGAGCCCGCACTCAAAGAGGAATGCCTCTCTCTATCAACTGTAAGTGGATAATTGGACATCAGTAGTAAACTAAGAAGTCACATAAGTAGCATTAATCATTCGATTCAAATTATATTCTCGTTGTAACAGAGTTTGGTCTGCGACCTACACTTACCATTCTAGTCCATACAAAAAGTAGATCGCTCGTCACCTCAAGTGATTGTTAGTACCGGTCGAAAGTAAAAGCCAAATTGGCTCCTAGACTAGGTTTCATTAAAAAAGCGAGACAATATTACAAGATGGCTCCACAGAATACTAGTACTCTATAGGCGCTGGTCCGGACATATTTGTGTTACTGCTCTACACTCTGATACATGCAGGGTGGGCTTCAGTGATGACTAACCATCATGTGACCTTTACTCTCGCTTTTCCTTCACCATAAACAAAGAAACAGCTAAGGAACCAAATTAACATACAAACGAGACCGAAACAAACTAAAATAAAATGACAATATTTGCAGGATCGACGAAACTTTGTCCGTGCCCCGCCCGCAGGTGTGGAGTTCGATTTTGACTACGACAAGATGTACCCCGTCGCGGTAGCCATCATGGGAGAGGATCCCAATCTCGAGAAGATGCGGTTCGACCTTGTGCCCAAAGTGTAAGTTTTTGTGTTTATTTACCAAGTGTTAGTTTTTGTGTTTACTTTTAGTTACCAAGCAGAAAGCTTATCAGCAGATGTTCTTTATATGGTATATATGACTACATTAAGAAAAATCAATAACTTAATTATATGGCTGGGCAACAATCACCTTGCAAGAGAGTGATAGTAATACCTAATATACTGAACTGCATGCCGTTTGCCAAAGGCTGGCCTTTGACCAGGAAGCTATCCCACTTTGAGAGCTTGCTATTGAATTGCATGTCGAAGACTCACTTCCATCCGGTGAGCTCTCTGATTTGCGCCCTCTAATACGTGCAAAAATGTACTCGTTTACAATTTAATCAAATATCAATGTTTGTTATTTATTACAGTATTACAGAGGAAAACTTTTGGCGGAACTATTTTTACCGCGTGTCTCTAATCTGCCAAGCCAATGAAGCAGATGCGGTTGCTGAAGGCCAAGGAAGCGCTGATTATTCTCAGGGTATGTCTCCTTAAAATTAAAATATAAATTAATAACTTAAGTAAGAAATAATATCCCTTGACTCTAACTTAATAAACGATTCAGATTATTTGAAATTTGTTTAAGGTTTCCTTTTAGTTGGCTATAATCCGTGCCCACTGCTTGTATTATTTTGATTGTTGGGGTCATGCAGTAGTTTATAATATTTGAAATCACTATAAGATGCTGAGTAAATTTTGTCCTACAGTGTTCTGTTGCATTCCTCGATTTTCATTTAACCTTTTTTCCTGTAATTATTATTTTCATTTGTTAGTGTCGACAAAATTCAATTTTCACACCATGAAAAGTAAACTAGTTTGTATTTATGTTTTTTTATCCTTTTTATTTTTTTTTATTTTGAAATTTAGATCCTAAATCTGCTAGTGGGGTTTTAATTGCAAACGAGAAAACATCACAAGAGTCTATAGATGACGTCAAGAAAAGAATCAAATCCTTGAAAGTTGATAGAGATGATGGTAAGAATTGAAATAAATTTGTTGTTAAATTCTTAAATAAAGCCGAATTATTTTAGGTGCTTTAGATATTTACTATTAATGAAGGAAATTTATTTACACAAAAAGCTTGTGCATTTGCAGATAAAGACATATAGTCATACAGAATACCTTATATTTTATACGGGATATTAATTAAGGGATTATAATCAAGGGTACTTTTAATAATTCCTCCTCAATAGATCTCAAGTCTTTATTGTCAATTATTTATCGATTTATATTTTTTAATTTACATTATATTCACGAATCCTTTAGTTTTCATATTCGTTATTTTGTCTTCATATATCCCAGAAAAATCATTTAATCAGTTTTTTTTCTTTCATAAATCTTGATATCTATTGATAGTTTTAACCAACTTTGAGAATATCTTTTTGTGTATTATTGGCATGTATTAATTAATTTTGCGTATCGCCGACACTTCGACTTATGAAAATTTGTCATCATTTCAACGATACTCCATCATATGAAAGATATTTTAAAAATATTGTAATCAATATATTTTTATCTTTTTGGAATGCAGCTTAAGAGCCTCGTGGATACCAAGAAACATTTGCGAAAGCTGATTTATGAAACCCGTTTGTAGCGTCACTGTCTGTATTCATTTCTTCATAAAAATATTTACTAAATTACATGTAGGTTTACCAAGAGTCCGTATTATTTTGAAATGAAATTAGTAAAATGTTATATTTCATTTTCGAAATACTTAGTTACTACTAAAGCTAGCCTTGCAAAGGATAAAAAGTTTGAAATTGGATGTAACTTATAATAATTACATACAATACTTCAAAGAAGCCTATAAATACGGGCAAGACTCACGTATTCTGTTGACACCTTTTATTACAGCGGAATCTGGTAAACCTATTGTACGACAAGCTTTTTTTATTACCTCTATATCTGTTTTGGATCGAATATGAAGCTCAATATGCTTGTGTGGGAGCTATTTTCGCTACAAAGATGTTTTCTCATATACTTTAATCTAAAATATTGTAATGCCGACATAGTAACTAGATGTTGTCATTGTTTTTCTTCAGATCACTTTGTCACATGAGTATTGTATATTATTATGGAGAAATGATTAATTTCTATGGATTCATTTTGATTGATGTTTAGTTCATTCAAATAAAATACCTAAACTCATAGTCTTATTGTTAGAAATACTTAAATTTAATTATTTATGATTTAATTTTTATTTAGATGATATTATGATATTAGTCAGTATTTCGGCATTGCAAGATTACCAATTTCTATCACTGTTGATCTCATATTTTTGGAGCGTTATTTATATAAAAAATATATGGCTGTTCGCGTCTTATTGTTTTTTGTTTATAAATCTAAAGTTTATAATCTATTATATATCCCAATGTCATATCTTCATCCTTGTTGTTGTTGTATGGTGTGTCGTTCATAAGTAATCGATGTTAAAATACTCTTATATGACAATATAGCTTCTTGTCCCTATCCCTATATGAATGTATATATTGTTATGTATCCCTTCATTAAGTGTTTTCAACTCTACTAATTCTCAACACAGACTTAAAGCTTAAGCAGTTACAATGTGTCACTAGTTGAAATTCTTAATGATTAGAAAGTGTTATTTGTAGTAGCATTTATTTGTCTCTATTGAGGTGAACTGTTAGTCACAGTATTTGTCTAATTAATATTCTCAATGGTACTTATGTAAACTTAATGTTATATATGTGTATAAGTATATAAGGCGACTACTTACATTCATGTAATAGCTCTCGATACCTATACTTGTTAGTGATTAAAAAATATATATTTGTAATGGTTTTAACATTGCTACTTAATCCCTTGCTTTGAATACTGCTTGCTTAACTCCCGTATGCATTATTTGAATAAACTTTTTAATTTCTCAAAGTTGGTTAAAAGTTTTTAATTTTTTTTTTGTTATCACGTGGCAATGTTGAAACGCGAATATTGTGTTGTCAGATCTTTTGATATTTAACATAATGGTTACAAATACTCTCGATCTTGTTAAAAGTTTAAGGATTTTAAATTTTAGTGTTAAAAATCTCAATATAGCCGCGACATATCACTTATGGGTGACAGTCAATTAAATATTTCCAAATATACTGCCGTCTTATTGAACTACCTGACAACACATTCATGTAACGTCTCCTTAGTTTGTGTAATACTTTATATTTAATGTTACGTAGCGGGTAGTTGATGAAGTTAATTGTATTAAACCAACTTGGTGATAGAATACAGGCCTACTAAAACTTAATTTCCTGTCGCTGTTTTATTAAATATTAGATATTTTCATTTGCTTTCAGAATAATTTATGTTGATTTAAACTAAATGTATCAGATCAGTATCATTTATAATGAATTTTTTTGTTTCTTTAAATAATTATTATAACATTTCTTTTTTTCATATGCAGTTAGCGTCTGTAAACTTTACAATTTCTATTGTCAATACTTGGGAGATGTCTAGTGAAATTACAATATAGTATTTAACGGCATTTATAGTTAGTTATTATGATTGAAATAATTATATTATTCTAAAATAATATTGGTGTTGTCATTTTCTAATCTATTCGAGGGGAAAATGAAGACAAAATAATTTTTAGATGGTAAAACATTACGGCGACTTTTATAAAATTTGTGAGTATTTAAATTTATTTAATTTTAAAATGGTTTAGCCATTCTTTTATGTGAAATCCAAACTCACTGATGGTGTTTTAGTTACTTGAAATTCCCAGAATACGATTTTAAAAATTAATATCTCGCCTTAAAATATTTGATGACGTAAGAGTAATTCTAAAGAAATAAAGTTTATAAAGTGCATATTTAATTCCTGTTTAAATCTTATGCATAAAGAGTTTATTGTGACGGTGTTTCGTTTGAGAGCTCTGAATTTTGAAAGCAATTTTGAAGTGTTTTCCAGTTATCAAATACGTGAAAATTTGAAGATGTTGCATGAACCATAAAATATGGAAAAATACATTACAATAACAATATGTTTTACCTATAATATGTATAAAATTTTAAATATTATTTTTTATCACAAACTGTACAGTAAACTAAACAATTTCCTTTTCAATTTCAGAACAATGGGAGAAAGAGTTGGAGGCGGAGTTAAATGAGTACGAAGTCGTAGCGGAAAAGAGTGGCGATGACAAATGGGAAAAGGAGTGCGAAGATCTTCTTGCGGATGAAGTGGATCTCAAGTGAATTTGTTGTAATAACCACAACAATATCTTGTTCAATCCTCCTCTTACTTATTATCAACTATAATGTTACATTTATCTTCAATTATTAAGTCAATGAGAGAAAGATATTTAAATAATCTAAGACAACACTTTCGATTATTCCATTTTCATGTCTTCGGTTTTCGAGGACCTACTGCCTGTTTTTTATAACATTTGTCGTTTGGACGGGAAGTGTTCGGTTTTTAATCTTACTAACCAAATTTTTTTAAAGCATACTGCATTTAATGTCCTACCACTGCGTTCATTTAAATGTGCAGTTTTTTCAACTTATTATTGTATAAATAAAAACAATTTTCTCATAGCTTATAATATTATAAATAGGCCCATGTCAGCTTGTTGATATCAGTTCTTCATTTATTTTATTACATTTCGACAAAAGTCTACATACAGAATAAGGCGACACTAATTTAAATATTGTTCACTAATACATATTTTTAACACGATACATTTAATTGCTTTTCTTTCATACTTTTCATATAAGTTTTTGAATACTGACGTAGGAATTCATGTATTTTTTTTAACAATTTGTTATAGCTTCGATGGTGTTACGGTAGGAAATTGTGAAGGGTTGTTTTTTAATTTTACAATTTTTAAACTAATAATTACTATTATAGTAGTATCATGATATTAATTCGTAACTAGACGTGTTTCCGCGTGCATTTTATCGTCGTTAGAATACTAAGATTTGATAACATTAATAAAATAGGTAATATCTTTATTTATTGTTACTAAAAGTTCTTTTGTCAACCGAGATATGTACTTCCAAAATTCTTTATTGAATTTAAGCGTTCAAACATTTTAAAGTGTTCAAATTCTTTAAAATTGTAGATTTCACAAAAAGATAGAGGAAATTTTACGTTGCAATCTGTTGAGTATACTGTCATGATTATACCCAACTAATTTGTTGTATTATTAATTGAGGGTAGCGCGGATTTAAAGATCATCAATAAGCGCCATCTATTATCATTTTCTTAGAATATTTCAGAGCGAAAGTGTCTCTAGTGCGTGCGAAGTATTCGCAGTTCGCCCGGGTAGTTATAAAAAATGTGATCTTATTATTTTGTTAAATGTATTCCAGATTACTTTTAAGGTTCTTGCCAAATAATACGTGTAGCTTAGTTGTGTATATTAATTGTATATTATTGTACTATTGACTTCATTTAGATTACATCCTATAAAATTCTATTAAAAATAGGAATAATTTTAATATAAACATTGATAATTAAGGCAGCGGTTAAGATTTCTATCTACTGGTAGGCGACCAGACAGGCTAAATTGTAATACGAAATCATAATGTTTTTCTTGTAAACCTCACTTTATAAAATCCTGTTTTATTATTTGAAAAAAAAAAATAAGTTTTTTATATTCAAATATAGATCACGACGATTATATTAAAGTTAAACATAATAAAAATTTACACAAACATAAAACTTTACTGATTTTGTAAGTATAAACATGGGTTCCATATACTTTTACTTGCTCCTATTTATATATAGCGCGCTCATTAAACATACAGTTAATTCCCTCTATAACGATCTTTGTGGTTCCGCGTTACAGGAAAACACGTTATAGGTGCTGTATGATATTTTGCCTAGTTTTACTATTTTATTAAGGTTTTTAATACACAAATTTAATAAAATAATTTAATTTTGTAATAACACAATAATTATTGACACATGTGCAAAAGTACGCGACGAATTATTATGAAGTGTACAAGTCATGATAAATTTCACAGTACAGAAATATGCATGTGGATATTCCACGCGTTATATGGCACAATGCCCGTGTTTGATTTTGCGTTTACACGTTATAAGGGTACCGCGTTATACGGCAGATTACTCTAATTAAAAATGTGCACAACTACAATAATGGTATTAATTTCCCTTTATAAATTGATTAATTACACGTGGGTTGCAACGAGACGAGCGTACTTACCAAATGATTATACTTATTTATTTGTATATGCATATTCTTATTTATATGTATTATATTTTAGTTAGTATTGTTTAGATGCAATCTGATTTAAAATTCAATGCGTTCTTTAGCTCATTGTGATTATTTAGTTATCGCATTGAAAGTATTTGTACATATTTAATTTAGGTTTTGATAAAAAATTTAGTTTAAAAAAAAATTCGCATTTCATGTTTTGTACTTTAGTAAGTTTGTATTAGGTGTTATTAAATTATAAATTATTATATTATTTAGCCTTGTATTATATTCATGCTTTATTTAATTGCAATAAACATTCCTCGGACATAATTTTTATTTCATTTTCTGTTGAACTAAAATTAAGCTGGGTTGCGTGACATTAGCTGGTATAGTTAAGGTTAGTCCACGTAACATGAGTAACGCTTACTTTAACATAGACTGTGGAATGTGTTGCACCTTTGTATTCCTTGGTATAGTTTAAGTTGGTTAAGAAGTGACATATCATACAAGTTCTCGATTCAGTTATGTGTTTTTTGGTAAAAATAAATTTGAATGAGCGTATGTAATGTATATAAGCGAAATAATTTTATCATAATTTATTATCAAAAATAATATGCAACTATATATTTTTATAAATTTTTACGTCATTTCAACAAAAATATGTAAAGAATTGAAAAAATTACGGTTTTCAGCTCTCAGTTAGCCGTAACATTAGGGTTGCGAGGTGTAAACAGGTATACCTACCTATAATTATTGATTATTTACAGTTTTTTCGTTTTAATAAAAAAAATGACGTCTTATATTTACTATTTATGATAAACCATGATTGCCAGTTAAAAAAATGGCCATTTAAAATAAATTTTATCAAAAAACATATATTTCTAGAATTCAGAATAAAATGTTTTTTTAATAGTTTTGTTGTGCGCTGTGTCGTAGTTTCGGTTTAGACAGTCTTTGGTATTCGTTTTTCATATGTTGCAATAAATGTTTTTGAAGTAAACGTTGTTTTTAAAGTAACAGAATACATATTAACAGAAATTAGCAAAAGAAAACGACAATTCGTAACAAAAATTGTTAACAGTCACTTTTATTTTGAATGAATGACATGTCACATGACATTCAAACCAAAACAAACAAAAGAGTCCAATATATGTTAGAGCGAGACAGCGTTTGCCGCCATTATTTTTAGTACAATGCAAGCACAATGTCATACATTTTCAAGTTTATTAGAGTTGCGCCAGGCTGGTTCTTCCTATGTTGTTTGGATCTGTCATCCTCGATCGGTGTCAACAAGTTAGCTTCCGAGAAAATAAATGTTTTAAACTGGTAATATTGATAAAAAATACTTAATCTGTAATCCGAATCGTTAGTGTAGTTCGCGTAGTGTATGTAGTGTTTTTATCTACAAATAGCTTTTAGCGTTGTTCGAAATAATCGCAATACAAATATCACTGAGTGATAGCAGTGTCAAAAACATTTGAGTTATAGTGATAGAATTATTCACAACACAAGAACAACCACCAAAAGAAAAATTTAAGTTGAATGATTTGAGTTCAATAACAACACAACCTATGCAGAGCATATAACATTTTTGCATTTTTCCGGACACTATACTAGCGCTGTTTGTGCCACCGGAACTAATCCGAAAACGCGACACTGTTCTATTATTTTATTATTCTACTTCTACTCACTATTACCTTACACCGTTAGGGTTTCTGTCTGTGGTTGACAAACAGTCATTAGTAGGTAACTGTGGCATAACACTCGAGTGTCATTTAAGCAGTAAATATAGAAATACTTAAAAATGGAGGGACAATTTAAACTACTTTTTGACCAAATTAAAATTGAAATGGAAAAGCAAACAAATACTATATTTGAAAAAATGATTGAAAAATAAGAACCACTGATCGAGGACAACAAAATCTTAAAAAAATTAAATAGAAATATTGGAAAAGAAGATCGAGTATGATGCCTTACTAAAGTGAATGAAAACAACGATAACATGTATTTTTTCGTTCATGTTATCGTTGATTTCATTAGTAAACTGGCATAATGCATGTAAATAGCTTGGTGACATGTAATCATCGTCACTATCACTGTCAAGACATAATAGACATGGTTTTCTGCCCTTTTTCTATGTGGAACTTGTGATTACAATGTCGCTGCCACTTTACCATTAGCCCACGACTGAGCAACTGAACTGAGCATCCAGGTGCGACTGAACCGATTTGTTCGCACGAACAATGGTCCGATTGGGACAATGATGCAGAAATCGCGAGATCAACATAGAGCTATCGAGGCAGCGACCGCGACCGCGAGGCATCTTCAGCACGTTTTTACCCAAATAGGCGTCATTACTCTTCAAACAGAATTGCTGTCACTTAACTCATATTCACCTACCAGAAATAAAAACGAGCGCTACATAGCCGAACATGACGGCTTAGACTCATTTAATACCGACAAAACAAAGCGTACTAAAGAAGTATTCACTTGACGAATGGTCGCTGCATTGTATGTACAGCGTGGAGGAATCGAGTTGAAATTTTACATCAATTGAATTGAATCTTGAATCAAGCTTGTTGTAAATGAAAAATACAGCCGTTTTCCCACAATATTATTATACTAAGGTAAATTAAAAGTTTTAGCGTACTTTTCGACTGCCCAGAATTCATAAAATTTAGTTAGGCGAGTATGAGAGTTTTCAAGTCACAGCACAACGTAAGCATCAATCCCTAGCTGGGAAGATAGTTTTGATAGTAAAGTCATATCTATTATACAGCTTTTAGCTTTATTTCTTTATTGCACCAGTTCGGTAATAGACTGTCGCGGTGGAATCAAATCGCGCATTAAAAAAGGTACTAGTAGATATCGATGTGGCCGCTGATGGGGTCCCACCCTGTGCGTTCCGACGACGGGCACATTCCCGTCTGTCACACTAAGTCACACCAAAAAGTGCGGGCGGGTCGGGGTACAGCGGGGGAAGCAGCGCGGGGAAATAAAACTCCAATAATTCAGCGTGACAGCAGGCGGTGACGCGGTGGAGCTAAAGTACTTCTTCACTGGGTTCCCCAAGGGTGATCGGCCGGTTTCTTCTGATACTAATTATACCGATACCAAATATAAGACTTATCTACTAAATGTCTTGAGAAGTGTCGCTGACAGTACCTATGTATTTATTTTCTCATGTTATATATGTTACCATCACATCTTCCATTACAAATAAAAAAATGTTCTATGCATAAATTTTAATAAAAATTAATATCACAATATACCTTACAATAATTATTGTACAAATGCTTAGCTACTATATAAATATGGTATTTCCAAGTCAATTTAAGATAACCGGTTAACTCTTCTGTGTCATATTCAGTCAAATAAATAGTGTCTATCGGCCGTTTTCAATTATCTATCTATGCTGAGTTTAACTTACTAGAGGTAAACAAATCTATCCTATTACGCTTATTTACATTTCAATAACCTATCGACAAATAATAACATCATATAACTTACAACTTATATTGAGTATTGGTATTCGCTGCGCTCCAAGTAGATATTAATACACTACCTAAGAACAATAGCTTTTTAATTACGGCAACTATAAGATGCTTGTGTACGTGGCATCTTGACACACAATGGCATCTTTCAAATTTTGTAACATACGTTTAGTGTTATTTTACATTGAAATTAATAAAATACTAAATACTAAGTGGTGATATGTGTGTTTCTTGTACTATTATTTTTTTTACAAAGTTTTACTACGCAACCCAGCATTTTAGTTTCAACTATTAGCAAAGTTTAACAGAACATGTGAAACATCAACGTCACACACATTGTCACAGACTGGCTCGAGTATATCGAGCACTTGGGCGTAGTATTATTTGCCGCACTGTGCGACTACGTCTGCGGTATCTAGTTGGAGCACAGCGGAGACCAATTAATCTTAATCTATGCGTTACAAATTATTTTAGTATAGATAAATCCAATAATAAATTTATTTTTAAAAATGATTATTTTCTGCTGCACAAGTAGGTTTGTGTATTTGAGCTATAAAAATTGAATAGGTTATTGACTTTTTAATAATATGGTATTATAACAGAAGTTTACGTATGTCTTATAGATTAACAGCCGTTTTCAATAACGTATCTCTTGTTACAGATACCTATATTGCTATCACTGTGTAACGACAAGATCTTATCTATCCATAGTTATGTCCAATATAATTATATTATTAGTTTTAGTCCAATGCAATCTGTCAACACGTTATTGAAATATAAGTAAGCGTAAAAGGATAGATTTATCTACCATAGGTTATTGTAAAAAGCCGTTAATGTTAGCGAAGCTATGAACAAGAAGATTAAAGCTTTGTCGTACATGTCACAATTATTAGGATAGGTGCCTGCGTGGATCAACGCTAGTAGGGAAGCTGTTCTTCTTATTTGGGGCCGTATAAGTACTTTGATTATGGTAAGTAGGTATATAATACGTACTGAAGTTATCTATACACGTGCATATTTGTTTTTGTGGTGTTATTCATTGAATTAAATGTAGAAAAAAAGACGTGTCTCGGGGACTGCCGCGATAAAGCTATTGCATTATTGCAACATTTAAAAAAAGGTGATAAAAAAAATAAAGAAATTAAAAAAAATCAAGACGTACCCCAGGCTCGAACCTGGGACCTTCTGCACAAAAAGCATACATGATAACCGCTGTTCCACGGCAACTATAATGACCGTGGCGAAATATCTATGTACATCTAGTAAGTAAGTGTTAGGTTAGTTTCGTTACGGAATTTCTGGATTCGGTCTCGACGCTCAATGCCCGCGATAGAAGCTATGCAATAGCTTAAAAAATTCCCGATTTAACATTGCACATATCTTCTATGCTATATTATGATGCTTTATATGTTAAGATAAATAAAAGATATGCAATTCAATTGTCGCAGGATTACGATTCGTAAAAATGATGTGACCACAATAATTTTGTTATATTCTCTTTGTAAGAGGTTGTAGCCACATCTTTTATGGTTCATATCGCTTTATTTGCTCAAAACCTTCATTATGATACTTATTTAATTATCATTGTCTTTCTTATCATTCTTATCTATACTATCCATTAATGCGATACCTTTAGTCTCAGGCAAGAACAGGCATAGTAGACTGGCAGCAATAGGGGTAAAGCCAAATATAACAGTCGGAAGCCATGGTACAGCAGAGTTCGATATGAACGGCGCTATCATGGAACCCAACCTCATAAACGTAGAACAAGCACCTAACGACATATTTCTGACTACAGTTGGGAACAGTTCCGATGTAAAAACGTATATGGAAGTGGCAACCATAGCGATGCAGCTTACTCCCAACGTGCCAAGTGTGAGGGTCGTAGTATAGGTGTGGGGAACCACGCCTAACAGCAGCATACACAGACCTCCTAAAGTAAATGCTGTTGCTATGGGGATTCTTCTGCCGAAATACTTGATCAGGCATATTGATAATAGGTTTGCTGGAATCTGAAAACAAATGACACCAAGTTAGGAAGTAGTTTTCATGTATTGCAGATCATTATGTTGAGTGAATATAATTTAAACCGTATTAGCTTAAAGAGTCGATTATTATTATAATTTGGAAAATTACGAGTAAGATTAGTAAGTAGCAAATTGTTTATTGATTTTTATTTATTTATTTATATACCAGTGGGGGGCTCCTTCGTACAGGAAGCCGGCTAGATTATGGGTACCACAACGGCGCCTATTTCTGCCGTAAAGCAGTAATGTGTAAGCATTACTGTGTTTCGGTCTGAAGGGCGCCGTAGCTAGTGAAATTACTGGGCAAATGAGGCTTATCATCTTATGTCTCAAGGTGACGAGCGCAATTATTGTAGTGCCGCTCAGAATTATTTGGTTTTTAGAGAATCCTGAGCGGCACTGCATTGTAATAGTCATGGCGTATCAATTACCATCAGCTGAACGTCCTTCTCGTCTCGTCCCTTATTATCATAAAAAAATATATATTTTAAACGGTGGTATCTTCTTTTTTTCTAAAATAAATCAAATTAAAATGAGATCTTAAAAGGCATAAAAAGGCATTTATTTTCTCAAAATTGATTCTTTTTGATGTCATTTCTCATATTACTAGATACTACTACCGCTTCGGAAACAAATGGCGCTCTGAGAGAGAAGAAGCGGAGCAAGAAACTCTCCCAGCATTCTTTTTTTTGCGCTCTTTTCAATAAAAATATACAATATTGTACAGTTGCTATAAAATAATCACAATCTAGTCCCAGGCTGTTCGATCATTTAGATATTCAGCAGTGGAGTAATA
This sequence comes from Leptidea sinapis, assembly GCF_905404315.1. Taxonomy (NCBI): domain Eukaryota; kingdom Metazoa; phylum Arthropoda; class Insecta; order Lepidoptera; family Pieridae; genus Leptidea; species Leptidea sinapis. The sequence continues at coordinate 6,552,170 of NC_066300.1, read as the reverse complement.
GGATTTACGACAGAGCCATTTTTTTTATAAAACATTTAAATTTATTTATAGATAATGCCTGAACAGTGGCTGGGACTTTATTGTAGAAGTGTATACATTTACCCATAAAGCTATTATGTATCTTATGAAGCCTACTAGAATTAGTTACAAGCAATCCCTTATTTCTAGTGTTATAATAATAAAAATCACTATTAAGAGCAAAAAGGTGACGATTTTTGTGAACATATATTAAATTTTCATAAATGTACTGACAATGAACTGTCATAATATTTATTTCTTTAAATTTTTCTTTGAGAGACTGTCTATAACCAAGCTGATATATAGCACGAACAGCTCTCTTTTGCAGTGCAAACACTATATCAATGTCAGCAGCATGACCCCATAGTAATATACCGTACGTCATGATGCTGTGAAAATAACTAAAGTACACTAATCTAGCGGTCGCAACATTCGTGTACTCTCTAATCTTTCTAACTGCATATGCCGCAGAGCTGAGTCTATCTGCTAGATGGGTAATATGTGGACCCCACTGAAGCTTTTTATCTTACGTGATACCCAAGAAGACCGTAGTGTCCACAAGTTCCAATCTCTGGTCATTTATAAGTACGTTGGTTTGTACCTCCGCTGTGTTTGGTGTAATGAACCGTAAACACTTTGTTTTTTTACTGTTTAAGTACAGATTATTCGTCTCAAACCAACGCACTATCTTTGAGAGTGCATTGCTTACCTCGTCATCAATATCCGCACGTCGCTTCACTTTAAAAATAAGTAAAGTATCATCAGCAAATAATACAGTCTCATGGCTATCATCTACCACAAACGGTAGATCGTTAATATATATAAGAAACAAGAAAGGACCGAGAATAGAACGCTGTGGAACACCTATTCCCACCCGGGTTTACCCGAAGACCGTTTGCCATTTACATCGACTATCTGAACTCTTTCGCTTAAATATGATTTAATAATTAAAACTATGTTTGTTGTTTACTGTAACCGTTACTGGAGTAAAAATCCTGTCAAATTTCTCACAGAAGGAATTGAAGACTAAGTTATAGTGAAAATTAGCAGTTTCACCACAGTGTAAAAATGGTATCGTATTTACCAAATTATTTCTAAACCTCTCAAGACGGCTACCCGTAACTGGTATAATCGTCACCTTTTTTGGTCTGACATTGTCCAATCTTGTATTTACTTTTATAAGTTGCCCACTATGGTCGGACTGAAGATTATTAATTATGAGTTTACTAGTAATAGAAACATCTGTAAAAATATTATCTAAACAGGTTGCTGTTGTAGAAGTGATTCTAGTAGGTTCCCAAAATACATTGAACAAATTAAAACTTTGAAATAAATTTTTAAGGCTAACAACAATTGGCCGAAGGTTCAACCAAGTTTATATTAAAAACTCCACACACTATAATTGACTTGCTAGTTTTGCTAAATTTTGATAGTACCTCCTCCATTCTATGCTCGATGCATATTTTATGCAGTGGGGGGGCGGTATACACTTACAATAATAAATTGCTCTAGTTCTATACAAGCTATCTCAATTAGTTGTTCTATAGAGAGATTAACAATATCTCTTCTATTTTTACATTTTAATCTATTATTAATAATAATTAGGGAACCTCCATGTATTGCCCTACTTCTACAAAACGAACTGACTACTTTATGTTCTCTAAAACTAAACTGGAGCTGCTAAAGCTAAACTTACGCCAATGTTCTGTAATACATAATATATCTATATTACAGCAGCTCAAAAACAGTTCAATTTCTAATTCCTTACTTGAGATACCTTGTATATTCTGGTGAACAATATTTATGAGCTTTATATTTAGTGAATGTTGCCTATTTTGTATGATATTGCAAGAGTTGTCCTCCCTTGTCTAATAACTTAATTTAAATTAATTGAAGAAAAATCTTCATTCATCTTCATCTTCATTCTTATCCAGTTATGTCAAAAACTACTATTACTTTAATACCTTAAATAAATAAATAAATAAAATTGCCAGTTTAAAAAAGTACTATTATATCTATGTCTAATTGTTCCCCCGTCCAACTTATTAATGTCAAAACTTAAATTTACCAAATCAGTAGATACCACCATTTCGCATAATTCCATTTCGTTTAGTTGTACTTTTTTGAAATAATATTTACAGCTTCATCACTTTACAAATTATTTTTATTACAATCTATGCGAATTCAAGACTCAAACGTGACTGAACATGACTTACACAAGTTAGTTAAAAAATATAAATTTGTAAAAACAAATACAAGAGTTATTTAGTCCAGTTGATGCATGAATTCACACGCATTGTAAAATAAATAAAAGTAACATTACACAAATATTAATACAACTATAAATATATAAATGTTTAAGTTAACATCATGAATCCACTACAATTAGGGCCTATTCACGAGTATAACGCATAAACCAACCATCGCGTCCCTCGACCATAGTTTTTAGGAAGGAAACGACCCGCCCCAAGATGCCGCCACAAGCGAACATAACGAAACCTGCCATAAGAACTTAATCAAACAAATAAATATAATCGTTATTTTGGCGTACCAGTAAAATAAATCTATATAATAATAAAGTTATTGCAGCTAAAAAATGTGTAATAAACAAAAGTAAACTTATCAAAACTAAATATATTACAGCTTAAAATTAAAATGAAACTTAAACATAATAGAAATAAAAGAAGCTCAAACATCAGCTGCAAATAGGCACAAGCTTGGCATATGCTGATACACATCATGTATGTCCAGCGCCGATCTTCCGCTTGAGCCATTCTGTGACCCTGAAGCTGTCCATTGGGACAGCTTCTACGTATTGACGTATGTACGCTATGATTTTTAAATTTGTTGTGAATTATACGTTTTGATTTGCGACTTTCTCGGTGTAACCAGTATCGAACCGATGGTTGCTTGCTCTGTGGTCTTCAAGCGTCCTCAAGCGTCAACCAACTGTCTAGGTGACAGATGACACTGTCAACTGTCAAAATAATTACAGGACTTCTAGAGCCACATTTTGGCCACATTATATCAACAAACAATTGTCAACTAATATGTTATTCATTTTATATTGTGCATTAGGCTTACAATTTTGAACTAAAAAATACCTACGACATTATTTTGCAGTGTAATACAATCAAAACCAAAATGATAATAAAAATACTAGCACCATACAAAGAATAAGTACCTACCTACTAGATAAATAGATTATTAAAATGAACTATGATTAGAGATAGACGAAAATAGATAATTAGTTTGGTTGCCAATCGATTCACTTATTAATTTAAGAGGGAAGATAGTATAGTACTAAAGAGACAAGAGCAATCTGAATCTAACATATTACACTCATATCTTGAGCCAAGTTCTCTTGTGCTCTTTGCTCCTGTAAAAGAAATTGTCTTAATTACGTTTTAAATAAGGGTAGACTTTTTAAATTTCTAATAGGCGTTGGGATGTTATTCCAACATTTGGTTGCCGAGTAACGAAAGCTCCCTCTAAATGACGCCGATCGATGCTTCTCAATAACCATCTGAACAGAACACTGCCGTGACCCACACGACCTAAGACTAGCCGTTCTTGATAGTTTGTCATAAAGGTATTTTGGCTTCTCGAACATCAATACACCAAAAAGGAGACAAGCTAAATGAAGTTTTCGCCGATGTTTCATTTTTAACATTGAATGCTCATTCAAGAAAAGGGCGACATGGTCTCTATGCTTTATATTGAAACAAAAACGAGCACATGCATTCTGGACTCTCTGAATCAGTTTTTTAGTTACAGACACTAAACGTGGGCCAAAGACAACATCTGTATAATTCAGCTTTGAGAGAACTAGACTTTCAACAAGACAGATACGCATCTCCTTTGACAGATAAGGTCTCATCCTGTATAATACTTTCAGCCTGTAAAAAGAGTTACTGACTAGGCTAGTGATGTGATCATGGAATCTCAGTTTGCTGTCGAAAAGAAGACCATGATTACGTGCTACAATTGTACGTTCAATGGGTTCACCCATCAAGATAATGTCATGTGAAAACTTTAAACGGCTCAGCTGTTTGTTGGTGCCACAAATTATGTATTTTGATTTCACCGGATTAAGACATAGACTGTTTTTCTGGGCCAACAACATAATACTATTAAGGTCATCATTAAGCAACTGGACCGCATTATCTATTTCACTTGGCTTACAAGATATATATATTTGGGTGTCATCAGCATAAAAGTGGTATTTGCAATGTCTGATATGGCTTTTGATGTCTGCTGTGTATAAAATAAATAATATGGGGCCCAAAATAGAACGTTGCTGTACTCCTTCTACAACCGGTAAAGTGTCAGATGTCAAGGAGGAGGAACTGTTGTGGGACAGCTGTACACATTAGTGACGCTCACATAGGTAGCTATGATATGATATGAAAGAGCTGACGATTATGGCGCGTCAACCGCTCGTTGACGTATACCCGCTGAGGTGCACCAGCCACCCCGAGATCGGTGCTGGAGAGCGTGCGGCGGACTCGCGCCACGCGCAGCAGTTCGTCGCGTAGCTGGCGGCGAGTTAGCCGTACCACTATGCGCCGCGACCGCTTTGGCTAGTCCACAGCGATCTCGCTACCCATCACGTTGCGACCAACACGTTCAGCGAACACGATATCAGCAGGCGCCAGGGTCACTCCCAGCTTTGAGGCCAGGACGGTGATTGTGTGAACTGTGTTCTCTCCTGCAGGCTCCGGAATGTTACCGATATCTAAGTCGGTCAATAAGGCCTCCTGGTCTCTGTCGTTGAGCTCCCCCTTTAACTGCTCTACCGCCTTCTCCAGCTTCACCACCTTCTCCAACGACACGGAACCCTGCTCAACTGCATCAAGTCTACGCTCCACGGAGTGGAGGCGCTCATTTAAACCTAACAGAGTACACCGGAGTTCAGACATCTCTTTGCGATGTTTGCGAAGCTCTGCCATATAGTCCGCAAGCTCGCGTCGCATATCTCTAATCTCCGAGCTCATGTCAGTAGTAGTGGGTTGTGATTAAGTGCTAGGAGTACTGCTGCATATTCCTCTTATAGGGGATATGCTGTTGTCACCCTTCTTGGTCCTCCTTTTGCAATCTGGGCAAACCCAGTCTTTTATAATAGTGGCCGTATCCGGTCCACCCACGCACCCCTTATGGTAAAGACTGGGGCAGATGGTACAACTAGCGGCTTCTATCGAGGAGAGGAATTTGCCACACGCTCCGCACTTGCTCATAGTCGTTTTGTTGACCGATGATACGTTGGCGCTGTCGTAGCAAACAATATTTGTCGGTACCCACATTTAAATACAATTGTAACTTACAATCTTACTTATTAATTCTGTATTATCACTGTTGCAAAAAGGCGGAAAGAGCTAATAATATTCACACACACGAGTTACACCTCTGCGAACAAAATCGTTTTACAATTTGATCAATATTCGCGCGAAAATAATTATTTAATATAAAATTCTGACGAGCGTAACTACTACCACAACACGATCCGATCAAAGCCAAATCTCTCAGAGCCAAATCTATGTTCGTAATTGATTTAAAGTTTTTATTTATTTGATTGTATTACAACAAACGGAAATAAATAGCCTTAAATAGTTTACGTATAAATTATATACTAAAAAAAACACCACCTGAAAATCAAAACCACTACACTTGCTTCGAGTTTATTTTTTAAATAAAACGTGACTCGTTATTAATGGTAATTATATCAACTCCACAGGGATCTATAGCAAAAACATTGTTGCATTGTTTCGCGGCTCGAATCTAATTATTTTTTAGCCTTGAATGCTTTTTAAAACAAAACTTCGATAGACTTAACCTGTACCGAAACACCGGAACAGTTACTTGTAAAATAGCAAGGCTATGTGACTAGATTATCACTATGTTCAAATATTTAACTATTATATAATTTTTTTTATATAATAGTTATTTTTTATATAATAGCTATTTATTTAAATTTTACAAATTCAAATTCAAATATTTTTATTCAAAATAGGATTCAAAATCACTTATTGAATGTGAAAAACTTCCGCCCATTCAAAATAAACTGCCTCAGACTTGAGAACAACGGGGGCAAGAAACTCAGCGGACTTTTGTTTTAATAAAAATATTGATTAGGTACAATATAATATCGTATAATAAACATTTATAATTAAAGAGCCCGTTCGCTTTATTCCAAGCCTGTGGTATCATTAAGTAAATCGTTTATGCTATAGTAACCTTTCCCACACAAACGTTTTTTAACAATTCTTTGAAATTTCGTAACACATTTCTTTTATACATTTTCTGGAATCATCAAGTATATATCTGGGATCATAAGCATCGCCCAAAAGATCTAGTAGCTCGACTTAATCGAGTAGTAGGCATAATAAGTTTTGTTTATTCTGCGTATTAACATTACGATTGTCACAGCTTCTACACTGGCCTTCAAAAGTAAGTATCACACTTTTAAAATTGGGATAGCGTTTTAAGTTCACAAGATATACTTTCGAAATAAAAAGGACTCCAAAGAGAATTTAATTTTGTACATAAAAACTTTATAGTCGGTAATCTTCTTTTAAGAATTGGCTGAAAAAACACTTTAAAAACAAAACCATTCCTTTTTCAAAGTGGACGTTTCCGAATTACAATTTTACCATTCACATTTTTCTTTCTGTTTTAAATTTTTTTCAAGATCGATGGGTCTTGTTTTAAAAATTTATGCTAAAAAGCACATAACATTTATTTATCATGCCTCTTTCAGTTGAAGAATGTGTTAGGATCATGGCTTTTCTGGAACTAGGCATCAGTATGCGTCGCACTGCAAGAATGGTGGGTGTGACGGTACGAACGGTCCAGAAGGTAAAGCGAAGGTACGAAGAGACTGGACACCATCTGAGGAGACCTTGTAATGGCAGACCCAGGTGTACCAGTGCCCGAGAAGATCGTTATATTATTTCCACTGTGTTAGGAAATCGCCACCAAAATGCAGTTGAAGTCCAGCAACAGCTACTTCAGACCCGGAGGGACTACATTAGTGACAGTACAGTGAGAAGAAGACTTGCTGAAGCCCCGAAGACCAGCGAGTGGCCCGAAACTCGAGAGACAGCATTGAGTAGCCAGACTGCGATACGCCCGTGAACACAGGCAGTGGGATGAAGAAGAATGGCCAAGAATTTTGTTTGCAGATGAGCCTCGATTCTCCCTTTACACTTCTGATGGAAGGCGAAGTGTTTACAGGCGACCTGGTGAGCGATACGTTCAAGCCTGCATCTCAGAAAGAGTCCAATACGGTGGAGGCAGTGTACATGTATGGGCTGGCATATCTTCAGAAGGTCGCACAGAGCTAGTAGCCATAGAAAATGGCACCCTCACTGGGCAAAGATATGCTCAAGAGATTCTCAATGAGTATGCAGGTCGTATTTAGCAAATATGGGTGATGGATCGATGCTGATGCATGATAATGCCCGGCCACACACGGCTCATATCGTACAAGAGTATATTCAGGAGGTCGGTATCAGCGTGATGGCTTGGCCATCAAGAAGTCCTGATCTCAACCCGATTGAACACGCCTGGGAAGAGCTTGGGAGGCTAGTCAGAAATCGCAGACCACCACCTACTACCCTCAGAGCTCTAAAGCAGGCCCTGGTAGAAGAATGGGAGAATATTCCCCAACATCGGCTCCGAAACCTAGTGTTCAGTATGCCAAACCGGCTCGAAGCTGTAATCAGAGCTCGAGGAGGCAATACCAGTTATTGAAAATTAAATAACATGTAATACATTTTAGTTGATTTTTTTACACTAAACAAAAAAAGTCTATTTTCATTGTTTTATCTTTTTTAAGTTAAAAATTTTACTAATGTATAATTTTAGTTTCTAAGAATTAAAGCCTATAAAATTTGCAACAAAACGTTTTTAATCTTAAGTCTCTACCTTCTATAGTTAAGAAAAAAAAATAATTTGAAAAGTGTGATACTTACTTTTGCAGGCCAGTGTAGTATTTCCTCAATGTGCTTATAAACATATAGAACATTATCAAGAATATATTGCGATTCAGGTGCTGTTACAAATAAAAAAAAAATAACAGATATACGGAATTTTCTAGTACTTACTTGTGTTGCCATTGGCAAAATCTAATAACTGCAACTTAAGCAGCTTTATGAATGAACACAGAGATTTTAAATTTTGCCTTTGTAAGGATTTACAATAAATTTTTAGTTTGTTCAAGACATTGAAAAATGTGTATATTATTAGTAAAACTTCTAAAAATATGAGTACTAAAGATTTTACGGCACGTAACAAATTGCGATTGTTATATAAAAAAAAGGGTTAGTCTTTAATTTTTGTTAGCAACACAAAACCTATTAATTTATCAATAAAATTGGGGTGTCTGTTTGTAATATTTAAATAACCGTTTTTTACTATATGTACATGAATATATACGGTACATACACCAAAATAACATTTTTTACAATTTTTGTTTGTCTGTCTGTCTTAGTTTCCTGTCCTGTCCTGTCTGTTTGTTCCGGCTAATCTCTGAAATGGCTGGATCGTTTTTAACGGGACTTTTATTGTCAGGTAGCTGATATACATATAAATAATATTGGAGTGTCTGTTAACCTCCTCTCATCTTCTTACAGAGTTAAGGAGTAAATGTCCCGACTCCCGGAACTCTATCTTCATTATTTATATTTTAAATCTAACGCTAAAAATAGTGCTCCTCGCGCCAACAACAATAGATCGAATATCCATCGTTTCTAATTTTTAATAAAATATCTATCGATCCCTTTAATATGTTTTAATTATAGAAGGTTTTAGTATTTATTTATTTTATTTATATTAGTTTTGGTGATTTCTTGTCTGGAAACAATTTTTTTTTTGACTAAGAAATACCTATTGAGATTTGATCAGTCAATGACATTTCATTACTTATGTCAATTCTTACAATGATCGAATGAATCAATGAGGATACTTTATGTTGCAAAATAACGTTAGCCGGGTCAAATACTAGTTTTTTTTTTTATAAATTACAAATGCTCCATTTGATAATGAGCGATTATGATAAACTTGAATCGCGTAATGTTGAGATGTTATAAAGATTAGCATTTTTTTTTATATATTTATTACGTTCGATAAAGTCCTTAAATTACATAACTAAATGTTTTTAGAGGTTATTTCAAATCCAACAGCGTATATTTTAGGAGCTTTATTTCTATTTATAACGTTTTTGTACTTATTGAGTTTATTTGTCAGATATCGCTTGTCGCGTGTATTAGGTTCTACAGTTCTGCAAAGTTACATCTAGTACCTATATTTGAATATTTTTATGTAATATTTTCACCTGTATAGCCCCTGCAGCCGCCACGGTCACAAACGGGTCAGGGCTGGTCTGACTGATGAACTGGTTCACGCCGTAGAAGGTGAGTCCCACCACCATCCACATGATGCAGCAGCAGATTGTCTTCACCCGCAATGTGGGGTGCATCAGATCACTGTAGTTCGCGCGCGCTTCATCTGATTTTGCGCGTATCTCCTCCGCCATTTTATTTAGGGTCTCTCCGATTTTTGTTGTTGGCAAGCCATTACTGAAACGAATAAATATTAAACTAGTTATTTTTTCATTGCAGCATCACAAATAACCTCTTCCTTAATAAGGAGGATTTCATTATTTTAATTCACAATACTATTTACCTTATAAATTATTTTAGTTTTAACTGTTAATCATATCTTAGTAGTTCAAAGAATAAGTATATGTAAGTAACAGAATTCATTACGTATTGGCCTTAGAATTGTTGTCTAGCCGATAAATTGTAATATACTTAAAAATTTGCTCAAGTATGTGGGTTCGACTTGATAATTTACATGGGAACACTTAATTAAAATAAAACACAATCTAATTTTTGCTTTGACAAATGGAATTGAATCAATGAAGGTCTGTTAGGTTAAGTAAAAAAGAGCCTCGAATAAGGCTTAGATATTAGTCCATAGAATGAATACCAGATAATATATTTTGTGAAAAGTGCTTACAACTCAGCTGCTTTTTTCACAATCTTCGCTGCTTCATCAGTTTTGCCAACACTCAATAGCCATCTAGGTGATTCCGTCAGCACAAAGAAGTACATCAAATATATTAACGGTGGCACAGCCATGGCTAGACTGTAGCTATCCCAACTCCTCAGATAGAACGCGAACAACGGGACAGTCATATGACCTATTATAAATGGTATCTGGAACAAGCACCCCAGTAATTCCCTGTAGCGTATACCAATCGTTTCCATCACAATCACAAAAGAGATGACCATGGTTCCTGAAGTTGCTACTCCCAAGAAGAATCGAAGGACTGTAAACGTTATGTAGTCGGGTGCGAAGGGAATCGCGAATCCAAACAAGATTAGTGAGGTTATTGAGACAAGGAATGTGTTTTTCCTGCCGTATCTGAAAGGAAAACATGTATCATTAATTTGATGTGAAGGCTGAGCATATTGTGTGAGGATAATCTCAATTACAATAGTAGTAGTACTTTCAAAAATATAAAACAATTTGCTCTGTGTTTCTTCCGGAAATACTTCATATACGCGTAGACCACTATTGATTGCATTTAAAAACAGTTTCAATGTACAATGTTTTTGTACACTAACTATCTAATTAGTCAGAATTTGGACCAACTAAATTTTTTTAAATGAAAATAAGCGACGACATGAACAAGATGTTCACCTGATGGTAACTGAAACGTTCCTCTGAGTGGAATCGCGATTATTAATCTCTTCACTTTGACACATAAGATGTTATGTCTCATTAGCCCAGTAAATTTACTAACACTGGTGCCCTTCAAACTGAAACACAAGAAGGCTTGCACAATACTGCTTATCGTCTTGAGCTTCGAAAACCGGAACAAAGTTGTATCCGAAAATGGTGGCGTTTACTGTTAAAAAGTCTCCCTTTGTTGTATCCCCGATGCAATGAACCGCCAATATCCCCGGTGAACAGGGCGGCTCTTTTTTTACTTTCCATTAGGTGTTAGGTTACCCATTTTTCGCCTCTATTTTAAAAATGTGTCACATTGACAGCGCCCGAAAGATTGCTAACAAAGCTAACGTCAACCCTATTACTTAGACCTTTGAGTCAGCGGGCTGTATAAACCACAAGACTTAGATCGTTTATACGTCTAGATAGTCTATTCCAGCTGTGAAAGTCGAAAAAATTTAGTGTAGAACTAACCTCTATGTTGAACAATGCACGCACACTAAAACAAAGTGTCATACAAATCGCGAGTGTACAACGTAGCTAAACACGCACTAAACATGGCCTGTTTTTATCGATTGTCTAACAGCAAGACTGTCTATCTAGACGCATTAACTATTTAAGCCGCAAGAGTAAGACAGTTGAAAACACAATCGATAAAAATCAAAAGGCTCCTATTAAAATTCTAATACTTTTCTTTAAAAAAAGATATCTAAATAACCTTAAATTAGATTAAGGTAGAGTAATATAGTGACACTAACTCGCATTTTAATTGTATTCTTTAAAAAAAATAACTTACCGATCTGATAAGAATCCAAACACGATACTGCCGAGCAAGATACCGAATTGTAAAACCATTTGTGTGAAGCTTGCCAGCCATGCGCGTTCGCAAACTAGATCCCACTCCGAAATTATGGTGTTGTCAAACGGTGATAAATTGTAAGAATATTTTGAGCAATTCTTATAGCAAGTCGAATTTGCAACTGTCGGTCCTTCGAGCTGTTTAAATGTATTTGAATTTTCATTTAAAATTGCAGTATTTCCCGTAAGATCCGTGAGTGTTGTATTTTTGAATTCGCTGCACCAAAATGTAAACTGTGGTGTCAGGAATAATATTGCCATTTGCACCCATCCTGAGGACAATTTCACCAGAGAAACTGTTGAGAACACTATGAATTGCCAGCGTCCAAATTGTCCAATCAATTTAGCGATACCATCTTCTGTTTTAGGGCTAGATACTTCTGTAGACAGCATTTTTACCATGTTGAGTATTGATCCAAAGTTTTATATCTGTAGTAAAAGAGAAATTAAACGTTGTTACATAATATTTCTTTTTACTAGAATACTGCACTTATAAGAGATCATATAAGAATTTATAATTTACTGGCTGTATATTATGTATCTAATATGTCTTAATAATTCTTTTATATGCTTTGTAATGGCATGCGATTAAATCTTAAAGCAAAGATTAAAATTTTAAGAAGCCAGTTATCAGCATTGGCTTAGAAGTTAAACAGTTGTATTTATCTACGCTTAAAAACGTTATTAGTGACAAGGCCGTACTCAACAAAATTAAATAATATTAAACCAATCAAGATTGTAAAAAATAGTGGGTGTATTGAAGACTTAAATACAATTTAATTCGCGAGTCATTCTAAGTACATTTCTATCGATTTACTAGAATTGACTTGTCTAAAGTTAGCGAGGAGAACTTTTAAAAAATGTATAAAAGGCACACTGGTTCCGTTACCTTCAATAATTTCATGAAATTTAACCACTTCACTTTTAGTCACAATTCGAAATATCTACTTCAACTCATGACACTTTCACGTGTTCGAAGCACTCATGTATTTTACATGCAGATTAATTTTATCAGGAGGATAGAACACCCACTTAACTTATTGTAATATTTAAAGAATTTACTTTAGAACGAATTGGGAAGGTGATATGAAAATCACTACTTATCTAGACTTTATTTTCTTTGATAGAATTGGTAGACTATTTTTGTTAAAGTCATGTTAAGGGTATTCCAAAGGCTGTTCGTATGTTGGAAAAAGTTATTTGAGATCGAATATTTACGGATCAATATAAAAACGTTCGTGTTTTTAATTTTATTCTGATTTGTGCTTAATTATTTTGATTGAAATTCTGAAATTTTCTAATAACGAAACATTAATATTACGAACACCATAATATTTATGCAAACTAATATATAAAAATCTCATGTTGGTTACCAAACGGCTGAACCAATTTGTATGAAATTTTGTGTGCATATCGGGTAGGTCTGAGAATCGGCCAACATCTATTTTTCATACCCCTAAATGATAAGGGTGACCCAGTCCTAAATATACGTGGGTAACACTGAAAATGTTTAGAACTGGCCAGTTAGAAACATTGGTAATGAAAACTTTTTGAATTTCTATTTTAGAACTCTTTGGTAACCTAATATAGTATATTGCATTCATTTGTCATTTGTTTTTGTGAATTGGCGGCAAATCTAAAACTCTTGTTAAACGTGAAAATGAACCTAACGCGAGAAAATTTTCGATCAATGATTTACTATGACTTTCGTTGTGGGCTTACTCAACAACAAATCTATGATAGGCTGCGATTAGCATTTCTTAATGAAGCCCCATCTCGTGCCACTATTTACAATTGGTTTAACGAGTTTATGCGTGGACGCAGACTACTGAAGATAACATCAGTGCTGTGGGACGCATGATAGAGGAACATAAGAGTGACCTATCAGCAGATACGGGCAAGCCTAGGCATTGGTATGAGCCAAGTTCAAAAAATATTACACGAACATTTAGGCGTCAGGAAGCTTTGTACCAGATGGATTCCCCATACTTTAACCGACGACCAGAAACACCTTCGCATGGACTGGAGTCGCCAAATGTTAGATAAGTTCAACGGCGGTGACTCAAATGCTTTATTTGACATCGTCACAGGTGATGAAAGCTGGATATATTGCTACGAACCCGAAACCAAAAGACAATCAGCTCAGTGGTTGTTTCCTTTCGAGGATCGACCAACTAAGGTAAAGAAAGGAAGAAGTCAAGGAAAAAAGATGATTGCCCCATTCTTTGGTCGGAAAGGTCATATCGCGGCAGTTGTACTAGAAGATGGAAGGACAGTTACTGCAGACTGGTATGTCAATCGCTGTTTGCCTGTTGTCTTGCAAAAATTCGACAGCAGCGCCCTCGAAGCAGGATCCTTCTTCACCACGACAATGCTTCAGCGCACTCCGCAAAACGGACTGTTGAATAGTTGACTATGGCAGGTGTCGAGATAATGAGTCATCCGCCCCATACAGTCTTGACCTGGCTCCCTGCGACTTTTATTTATTCTCAAGAAATAAAGATAAAATTCGAGGTATTTGCTTGCGTACGAAATGCCATAGAGATAAGGAAGAATGGGCCCACTGCTTTTCTCAGTGGTTCCATTGAATGCGACGATGTGTAGTGTGAGAGGAACGGAGATTTCTTCGAAAAACAATAAAAGTATTGGCAACTTTCTACATTAAGCCTTTGTTCATTTTCTAAACATTTTCAGTGTTAATAATATATAGTGTTATAATAATAATAATATAGATACCTAGGTATATATATTATTATTATTTTTAGCATTGTTATTATTCAGCATTGAAAAATACATACTACTTCAAATTTTCGTCCTTCTACAATCTACAACTATTTATTATATTATATTTATATTTTGTATCGCGATTTTTATATTATTCTGTTCCATCCAATAATCCGATATGGGGTTGCAAGATTGCAATCGAATACAATGATTGTATTCGATTGCATCTATTTTTGTACCCCAAAAATTTGAATTATTGATTTTTTTAAATTTTTTTATGGCATTACAACGTTTGCTGGGTCAACCAGTATATGCAAAAAAATGAATGTCTACGTAAATTGATACTCATATGTTCACTCGCTGAGTGGTATAAAACGCAAACTGTACTCTTTCATTGGGCTGTCTTACCTTAAGATTAGCATAGTTTCAGCTGTTAAAAAATGAAATTAAAGATTATGCTAAGCTTATACTCAGCTAAGCTTTAAAGTCTGAGCAAACTCTATGTACGCTCTATAGATCTCAGCTGAACTCCTAACCGTGCGGTTTTGCTTTTAGTGCATTCTGCAGGTAACTAACAAATCTTAGCGGAATTAACACTTAAGATAACTAACATAATATTTATATATGCAAGTTATTAGCAACATAATAAATCAGAGATTTGAATTTTTTTTTGAAGTCTATATAATAATACGTAAAGCGAAAACTTTGTACCCTTTTTTAAAAAAAATGCGCAAACGGATGTATGTGAAATTTAACACAGTTAAAGTTTATATGGAGAAGAAGTGCATAAAGCTATTTTCTTATATAAAATGTCTTATAAAAACATTAAATTAATTATTAAAATAAATATTACACACACAACTGCTTGTATGTCACACAATACATTATAGAGGTAGAGTATTTCACAACTAAACCCTTACAAAGTTCAAACTTCAAACAACTAGTCCGGAGACCGCTATATTATTTCCATCTCACTAGAACTCCTTGCCAGTAATATCAAATATGAGCAATAAAACCTATCAAAGTTTCTAACAGTAAATTATACGCCGTTTGTAACAAGTTACACAACGGTATTTTGCAATAATTATATTATATCATATACATAATCTTACGCTAGAGACTCCAGTTGAACTTGGAAGTTATGTTTAATTCTTACCCGTATAATATTACGTTACTGTTTAATATAAATCCTCGTGTTTGTGAAAGCTGGGTGTGTCGATGAAGTACAGTTAATTTGAGAAGGAAATTGTTGTGACAGCTGTTACTGTAAAGGAAATGTTGAGATAGTCAAGTTGAAACGAAATGACTTCAAACCTATCCAGGTACCTTCACTCGCTACGCGTGACTTTGAGCGGCATAGCTTCGTCTAGAACAAGAGAACCCCAGCGGGCAGATAGGTAGCACGTACAAATAATAGTCTTTTATTAATATTAGGTATAAGATTTGCATAAAACGTGTATTAAATTAAATCTTTCGAAAGTTATTTTAAACAATCAAACTTAGCATCATTTCTTCATAATTTATATTTCCAACATAAATAGAATAATATTGGTTCATTCAATTCGTTTCATAAAAATTGTTTATGTTAAGTTTTACCATTCCATTTGAATGTCCTGCATCCGGCTCCCGCCGTCGGTGGTGCAGTGCGCCGCATGAGATGGACGAATATTATCAACGAAAATGTCATGCGAGCGTACTATGGGGCGACAGAAAGGGAAACCTCACTGCTTATCATTCCCGAATGCTTTCTCTGTTTCAGATCCTTGAACCAGGAATGACCGTTACCACACAACTACTGTCTGATCAAGTGCGCTTTTAATAAACGCAACAACGTGTTGGATGATGTTACGCTTGATCGACTACGCTCTGAGGTGACGGACAGTCTCTACACCACTGATCATTTTTAATAAAAATTATTCAAATTTTTATCAATATATTATGGACAATGGCTCCAAAGCCAATCAATATAGACAATTAGATAGAACAATAATTTTATTTGTATACATGATTCGATATTCACTATTTCGAAAGGATATTACAGAAGTAAGATATTGATTTATAACATAGTAAATCACTTTATCACTAAGAGTTAACGTATAATTTACATTACGTTCGTAATATAAACATTCAAAAACCAGTACAAGGCAGTTTTAAACCGGTTCGATCAAAATGGATATTTTACTCCATCACTTTATATCGATGTCACATTATATTATAGTAAGTATGAGTAATATAAGTATGTATATACATACATACCAATCATACTCTCTCTTATTAATAATCGCAGTATAAAGTTACTAAAAGTTTAAAATTACATATCCCTGTCATATAATTCTGTAGTAAAAAAGATAATCTTTCCTTTTTTATATGATAATAAGGGACGAGACGAGCAGGACTTTCAGCTGATGGTAATTGATACGCCTTGTCCATTACAAAGCAGTGCCGCTAAGGATTCTTGCAAAACCCCAAAAATCTGAGTCGCACTACAATTTCGCTCGTCTCCTTGAGACTCATTTGCGCAGTAAATTCACTAGCTACGGCGCCCTTCAGTCCGAAACACAATAATGTTTACATATTAATCTTACAACTTAATCGGTGTCGACTAAGATTAATATTACGTGCAGCCACGGGTCACGGCAATTTTAACAGGCATTTTTTTAATATAGGTGTCACGGACAGCCCTCTATGCAGAGGTTGCCTGGGGGCAGAGGAAACAGCCGCTCACGTTCTGCTGGAATGCAGTGAGGTGGCAAACTACAGGGCGAAGCACCTGGGGTCACCAGGCGCTCTTCGGGGAGTCTTCCGAGACGTTAAGAAGTTGGGTGACTTCTTGGAGGAGCTTGGCTGGTTGGAGTAGCCTCTACCACCCTCGCACGCAAAATAGGCGCATATGACGTCGAGTTGCGGAAAGCGCTCGTATGAAGAAGAAGAAGATGTGCAAGGGAGCCTCCCAGTGGTTACTTCGCGTTTATTAATAACATAGATAAAGTATTATGAATAAATTATTGTTATTGAATTGTTTTGTTTCGAATTACAAATTATACTATAAGATATTCTGTGTTTCATCTTTGTTCATAAGCAGTCGATTTATTTGTATCGTTGGTTTGTGCAATTTTGTGTTAGAATAAATTGTAGAAGTACTGCAGTCTTGCAAACATTTCTTAAGTAAAATAGAATATGATATTATGTTGAACATCAAACTTAATCAAATAAATATTTACATTTTATCAGAGTAGGTATATTACGAAGTGCCGATATATTTTCTTTTAAGATAAGAATAATTCATTGAGTGTACAAAACAAAAATCCTTAAAAAATATCCTTGTGCTATTTTACGTTTGTAGAAAGAACAACATTGTAATAAAAATGATGTTAAATACAATCAAGTAAAATATTATTAAACCACATATTTTAGCTAATATTGTTTGAAGTATGATACAAATGGTCTATCTAGTAGACCAACTTACTTTAGGGTGTCTAATTAGGGAATCAGTGAGCGCGCGCAACGTAAAAATTCACCCTGATCATTTTTCCCTAAGGCGCCAAAAGAAGTATAACTTCAAAATCATTATTTTTTACATAACGTAAAGTAATTTTAATTTTTCTTCATTTCAAATCTGTCTGGCTACGTATCTATAGATTTATTGTTGACATGTTGTTACTGCTTGTTTTAAACATTTCTTAAGTTCCACCTTCGCACGACACGCCACAAATTAGGATATCATCCCCATCATCTGGATGTGTGGCGATCCTCCACAGTGCGGTTTTCAAGGAGCTTTCTTCCTTGTACTACTAAGCTGTGGAATGAGCTTCCTTGTGCGGTGTTTCCGGGACGATACGACATGGGTACCTTCAAAAAAAGCGCGTACACCTTCCTTAAAGGCCGGCAACGCTCTTGTGATTACTCTGGTGTTGCAAGAGAATGTGGGCGGTGGTGATCACTTAACACCAGGTAACCCGTACGCTCGTTTGTTCTCCTATTCCATAAAAAAAAATTGTGACTCAATGTCATTTAAGCAGCTTGTCTGGGCTAGACCAGGGCCAGCCTTCTGCTTTATACAATTCCACCCAAGCTTGAGTAGTTTGTACCTTGTTCAGAGTTTTCTTCGGAAGTGCAAGACATTTTTTTTTCAAAAATTCGCCGAGGACAGCAAGCATCGCAAGTATGTCGGTCTGAGTGAGTCTTATATCTTTGTGCCGTTTGGTAATAACTAAATACTATCTTCTCGCCTCAATAGGAATACTGGAAACCTAAGCGCTGGCAGCTATTTCGGTCAACGGATCAGCCTAGCTACCCAAAGTGGAAATGCTGCCAGTATTCTTGGTATACTTCCCCATAATGATAGTTTTAATTTAAAGTAATCATAGTATCGTAAATATAGTTATGAGAATTTTTCGAAATAAATGCAATTTCATTTGTAACAGAACTTTTGGTCTTATACATGGCGTAGGGGTTGAGAGGTAGAGATACAAAATTCTGAGCTGATTAAAAGAATTGGTGATATAACATATAGGAGGGAAATATAGTATACCAGTGAATAATATCATCATCATCACTTCAGCCGGAAGACGTCCACTGCTGGAAATGCTGGACATAGGCCTTCCGTAAATATCTTCACTGCGATTGGTCTGTCGCTGACCATCCAACCTATTCCGGCGATCAACGCTCTTGTGGATGTGTGTATTCCTACCCACGTTGCATAAATAAGTGAACGAAAATGCTTTTGATACCTGTCGGTAATCAATAGTGTTCTTCGCAGCTCATGATTCATTGGAAAACCAAAGTAATCACAATGTTTCAAGTAGTTGCTGTGTTTTTACACGACACCTATAAAACGACCACGACAAAAACCATCAATGCTATCAGAGATGTTCTTTACAATTAGTAATGCTTTTTACAACAAGATTTTTATAACAATGGAAACAACTCTAAAGATCCAGTCTTTATTGTATCAGAATAAGCAAGTTTTCGTTTTCAAGAGAGAATTTCAGGTAGGTTTGTATTTAGATATGCTCTCTAGATATCTCTCCCTATCTCTCCAGGATGTTAAAAATGTCTCATTTACATTTTAAATGTCTCATCCAGCAATTCTTCATTATCTGTGATAATATTATGACCAGCTGACTGATTCTGGTCTTATTGCTCTTGCAGTTTGAAAGGCCTTAGTTTACCTTTCTGAAAAAAGGTATGAGTAGCACTTGTCATAAAAAATATTTTACATGTTTCATTTGAAAATATTTTGATTTTATTAGGAATCTAATCTAGCGTTTGGAACACTGTAAAAACGATAAAAGTCTGTATCTGGATATTATAATGTTTCAAAAAGTTTAATAAAAATAATAAAACCAAAAAAAAAAAACGGTAGTATAACGTCCGTCCAAATACCACAGTGTCTGAAGACGAAGGCTTTCAACCAGTTTGTGTTGCCAGTGATGACTTACGGCGCGCAGGCGTAGTCGCTAACTATGGGCCTTGTGAGGAAGCTCATGGTCGCTCAGAGGGCAATGGAGAGGGCTATGAACGGAGTTTCCCTGTGAGATCGAATCAGAAATGACGAGATCCGTAGGAGAAACAAAGTTACCGGACATGGTCCAAATCATTGCGAAACTTAAGTGGTAATGGGCAGGGCACATAGTTCAACGGACAGATGGCCGTTGGGGCAGTAAAGTCCTCGAAAGGCGACCACGTACCGGAAGACACAGTGTTGGTAGGCCCCCCACAAGATGGACCAACGATCTGGTCAAGATAGCCGGAATACGTTAGATGACGGCAGCGCAGGACCGATCGTTGTGGAAATCTTTGGGGAAGTCCTTTGTCCAGCAGTGGATCTTCTTCTTCCGGCCGATGATGATGATAACGTCCGTAGGAGTGAGAAAGATAGCATATCTAAAAACTGGCCTACTAATATTATCTCCCGAAAACGTTGCTCTTAGATTATAACAAGCTTATGCCCGTCGACTTCCTTGCGTGGAGTTTTGGATTGGTTTCATGGTTAGTATATTATCCATTTATTATTTTATGTGTTAGGCAGTGGGAGCCGCCTTGGCACACACCAGCTTCTTGGATACCTGAGGTAGTCGCGAATGAAACGCCCGTTCTTTACTTAACTTTGTTTAATGACTCATCGTAACAGAGTACAGATCACAATTCGGATCAAACACTACATTTCTACAAAGACCGCCAGGCTTCATGGGCGTCTTAGTAAATGAAATTACTGGGCTATGGAAGCTTCACATCTTATTGTGATCAGCGTTAACAGCAGCCGCTTGGTTGTAGTCATTGGTGTTCTATTCTAGTAATGTCATATAATAACATGCCCTATCCCCCAAAGTTTAGCCAGAAATATTCTGTTCACGGTTGCATAGGTCCTGGAGGGCTATTACCAAAATCGAAATCCGAAGTTTCGGTCAAAAACGAAAGAACGACGAACTTCGAATAAGATCCTATTACCAAAGTACTTCGGTGTCGTATCGGAACCATGGATATAACCATAAAAAGTCAAGTTGTAGTTATTATCATAATAATATCAAACAACGAAAAAGTAAATGACAAGTGAATTTGGGAATGATTAATACGTAAGACATAATGGCTAATCGCGAATTTCGTATTGATCTTTGGATCCGAAACACTTTCGTCATGGATGTACGATCCGTCAACCGGTAATAGGGCTCCTGATAAACTTTCTAGGCTCCACTGCATCAGCCCTATTCTTTATAGCAATCCAAAGTTTCGACCAAATGTACTGGAACATACTTTATATTCCAATAAGTATGCTCGCTACTTAGACAGCTCTTATTCTATATATCTTCTTCGCAATATAAATATAAGATTAATTGAAATAAGGCTTTTTTGAAAACAAATGGCTATCTGTTCCAACGCAAACCAAAAGGATTCAAAGTATCTATCTTATATATAACTGTAAGGAGTATTAAACATAATATAATAAAAGACTATCACACCTAAAATTACTAATTTTCTTACCTTACAATATGATTTAATATATTTCTTATGATATGATAAGGGGTAGCCGCAGCTATATATTTTGTTGTTGAGCCTAGCCTTCCAAAATCGGGAAGTGCCCTTTGGTACTAGATCTTTCATATTCACTAAAACCGAAAGTGCCGTACGGCACACTACGCCTTGACCAAGTTCTGACTCTCATTTTGTATATAAGATAGTTTATTTTGCATAGTCTTATAGCTTGTTTCAATAGCTTTCTTAATCATTCTCTCATATCATCCAAATTATAAGCAATCTAATAATACTCGTAAAATAATACGCATTGACATGCTAATGCGCGCGCGCCAAAATCGCACCGATGTATGGCACACAGCGGCGCGGGGGCACTTGCCGATTACGGAAGGCTAAACTCTTTGCTATACGTGTATATAAACGATAACAGTGCAGAACAAATCACAAAATATTTAATATAAAACAAGTTTGTTTTTGTTATGCTTTTTTTACCACACAGGTACCTACGTAATACCCCGAATACTCTAAAGATTTCCCGAAGATGTGCGAGTACGAATTATTTACGGAAGCAGTCTCAGATCGAATATAGACATATTATATAGCATATCCGTTAACCACACATGTTCTAATTAATACACACATAACATATTGTCGCGTAGCAACGCTTCGACGTATATGACGAGAGTTGTCAAACTTAAAGACTCGTAGCTTTGGCGTAAAAGTGTTTACTTTAGACGCTGTAGACCCGGGTTCGATACACCTACCAGTGTATAGAATTTTTTGGGTTTTGTAAAGTTGATGGAAATTTTTAGTAAGTTCAGGATCAAATCGAACAGAAAAAAAGGGATGGGAAATGTGTAAGCAGGATAAAAATAGTTAAAAGAATTTTCTAGTACAATTTAAATTTAAAGATGGAATGGGAGAATCATTTTGAAAATAGAACAGATCCGGGGGTATATAAGCCGTACTAAGCGTGACCTACGGCAAATCTAGTTCTGACTCGAAAGTGTAAAGAAGAAGAAGAAAAGAAGAAGTAGTGAAAAGTGGAAGTGTTCCAAGAAGAAGAAGATAGAAGAGACTTAGTGTTCGGCGCGGTGTGACGCATTGAGGGTACCGCCACTTCGACAAAATGAACAGCGGCAGACCGGCGAAGTGCAAGTTCAGAAAAATTGAACGCAAATAAAGACTCGTTCCTATAAGCGGAGTATTATTTCCAATCCCTGACCCACTCTCGTGTCAATATTTACAGACATCAAGATGGTTAAATCCGTACTTGAGTTATAAAAGTATAGACAGGACATACATAATGGTGTCACAGTTAGTCATAAAACATTTATTTATCACAAAAATGTAATGTCATGTTATTACAAACAGAGGCTACAGATTTATAAAGTAGTATAGATAAGATAATACGATAAAATCATTTAATAATACATGTTAAAATTCGACAGCAGCAAAGGCTAGATAGCACTTCTTCTTACAATTCCGGATTTGGTTACGGAATTTATAGTTGCCCTCAATAGCAAATAGTTGTCTTAAATATTTTGGCATATTGCGCCGGCATATATATTATATTAATCTACTAGTTGCTGCCAGCGACGTTGTCCGCGTGGACGCTATAGAATAGAGGAACTAGACATATATATACAGGTACCACAATGGCGACTATTTCTGCCGTGAAGCAGTAATGTGTAAACATTACTGTATTTCAGTCTGAAGGGCGCCGTAGCTAGTGAAATTGCTGGGCGAATGAGACTTAACATCTTATGTCTCAATGTGACGATCGCAATTGTAGTGCCACTCAGAAATTTTGGGTTTTTCAAGAATCCTGAGCGTCACTGCATTGTAATGGGTAGGGCATATCAATTACCATCAGCTGAACGTCCTGCTCGTCTCATCCCTTATTTTCATAAAAAAAACCATATAATATATATGTTTTTATATCTGTCCATAGTTTTGTATCCTCTATGTTATTTTTTATGCTTTATATATATAGCTATTAAGCCTATATGTTGTCACGATCTCATGTAAATATTCATGTAAAATTTCAATAACATTTATTCAGTAGTTTTGCCTTTCGCCCGGATATACAAACAGACAAACGGACAAACTGTTCTATTCTCTTTTGTATTCGGTATTGTTTGTAGAACAAATAACATGTTATCTTTAATATGTGGTTACGATATACAAAATATATAGTATTATGTGTAACTTGAAGTCAAACTCCGGCTCTGTCAAATGACAAGATACTACTAAGTACTAATAGAAAAACCGTTAGCAATCGAATAACCAATTGATTGAACTTATGTAACCTAAAACCATAAAATAACAATATTTTTTTCGAAAATTTCTTACAAAAATTTTATGCAGTTCTCTGGAACATTTATTTAGATGCGTCAAATTCAAAAATAGAGTGTAATAGTTGTATGTACTCTGTATACATTGAAGTTTCATAAATTTAATAAAAGTGGGGGGAAGTGTCTTAGCATTTTATATGAAAATTGAAGATTTCAAAGTTTTTTTTTTACATTTAATAACATAAGTACATATATTTGCAGTAAGTTGCTATATCTATCTATCTATCTATCTATAAATATTATGCCATTTTGTTAACCCGGGTCGTATTGCGAGTTAACCCGGGTTTTGCCAGTCTGTGAAGCGTGTCCTACATTTTTCGGATACCCATCACCTTTTTCGGATGTCCTTGTCACGTACAATCCACTTTTCAACAACAGTTATCAATCTCTTCAAAAACAGTTTCCTTACGTTTCAACAAAAAATCACTAATGAGTACACGATTCATTAGGTTTCTCTCAGCGTCAAGTTTTCTATATATCCCAAATATCAAGATTTTTTCTGTAAGCACCTAGATAGTTTTTTTTCAAATGGCTCAAAACTATTTTATAGTCAATTCTTCAGCTTTGTCATAAGAACTGACTAAATGCCGATCTAGCTCGACTTTTAAATAAATTGCGTCCATTTTATCCGTAACACCTATATTTTACATCAAAACTCTTGGAAAAGTGGAAGATAACTTTATATGAACGTAGTGGTTAAATTCTCTTTAACTTTATCTACTGACACTGTAGTAGGTCCGGTCCAAAAACGCCACAACGCTTTAAATACACTTTAAATAGCTGGAAGAACATTTTACTAATTTGAATATTTTTTTTTATTTTACCTTTATCCAAATGTTTTGAGTTTTCTTTAGTGTTAATTCCGCTAATATTTTGTCTTGAAACAATTCGACGATGTCCGCAAAGTAACGCCTACTTCAATAAATTTTAAAATTTTACCTTTTTGTTATCATGAAAACCAGCCAGGTACAAGTTTTTTTAATGAAAATAAGGGAAGAGACGAGCAGGACGTTCAGTGTCGCTCAGATTTATTGAAAAACCCAAAAATTCTGAGCGGCAATACAACTGCGTTCGTCACCTTGATACTTAAGATGTCAAGTCTCATTTGCATAGTAATTTCACTAGCTACGACGCCCTTCAGACCGAAACAGAGTAATGCCTTACATATTACTTCTTCACGGCAGAAATAGGCGCCGTTGGAGTACCCATAATCTAGCCGACATCCTGTGCAAAAGAGCCTCCTACAGCACAGAGATCTTATAACAAGTTTGTACATACATGCGAAAACAATTTTGCCTGATCTATATAATAATATTACTTAAATTTGCCAGTAGTATATTGAATTGAGTGGCATTTCATCAAGCATTAACTTGTGCCTTAATCTTTTTAGTTGGCAGTTAGTCATCAGACGGATAAAAAAGCTGATTTGAAAATACTTAGTCTACTCATAACTTAGAAAATATCAAACTGACGCGGAAACGTAGGTTAAGTCTACAGGGAACCCATTAAGGATTCACTTATATGTTGAAAAATTAAAGTAAATAATACTTATACGTATGAAAAGTACGCGCATTTTAAACTTAAATATATTTCAATCACAAATTTTATTTTCGTGTCAATAATCAAAAATAAATCCGAGTGCAGTTCTAAACTTAATTATGATTAAATAAAATTAAGATGTTTGTTAATAATATGCATGCATCGAAATAATATTAAAATGTTGTACAAATATTAT
Source organism: Leptidea sinapis (assembly GCF_905404315.1). Lineage (NCBI taxonomy): Eukaryota > Metazoa > Arthropoda > Insecta > Lepidoptera > Pieridae > Leptidea > Leptidea sinapis. The sequence goes on along the minus strand of NC_066300.1, from coordinate 6,526,769 downwards.
GTTTTAAACTATAAATATCATTTTCGTACTGTTTGAACGGAGTCGTTAGTAAAATTTAATTAACACAGATAATACTCACATTAATTAATTATTACTTCACTCAAAGGCATCACCAATAGTTATAATTAACAACTTGTTTCCATTTACACCCAAACGTGACACATTGCCAACAACTTCACGAATACTGATTGCCGCGAGATGAAGGACTTAGCACACCACAGTTTAAATAATCATTTTGTAAGTGTGTTGCGGATAAGCTGATAGGTACATATATCGCGATTTATAATCTCATATTATATTATTATTTACTACCTGAACTAGCAAACGTTGTATTGCCAAATAAAGTAATTAAAAAAAATTCAATAACAAAAATTTTTGAGGTATAAAAAATAGATGCAACCGATTCTCAGACGTACCAAATATATCGTGCTACTATGCTATCGTGAAATTTGGTAAAAATCAGTAAAGCCGTTTCGGAGGAGTAAGGTAACTAGCACTGTGACACGAGAATTTTATTTAAAAGATATATAATTTTTATGTATTTTTCATTTTAAAAATCGTTTTGAAACGTTTCGAACTATTAATTGTTAAAAAACGGTTCTGTGGTAAAGGCTACTATAACATTAATGACTTTCTTAAGGATATTGGGAATGGAGCGATGCACCCAATGATAAATTTTATTGTATGATATTAAATTGTAACCATATTTTTATAAAAAAAAAAGGAAACCCGCCGAGTTTCTCGCGCCCGTTCTTCTCAGGTCTGAGGCATACTTTTTCAAATGGGTGGTCGTTTTTGTCTTTCAATAAGTAATAATTATTATACCTTTCCTATTTTGGTTAAAATTGAATTGAATTTGAATAACCAAATTTACATGCTATTGGTAATGGACAAACACTGTGGCTAAATGACAAAGAGACAAATAAATGAATTAATAATTAAATAAAAAATATGAAGAAATAAAATCGATACAAAGTAAACACAGTTCATTGAATATTTTTTAAAGAGAATACGTGTTGCGTGTTCTACATACAACCGAAGCCACAAAAGTAGTTTTTAGAGTTTTTGTCTGCGTGTCTCATTGTCTGTATGTATGTCCGGGCAAGACGCAAAAACTCATGAATAGATATTGTTAAAAAGTTACATATTTTCACGCTAGATGGTGCGATGGTATTTCTTCTGCATTATTGCGTCAGCACGCGAATAATAATGGACTCTATCAACTAACAACGTGTATATTTAATGGCGAGACTTGAGAGAGTATAAACAAACGCACTCTAGCATTTAATATGCAAGGCTAGATATATGATAATTTTTATTTTGAGTAGAATATTAAAATACGTAATTAACGTAAGTTAGTTTTTGAAAATGAATAAAGACTGCGAATAAACTAAAACATTTGAAACAAATTTCGAACAAAAACCGACACATTGGTTATCACGATTTTCCAGGGCATCTTTATATGTAAGTAAAGTAAGTAGGTATATTAGTCATTATCATTGAAGTTGAAGTAAGTAATTTATTCTTTATCAGATTTTGTGACGCTTTTTAATGTTTTTGGCTCACCATTTGCTGTTCATCACACAAAAAACTCTGTGTAAGCTATAGTGGTGTAAATTGACGGATATGGAATAATCGAATCTAGTCGGAAACAATCGATAATGTTATCGACATCATTAACGGCCGTTTTCAATAACGTATCTCTAGTTACGGATACATTGCTGTCACCGTTTAATGATAAGATCTTATCTATTCATAGTTATGTACAATATAGTTATAATCCAATGCTATCTGTCAATAGGTTATTGAAATGTAAGTAAGCGTAAAACGATAGATTTGTCTACCTCTAGTAAGTAAAATTAAGGATAGGTAGGTTATTGAAAACGGCCGTAAACAAGTCGTCCTGCGGTACTATTTTTTTTATGAAAGTAAGAGACAAGACGAGCAGGACGTTCAGTTGTTGGTAATTGATACGCCCTGCTATTACCAAAACCCCAATAATTCTGAGCGGCATTACAATAACGCTCGTCACCTTCAGACATAAGATGTTAAGTCTCATTTGCCCAGTAATTTCACTAGCTACGGCGCTCTTCAGACCGAAACACAATAATGTTTACACATTACTGCTTCACGGCAGAAATAGACGCCGTTGTGGTGCCCATGATTTAGCCGGCATCCTGTGCAAATTAGCCTCCCACTGGTAAAAATTCTACTATTCACGTTATTTCCAAAATTTTTCATGTTAAGTATCTACTTTTAGTAAGAGGGTTCTATATCTATGTCAACTCTAAAAATCGTTAAAGTTTTGCAGAATACGCATCCCAACAATTGTCGTTACAAGAATACTCATCATACGATTTCCCTAAATCGTAATGTAACTTCATCATAATCGGAACTGAACCGTAAATTTGTGTTACAAGAAGTCGAAATTTAACATTTTGACATAAATAAAAACCTAACTGTTTTGTTACGAAAATAGGGCGCTACGTTAATTTTCTAACGACCATCTTTTTATATTATACTAGCTACCCCGACAGACATTGTTCTGTAGGTAATAAAAAAAAAACTGTTTCATAGGATTTTGCCAATAATATTTTAAAACATCAAGAATTATTTCGTAAATAATGCTCCTGTTGTTATAATGAAATTGTTTCACAGCGCAACTGTCAAACCGTGCGTCACTAAATTCTCTTATAGAACATATGTCCATACAAAACAAATATTGAAAATAAAAATAATTATGGGTCTTAAATCGAAATAAAAACTATTCTATCTCTCAAGTTGGACCAAACTGCACTCCATGAAGTAATCCCCATTAAAATCCGTTCATTAGTTTAGGAGTCCATCGCGGACAAACAACGTGTCACGTAATTTATATATATTAAAGATTTAAGTAACAATGAAATCCTAGAAAATTCAAATGATGCGAAGTAAAGTATTCTGGCGCACTTTATTGTTCTTATCTACTTATAAAGTAATATGTTATGTTTTTAAAGTGATAACTTAAATTAATACACAAATAAAATTTTAAAAACAAAATTGTATGAACGATGCGGGACTCGAACCCACGACCTCCGGCGTTCCATGCCGGTGCTCTTACCAACTGAGCCAACCGTTCGAGTAATGTATCGTTATAAAATTTTGTTTGCTTTGTTCAACTCTCAGGTTGTGGCGGTTGGCTCAGTTGGCTATCAACCGTTCCCAATATTCAGTATATCTCCTACTTGAGATAACTTTTGACTGTAAATGATAGCTGTTAGTTGACTTTTCTGTCCCAATTAACTTATCGACGGTTACTAACCTTATCCGGACACGCTGTCTGTCAATGGGATGACGTATAGTAGCTTACCAGCGATAAGTTTGTATGGAAATTGCAATTCACGCGTCCCAATATAAGGCGATAATAATGACTTATCAGGTATATTGGGACAGCTTCAGATTATTGACAGCTAATTAGTGCCAGTAGAAGGTAGTAATTTATCTGTATCTGTAGATAGTAAATACTATCTGGGAACTGGGAACGTCCGTATGACAGCTGTGAAAACGTTGTAAAAATAGACGTTAGACGTAACGTTAGAACTAACCTCTATTATGAGCAATTCACGCACACTAACACAAAGTGTCATACAAATCGCGAGTGTACCACATAGCTTGTCACGCACACTAAACTAATATTCCTGGCCTATCGGTTGTCTAACGGCCGTTCCCAATATTCAGTCTATCTCTTACTTAAGATAAAAATCGTAACTATCGTTGACTTTTATGTCCCAATAAGCTTATCGGCGGTACCTCACCTTATCCTAACACGTTGTCTGTCAATGAGACGACGTATAGCTTACCAGCGATAGAAGTTTGTATGGAAATTTAAATTCACGCGTCCCAATATAAGGCGATAAGAATGACATATCGGGTATATTGGGACAGCTTCAGATTATTGACAGCTAATTACTGACAGTAAAAGGTAGTAATTTATCTCTATCTGTAGATAGTATATGGGGAACGGCCGTAAGTCGCATGTCGGAAGTTTGTTAATCCATCAAAGTATATTATACCTATATTATATTTTGTTATCTGGTATATTGGTTACGTATTCGCATGGAAACCGAGTGATATTCGATCGTTCAACTCTTTACCGCCTTGTCAGTTGTTCTTGGTGATTTATTATTGTTGAATACAAATAACTTTGTACGCTCACTGTTAAATATATTATTTTGGTGACATCGGCTGATAAGCGATACCTCCACGTATTTTCTTTTAATTACTTACAGAAAAGAGACATGAATTCGGGGCTGATTAGGTAACTTTTTCTGTATTCACATCAGTTAAAATCCACTAAATAAAATAAATGCAGTTTTTACCGGTATTTTGCTAGAGTGTAGCCATTATTATTGTGTACGTATATACACTTTTTATTTTTTATCCGATAAACGAAAAACACTGCTTTAAGCCAAATACACTGTTAAATCCGTACCTGTGCAGACAAATAACATAAAAAAATGTCATTAAGAAATCATCATTGTCAAATTTCTTTCGATTCACAATTTTATATGAGATTTGAAATATTTTTTCCACAGTGCAAAGTTTTTAAAGTTCTTTTAAAAGCTTTTTTTCTGTAGACGACATACCAGTAATGTGTAAGCATTACTGTGTTTCGGTCTGAAGGGCGCCGTAGCTAGTGAAATTACTGGGCAAATGAGACTTAACATCTTATGTCTCAAGGTGACGAGCGCAATTGTGGTGCCGCTCAGAATTTTTGAGTTTTTCAAGAATCCTGAGCGGCACTGCATTGGAATGGGCAGGGCGTATCAATTACCATCAGCTGAAAGTCCTGCTCGTTTCGTCCCTTATTATCATAAAAAAAAGCTGTCAAATGACTATAAAAATGAAATCAAAGATTATGCTAAGCTTACACTCCGCCAAGTTTTATGTAAGTAAAGTCCAAGTTCTAAACATCTCAGAGTTGTACAGCAAGGGAATCAATGACCTTGTGTCAGATGGCAAATTTGATAGACGGAGGGACTTTGTAAAAAAGTTTTTGATTGTTTTGGTACAAAACAGCAAATTTTTACTTAAATCCCTTCTATATATATATAGAAGGGATTTGAGTTTAGAAAAACCTATCTCTATCACACACACATCTGAAAAAAATTACTTAAGTTATTCATTAGAACCTACCCCCCCTAGAATAGGCTAGGGGAGATGCTGTGGCTGGGTCAGGCGAATTATACAAAAGATCTGTGTCATTAAAAGACTCCGGATTTATCTCTTCTGAGTCCATCAAATACTAGGAAAAAATATACGAAAGTCATGCAAGGCTCACTTTTTTCACTCTTTCAAAACAAACTTTCTTTCGCCGTCGCCTGTTAAATGTGCATCCGGCCTTATGTAATTATTCAAATCCAAATTTTTTATAATTTTTTCTTGTTTTTCTTTATGGGAGAGGAGGACAAGCGAGAGTCACCTGATGATAAGTGATCACCGACGCCCCCCACATTCTCTTGCAACACTAGAGGAATCACAGGAGCGTTTCGGGCAACGCCAAGTGATCCAGCCGTTCACAGAACACTGGGTCCCCGACAATTCTAGCTGCTCTGCATTACAGGCGGTCAAATTGTTTCAGGCGTGGACTAAACCAGAGATGACCAAAATATTCCATATGTAGTCGGAACTGTGCTTTGTAGAGCGCTAGAATGTAAATGAATGAGCGCTTGAAGTATTGCCGTGCTCTATTTATGACGCCCAGCTTTTTCGAAGCCAATCTGGCTTTGCCCTCCAGATGGCCACGAAATTAGTATTGTACCTAGATTTAGGTATAGATACGGTAACCATAAAATAACCAGGTAAAATATTTATAAAACACTTCGTAAATAATTGTAAATCGACCTGTAGGACTAGGGTTGTCAAGCTTACCTTCTCTAAGATCAAGTATTATACTTTATTTATAGGTGACTATATAATCTATAACGAAAATATATCCATACAAAACTTATATTGGAAATAAAAGTAATTATGGGTCCCAAATCGAAATCAAAACTATCCTATCTCTCAAGTTGGTCTAAACTGCTCTCCATAAACCCCATTAAAATCCGTTCATTAGTTTAGGAGTTCAGTGGAAACAAACATCAGGACACTGGATTTATACATATTAATATTTAATCTGATCTTCTTATTTACCCTCTCTAATAAGACATAATATAGTGAAAGGAGGCGTGGATATATCAAGGCAGAAATACGTTTTAGTTCAAATAAACAAATACCTTTTATTTTTGATCTTCAATCATCACACGGATTTTCCAGACCATCAATTCCCAAATTGCCATCTATTATCGAATTACTCGCGCATAGTAATTATGAGCAACCTTCAACGAATGAGGATGTTACAACGATTATTGTACATGTATGTTATTGGAACTCGTATTTTAATGTTCTTCTCTCACTCTTTATTTATTTATTCTAGGTCCACCAACATAGAATACACATGTCAATTCATAAGATTGTAACATAAAGTAAAAAAATCGTGTTCCTGCAATTACAGGTGAACACATAATTGTTCGCATTTATATAAACAATTAAGTTCTTAATTATATAAAAGTAAATTGAAGTCCTATAACGCTAACATGTCAAAACGATATAAAAAGATAAATTAATTCCACAAATCATTACAAGCTACAATACAGTTATTATAAACTAAAATACAATGTACAATATATTTTGTCAATGCGTCTTTTATTATAAACTAGCTGACCCTATAATAAACAGCTGTAGTTAATCTACCAACTATATGTAGCTATAATTAAGTCTGAATTTTACCTTCTGAGAAAGTGAGAAAGATGCAAAGATTCTAATTAGTTATTCATTTTAAACTATTCTTTCAATTTGATTTCTGAGCGACGGGACGGGGGACACATAAAAGGAAAAACAAAATTGTTGTTTTTATTTAATTCCGAAAATTTTCATATACTATTTAATCGGTCCAGCCGTTCTTCAGTTTTAGCGAGACTAACGAACAGCAATTCATTTTTATATATATAGATTAGGTCATTATAATTTACTAATCAGAGTGTCAGGTTTCTCTTAAATTGTGCTACTGTATCTCCAAAAACATCTATAAGTCGGTCTTTAATTTTTATTTCTAGTTTTGACGTGTGACCAAACGATTTTTGGATTGTGCTTTAAAGATTCCTCAAGCCTTACTATGTAAGATTTATAACAGATATTTTGAAGCTTAGAGAAACGATTTTTAATACATTAAATGTGATTTTTGTATTTTTTAACTTGAAGATGCCAGGTATACTACTCTTTTAATAGCCGTATTAAGTCTTTAGAAAACCATGGCGGATACTTTTTATAACATGATCTTGTCGTTGGGACATATTGACGTATCAGATTTTCTACTATACCATAGTAAATGTGTAGCATTTCATCCACTGATAATATACAATTTTGTTATTCCAATCTATCATATTAAGTTCACATCATCACACTCTATATAGTAAAAAATGTGTGTGTTTAAAATATGTGTGGCAGGATAACCCGTGACGCCCAAGTGTGGTGTGTGGTTCATTCAGTTTTATACATAGCCAGAGTGATACGCATATTGACAATGTCATATTGTCAAGTAGCGTTCCAATCGGCGTAGAAGGCAACGCTTGTAACCAAAATCCCGACTCATTTTGTGTAACGGCCGAAAGATGAGCACGCTCTGTTCTGTCAGTAGAAGTGATCAAAAGATCATTTAAATTGAAAATAAATTCAAGGATAAATCTCCCTTTTAACAGACTTCAAAAAGAAGGAGGTTATCAATTCGATCGGTAATTTTTTTATGTTATACACCGATTACTCTGAGATTTATGATCCGATTTACGTAATTTTTCATTAGTTCGATGCAGAATACATGCCATTTGGTCCCATAAATTTTACATAGTTTAGCCCAGTAGTTTTCATTTTATGATCATTTTTTATGAAAATTTTTGTTTACTTCGATGATATACTTGTTTTTTGTGTACGGCTTTTTTAGGAGTTTTCATTCAGGTTGATTATACATTATAATTATAAACTGACACTAAAAAGTAAAAAAACTACGTCTAAAAAAACCGACTTAAAAAACCAAAAAGTATCAAATAACTACTAAAAATTTAATTTAATACACCTTTACCTTTAATATTTATAAAATACTATTATTATTATTACCTATTGATAGAATTTAAGTCGATGCCAAGCCCTAAACAAAATAAAACTTTATAGTATAAACGGCTTTGGCTATAGAAAAAGAGGTAGACCAATCGCGCGCTTGGCAGACGACATTGCAAAAAACAGCGGGTACCAACTGAATACGAACTGCAAAAGATAGAGTAGACTGGTCAACTCGAGTCTCTAAATTCAAGTGCTGGGCTTATTTTTGATGCCGAAAAACTGTGATTCCTTGCCCCGTTGGAATGACCTATTCAATATTAAAATGAATGGCCTGTTAACGTCTTGCGAAAAAAGATCGTAAGTAAATAATTCTTCGTTCATCATCACCATCATTCTCATCAGCCAGAAGACGTCTACTGCTGGACAGAGGCCTCCCCTAAAGATCTCCACGACGGTCAGTCCTGCGTTGCCCTCATCCAATGTATTCCGGAAATCTTGACCAGATCGTCTTAACGTTTTATTATTTTATTCTAAGTTCAATTGCTTGCAATTCTGATAAAGTGGGTAACTTATCACTTATCAGCCTCCGAAGATTGTAAAATAAAAGTAGGAAATGTTTGAATGCAATGATAATATAGATATGTGTTCTACAAACATAAATATTACGATTTGTGGAAGTAGCACGAGACATACGACGTTCAACGTTATTTTATTATCAATCTATTCAAACAAAACAAATCTTATATATTTACAATACTATGATAACAATAAAATAAAACTTAGAATTCGTAAGGCAATTACTGATGTCGTTAATGAATATGTTAAACAATAAAGGCCCTAGATGAGACCCTTGAGGTACACCAGAATAGGCAAAAAATGGCTCAGAAGCATAACCATTAACAACAACAGTTGATGACCGATTGGCAAGATACGATTTAAACCAGTTCAGCAATGGGTCTGCTATACCTATGCCTTTGAGTTCCATTAGTAAAATGGAGTGATCAACCTTATCGAAGGCCTTACTGAAGTCTGTGTAGATTGCATCAATGGATTTGCCAGTATCAAGAGCCTCAGTAATGTCTTCCACAATGGAAACATGGTTGGTAACTGTTGATCGAGCTTTCACGAACCCATGCTGCTCAGATGTAACAAAGCTTTTAAAGTGCCATGAAACGACAGGACATATAAGTAGCTCAAACACTTTTGCAAAAACAGAAATTATGGAAACAGGTCTATAATTTTTTACCTCCTCTTTGTCACCAGCTTTAAATAAAGGCAACACCAGGGCTTTTTTTCATAAGGTTGGATATGTACTAGTCCTAAGAGATTTGTTGATAATCAGTGCAAGTGGAAAAGCTAATCCACTAGCGCAATTACGAACAAATAGCGATGGAATACCGTCTACTCCAGCTCCTTTCCTAATATCAAGTCTTTTTAAAACATTATAAACTTGGTTCTCTGTGTAAGATATATAATCAAGGTACACATTACAACAAGGGTTGATAAGATTTGAAATACTATTAGAATTTTGATTATTACTATTACGTTTATTGGAATTGTATACTGACGTGAAATAATCAGTTTTTAATTTTTGAAGGATACGAACTTTTGCCTCTCTTTTGTTTTAAGAATGACCAAATTAATTTAGGGTTTGATTGTAATGATAGTTCAAGTCGTTCAATATATTTAGCGTAGGAGCTTGCTAGCAATATATTATTCATTTATTGGATGCAGCACCAGCACTTATATGTTATGGTAGTTTTCCAATTACAGAGCATAATGTGACTCAGCGCCGCAGAATGCCGAATTCTGCTGATGCTTAATTAATGGAACATGAATTAGTTTTAAAATGCACCAGCAGAGTGCGTGTGTACTAAGTTCAGTGTTGAAAAAAAATATTCATAGAGTTAGCAATCTAATAAGAAAATAAGATGTCTTCTTCATTTTAATAAATATGTTCATTTTATTTTACCTTTACCTTTAATATTAATAAAATACTATTACTTGTATGATATATACTTGTATGACATATTGATAGCTTTGAAGTCGGTGCCAAGCCAAATGTAATAAAGGTACCTACACTCGCCACGCGTGACTTTAATCGGGATAGCTTCATCTAGAACATAACAACCCACGCGGACAGACACGCGTGGCCAACAACCTAAATAATTACAGTAAGTAAGTAGCACATATAAATAATAGTATTTTATTAATATTAAAGGTAAAGGTTTGCATAAGAGGTGTATTAAATTATATTTTTAGTTATTTTATACTTTTCAATTTTTGAAGTCGGTTTTTTTAAAAGATACAAAAAATTTGCCTTCTTGGCAAGCACCTATTGCTGCGACAACTGAACAATCTGAAAGTAAGTCATGCGCTAATAAATATCTAGCAAGAAAGCATATATGAAAGACCTTCCTAAAAATACTTCAATGAAGGTTATTAAAAAGCAAAAAAAAATTTTAGAAGAGCCTTTATTTTTTTATGGTAAAGGAGGACAAACGAGCGTATGGTGGAACGTGGGGTGATACGGAAAAGTGATCACCGCTGCCCACACGTTCTTGGAACACCAGTGGAATCACAGGAGCGTTGGCAGCCTTTAAGGAAGGTGTACGCGCTTTTTTGAAGGTACTTACGTCGTATCGTCCCGGAAACACCGCACAAGGAAGCTCGTTTCCCAGCTTTAAGCATTCGTTTAACCCCGAATGGGCGTAGGTAGGGAACAAAAGTTCTCAACCTTCGCTCCACTTCTCCCCAACTTACTCCCCACTCCCCTTATGAAATTACAAATGATTATGGTTAACTATACACTATATATTACAAAATTTTAAAGGTCTTTCTCTGTACATCATAGATACATCATCATCATGATCATATCAGCCGGAAGACGTCCACTGCTGGATAAAGGCCTCCCCCAAAGATTTTCTCGACTATCGGTTCTGCGCTGCCCTCACCCAACGTATTCCGGCGATCTTGACCAGATCCTCGGTCCGTCTTGTGGGGGGCCTGCCAACACTGGGTCTTTCAACTTTACTGCCCAACAGTACTGTCCGTAGAACTATGTGCCCTAACATTTCACGACGACCTGTATAGCCGAGTGGTTAGCCATCCTACCTACTAAGCTAGAGGTCCCGGGTTCGAATCCCGGTAGGTGCAAGCATTTATATGATGAATATTGATGTTTGTTTCCGAGTCATGGATGTTTAAATGTATTCATGTATGTTTATATGTATGTTTATATGACTTTATGTATGTTTAAGTAAGTATATTGTATTAAATATATCATTGTCTTGTACCTATAACACAGGCTATATATGCTTAACTTGGGGCAAGATAATTTGTGTAAAATGTGTGTCAATATTTCAGTTTCGCAATCATTTGGGCTATGTGACTTTGGTTCTCCTATGGATCTCTTCATCTCTCATTCATTCAATCTTAAACTCCGGGCATAGCTCTCTCCATTGCCCTCTAAGCCACCATTAGCTCTCTCATTCACTCATTAACTCGCAACACACACTAATTGAAAACCTTCGTCCTCAGACACTGTAGTATTTGGGACGAGAAGATTTTACGGAGCTTCTCCAACGCTACTCATCCGAGTTGGATTCATAAGAAAAACTAGGGATTAACAGAAGCTAAAACTACAATTTTTAGAATCTTTGTCTGTCTGTATTCGCATCACACAAAAACTACTACACAAAATAAATGCAGTTTTGCTAAAGATTGCTATCTAACTTTAAAAAGGCACTATCTTATTCCCGAAATGTTATATATAATTCTAAACTGTCTTTAGAAATAAAATAAAATATGGAAAGTTGATTCTAAATTTCCCACGTACGAAATCGTTAGCAAATAATATATTATATAATACATTTAAATGTATTATTGCATGAATGTCACCTACATTACTATACTATATTATGTAGGCCTACTTTATAAAGATGTTGTAATCGATTTAGATACAGGATTTTCGTTATAAAAATAACAATACCTTTTAAGATTTACTTTGATGATGTCATCAAAACTTTCTACCACCAACGCAGTCACGGAATTTCCTACCACTTATACAATTGTGATTTAACATCTCAAGTGGACGCACATATTTAAAAAAGTAAGTAGTTTTTTAATTTTATAATTTTTTTTAGATCAGAATAGTTTCAAATTCTAAATGGTAGGGACTTCATAAGTTTTAATATAGATAAAATAATAATCTAGGTTTTAATAAGTGGAACAATTTCGCTATTTATATTCATCTTATATCAAGTTATTAAAATATTTAAAGTCTTAAAATCGTAATACAGTAAGTATTACCAGTTTGTCAGAATTGGTAGCATGTACACAATTTTTATAAATAATCGTGCTTCTGAAAACAGGCCTTCTCTTTGAAACAACTTGATTCTTCAAATTCCATAATAAGAATTACATTTTTTCTTGCTTTACTTATTAAATGTCAAAAAAAGCAACCATTTCCACCCCTTTTTACTTATGCAACTTGTATTATACTAGTGTATGCAAATTTTTGTATGTGTGGACTAAAAATTATAAAAAAACATCGACTTCAAACATACGTCTATATATATAAAAGAGATTTCCACGTATATAGTCACTCATCACGATATCTCTGGAACCATTAGAGCTAAAGACTTGGTAGGAATATTCTTTTCACCGATGAGGTCAGCTAAGAACGGATTTTACGAAATTCCAAGTTTTTTTTTATTATGAACAGAACAACGTCTGTCGGGTCAGCTAGTATACTATAAAACAAGGTGAGTAAAAAGTAAAAACTTGACGACATTTTAAAGTTAACTATTAGCATAACGTTCATGAGTGTACTCCGTGGGAAATATGACAGGAATCGTGATCAATCTATTATATCAAGCATATATTTACGTGTTGTACTGTTTTGAAAGACAATGTTTAGAAGCTTCTAATGATAATGTACACTTTTGATGGTCCAAATAAGTCCTACTTTCTGTTGCAATTGTTGGTTTAAAAACTGGTATAAAAACTTTCGAGTTCAATAATGCTCTCCATGTCTAAATGTTGCTGTCTATTATTCGTTGACACCAATCAGAAAGATGCTTAAAACTTTTGATTTCGGTGGAAATTTTGACTTTAATATTACATATATGAGATACTAGCTGACCCTGCAAACGTTGTTTAGCCATATAAAGTATAATTCACGCGGTAGATTTATAAATAATAGCCTATGTGTTATTCTGGTGTGTAAGCTTTATTATTATAAAGTTTCATCAAAATCCATTCAGTAGTTTTTGCGTTAAAGAAGTTCAAACATACATCCAGACATACAAACTTTCACATTTATAATATTATTAATAGGATGTTTTTATACTTACTTAATACATAGTTGTTTCAGATTTGAAGCGATGTATTCAGCAACACCATTGACGCTGTTTTTGCTCAGTGTTTCTGCGCAGGAGCAACTCACATCAAACTATGATCCGTCTGCTATTTTATCGTAAGTTCGTTTAATTTTGGAATTTACTACTGATTTATCGCGTATACCTTATGCTATAATGACCTAAACACATGGTCAGATTTGTGGGCGCCTCTCACCATTGGTCCGGCGTAGTACTCGGTGAGGTCCGAAGGTTATACGTAGGTCACACTAAAAGTTTGGCGTAACTTAAAAAAACAACTTGTCATAACCAAAATATTATGTTTATCGCTTTTCAAAATAATCTCGATTACATTTTAAACATGTTTTCATGCGATCGAACTATTTTTAAAACAGGAGGACCACAGACCTGTAGGCATGTTGTCTACGTGCTAATTGAACGCTATCACCACGTGCAGATTGAACCACTCATCAAATTATGATTTTGGTGAAAATACAGAAATCACAGGGTGCTGCAGGTTGGGGCTATGTGCAGGATCGGTAACGAGTTGTACTTTTAAGGAAGCTGAAAATGACAGTTTTGTTGGCCGTGTGTGAAGAAGAGTTGTCATGATATAGGAGGCGATCCTCCAAAGACGATTCTTTCGCTAATTATTTTTAACACCCTGGATAAACAAATGGAAGGATTCCACTCGGCCTTAACACTCACCCTTTTGATCTTCAACTGGAATTGTGCAGATGGGACCCGTAGCTGAGAAAAAAAATGCGATTATTTTTTTACCAACGTTTCTCGCCTGCCTCACTTTTCTTGACCAGTTCTCATTTTTAAACACCGATTTACAAGATTGATGTTTTTTTTTCGGGTTCAAAACAATATATCCACGTTTCGTCTCCTGTGACAATGTCATAAACAGCATTAGAATGTCCGTGGTCGTACTTCATTGGCATCTGTGAGCACCATTTCACGCGAGCCCGCTTCTGCTCCGCTGTTAGTTCATGAGGGATCCAACGACAAGATTCCGAACTTTCAATGCTTTCAATACTAATCCCCAATAGTCCTCGAATAGCTAATCCGTGGGTTTTTTTCAATTAGCCGCTTAACAGTAGCCACATTATTTTCGTTGACGGCAGTTGAAGGCCGCTCTTTTCGAAATTCGTCATGTAAAGAAACCCGACCTCTCTCAAATTCAGCAAACCATCGCCTCACGGTGCTCAAGCAAGGTGCTTCTCTCCCAAAAGCATTTTGAAGACGAGCGGCACAGTCTTGCGGAGAGAGAGAACTTTTAAAAGCATAAAAAATCATCGCTCTAAAATCTTTTCGACTTAATTCCATTTTCGATGCTTACGAAGAACTTGATGTGTGATAAAAAACAATTGACAAATGATTTCCCGCCAATTGTTTTTTCTTATTACTAAGAAGGTTGCAACGTGTTTCAAAAAATATAACATTCGAAATTCAAATAGTTCCGATTAGCTTGAAGTGCAAAACTTAGTGTGCCCCATGTATTATTGATTTGGTGCGATGGACAGTGCAACTTAACATCGATACGGTATCGGACCGGACCACGTCCGATGATTCGGCCGTACCAAATCTGATCGTGTGTTTAGCCTATTACTCAATCAACAGTTTGACCTGGTGGCTAAATGTAATTTTCTAAGGTAGAGTTGCAATGTTGCTAAAATTTATTCACGCCATAAATTTTAATTCTAGTGGTAGGTATGCTTATCAATTTATTATTAGGGTAGTATATTATGTTTTGTCTAAGTTGTAAAACTGGCAACACTATAAGATTAGGAAGTTATTTGTCATTAAGTTTTTAGTTGTTAACACAAAGCCAGATTTCGTTCAAACTTCGTATATTTATCAAGGACCGATGACAATACATTTATTAGATACTATTATTCAATTTTTTCAAATTCAATCGTCTATATGGCAGGGATTGACGTTAATTTTAAATTTAAATTGTTTTATCTTTAACTGATTTATCTTCTTATATTAAGAAATTTTAGTGCGCTATTATAAATAAACCAATTTTTTTAACTATTATATATTTTGAAACAAATTGTGGTGGATTTAGTATTGGATACAGTTACAATGCATTACTATTATTACATTCAATTATTCTGTTGTTATATTATTAAAAAAAGTAAAAACGATTTTTACTTTTTTTGCCAAATGCAAGTTGTACGTTTCGGATTCATTTTGTGATTTGTTTGTATTCGAATTTAAAAGCCGAGGGGGGCAATGGCTGGTCCATACGTCATGCTCGTGAACGGGCGCTACTTGTGGTGGCTGGATGATCCTCTCGCCGGGAAATCTGCTTCATGCTTTTTCATTTCTCTATTTTTTTATTTCTTTTACTTGAAACGCTACTTGACAATATAACATTGTCACTATGCGTATCACTCCGGCTAGGTTTTTTTTTTCCGAGAGGAGTAAAATACATTTACGTATTGAAGACCCCGAAACGGGGCCCATATGTCGGGCTCGGGTGTAAACACCCCCTACCGACTAAAAACCTCCTCTGTGCTGATAGCCCTGAAGGCTTTTACAGCGAAGCCGGGCGGGGGCCTTGGAGGCCGAAAATGTAGCTCACAGGCGCGGGGCGCCTCGGACGGAGACTCGAACCTCAGACCGCCTGCTCACTAGGCTGGATGGAGAGAAGATCACTAACGATCTCATATATCTGTTAGTCCAGTGGACTCTAGGTTTGACGAGACTTTGCACTCGCCGGCGAGTGCGGTGATATATGTATGTAAGTATGTGTGAGTGTATATAAGTGTATGACTATTTGTGTGTAGTATTATTGCAGGTGTGTGATTTGTGATGTGAGTGTGAGTGGTGTTAAACGATTACAGGACGAGGACTATCTCGTCGGGCTTCTATCAAAGTGTGTGAATCGTATTATATTAGGTTGTGGCCGCTGGAAATCGTCAAAGTGACGAGTGGCAGCGGTTTGATGTACACGGCCGCGCCTACGTCTTCGAGGGCGGTGTGGTTGGTTTGGTGTCGGTGTTGGTGATGGTGTTGGTGTCGCGTTCGCAATCGTAATATAGTCTTCCGGGTCGACTAGTACATGCCGAGGTCGCCTCTGTTTGTTCAGACTGTGGTCTAGAGGAGTGTAAGCACATGCCTCTCTCACCAAGATATTAGGGTGCTCAGCTACCTTATCAAAGTAGCGTCGCGATATCTCCTTGAAATGTTGAGCGATGGTCGGCAGCTCAAGATCGCGATGGAGATCTACGTTACGAACGAACCACGGTGCTCCGGTGGCCGTGCGCGTGAATCTATTCTGAACCACTTGCAAACGCCACAAGTGGCTCGGTGGCGCGTGGGCAAACACGATGCTTGCGTACGACATAATGGGACATACGATGGTCTTGTACAATGTCACCTTGTGTCTGAGCGGTAGTTTGCTTCGCTTGCACACAAGCGGATACAGGCGGCTAAGGACAAACCGGGCTCTATTGCAAACCGTGCTGACATATTTTGCGAAGTTCATGTTACTGTTGAACGTAACACCTAAATATTTATAATGTTGGGCCCACGGAATAGGGGTCCCATATAATTTAACAATAGGTATAGGGGCCAACTCCGACTAGGTATAAAACTGAATAAAACACATCAATATAGATGTGGCGTTCAGTTTCTTGGGCATCACGGGCTATCCTGCCTAATATCGGCAGGCCGTATCAGTCACCAGTTACCAGCATTAATGAAATCATCCGCAGGGCTATATATACCAGCTGTTTTAGAGCCAAACGGCATTACCAGCCGCGATGGCAAGCGTCCTGACGGAATGACTCTGGTAGCTTGGGCCGGGGAAGGGCGCTGGAGTGGGACGCGCCTTGCGTCTGGCTCCTTCGGATGTCTAAGTTACGTCAGTTGGTGCTGGGTCTGCTGCTTCGACTGCCGAAGACAGAAAGCGTAGCAAATATGTCGGTCGCAATGAATCTTACATCTTTGTGCCGTTTGGTGTCCACTTGGCCCGTGGGGCCCAGAGGCGCGAGGAATATACAAAGTAGGTACTATCTTCTCGCCCTAATAGGGCTACTGACAACCCTTGGGTTGGCAGCTATTTCGGTCAACGGATCAGCATAGCAGTCATTATATATATTAAGATTTTCTTTAATAAAATTTATTATATTTTTTATATATAATAGCTAATAAAATAATCGCATAAATAAAGGCTATTTTATTTTCGGTATGTGTGGATTGACGCGTCTACTTTATTGTATTTAAGTATGTATATACTCATTAACTATAACTATGTTTTTACTTATTAATTTACATTTTTTTGAATTACTTGTAAGGCATTTAGTAATAATTGACTTTTGAGTATTTTTGTTGCATCATTTTGCATATATTGTAATTGAATGATTTTTAAATTGAATTAAAATTAGAACTTGTAATAACCTGTTTTGAAAAGAGCAACCTTAGAGTTTTTTTCTAGTTCTTCTCTAAGGAAATCTGCCTTCTTACCAAGCTGCATGAAATAATTATATTTTTCAAGTGTAATGCAATTTACCTATGAAATAAAATATTTTTGATTTTTTGATTGAGTGGATGTCTTCCGGCTGAAGTGGAATTTATATGTAACAAATATATTTTATATTTTTATAGACAGCTGTTTAACCTGAACACCTTGCAAAGGAATTTGGCGGAACAAGATTCATTGACCTTTCCAAGTTCACCCGAGAGCTCACATTTTCATGAGAATTCAAACATTGATTTTGAGAGGGCCCATTCGCAAGGTTCTCTTAGGAAAAAGCGACGAAAATTGAGGAAATTAAGACCAACTGGTGTGCAGGCAGGGTCGGGATATGGATATTATGGATTCCAACAACCATATGGACAAGAAGGTATATAAAAATAAAATAAAAATTCTTTATCTTGGATTAAGGATTGGTCTCCACTGCGCTCCAACTAGATACCGCACTACCTAAGAACAATAGCTTTTTTCTTACTCCAACTATTATATGCTTGTGTGTGTGGCATCTTGACACTGGTCTTTCAAATTTTGTAAAATATGCTTCGTGTTATTTTACATTGAAATTAATAAAACACAAAATACTTACTGATGATATGTGATCCCAGTGTCTTCCGCATTTCTTGTAGTATTATTTAAGGCTTAGTACGCAACCCGGCATTTTAGTTTCAATAATTACATATTAGCAAAGCTTAACAGAACATGTAGATTCGAGACTGGCTCCAGTACGCCCACTTGTGATTTGTATTAGTTGCCGCACTTTGCGACTAAGCCTGCGGTATCTAGTTGGAGTGCAGCGGAGACCAATCCTTAATCTAAGGTTTACATTATATACGGTGGCCGAGAAGTTGTCGTCCAAAGCTAAAATTTGAAAGCCTCATGGTGATGAGTATCCGAATCACCCCTATGTATGTTCTACGACTTTGCGTAGTTTAGGAGATAATAAGTTTTCCCCCCTTTCATCCGCTTTTTTCACCTAATTGTGGTTTAGGACTTTTTTGTATTTTTTTTTAACACTTTTAGTTAATTTTATTGTTGATAATTATTAACTACAGTTGCAATAACGAAATAAGAAGCTATGAATAGTTTAGACAATGCGGAACTAGTTTAGAATTGAGTCGTAAGTTCAAGATAACTGCTGCAGCTAAATTCACGAAAACTTTCAAGGTATCATAAAAAAAAATGGGGAGCTTATGGCTTCTAACTATTTTTAAAAACTTCCCAGAACATTGGCCAATAAAATGAGGCAAATTCAAATTTTAGCTTTGGACGTCAACTACTCGGCCACACTGTATGTAAATTTTTTTTTAAATTTAATTTTGGTTGTGTTATTGTGGACACAATGAGTCAATGAACTGTTATTCATTTTAAACATTATTTTTATAATTTATTTTTGTTTCTTCATGCAAAGTTGTTACTATAAGATTTTATTTATTACTAGCTGACCCGGCAAACGTTGTTTTGCCATATAAAGTATAATTTACGCGATAGTTTTATCAGTAATAAAATATTGCCTATATTATAGCCTGTACATCATTTTGTTCTATTGTCAATAGTTTTTGCAGCGCACGCAAAAATAGGTTTTCGATTTTACACCTTGTGTTACAAAATAGCAATTTTATTACGGATCCCTAATTTTGAAAAAAAAAACATAGCCTATAGCCTTCCTCGATAAATGGACTACACAACACTGAAAGAATCATTCAAATCGGACCAGTAGTACCAGAGATTAGCGCGTTCAAACAAACAAACAAACAAACACTGCAGCTTTATATATTAGTATAGACGAACAAATAACTATCAAAACCATATTTTATTTCTTCATGCAATTTACGAATAAAATTTACTATTACAATATTATTGTTAAAATACAATAAAGTAAATGTATTTTATGTGAATTTCATCAAGCTAAATTACTAACGCAATAAATAATTCATCATTAATAACAAAATTACTTACATTTCACATTATTATATAATATAATCCTAATAATTGATGAAAAACTAATTAAAATAAGTTATTATCTATACTATATAATATTATAAAGCTGCAGTGTTTGTTTGTTTGTTTGTTTGTTTGAACGCGCTAATCTCTGGTACTACTGGTCCGATTTGAATGATTCTTTCAGTGTTGGGTAGTCCATTTATCGAGGAAGGCTATAGGCTATGTTTTGTTTTCAAAATTAGGGATCCGTAATAAAATTGCTATTTTGTAACACAAGCTGTAAAATCGAAAACCTATTTTTGCGTGCGCTGCAAAAACTATTGACAATAGAACAAAATGATGTACAGGCTATAATATAGGCAATATTTTATTACTTATAAAACTATCGCGTGAATTATACTTTATATGGCAAAACAACGTTTGCCGGGTCAGCTATATTTAACATTATTTTATAAGGTTCTTTCCTGCAAAATTGTCATAGTATTATTACTACATATTTTGCTTTAAAATTATTTATTATTTGAAAACATTTATAAAATATAATTTTAGAATTAATTAATTGTAATTTTAAGAACATTTATTACTTTTAATAAATACAACACTATTTTTATATTATAAAGCTGAATTATTTATTCATACAAAACAAATCTTATAACTATGTATATTCACAATACTATGACTACATAAAATTTAAACTGTCATTACGTGGAAGGGTACCAAGATTACTGGCAACATATCCGCGTTGGATAGCTAGGCTGATCCGTTGACTGAGATTGCTGCCAGCGCTTGGGTTTGCGCCTTTTTGAGGCGCGAAGATAGTATTTTGAACATTCTCTGCGCCTTTGTTTTACTATGGAACCCGGAATTTTAGCTTCAATTATTAGAAGAGAATATTTAAAAGTTTCACTACAGAGCATGTGGCACGTCAACGTCACACATTGTTCGAAAATGGCTCGTGTACGCCCATTTGGGCGTAATATTAGTTGCCGCACTTTGCGACTACGCCTCCGGTATCTAATCCTTAATCTAAGGTTGTAATATTTCAATTTGAAGAGTGATGCTGCCGATGAAGTTAAAGACACGTGCACATGAGCCATTCATCTTAGCTGTGTGGAAAGTATTGCATAAAGTTATGTGATGAAAAAATTTTCTAAATAGTGTTCTACTTTATAATCCCTACTAGCGTTGTATCGTACAGGTTTAGCGCGCGGCCGCGAGTAAGTAGAACATCTTCCCACCTAGCGCTGTATCGTGCAGGTTTAGCACGCGGCCGCGAAAAAGTAGATCATCTTCCCTACTAGAGTTGTGTCGTGCAGGTATAGCGCATCTCATAATTTCTAATATTGACAAAAACATTTGGCTTAGAGAACAGACTAGGATAATTAATATAAACGAGATTTAAAAATTATCTTTCCAAAGAAGTTTCACTTCTGACATGTTTACTCTGTACGCACGCCATATTTTTTTATTGACGTAGAGCACGGGTGCTCACACGGTCGATTGCGATCGACAGGTCGATCGCGAGTGCTTTTTGAGTCAATCTCGAGAAAAAATCCGATATAGAACTATTCACAGATTTTGATTTAGGTAGGATTTTTATTTTATTTAATAAATCGGTAATTACATACCATCTTATGAAAAGTATGTTTAGAACTTTAGACACTAGAACGCGTTTTGTTTTGTAAGAACTAATAAGCTCGCAATTTTGAATAATTTTGACTTTTTTCATTGACATTTTAGAAACGACCTACACTTACCTTGACTCAAAAAAAATGCATATTATTGTGCACAAAACTAATATCTACGTCATCGTGATAATCTACCAACCTACTTGAAGCCTCTCAGAGTCGATCGATAGTAGTCTAACAATTTTGAGGTAGATCGGCAGCTGTTCAAGCTTGAGCACCCCTGACGTAGAGAATAAAAAAGCCTACGGCTCACCTGTTATTAACTGATCACCGTCCCTCACATTCTCTTGCAGCACTAAAGATACCACTGGTACGTTGGCAGCCTAGGTTGAATTAAGAATGCTAAGTGTTAAATATTTTTGGTAGTGAATTAAACAGCAGTGCTCTTATGATTTTTTCAATCACAGCACCACAATTATCATCATTTGCGTCCGAAGCCGTCTCTCGAGTGACGGAGGCTCTGACGTCGATCGCTGTGTATGATGATTACCAGTGCGTCCCGAGGCTACTCTGTGAAGCTGCTCAAAGTGGATCACTTGGCTCCTCGAACCTGCTGAACTCTGTTCCTGGGCTGCAACCTTTACTCACGTAAGTTAATCCCTAGCTCACATAAGATTTATAACAACAAAAATAGGAAGGAGTATAAAATATGCAGAATCTTTTCATTAACGTTTGGAAAGAAAGTAAAATCATTTATTGAGTTATGTGGTACGTGAAATGACACTTATGGATGTCAAAGATTTTGCCACCACTTCAGAAAAGTTGAGCTTAAATGAGAAGAAGTAATATGTTATTTATATGCCACTTAAAGAAAAGTAAAAAAAAACGAGTTGCACTTCGGGAGTGCCGGCAGAAGTGAAAACTTGAACATTAACGCTGTGCATTTTAGAATATTTTGGAATGGTCAGGGAATAATTTATGTGGTTAAACACAATATTCATTTATTGCGCTATCGTACACAAAAATGACAATTCATTATACATAAAAAAATAACACTACAGTACTGATGATAATGATTTTACATTAAAAAGATTATCACTCAGAAAAATCAACATAATTTTAACGACTGTCTTACGAATTTTCGATCAAGTCACGTGTTCTGACGCGAGTTTAACATTTTGTATCCATTCCAAGAAAAGTGCTCAACGCCGCTAATGAAGTTTTCACTTCAAAAAATGTCTACTATTACGTTTAAATATGTACGCGAAAATCCCTCAGCAAAGTGATAACGTTTTAGTAAAAAACATTCCGGGTTTTGAACCCGGGATATCTAGATCATCCATCACGGCTACTAACTGGATAAAGAATTACCAGTGGGAGGCACCTTTGCACGGTGACGAGCGCAATTGTAGTGCCGCTCAGAATTTTTGGATTTTTTAAGAATTCTGAGTGGCACTGCATTGTAATGAACAGGGCGTATCATTTACCATTACGCTGAACGTCCTGCTCGTCCCTTATTTTCATAAAAAAAGAGGTCGTCTAATCATAATCTGATATAATGTGATTACCGTTGTTATTTACTCCATAAGGCCAGAGAAAGTGCAAAGCCAGCCTTTATTTTTTTTTAACAAAAACTTACAGATTACTGTCAACATACAGCGGTGTCAGCACTAATCCACTCTTCGTGTTTGGAAGAGCCGTATTCCTCGGAATGTCTAAAGGAAACGTGGGGACTTGCCGCTACGCCTATCCTCTCTGTCCAACAGACCCTGAAAAATTAGTCTACTATTTAAATAACCATAATGGAGGGTTCTTTCGCTTCTTTGGCGGACAGCAGCAACAACAGAATTTGGAACAATTCTACCAAGGACTGTCTCAAAGCTTCCCAAATTTGAATCCACAGACTTTAGGTTTTCAAAGACCGAATATAAACAATGGATACCTGAACTATGGTTCTGATTTTCCGTATGATGGAGCCCACTTTAACTATCAAGACAACTTTAAACAAATACAAAACAGAATTCAGAACAAACCCAACTTAAGCAGCTATAGTAATCATGACTCGAAATGGATTTTCCCAGAAAATAATGCAAAAGATAATGATATTGAAAATGATAATAAATTAAATAATATAGGTTATACAGGAATACATTTTCCAGGTACTGAAAACGACATAACAGAAAATATTAGAACAGGTAAAGGGTTTTCTTTCCCCAATAACTTGAGAGACCAATATTTGAACTATAATAATAATAATTATGATCAAGTTGGAAGTAATTTTAATACAAATAAGTATTTATATGATAGCGATAGATACAGAGATACTGCTATTAATTCTAATAAGTATTATAAACATGAAGACAATCGTTATACCACTGTATACATCGTGAGAGGTAATGGCGATCCAAATAGGCCAGAAATTCTTAAACTACGTCCTGGCGAAGTTGTTCATTAGCAATATTTTATAAAGTTTAGACTTAACATAGCTAATTTTCTTAACCTAAATTAAGATTATTTTTTGCCTAGTTAACTTTTTTATAATTCATTTATTTTTGTGTTAATGTTAAATATTAGTACCTTATTAGCATAGTACCATAAACACATATAAATAAAAAGAAAAGTGAATGTCTTTTTTGTACCAATGTATATGAAATAGTTTTTCTAATCGGCAATTCTCAATCGTTTTAATTTTGCGGTTCTGACCAGAGTAATTAAAAATGATAGTGCTCATATTACAAAAAATAAAGCGAAACATTACTGCAAGTCAGCTACATAAGGGCTTTATAAGAGATTTAT
The DNA here is from genome assembly GCF_905404315.1 of Leptidea sinapis. NCBI lineage: Eukaryota > Metazoa > Arthropoda > Insecta > Lepidoptera > Pieridae > Leptidea > Leptidea sinapis. Next base: position 6,502,419 of record NC_066300.1, on the reverse strand, counting down.
AATATCATATAGAGCCTTGCTCTAGTGCACCGCAGTATCAGTTCCAACCACTTGACTACGAGCAACTTCGAGCTGTTCGAATCATCGGGTTCCAGTACTCTGTGAACAGCTTAAAGCTTCGCGTTGCGTTAGTGGTTACTCTATTTATCACGGGGCCATTTGACCTGATTTTCGCCTAATCCCATCGTCACAGAACACGCAACTCAAAACAATCCTCACAATTTTGATCACAAGAAGATTAAGGCAGCGGCAGTTTCTATATAGTGGGGTTTGAAGGAACTTTCCTCCAAACTACAGACGAACTTCAAAAGGCTGCAAAGGTTTCCAGGACGATACGTAATGGGTACCTTTAAAAAGCGAGTATAATCATAAAATTTTAATCAGATTTATGTAGGTATCAGATTATTTGGCAACTACGTACGTATACTATGAAATCAATTTCATTGGGCGGCTTTTAGTAGGTATGATTCGGCATTTCTTCAAAAATGCACATACGTAAAAGACTAGCAACGCTCTTGTATTTACTCTCTAAAGGCGAATGGGCAAAGTGATCTACCTACGCAACACTAATGAAACCTATATCAGTTAAAAGCTCATTTTAAGTGCTGAATTTCATTCTATGAAAGCACCGCTGTAAGTTCTGGGGTTCAAGAGATATCCGAGAATTACAGAAAACAGCCTCTACCTAATTTTTGTGTTTTACGATCGATATTTAATATATACAGATTATACCTAATCGAAGTATAGAGAGACTATGAGTTATGATCTAAGCGATTTTATTGAGTTTGGCATAGAAGTAGGTAATATTGTGTCTCTTCTGAGGGCCAAGATACAGTCATGCCATGACCGATTCTTCAGAAACAATTATGGCTCAAATTCATCTATCCAACTTATCTCAAAATTATATAACAGTAAATTCCATAGTAATAGTAGTATAGATATAAATTTTAATACATTTGGCAATTTTAAAAAATACGCTTTTGAACCCTTATAATTTGGATGTATAGAATTATAATTTTTAGTAATAGTAAACACATATTGTAGTAGTATTACTTAACTTACAATAATAAATAAAGGCAACGCTGTGCATACCTATAAGTTAGATATACAAATATAAATATAAGAAATTTTATATTATAAGTAGTCATAATATTAATTGTATGTCTAGTTGGTAAGCCTTTTCTAATAAATAAATAAATGCCATACCAGATCCAAACAATATTATACCTATATATTAACTAACAGAAATGTAGAAGGAAGAGATGCATTTAGGTATTATTATTGTACTAGTCTTACTGGACATCTTACACTGGGTAGTTGTGCACATGTCATTCCAATATTTTGGTATTTATAATACGTCAGGCATCTATCTCCTTCCAGCCTAGTGAGCTGGCGGTCCGAGGTTCGAGTCTCCTTCTAGTATAATGTAAAAGAGATATTTATTATAAATTTTTTCTTATATATTTACACACATACGTTTTTTATTATTTTTATTGTTGTCATTGTTTATTTTTAGTATAACATCTTTTTATAAATCTATTTTTGTTTATTTTAGTGCCACAATTAATTATATTTTACTTTTAAAATATGTCAGTTTAGCTTCAAACGTCACACAATGGGGTCACTGAAAATCAGTGTTGTGCCCATTATGTATTTTGTTTTCATAAACTTTTTTGTGTGAATGTGTCAGTTTTTCTTCCAAAATAAATTCATTTTCATTTCATTTCTGAGACGCCCCGCGCCTGTGAGCTACATTTTTAGTCTCCAAGAACCCCGCCCGACTTCGCTATACCCCTTTAGAGCTATCAGCACAGAGGAGGTTTTTATTCGGTAGAGGGTATTTACACCAGAGTCTTTATATTCGTAAAGGTATTTTCCTTCTCTCCAAAAAAAAACTTTTTTTTTTATGAGAATGAAGGTCGAGACAGCCGCTCAGGATTCTTGAAAAACACCAAAAACTTTGAGCGGCAGTACAACTGCGCTCGTCACTTTGAGACAAGATGTTAAGTCTCATTTGCCCAGTAATTTCACTAGCTACGGCGCCCTTCAGACCAAAACACAGTTATACTTACACATTACTGCTTCACGGCAGAAATAGGCACCGTTGTGGTACCCATAAAAAGGTGCCTCCCACTGGTACGTCAAGTAGCTATGTGCAAAGGTAATTGTGTTCTGTTCTGGTTTGCGCGTAGCCACTGAAGATACTAGGCAAATGAAACTTAACATTTGCTGTCTTATGTGACGTGCACAATGGCGATGCCGCTAAGAATTTTGAGTCTTTCAAGACCCCTGAGTGGCATCGCATTGTAATGTGCAGGGCGTATCAATTACTATCAGATAAAAGTCTTGCTCGAAGAAAAGAAAAAAAGGCAATTTTATTAAAAAAGGGTCCTCTGAGTTTCTAGTAGCCGATTTTCTCAGGTCTGAACGAAGTAGTATAAAAATTCTATCCTGAATAAAGTCAATAGTATTGGAATTTGTTCCTTACGTCAGTGGCAGCCTCATCTATGCAAATAGTGTCGAGTTAAATAATTCCATTTACGAACAAAGATCGGCAGATAAAAGCCATGCTAATGAGATCAGATACAATGCCAGCGATGCAGCTGCTCGAAGAATCCATGTCAACATGTTATGTAAGGAGACGTGCCTCGCATTGTGATCTTCACAAGATTTCCACCCATTTTCCGCTGATTTGCTTTTACCCGGAATTACAATACTTGGAATATAATATGCATGAACACCTTATTGAGCTTACTGTCTTTTTTAGGATCAGTGCTTTTCATAGTCCAAGAGACAACTCTGCGTACTTTTAAAATACTAAAGTGAATGTGATAGATGTGTGGCAGTCCTAATCCTGGGTAACTTCAAAAAAAGCGCGTACACCTGTAATTCCTCTGGTGTTGCAAGAGAATGTGGGCGGCGGTGATCACTTAACACCAGGTGACCCGTACGCTCGTATGACGTCCTATTCTATAAAAAAATAAAAGAAAATGTTTTTTTTACATAGCATGATAGACATTTTGAAATTAAACTGTTAAAATTTCAGTTGTTAGACAATTGTGGCTGCCGTTGATAGGCAGACGGAGATACATGCAAAAATTGATGTGTTAAAATGAAAATAATTTGTATTTTTGCCGTACCAATCACTATATTTTATCATTTGGGGAAAATGCGATTCCATATGTGTTTGAGGCCCTCGACTTAGTCTCGTAACTACGAAATCATTAGGAATCGCTATTTTTATTTTTATTTAAATTAGGGACGAGACGAGCAGGACGTTCAGTTGATGTTAACTGATACGCCATGCCCATTACAATGCAGTGCCACTCAGGCTTTTGAAAAACCCAAAAATTCTAAGCCGGCACTACAAATACGCTCGTCACCTTGAGACAAGATGATAAGTCTCATTTGCCTTGTATTTTCACTAGCTACGGCGCCCTTGAGACCGAAACACAATAACGTTTACACATTACTGCTTCACAGTAATGTGCTCTCCCAGCACTCCATTTGTTCCCGATGCGGTTGTACTGCTTTAATTGATATCAAAAAGACTCAAAAATTATTGTAATGGAAACCATTAGAATAATTTAGATATAATAAATGTCTTCTATAAGTAATAATCATAAAAAACCTAAAATATTTTTTTTATAAAAAACAACCTAAAAAGTAGAAGATAATTTGCAATAACTTTTTAATAAGGTATGATTAAAATATATTTTTTTCCCAAAAAAATATTCTATTATTCAGACTGTTTTACGCCTGAATAATAATTGAATTAGGAATTTTAAATTGGCGCCATTATTGTGAATGGGTAAGCTGCAGCCCGCAACAGCCAACAGGCAAAGGCCGCCAGTGTTAATCCAACTAACATTTGTTGCGGACGTGAGTGGCTGAATCGCGAGTGAAAATACGTTGAACCATAGACAATTAAACTGAAGCTTTAAAAAGTATGCCATGTATTGTTTTGTTATTATGAAATTATGTGTTGCGGAAGTGTTTGGAAACCGGCGCGAATTCTAAGTTTTTATATGAGTGAATAAATTATTTGGTTTTTCTATCCTTGACTAATAGTCTTTGGACTTAGTTGCAAAAAGTTTTGATAATATCCTATATACATAGGTAAGAATTATTTTTATTACATATTTGTGTACTTATCTAAGAAAGTGGCTATGAAGTAGTTGCCATAAAATATATCAAGCGATAATCAAATATTTTGTATATTTTATAAGATTATTACTTTTTTAGGAATGTTGATAAATTTTGTTATTAATATTTAGTGATAAGTAAGTAATTTAGAACTCACATATAGATTTTCACTGGAAACAATTGATCTTTTTTGAAGGCAAGACAGAGACAAGAATAATTAGTAACGACAATTTTTCTTTTTAGGTTTCCGCACCCAAAGTATGCAACGATATATTACTAACTCTTTTATTTTTTCCGTTTTTTTTTATTTATTTTAATGGCACGGGATGCAAGTCCTTACGCTCTCCGTCCGTCCTTGGGTTGCCAACATTTTCTAGCGATATTAAATGATTTCAGAGTTAGTAAGACGTAAAGAGTAGGTACATATTAATATTAATAATTACATATTAATAAAACAGAATATCATTTACTTAATTTTTTTTATTTGTATTTTTCTCGTACTCTATTTTTACTATATAATATGTAAAATATTATTATAATATGTTATAACTACATTATTAAGTACCTACATCGGTATGAAATAGACTCTAGTCCGACCGTCTGTCAGCAGGATGAATCTCATAAACCGCAGTAGTTAGAGAGCTGAAATTTTGACACTGTGTAATGTAAATATTCTCTATAACAAATAATAAAAGACAAAAGATGGCGGATTTCAAAATGGCGGCAAAAATGTGCATCTTACGAAAGAAAAGAAATTCTCAAAAATAAACACTTATTTTCGGACAGTAGAAAGTACATAAGGTTAAATTTCAAAGTTCAAATATCTTTGCTCAATGTTGCATATTTTTGATAAAAAAATTTAGCTATAAACACCTCCTTTGGGCTCGCTGAAATTATTTTTTCTAAACTGACATGTATGAGTATATCGCTCTTAGTTTGAGAACCTCTATGAATATACTAGCTGTGAATACCTGCTTCGCTGGGTCATTTTTAATTGTATAGTTATTTTTTAATGCTAATAATCTATCTCAAATTACTTCACATTTTTTCATATAAAAGACACTGTTTTCTTTTTAAATTATTCTGTGATGTTGTTAAGTGAAATATTGTGACACACACCTCTATTTATATATCTATATATATAAAAATGAATTGTTGTTCGTTAGTCTCGCTGAAACTCGAGAACGGCTGGACCGATTTGGCTAATATGAAAATGCTCGGAATTAAAAAAAAACAACGATTTTGATTTTCCCTTGATGTGCCCCCGTCGTTCAGAAATCAAATTGAAAGAATAGTTAAAAATTAATAACTAATTAGAATCTTTGTATCTCAGGAGGTAAAAAACGAACTTTATTCTAGCTACCTATACTTAGTGGATTAACTATGATGGCAATACAACGTTTGCTGGGTCAGCTAGCAGATATATATATTATGTTTTCGAACGTGTTAATTTAGATTTCTATGGACGTTAGCACGAGGACAAATTATAAGTACTTAAGGTAAAAAGTATTTTGCTTTTTACAAATTTGTGTAAAGCCGTAATAAACCACAATGCAAATCGTTGAAATCGATGTACATCTCAATGATTATAATCTACATGATATCAAGAACGTCAGCAAAGTATAATCAATTCAATTTTATGTTGTGTATTCCAATGGTTCCATGGAAACAGGTCTTCAATACAGTTAATAAATACCTAGATGCTCTAGCCTCACTATGATGGTAGGAAACTTATTTTGATACTGATGACGCTACCGATGAAAAATAATACATTTTGGTTGAGAAAAAGTGACGAGACGTAAACCTGTCGGTAAATGATCGGCCCTGCCATACAGTGCCGCTAATGATTTTTGAAAAACCAAAAAAATTGCGTGGCATCCAGATTACACTGCATTCGTTTTTACTGTAAAATTGTAAGATTAAACGTAGAACTTTTAGAGTAACATATCATGTAGTCAATTTTAAAAGCATTTAAGACAATCCCGTTTAGAAGAGTGGAAAAAAGTGTCTGCAAGTAGAACAATGGGTTGCAGGTTCATGCCTGAAACATTGCAGATATATTCTGGTTTGATTAAGAAATACCTTAAACCATCGACCCCAAAAAATATAAGGGCCTTGGATTATGAATTTGGTTTGACATGTAAATTTCCATAGAGTTCGAAGTGAAACTAAAACCCAAAACGATATAAGGGCCTATTTATTAGCAACCACCAAGTATAGCATTGGCATAAACTAATAAAAAACAAAACGAACACTGTTAAGACAGCGAGGCAAGTAAAAGGAAACCAACTTTAATAGTAAAAGCATAAGTAAAATGCTTATTCATGAATATTTAATTTTAACTTTAAATTAGTTACAATAACCATCATTACATAGTATAAAACAAAGTCTTCCACTGAGTCTGTCTGTCTGTGTGTTTGCGATAAACCCAAAAACTACAGCACCGATATTCACCAATGGATAGCATGGTTCTCAAGGAAGGTTTAAGTATATGATTTGTTGAGTGTTTGTATACATTAATGATATTTGTTGGAGGTATTGAAAAAAAAAATCCTTAGTATCGGAAGCTGTCAATAAAACGCAGTCTAAGCCCTAAAAGGGTATATAATAAAATAATGTATGGTGTGTATTAATAAATTGTGTATCTTATATAGGTCTACAGAAAAATCAACGATCTGTTTATCGATTTTAATACTTTGAATTTGCAATTGGACGTAGTTCCTGAAAAACGTTCCAAGCCACAAACATCACACTTTAAGGAATTCGTGTTTAAAGTTTTATAAATATAAGTGTATTCCATACATATGGGTTGGGCTACTAAGTCATAATGTCATTTAAAGAGTGATAGTAGGGCTGCCATTTTTTGTCAGTCCGTAAATATGAATCACGTGACCAGTTTTGTGTTCTTAACTCAATCTCGGCATGATTGTGGTCTGGAACGTTTTTCTGGAATTACATCCAATAATAAAGCGGTAATGTAAAAGTTGTTTACACAAATACGATATTAATACTTATCATTTTATTACTACATAATTAATTATACAAACATTCCAAAATTACATTTTTCTTTCATTTTTAACTCATTAACTTTGATTACACATTTCCGATGGCTTTAGACTACATTATTCCCGACTACTTACCTGCATCATTTTTTTTCTATTGAAAGAACAGTGTCTGCCGGGTCAGTCAATCAGTTAATAACTAAAATTATAAGCGTGGTGTGGTGTACATATAGATTTTCTTTTGCCCCAGTTTCATTATTTAACAAACGAAGGTAATGTTGCATCTTGTTCTCTTGTCTAAGGTTATTTGTTTCGTTTGTTGATACATTTTTAAGTAACAGGAGTAGTAATAGTACACATTAGAAGTTCCGTATCATAGTACAAGATCAAGGACTAGAGACCTCGTCAAAAATTTCGGATTTTGTAGTATTTTCATCACAACATATGGCCGGAGAACCGTTAAACGTTTGAATGCCTGGACGTACATACAAAACATTGATCCCTTTTTTTTCTTTGCACCGTGTTTATTAAGTTTGGTTTTGGTTTTTAAAATTTAAGCAAACTTTGATGATGCCAAGAATGCAGAAAATTCTTCAACAATAACCTTACCCAAAGGGATTACGCTTACGGGGAAGGTATTGTAACGCGTGGGTCCTCCCTCACACGCGGGATCGTTTTAATTAAAAGAATATATTAAATTCTGTTACTTTTATATTCTTATTGTTTAATTTTCTATTAAACATATTAATTATAAATATTAAATATTAGCTCGAAGGACGACCGTTCTTACTTCATTTCTATTCTCTATCTCTAGTCTGTTTCGTTATTTAATTACTTTTTCATCCGCGCCAAAATTCGAACTTCATGTCATTTTTGACTCTTTTACTTGACGGCCAACCATAGAACAATGAGTTTTTATATGTGGATAAGAACTCCTTGTTACAGTATGCAACCCAAAAATGTTCTTTCCCACACTAAATAATGTTAACTTCGAATGTAATATAATTGGCGAGATGTACAAATTATTAACGATTTAAATTGTTGATCAATCGATCGACTACTTGCAGACAGTTAGTTAGAAATTAAGCAACGCATATAATTTTTTTATGAGAAAAAGTGACGAGGATAAAATAAGACATTCTTCCGATGGTAGGTGATACTTCTTACTTTTTACAATGCAATGCCGCTAAGGATTTATTAATTGAACCCAAAATTCTGAGCTGGATCGCAACTGCGCTCGTCACTTAAAAGAGAGCTAAAAATAAAATAAATATTACCTACTTTAAAACATCATGCTTCCATAATAAGCAGAATTTTTAATATTATAGAGAAAGATGGATTTTGTTCTATAGTGATATAATGTATCGGGTCGTTCCCGTCTCTTAAATATGGTCAAGGGGTTGGTACTTTGGTAGCTGTTCATGTTGTTAAAATTAAATTTATTTTACATATTTATCGTTATTTATATAATATTTAATATAATACTAGCATAATTATCCTTAATTTATTTACAGTCTTTGTAAATCTACCGTACTCAAAAACTCTTTATGTTTTTTTTTTTTATAATTAACATTTAATTTTTAAACTAACTTGTTTATGTTTAATTGAGTTTTTGACGTTTTATTATTTTCCGTGTTATTAAAATAATTTGAAAAAGCATGATAGCTGTCGCTATAGAAATAAAAGAGTGGCATTAAGGTTTTCCAATAGATAGTAAAATATATTTGCACTTAATGATAAATTTGTCATTTGCCCTTAAAGAATGGAATAAACCAGTGATCACATATTGTTCGGGTACGTGTTATTGTGCAAATTTTCAATTTCAATCCGACGTCTAGAATGTTGAAAATTACATTGAAAGATTACATGGCATATAGATTTAGCTAATATAAAGCGTACGTATTAAAATCTGTGATTCACTCTGAAAAACAAATTCTTTGTTTTTTATCACTTAGATAAAATCTAATATCAGTTAATGTTTGAAAGTTTGATCATAATAATTGTACTAAAAGATAACGAGTTTGAGTATTTGTTCGGAAATAGGTCAACGCGTTAACTTAATTTGAGTTTATGATCATAATCAATTTGACATTCATATTTCGATCTTCCAAATGTTATTTGAACGAAATACTGTTAAGATTATTACTGCTTGGGTTGCCATCGTTACTAAATAAATTTTTCGGAGCGATGGCTGGTCCCAATTTATCAGTTAGGGTGACTGTATTATCACCGCAAACGTTATATTTATTTTTATTTGTTTTTTTTTACGTATTCTATGTTTGCTTATTGATTTATTTATTTATTTAACGGAGAGTGATGTATCTATAATACGCTTATGTTTTGAGTATTTTTGATTTTCGACTTAAGGCTGGGGACTGAGCCAACGGCCTTGAGGAATCGAGCGAAGCTAGGTTACCTCTCTCGCACAAGATCGCTATAGTCTTAATTCGGAATAAGAAGCATTTTTAATTAATTACAAATACAATATAATTTTCTCAATATTTGTTAAATAAATTTTCGGACATCGTACAGTTATTAAATTTTCGTACATGTTTTATCCAGATTGAATGATTAGCATGGCTCCAACTGTAAGAGGTATTTTGGTGATGTTTTTCGCATTCTCTATTAAAAATATAAATGTAAGAAAAAAAGAAGAAAAAAAAATAATTTTCTTCACATATTCTATATTATATATGCAAATATTTTTTGTAAAAATATAAGCTATATATAGTCGAAAAAGGGTGTCGAAGTAAATAGTCATTACACCTTCAGATGTTGTTTGATTTTTTATGGCTTAGTATTGATAAAGTTACTGGGACGTGATGCCACTAGACCATCTGCTTGTTTCGTTACTCACGAACAATGTGTATAAATTTACCTTACAATTAATAGACCATATGCCAGAATCGTAAAAACTGTATTTTATAGCAAACAAGGTGAAAAAGGCGTGTATTAGAATATGTAACCCAAATGATCGGACCTACTGACCTAAAACAAAAACCAAGAGAAACACATCTATGAATAATTCATAATTTTATGTTGCATCGCATTTTTAAACATATTGACAAAACTGAATCTTATTAACCAAACACTCTTAATATTAGATACAGTCGCATTCGTAATTTATAACGAATATATTCTAATCTAATTGAAATATTCCTTCGTCATATCGAGTAATTGTAAAGGTTACTGCGCAATTGAGAAAATTAATCTTGACTTCCTTTGACGCCTTTTGAAGTTGCCTTGGCTATCCTTCAAACTTCAACAACAAATCTTCCCCGAATAAAGCATGGAAAATCAGAAGTATGGTGTCATTTCTGAAATCGCGACTGAAAGAACGTTAACTGACAGTTTACCATAGGTGCACATAAAAAGTAAGTTGAATTAGATGTCTTCAATATGTACTGGCTGATAATATTAGCGGTGCCAATACCCAAAATTGCAAATCTTTCTCGATAAGTGCCCAAAACAAATACGAATCTCATGTCGAGGCTTCAGAAGCTGTTGAATGAATTACAATGAATATTTTTCAATTTGAACAACAGAAGAAAGATGTTTGAGTGAACCTCCATCCGTCGTATCCGTCTTGGAAGGCTTGGTTTTGAATTTTCATACGAATATCCTCTCACATATTGTATATGGGTTTGATCTCTTGTTTGCTGCACCCAATATCATCTCGAAGCATTTGACCGCGTGCAATGCAAAATTTCTTTAATAATCGGCGATCCAGTAATCTTGTGTACGTACTGCATCTACCCTGGTGGTGGATATCCATTTCATGCTCAACCTCACCATCGGAATGTGGCATCGTGCAAAATGCGCTTTAATAAACTTACTTCCCCGGACTGTCAAGATTTAGCTATTATTCTAGCTCCATATCTCTGATCACAAGGCCTGGCAACGATCCTATAAGTCCTTTAGTCTTGTTAGAGGGCATGGGCAGTGGTGAATGGTGATCATTTATCATCAGATGCTTGCTTTTTCTCCCATTCTTTAAAAAATGTCTTTTAAGCAGTAGTTCAGACCTACATCTTATATCTTTAAATGAGCAAAATATTTACATATTTTTATTTATTTATTTGGAATTTATTAGAATCTCGGAAACGGCTCCAACAATTTTCATAAAATTTACAATACAGGGGATTTCGGGGGCGATAAATCTAAATAAAATAAAATAAATTTAGTTTTATCCGTGTTTTAATGAGAAACAGCTACAATAACATTAGAATACAAAGGTAAATTTCGTTACTATATACAAGTCTATAATAGCTCAGATGGGACAAGGGTGATCCGGAAAGCAGAAGACCCTGGTTCGAATCAAAATTTTCAAAATCCGAGCAAGGCTCGGCGTCCGGATATGAATATATTTTATAATTCACTTTTGTAGTTAAGTGTACAGGGCATAGCGGCTCAGAACTATAAGCAAGGGCGTCTAGTCTGACCTGATCGAATTGGTCATTTATCATTATTGACCTTAAGTTTCTCTTTTATATGACTCCATCAAAACATTCTTGAGGAGACAATAGTTTACAATCATTTGTAACGGTTTACGATTCTACTCGTTATGTTTCACTTTCATTTGAGGTAGTCTGTGGTGTGTGTCTGTGGCACCTATTAACTAGGATACACTTATTTGGTTGTTTAATAATGAATTGATTATTATATTTACTGATGAGAATGGGGCTAATGATACGCCCATTTCCTCTCGTTTCCGGGTCGATATGACATTCATACAAAAAAAAAAACAATTGTGATTTCTCTCTTGTGATTCTTCAGGTATTGGAACGAAGTGTTGGTCGGTGGTCGCTCCACGATTGCCAATTTTACCAAAACGAGCGTTACATAGCTGATCACAGAAAAATTTACGGTTTTTTTGCAATATTCGCTCGAGAAACTTATATGATTACACTAGCACTTCTTCACAACCGAAATAAAAGATGTATGGATTTTTATATGTATGTTACCTCAGAATCTATCTGTCAAAAGCGCTCTACAGCTTAATTTGTGACAAACAAATTGTGACGATGTCATTGTTAAAATTCCACGGGTGATGTGAAATATGTCGAAATGACGGAAGCGTGGCGTAATTCTTGGGAATCAGCAGCCGGTAGTATGGGACTAGTCGGGACGGCCACGTTTCGCGACCTCAAAAATAGTCACATTTTATTTCGTCAGGGACTACCAACATTTAGAAAAATACTAATAAAATTTATTGAAGTACGCGTTACTTTGCGGAAATCCATAATTATACAAATAATTTGAGCTTTCTTTAGTGTTAATTCCGCCAGTATTTGCCTCTAAACAACTCTGCCAAATTTTGGCGAGACAGCGCGTCCTGATGTTGCTTCGTGTAGAGGCGAAGCACGTGTCGAGTTGTTTAGAGGCAAATACTGGCGGAATTAACACTAAAGCAAACTCAAATCATTTGTATAAAAATACTAATATTTGTTTTTTTCTTAATCCCGAAATATGTACCTTGGCAGTAGGTCAAAATAATGTATTCAATGTTCGGAGTTGCTCTAGTCACTAGTGTATTCATAGAATGATACGAATTTGGTATTTAGTATTCAAACATGAAGCAAGTAGTTCAATTACAAATAATCCACACATTTAAAAAGTATTTTTTATAGCTCTGTTGTACAAAAAAAAATTTTTGGTGGTTTTAAAATCTTATTAATGGTCTGGTCCTATCACAGATAGTTAAGCCAAACAAAATGTAATGAAATCGCTCAATTCACAATGCGAGTATTTAAGGTACATCAAAATTTGAATTCATATAGCTATAGACATATAGTGATACAATGTGATAATATACAGCATATATACTTATGTATAATAATAATAATAATAATAAAATTTATTGCATTGAACTTAATTTAAGTACACAATATCAGCTTAATACAAACATACATTAAGACAAAAGGGAGTAGGCTCAGCTTAAGCTGCTTGAAATAATATTTTCATGCAGCGCTGGTTTTCAGCCATTCCCATCTCCCTAAACTAATAACGCTTACAATGCAGATCTAAACTTTTTCTAAATGTATCAACCTCTGTATAAATTATGAGTGTATTTGTGAGTGTGAGTGTGTGTGTTGTATAAATATATGAGTGTGTGTCAATGTGTCAGTTTAAATGTAATATGAAACGAGTTGCAAATTTTATGGTTAAATCATGAAAAATATTTATTTAAGGGAAGTTCTTTCCATACACAATAATTGAAATTTTCAGCTTCCTGTTGTTTTTTTAACAATGCCATTTTATATTATTAAGTATCATTCTTAATATTTATATTGAGCATAATTATGTAACTTAAGAAATACAGTTAACGTAAAATCACCATAATATTTTTTACGCATAGAAATATTTGAATGAGGCATACCTCATAACATAATTTAATGTTTTTTTAATTTTAATCAAGTATACTAAGAATATACCACACATGCGGTGTCAAACGACGAATCAGCTCCAAAGGTTGAGTTTTTCTGAAATAAATTTCAACTTATGGCTGTTATAGCTCAAACAGATGCAGTTATATAGTTTCATCATAGAGTTAGAAATATACAGACTAGTAAAAATTTATTACAATAGTTTATTCTTTCGCTTCTCAAACATTGCACACACTAGCATTTAAATGATAATATTTTTAATTTAACGTATTATATTTTTAATGTAATAATATAATTATATATTTAGTTTGTAAATTTTTGCCTACCCTACTACTTATTCATATGAAATTTACGATTGCAATATGAATATATCACTATGTATATGCTAATGAATATTTATATATAATATATATAACACTAAAACCCCTAGCGTGGATTCTTAACAAATAGTTCGGCTTTGTTGGCAAACCTTATTTCTTTTTCAGAACCTCAAACTTTTTATTTTACGAGAGCTTCCTTAGATGTTTATCGAATACCTATTCTTATTATTTGACTTAATATTATCACAGCTTTCACTACTACAGTACTTGTTTCTCCTGAAAATTATTGGGTCAGTCTACAGAACTTTTATAAGTAAAGTGTTTTAAATATACATATATAAGTCACGGACTAGTAAAAAAATAAGGACTCCGTGACACCTTACATAACAGTGTAGCACCAAAACAAGCCGATTAACGTGTAAATACATAGCCCCACGCACACACGTACACTACTACATGCCGATAGGCGGCCATTATGAGAATTGTCATCGTCTGTGACAGATCAGTAATTTGCGTCTCAATAAAATATTTTAAAAATGCCGTCGTGCGTTGTGAAAATATATATGATTATTTAAGGGAGAAAAAATTGTGTAACTAGTATCCACCGTAACCGCACACGCACTAGCATAACGGTGCTTCACTTGATAATATCCCGCCGCGGAGTCCTTCTTTTATTACTCGTCCGTGATATAAGTATACACTTTTTTACTCTCATATTGTAATTATTATGATAATAAAATATAACACTTCCAATATCCTTAAACGTTCCGTCTATGTATTTTAAATCTAGAAGCTCCACGACAAAAAATAGATCAAACAACGCACACGATCCCAAATATATCAGTTTGACCGCGAGTTAAGTGTTTATTTTGAGGTTATGGTTTTTGCCGCCATATTGAGCAATTTTGAGGTTATGCATTTTGGCGCCAACTTAATGTGAAGCTTTGATGATAAAGTTTTTATCTGAATATATACAGAATTATGTTAAACGTTTCGGTGATCATAATATTATAAATATTGGTAGTAGGTATTTAATACATTGATACTTTATAGGAAATTATCTTAATTTGCCTGTTAGCAACTCTTTGACTGTTTAGAAGTAAAACATAGATTAAATAACAGCACTAACCTATTTCTATATTTTGTTATTGCACCCAAAGTCCTTACCGCACCTTGTGAAATTATAAATGAGATACAGGATGCCAACAAATGGGTATTTCAATCATTAAAACCTAAACACATGGCCGGATTTGGTACGACTGGACCATCGGACGGTCCGGTGGCCGCCTCGCACCATTTGGCCCGGCGTCGTACTCGGTACTAATAATTATTCGTCCGGACTGGACGGAAGTCACTAATAATAATTTTGAGCAATGTCCATGCGAAATGCCATTGAATATGGTCCGCTACCAGACCGCCTGCTATGGTTCGGCCGTACCAAATCCGGTCATATGTTTAGGCTGTTATTCTTTCGGTGTGAAGGGCGACGTAACAAGTAAAATTACTGGGGATGTCTCAAAGTGACGATCGTAATTGCGATGCCGCTCATTTTTTGGGTTTTAAAAGAGTCCTGGGCCGCTTACTGCACCATGGGCAGGCCGTAATCACCTACCATTAGATGAAGACAAAACGTTTTAATCATCTCGTCAATTTTCTCATAAAAAAATATGAGCTAGTAAGACTAACTTAACTTGACTTACTAGCTATGGTAGATTAAATACAGCAATGTAACTTGTTACTAAAGTTTTAACCTAAAACATAAACATATTTTCATCTATAGAAAAAAAAATATTATGATTGTTTAAAGATCTCATATATACCTATATAAGAGATTTCCACGTATATAGTCAAAGATCACGATATCTCTGGAACCATTAGAGCTAAAGACTTGAAATTTGGTAGGAATATTCTTTTCACCGAGTAGAAGTCAGCTAAGGATTTTCCAAAATTCCATCCGCAAGAGTTTTTTTTTATTATGAACAGAACAACGTCTGTCGGGTCAGCTAGTAGTACATATATATATATGAGATCTATAAAATATAATCAAAAAGAAACCAATGGAGTAGGAATGGTGATTTATTTTTATATAATATATCTCTATGATATACATGTTTGAAGATATTTGTATTTAAATATATTGTCACAGAAAAAGCGTGGAAAGATTGGCATTAACCGATCAAAATTAATATCGGCTTTCTGTCTTGAATATGGAAGAACTATTAATAAAAACCGAATAAATACCGACCATAACGTAGAAAGGATAAAGATCAATTTGCAATATTAGATAAATCATATGCTATCAATTACAAAATAAAGAAAACATTTGATTCGTTTAAGGACTCCTATTACAATAACAATAAAGCTTATAATGGCTTGATTTATTGTTGTTGACGGTAAGTAAGATGGTTGACGAACGGATGTGAATTGAGGAGCGTACGTGTGTAGAGTGCTTAATAGTTTTTTTTTATTATTTAAATGACACGTAGAATGTATGCTTAGTAGCTTATGTTTCGCCTAGTTAACCTTTCTATAAAAATATGAAATCTTTAAGTTTTCTTTAAGTTTTTTAAGTTTGTGTAGTTTCCAAGACCATGATCAGCCGGATCACCAGTGGTAGGCTCCTTTGCGAAGGATGCCGGCTAGATTATGGGTACCCCAACGGCGCCTATTTCTGCCGTGAGGTAGTAATGTGTAAGCATTATTGTGTTTCGGTCTGATGGGCTCCTTAGCTAGTGAAATTACTGGGCAAATGAAACTTAACATCTTATGTCTCAAGGTGACGAGCGCAGTTGTAGTGCCCCTCAAAATTTTTGGGGTTTTTCAAGAATCCTGAGCGGCACTGCATTGTAATGGGCAGGGCGTATCTATTACCATCGGCTGAACGTCATACTCGTCTCGTCCCTTATTTTCATTAAAAAAAGGTATTGGTTCAGAAGGCCATGGTTATTATCATACACAGTGCTTTCATCTTAGTGCAGTCTGGAATACTTTTGTGAGAATATGTAGAAATCTATAGACAACCAGCTCTAAATGCGAAAACTCTTCCACAACCCGCAAATATACCTATCAAATTGTTTATTTCATCTTACCGATGCCTTTTTAACTAAACTCCTGTTTCTTAAATAAAATATTATATAGCGTTCATTTTTTATTATGAAATCCTTAAATGTATAATAAGAAAGTCTATTTAAAGTATTCATAGAATCCGGTCATCATAATATCGGTACATAGATAATTATTTAAATCAGACTGATAATATTCTTAGTAGAGTAGGGAAAAGGCATGAAAGAAGAAGGCATGAAACTAAAAAAAAATATAAAATTTGAAAAACAAAACTTTATAAACGATGCGGGATTCGAACCCACGACCTTCGGCGTTCCGTGCCGGTGCTCTAACCAACTGAGCCAACCGTTCGAGTACAGCCTCGCTATAAAATTCTGCTTGCTTTGTTCAACTCTCAGGTTGTGGCTTCATCTGGGTTCGAATCCCGCATCGCTCATAAAGTTTTGTTTTTCAAATTTTATTTGTGTATTAATCCAAGAAGTGAGGGTTATCACTTTAAAAAAATAACAAATTGTTTAAAAAAAATTTCTTCAGCTACAAAACATTTGCATTGATAAATAAATAAATACACAAGCCATAGATCGGATAATTTTTCATAGTATTATGTCCTATGGTATATTGTTATGGGGCAGTGCGGCCGATATTAATACTATCTTTGTGCTGCAGAAGAGGGCTATTCGCGCGATTTATAACCTAGGTCCTAAAGAATCATTAAGAGAAAATTTTTAAGAAATAAACATTTTGACTGTTGCTTCTCAATACATTTTCGATAATGTTTTGTATGTTCATAAGCACATTGAGGAATTTTCTAGAAACTGTGACATTCATAATGTTAACACGAGGAACAAACATAAACTTGTTATGCCTACTACTCGGTTGGATCGAGTTAGTAAGTCTTTTGTTGGGCGATGTATATGCTTCTACAATATGATCCCAGAAAATGTACAAAACAAATGTGTTACGAAATTTAAAAGAATTGTTAAAAAACGTTTGTGTGGGAAAGGTTATTATAGCATAAACGATTTTCTTAATGACACCACGGAATGGGAATAAAGCGAATACCCTCAGGCTCTTTAATTATAAATGTTTATTGTACGATATTACATTGTAATCCATATTTAATATTAAAAAAAAGCTCGCTGAGTTTCTTGCGCCCATTCTTTGCAGGTCTGAGGCAGTCTCTTTTGAATGGGTGGTAGATTTTGACGTTCAATAAGTGATTTTAAATCCTATTTTGAATAAAAATATTTGAATTTGAATTTGAATTGAACGTTGAAAATTATGCAATGTTATTCAATAAGCATATAAATTACAAGTATAGAACCTTGTCAATGGCGGATTGTTCTTGCAACTACAGAAGTACGGTTAGCAAAAAAAGTAATACAAATAATTGTCGCCAACAACTTTTCTTTTCTTTACGTTGCTACTCTTTCATAGTCCTACAGATTTTTTACCATTCATTTATCTGATTGTAACAATTGGGCGTGAGTGAAAAGGGATGATAAGCTATAAAATTTAAGATTATTTTCTCTATCGACTCGGGTGATAGCTTATACTCGACCAGCTGGGCTCGTCAAAAACTTCCATGCATATAAGCGGTATGGAACATTTACAAACGCAACACATACGAATATGGCGTAGCGACCGTGAGCCCGGCTGTGACTAATGCGCCGAGGTCTGAGACTTGACCTCAGGTGTATCTCTAATCATTTTACTGTATTATCTGCTACTACTGTATACTATATTACCTACAAAGTCAAAGTCAAAAAATCTTTATTCACTGTAAAACTTTATAAGTTATTTAGTGCAAGTCACGAATGTTATACACGATGAAGTACAAAAGTTACAATAGCATTCAAATGAGTATAACAATATTCATTAACAAAATTTAGAACATTACTTACATACTACCTACATACCTTGTAACAAATTCTAGTAGGCTTCATAAGATACGCTTTAAGGGTACTTTTATTATAAAGTCCCAGCCACTGTTCAGGCATTATCTATAAATAAATTTAATTGGCTAAAAAAATGGCTCTGTCGTAAACCCTATTACTCCACAGCTGAATATCTAAATTATCGGACAGCCTGGGACTAGATTGTGATAATTTTATAGCGATAGAAATGACTGTACAATATTGTATATTTTTATTGAAATGAGCGCAAAAAAAAGAATTCTGGGAGAGTTTCTTGCGCCGCTTCTTCTCTCTCAGAGCGCCATTTGTTTCCGAAGCGGTAGTCCTATCTAGTATATTAGAAATGACATCAAAAAGAATTCTAAAGGAATCATATTTGAGAAAATAAATGCCTTTTATGCCTTTTACTTGTATGTGCAGTATTCATCCGGGGAAGTACTGCCACCACAACAATTTCTGAAGGGTTGCCTCTACAGATATTTTTTTGGAATAGGACAAACAATCATATCGTGTCAACTTAGGGATATTTTTTACAAGATCAATATCTAATCAAATTGGCACAAACAACCAATAATAATAATAATTTCTACTCGTTCAACACTCTCAATCCAGCGTTTGTCGAGTCAACATCTCCTGACAATGTCTCGGGCAGAGACAATACATGTGTCCAAGTAATTTTGTTAAACCTAGCGGAAAAAACACGAAATATAACCATTTCTAACATGATTTTACTGTATTTTAATATCATGCAATTAAAAAAACAGAGACCCGGTGACTTTTATGCGCCCATTATTCTCCGGTTGAAGCATATCTTTTCGAATGGGATCATTAAGTGATTATAAAATTCAATTTTTTTGAGTTGTGCTGGAGGTTGAAGAGGTGGCGCCGAATAACAAGCAGGAGATGCAGAAAAAAAAAACCGGTATGCGCTTTAGAATCATACGATAGAAGTGACTACGTCATCAAAGCGAAGTTAGACGTAATACAACTTTTTTTTGGTTCTATATTCATAAACTAATAACAATTAAAATTTATAGAATTCTGACTGTGTATAAAATACTCTTATAAATTTTGCTTTCACTGATCGCGTTCCGTTGGTCGTCTCAAGATGACTATAGCCGAACGAGCGTGACAGTTCAGTCTCATTAACTACCCACAAATAAAAAATATTCTCAGAGATTTTGATCCTTCAAAATTTCTGAATTACATCTTTAACTCCAAATATATTTCTTCACATTTTGTTATTTTTAAAGTGATATCCTTCATTTCTGGGATTAACAAAATTAAATTTGTAACCAAAATTTCTGAACAATGCGGGACTTGAACCCGCGACCTCTCGGGTTCCTTCCGAGCGCTCTTCTACTAAGCCAACCGTTCGAGTGACGCATCGTTCCTAAATCTTGGTAGGTTGTTCAACTCTCAGGTTGTAGCTCCATCCGATCCGCTCCAATCGAACGTTTTGCTCAGTGGCAGAGAGCTCGGATGGAACTCGAGAATTTCGGTTAAATGGTTCCTCGGCAATTTGAAATGTACATTGTAAAAGAAAATATATATAAGAACTAGAAGTGCATAAATAACTTTATCATTACTAAGATTCATGAAATCGTATGTGAATTGAAAGCGAAAAACAATGTAAGTATTGGGTTATGATTTTATTAGCATTTGAAGTAGTACAATAATGATTGCTTCATTCCAACTTCACTTGTTCATATTTTATTTTCATCATCGTAGTTTTAAATAGCTTGAATAAAATCAATATCACTAAAGTATTAAATTATCTCAATAGTATGACACCTGTGAATGTCGAAAGTTATGCATTTTACCATTTACCATCACTCCCTAGAAGTTTGAGCTTTAAAATCTCATAGCTCTTCTAAATCAACATTAACACCTTCATCGTTATACGAATAATTATTTTATTTACAATCTATGTAAAGTGGCACAACAAAAATAATCAAAGTGATCACAAGTCAAAGTTATTGAGTACAGTAATGAGCAGATGTAGCATTCCACGCACAATGTAAACAAATAAAGATGTAACGTGAGTATTATATTAACAATAATAAATACCTTAGTTATTAAGTGGCACCTGTTCACAAGGATAACGTATGTACCAAATCTATTTGGTACACACGGAAGACAACGACTGGTCCCTAGACACCACCACAATAGTTAACAACGGGTTACAGGTGATGTTGCTAGCAGTATCGGTTCAAGTAATCCCTGGATATGAAATTTTTATAACCAAAAACTTATTTAGCCTATATTGTGCAGTTTTGTATGATATTAATAAAAAATTTAATTATTTATTTTTGTATGGATCTCCAATTATAGTTGTACCTACATATAAACATACATTTAACACATGCCTTATATCTATTTACATGAATGTACTGCCAATTATATTACACATCATTTTATAACAATACCAATGACTATAATTTGCCTTTAAATTATAAAAATAAACAAAAATAAAATATAATAATAATAATAATATTGACACACTTCTACACAAATTATCTTGCCCCAAACTAGGCATAGCCTGTAGTATGGGTACAAGACAACGATATATTTAATACAATATACTTACTTATATATACATAAATACATATTTAAACATCCATGACTCGGAAACAAACATCCATATTTATCATATAAATGATTGCACCTACCGGGAGTCGAACCCGGGACCTCTAGCTTAGTAGTCAGGGTCACTAACCATTCGGCTATATGGGTCGTCATGTTTTTCACGTCACGTCATATATGCTTAAACACGTTCCCTATTTGACATCATATCAAAGTTAAATTCAAATAAAATCTAAGAAATGTAGTTGTAAATATACTTTTGTGAAGATTTATTTTTCCGTGTAATGGTTGAGTAAAAACAATACAAAGTTAGTTATTTATTTACAAATTATTTCAAGAGCAAAAACATATTATGCGCAACCATATTTAAATTTCGTAAACTCTATTACACAAATCAATATAAAAGTCGAAGAAAATATTAATTTTAAGCTAAGTTATTTTTGTAATAAAATATGACATTGGCTTGCTTTTAAGATTAAGTGTTACAATTTATTATGAAATATATATTTTAATGTGGTTTTACTTACCTTAAATTTATCAAATGTAATGCTTAAATAACTTGAAACCTAAGATCATTTATACGTCAAGATAGACGGTGACAGCTGTCAAAAGGTCGAAAATAATTGTGATTAGAGTTAACCTCTATTTTGAGCAATGCACGCACACTAACACAAAGTGACATACAAATCGCGAGTGTAAGACGTAGCTTGTCACGCACACTTAAGTACGTATTAATTATCATAGCTTGAAACAATTTGACAACTACTTGGTTTCCTAACGGCCGTTCCCAATATTCAGTCTATCTCTTACTTGAGATAAAAATTGTAACTATCGTTGACTTTTCGGTCCCAATAAACTTATCGACAGTAACACACATTATCTGTACACGCTGTCTGTCAATAGGACGACTTATAGCTTACCAGCGATAGAAGTTTGTATGGAAATAGCACCAGTGAACTGGCGATAAGAATGACTTATCGGGTGTATTGGGACAGCTTCACATTATTGACAGCTAGTTACTGACAGTAGAAGGTAGTAATTTATCTCTATCTGTAGATAGATAATTTTCTAGAAACTGTGACATTCATAATGTTAACACGAGGAACAAACATAAACTTGTTATGCCTACTACTCGGTTGGGTCGAGTTAGTAAGTCTTTTGTTGGGCGATGTATATACTTCTACAATATGATCCCAGAAAATGTACAAAACAAATGTGTTACGAAATTTAAAAGAATTGTTAAAAAACGTTTGTGTGGGAAAGGTTATTATAGCATAAACGATTTTCTTAATGACACCACGGAATGGGAATAAAGCGAACACCCTCAGGCTCTTTAATTATAAATGTTTATTGTACGATATTACATTGTCATCCATATTTTATATTAAAAAAAAAGCCCGCTGAGTTTCTTGCGCCCATTCTTTGCAGGTCCGAGGCAGTCTCTTTTGAATGGGTGGTAGATTTTGACGTTCAATAAGTGATTTTAAATCCTATTTTGAATAAAAATATTTGAATTTGAATTGAACGTTGAAAATTATGCAATGTTATTCAATAAGCATACAAATTACAAGTATAGAACCTTGTCAATGGCGGATTGTTCTTGCAACTACAGAAGTACGGTTAGCAAAAAAAGTAATACAAATAATTGTCGCCAACAACTTTTCTTTTCTTTACGTTGCCACTCTTTCATAGTCCTACAGATTTTTTACCATTCATTTATCTGATTGTAACAATTGGGCGTGAGTGAAAAGGGATGATAAGCTATAAAATTTAAGATTATTTTCTCTATCGACTCGGGTGATAGCTTATACTCGACCAGCTGGGCTCGTCAAAAACTTCCATGCATATAAGCGGTATGGAACATTTACAAACGCCACACATACGAATATAGCGTAGCGACCGTGAGCCCGGCTGTGACTAATGCGCCGAGGCCTGAGACTTGACCTCAGGTGTATCTATAATCATTTTACTGTATTATCTGCTACTACTGTATACTATATTACCTACAAAGTCAAAGTCAAAGTCAAAAAATCTTTATTCACTGTAAAACTTTATAAGTTATTTAGTGCAAGTCTTACATACTACATTACATACATTTAGAACATTACTTACATACTACCTACATACCTTGTAACTAATTCTAGTAGGCTTCATAAGATACGCTTTAAGGGTACTTTTATTATAAAGTCCCAGCCACTGTTCAGGCATTATCTATAAATAAATTTAATTGGCTAAAAAAAATGGCTCTGTCGTAAATCCTATTACTCCACAGCTGAATATCTAAATTATCGGACAGCCTGGGACTAGATTGTGATAATTTTATAGCGATAGAAATGACTGTACAATATTGTATATTTTTATTGAAAAGAGCTCAAAAAAAAAGATAACTGGGAGAGTTTCTTGCGCCGCTTCTTCTCTCTCAGAGCGCCATTTGCTTCCGAAGCGGTAGTCGTATCTAGTATATTAGAAATGACATCAAAAAGAATTCTAAAGGAATCATATTTGAGAAAATAAATGCCTTTTATGCCTTTTACTTGTATGTGCAGTATTCATCCGGGGAAGTACTGCCACCACAACAATTTCTGAAGGGTTGCCTCTACAGATATTTTTTTGGAAAAGGACAAACAATCATATCGTGTCAACTTAGGGATATTTTTTACAAGATCAATATCTAATCAAATTGGCACAAACAACCAATAATAATAATAATTTCTACTCGTTCAACACTCTCAATCCAGCGTTTGTCGAGTCAACATCTCCTGACAATGTCTCGGGCAGAGACAGTACATGTGTCCAAGTAATTTTGTTAAACCTAGCGGAAAAAACACGAAATATAACCATTTCTAACATAATTATTCTCAGGTTGAAGCATATCTTTTTGAATGGGATCATTAAGTGATTATAAAATTCTATTTTTTTGAGTTGTGCTGGAGGTTGAAGAGGTGGCGCCGAACAACAAGCAGAAGATGCAGAAAAAAAAAACCGTACATTGTAAAAGAAAATATATA
Source organism: Leptidea sinapis (assembly GCF_905404315.1). Classification (NCBI taxonomy): domain Eukaryota; kingdom Metazoa; phylum Arthropoda; class Insecta; order Lepidoptera; family Pieridae; genus Leptidea; species Leptidea sinapis. Next base: position 6,477,992 of record NC_066300.1, on the reverse strand, counting down.
TAAGAACTAGAAGTGCATAACTAACTTTATCATTACTAAGATTCATGAAATCGTATGTGAATTGAAAGCGAAAAACAATGTAAGTATTGGGTTATGATTTTATTAGCATTTGAAGTAGTACAATAATGATTGCTTCATTCCAACTTCACTTGTTCATTCTTTATTTTCATCATCGTAGTTTTAAATAGCTTGAATAAAATCAATATCACTAAAGTATTAAATTATCTCAATAGTATGACACCTGTGAATGTCGAAAGTTATGCATTTTACCATTTACCATCACTCCCTAGAAGTTTGAGCTTTAAAATCTCATAGCTCTTCTAAATCAACATTAACACCTTCATCGTTATACGAATAATTATTTTATTTACAATCTATGTAAAGTGGCACAACAAAAATAATCAAAGTGATCACAAGTCAAAGTTATTGAGTACAGTAATGAGCAGATGTAGCATTCCACGCACAATGTAAACAAATAAAGATGTAATGTGAGTATTATATTAACAATTATAAATACCTTAGTTATTAAGTGGCACCTGTTCACAAGCATAACGTGTGTACCAAATCTATTTGGTACACACGGAAGACAACGACTGGTCCCTAGACACCACCACAATAGTTAACAACGGGTTACAGGTGATGTTGCTAGCAGTATCGGTTCAAGTAATCCCTGGATATGAAATTTTTATAACCAAAAACTTATTTAGCCTATATTGTGCAGTTTTGTATGATATTAATAAAATTTTTAATTATTTATTTTTGTATGGATCTCCAATTATAGTTGTACCTACATATAAACATACATTTAACACATGCCTTATATCTATTTACATGAATGTACTGCCAATTATATTACACATCATTTTATAACAATACCAGTGACTATAATTAGCCTTTAAATTATAAAAATAAACAAAATAATATAATAATAATAATAATAATATTGACACACTTCTACACAAATTATCTTGCCCCAAACTAGGCATAGCCTGTAGTATGGGTACAAGACAACGATATATTTAATACAATATACTTACTTATATATACATAAATACATATTTAAACATCCATGACTCGGAAACAAACATCCATATTTATCATATAAATGATTGCACCTACCGGGAGTCGAACCCGGGACCTCTAGCTTAGTAGTCAGGGTCACTAACCATTCGGCTATATGGGTCGTCATGTTTTTCACGTCACGTCATATATGCTTAAACACGTTCCCTATTTGACATCATATCAAAGTTAAATTCAAATAAAATCTAAGAAATGTAGTTGTAAATATACTTTTGTGAAGATTTATTTTTCCGTGTAATGGTTGAGTAAAAACAATACAAAGTTAGTTATTTATTTACAAATTATTTCAAGAGCAAAAACATATTATGCGCAACCATATTTAAATTTCGTAAACTCTATTACACAAATCAATATAAAAGTCGAAGAAAATATTAATTTTAAGCTAAGTTATTTTTGTAATAAAATATGACATTGGCTTGCTTTTAAGATTAAGTGTTACAATTTATTATGAAATATATATTTTAATGTGGTTTTACTTACCTTAAATTTATCAAATGTAATGCTTAAATAACTTGAAACCTAAGATCATTTATACGTCAAGATAGACGGTGACAGCTGTCAAAAGGTCGAAAATAATTGTGATTAGAGTTAACCTCTATTTTGAACAATGCACGCACACTAACACAAAGTGACATACTAATCGCGAGTGTAAGACGTAGCTTGTCACGCACACTTAAGTACGTATTAATTATCATAGCTTGAAACAATTTGACAACCACTTGGTTTCCTAACGGCCGTTCCCAATATTCAGTCTATCTCTTACTTGAGATAAAAATCGTAACTATCGTTGACTTTTCGGTCCCAATAAACTTATCGACAGTAACTCACATTATCCGTACACGCTATCTGTTAATAGGACGACTTATAGCTTACCAGCGATAGAAGTTTGTATGGAAATAGCACCAGTGAACTGGCGATAAGAATGACTTATCGGGTGTATTGGGACAGCTTCACATTATTGACAGCTAGTTACTGACAGTAGAAGGTAGTAATTTATCTCTATCTGTAGATAGTATATTGGGAACGGCCGTCAGCAATAATTAGCTACTGGAATAAAAACTGACAATAAGAGCCTATCCCCTTATTCATAATGGTCTGCTAACTTTAGACAGCCGCTTAGGAGTGTTTTTTCTTATTCTGACTTAGGTCATTAGAAGAAGACAGAGAGAGAAGAAGAGAATGCTTTAAGTTAGCAGACTATTATGAATAAGGGGGTAAGCGTATAACAGGCACAACGAATTACGGATAAAGTAAAGGTTCGTAAATAAACAATTAATATACTTTCAAAATATCGACTCATTTTTATCGTTACCCAATAGTTTCCACAAAAATGCGCAACAGGTGCTGTTTAAAATAAATATACGAATATTAATAAGCGAATATATACGCATAATATTGTAATTATTATAAACTGGCTGTTGACCTCGACTTTGTCCGCTCAAATGCGAGAAAACTTCGGTATTCGTATTGATGTTAGAATTATAATTTAAAATTTCATTCACAGATATATATATTTTTTTTATGTAAATGATTATGCTGTTTGTTTGATTCGGTTTATATATATATTTAGGCACCTTTGTTTTAAGGCGAAGAGTAAGCAGAAAACATGCAAACAAGGTGTTTTTAGACAAGTTTTTTGGTGAAAATATAGCATTTCGAGCTATGAACACTACTTAATCCTGTTACACATATACTGAAGTTTTATTTGTAGGTCTCCAATGCTTGCTGTTGGTTATAGTTTTCACTCCAGAGCCTTTTTGAACTACCACTTTTCCTTGCCGTTAAACAAGTTTTTTGGCATGGCATGATGCATTTTTTAGTACAACTCTCAGAAAAGTTATTCTTATAGCTTTACTTTTTGTGTAGGTATATTTATTCAGATAAGTAATGAATAACGAGGATTGTAAGCATATAAACTGTTTTCCACGCAAGAATTTTGAAAATATTGGCTTTGTTACATAGATGGCGGGTCGGAAGCCGTGAACTCATATCGCTGGCATTTATTGTCGCCTTAAATGCTTAATGCATATATTTTAATTATTAATCAATAGTTTAGTAGTTTCAAGTTTGTGCATAGTATTTGGCATATACAATGGAATAGTATGGATGGCCTCAATACAGCTTCCCAAGGAGCAGGTCTCAAAATAAACATAGACAAGACGAAGATCATGTCAAATGTCCATGTCGCACCTACTCCCATAACAATTGGGTACTCTCGAAATTGTCGAGGAGTACGTCTACCTTGGACAAACAATCCAGTTAGGCTGGTCCAATTTCGCGAAAGATGTCACTCGTCGAATCCAACTCGTATGGACAGCGTTCGGGAAGCTCCGTAAAATCTTCTCGTCCCAAATACCACAGTGTCTGAAGACGAATGTTTTCAACCAGTGTGTGTTGCCAGTGATGGCTTACGGTACACAGACGTGGTCGCTATCTATGGGCCTTATGAGAAAGCTCAAAGCGCAATGGAGAGGGCTATGCTTGGATGTTTCCTTGCGTGATCGAATCAGAAATGAGGAGATCCGTAGGGGCACATAGTTCGACGGACAGATGGCCGTTGGGGCAGTAAAGTCCTCGAATGGCGACCACGTACCAGAAGACGCAGTGTTGGTAGGCCCCCCACAAGATGAACCGACGATCTGATCTAGACCGCCGGAATACGTTGGATGAGAGCAGCGCAGGACCGATCGTCGTGGAAATTTTTGGGGTAGGCCTTTGTCCAGCAGTGGACGTCTTCCGGCTGATGATGATGATGATTTGGCAAATAAATAAAAATCTAGTATTGTAACAAATGTGGCGGGATCTTTTGACTAGAGAACTACTTGTAGGTAACAGTTATTTTAAGACGAGAATCATATCGTAAACCAGTAGAGACTTAGGGTGAGATCTATATAGCGTACATAGACTTTGCTCAGACTTTACTTACGTGTAACAGAGCAGAATGTAGGCTTAGCATAATCTTTGATTTCGTTTTTATAGTCATTTGACAGCCGAAATTATAATGAGCTTCTATTCTTCCTACTGTGACTTCTGTGGAAGGTATAAGTTTGCCAATGTCATGTAGAAGTAGACCACCAAGCTTAGAGTACTTGTTAACTAATTTTAAATATTTATACAAGTTTTATATTCTTTTTTATATTAAACCTGAAACAAATATTCATGCTGTTAGACTATAGGACATACACAAATATAATTACACTTAATCTTATTCTTTTTAATATATTTACACAAAATATTTACAAAAGTTGTGAAAACTAGGGAAAGAAGGCATTTAAAGGAAGTCGGGCGGGGAATTCCAGCAGGTATAAAATTGTACAAAGAAGGTTGCATTAAGCTCTTAATAGTGATTTTCATTATTATAACACTAGAAATAAGGGATTGCTTGTATTGTTGTAACTAATTCTAGTAGGCTTCATAAGATACATAATAGCTTTAAGGGTAAATGTATACACTTTTATAATAAAGTCCCTGCCACTGTTCAGGCAATATCTATAAATAAATTTAAATGTTTTATAAAAAAATGCCACCGTCCTAAATCCTATTACTCCACAGCTGAATATCTAAGTGATTGGACAGCCTGGGACTAGATTATGATTATTTTATAGCGATAGCAATGAAAGTACATTTTTGTTAATTTTTATTAAAAAGAGCGCAAAAAAAAAATGCTGGGAGAGTTTCTTGCGCCGCTTCATCTCTCTCAGAGCGCCATAATAAACTAAAATTATACATTAGTAACATTTTTAACTTAAAAAAGATAAAACAATGAAAATAGACATTTTTAGTTTAGTGTAAAAAAATTCAACTAAAATGTAATACATGTTATTTAATTTTTAATAACTGGTATTGCCTCCTCGAGCTCTGATTACAGCTTCGAGCCGGTTTGGCATACTGAACACTAGGTTTCGGAGCCGATGTTGGGGAATATTCTCCCATTCTTCTACCAGGGCCTGCTTTAGTGCCCTGCCTCCCAAGCTCATCCCAGGCGTGTTCAATCGGGTTGAGATCAGGACTTCTTGATGGCCAAGCCATTACGCTGATACCGACCTCCTGAATATACTCTTGAATATACATATCGTAATATGAGCCGTGTGTGGCCGGGCATTATCATGCATCAGCATCGATCCATCACCCGTATTTGCTAAATACGGCCCTGCATACTCATTGAGAATCTCTTGAGCATATCTTTGCCCAGTGAGGGTGCCATTTTCTATGGCTACTAGCTCTATGCGACCATCTGAAGATATGCCAGCCCATACATGTACACTGCCTCCACCGTATTGGACTCTTTCTGAAATGCTGGCTTGAAGGTATCGCTCACCAGGTCGCCTGTAAACACTTCGCCTTCAATCAGAAGTGTAAAGGGAGAATCGAGACTCATCTGCAAACAAAATTCTTGACCATTCTTGTTCATCCCACTGCATGTGTTCACGGGCGTATCGCAGTCTCGCTACTCGATGCTGTCTCTCGAGTTTTGGGCCACTCGCTGGTCTTCGGGGTTTCAAATTTGCTTCAGCAAGTCTTCTTCTCACTGTACTGTCACTAATGTAGTCCCTCCGGGTCTGAAGTAGCTGTTGCTGGACTTCAACTGCATTTTGGTGGCGATTTCTTAACACAGTGGAAATAATATAACGATCTTCTCGGGCACTGGTACACCTGGGTCTGCCATTACAAGGTCTCCTCAGATGGTGTCCAGTCTCTTCATACCTTCGCTTTACCTTCTGGACCGTACCGTCACACCCACCATTCTTGCAGTGCAACGCATACTGATGCCTAGTTCCAGAAAAGCCATGATCCTAGCACATTCTTCAACTGAAAGAGGCATGATAAATAAATGTTATGTGCTTTTTAGCATAAATTTTTAAAACAAGACCCATCGATCTTGAAAAAAATTTAAAACAGAAAGAAAAATGTGAATGGTAAAATTGTCATTCGGAAACGTCCACTTTGAAAAAGGAATGGTTTTGTTTTTGAAGATTTTTTTCAGCCAATTCTTAAAAGAAGGTTACCGACTATAAAGTTTTTATGTACAAAATTAAATTCTCTTTGGAGTCCTTTTTATTTCGAAAGTATATCTTGTGAACTAAAAACGTTATCCCAATTTTAAAAGTGTGATACTTACTTTTGAAGGCCAGTGTAGTATATTAGAAATGACATCAAAAAGAATTCTAAAGGAATCAATTTTGAGAAAAGAAATGCCTTTTAAGGGACAATAGATGAGGGACAGATGAGCTTAATCTGACAGCACAATGCAAAAGTCAAATTCGTGTTATGTAAAGTCTGAGCAAAGTAAAAGTACACCCTATAAATCTCAACATTATAGTTTGAGGTTGTATGCTGTCGCACTTAAATCCGTGCATCTATCGTACCCCTTAATAAGCTGAAGCACACTTCTTCAATTACTACACCCTTGGAGGTGTGAAAGCCGAGACTTACCTATAAGCTTCTCCTTGCTTAGCTAGCGTTTTGTGAAACCACTTCATTGACTTGACTTTACGAGGGATATAGTTTCACTTTGAACCGTATACATGTACTAGTATCAATATACCATTGGGGTGCTCCTTTGCACCGGATACGGGCTAGATAATGGGTACCACGTGAAGCAGTAATCTGGAAGCATTACTCAGTGTTTCAGTCATGTGGGCGCCGTAGCTAGTGAAATTACTGAGCAAAATAAGACTTGACATCTTATGTCTCAAGGTGACGAGCGCAGTTGTAGTGCCTCTCAGATTGTTTGGGTTTTTCAATAATGGGCAGGGCGTATCAATAACCATCAGCTGAACGACCTGCTCGTCTCGTACCTTATTTTCATAAAATAAAAACAAAGACTTGCTAGATAAGTCAATATTTTGCAATCCAAACGAACATTCTAAAACAATGGCTGTTTCATAATTTCGCGAATGTCACGTTGCGCGTCGTTGGATGATAACACTGATTCATGAGCGCTGAATTCCCATACGTTGCACAGAAATCAAGTTTGTGAGCTCGGCAGGGCGTTGGCCTTGACCGACGACCATGGAAGACCGTGTTTTGTAACAGTTTGAGATTTGCATGGAGACTTTTAATGCAGTCTCTTCTATGAGGTTTAGTGTTTGTTTTGTGAAATTGAGACTTATATAGCATACTCAGACTTTACTTACGTACAACTTAACCGAGTGTAAGCTTAGCATAATCTTTGATTTCGTTTTTATAGTCATTTGACAGCTGAAATTATACTGTTGCTTAAGCAAAGACGTAAGTAAAATCTGAGCAAAGTCTCAGTACGCTCTATAGATGTCAAGTTTTTAAACTTGGCTGAATAAAGAAGGCATATGGATCAGATGATAAAGAAAGTTTTTATTTCTCCAAATAAGATTTTTTAATTTATCTACTAGTAACTTAGTTTATCTACTTACGGCCGTTCCCAATATTCAGACTATCTCCGGTTGTAGCCTACTTGAGATAAAAATCGTAACTATCGTTGACTTTTCTGTCTCATTAAACTTATCGACGGTTACTCACCTTATCCGTACACGCTGTCTGTCAAAGGGAGGACGTATAGCTTACCAGCGATAGAAGTTTGTAATTTGTATGGAATATAAAGCGATAAGAATGACTTATCGGGGATATTGGGACAGCTTCAGATTATTGACAGTAGAAGGTAATAATTTATCTCTATATGGGTACGGCCGTTAAAGTTTATTATCTAAAGTTTCTACAATAAATATTTTATATAGTTATGCAATATTTTGAATTAATGCGATGCTATTTAAAATAAATATATTAAAATAAGTTGATATTATTTGATTGGTAAAGCATCGTTATTTCAATGTATGGCCGTGAACTATAACTGCAGTAACTTGATAGTCATAATATGATAACTTGATTACTTTCATAACTTATAGTTAGTGCCAGTCAATATATTTTGAAAACATAAAAATAAGCTGTTTCGTAATAAAATATGACTGTGCGTCCCGTATTGAAATGCTGACAAACATTTGCAAATTATAATATGATTCCATGTTGGTTGGAGTGTGTTTGTTTGTTTATTACGTCTCCACACATCATCTGCTCAATCCTTCAAGACGCAGGAAGGTTTTGAGTTATACATAGATCAATATCACATTATATATTTTGGTCAAAAAAACTTCACTAACGAATGTCTCTAGTAATATAAATATTACCATTTACCACGACATCGGTATAGGTTGAGAAGAAGTGGCAAGAAAATGATTTCCACTCTTTTAAAATCAACATTTACAGCATACTAATTTAATAAATTATTTTGATTACAATCTATATTAAGTAAGCTGCAAACGTCATTCATGAGTAAATTATAACATATTTTAAAGTTTTACTTATAAATCAAAGAGAGATTCCATGACAATATAATAGTGAAGGGAACGACCCTCTCCACCAAGCCGCCTCAAGGAATGACATTTAAGCGAGAATGACGAAGCTTGTCCCAAGAACTCAACCGAATAACAAGAAATAATTTGTATCTACAAATTATGCAATGCTCAATGAATACCTCTCCTTACAATTCTAGTTTTACTTTTAGTTTATCTATCTATATATATAAAAATGAATTGCTGTCCGTTAGTCTTGCTAAAACTCGAGAACAGCTGGACCGATTTGGCTAATTTTGGTCTTGAATTATTTGTGGAAGTCCAGAGAAGGTTTAAAATGTTGAAAAAAACATGAAAATGCTCGGAAATAAATAAAAACAAAAATTTTGTTTTTCCCAAGAAATCAAAAAATTGGGAGAATAGTTTAATCGAAATTTCAATTTTAATTTTAATTGAAACCTTATAAATAGCCTGTTTTTTTATTAAGGAATATCGTGTGTAATTAATCGAAAATAATAATAAAATTTCATTCGTGCTGAGCATTTTTTTTGTTTTGTTTTTATAGAAAAGGATTCCTTTTGTTTGTTTTAAGTTTATTTTATACAAAAGTTTAAGTATTTTATTTATCGATTGAGGCAGTACGAAGTCTGCCGGGTCAGCTAGTCATTAATATAAAGAAGATCAAATAAGTACATAGGATACACAAGACAAATGGCACTTTCTATTAGGCCTATTTAACTACAATCTTATTAGAGAACCCCGTCTTGACTGACAGGAGATCAATAAAGTTGTCCTATAATGTTTATTTTTCATTTCATATTCGAATCAAAGTTACCGACATAGTCCAAATGATTGCGAAACTGAAGTGGCAGTGGGCAGGGCACATAGTTCGACGGACAGATGGCCGTTGGCGCAGTAAAGTCCTCGAATGGCGACCACGTACAGGAAGACACAGTGTTGGTATGCCCCCCACAAGATGGACTGACGATCTGGTCAAGATCGCCGGAATACGTTGGATGAGGGCAGCGCAGGACCGATCCTCGTGGAAATCTTTGGGGGAGGCGGAGACGAGCACAGACATTCAGCTTATTGATATGCCCTGCCCATTACAATGCGGTGCCGCTCAATATTATTGAAAAAACCAAAAATTCTGAGCGACACTACAACTGCGATGTCACCTTGAGACATAAGATGTCAAGTCTCATTTGCCTAGTAAGTTCACTAGCTACGGCGCCCTTCAGACCGAAACACAGTAATGCTTAAACAGAAATAGGCGCCGTTATGGTACCCATAATCTAGCCGGCATCCGGTGAAAAGGAGCCTCCCACTGGAAAAACCACACCACAGGCTACCGATTAACACACTCACGGACACTTCGGATACGCTTCGTTCACGCGGTAACAAAATATTATAAAATTTTGAGACACGCTGTATAAAAAAACCTTTAAAAACTATAAACATTATTGAAAACATTTTAACCAGTCTAATGTCAAAATGCTTTTAGGATGACGTCCATATTAATTAACCATTTAAATGATAATGTACTGAATGAAGATTTTAGGTGTTATTTAAAGTTACGCAACATAAGTTTAAATACTTAGCAGTTTTATTACAACCAATATCTATTTTACTTGCATAAGTGTAATGCATACTGGAATTATAGAGTTGATTTCGTTATAGGCTTTGATGTGGTTAAATTATTTGAGAGCATTACGATATATGCAAATCAATGACGAAATTGAATTTTAAGTTATTATTTATCACGTGGGAGTTTGTTTTTTTAATGCAATTTAAGAAGAGCTATATATATAAATTTATTATTAAGATAAAAGAGGTTATTGATATATTAAAGTTAAGTTACCCAGGGTGTGTTCATTGCAGTTCGGAAAAGTTCAGAATTCTTGAAAAGTTAATTTCCGAGTGGCATTGCAGTTAAGATATCTATATTGTACTTATTAAAATCTTAACCGTTTTTTAGGGTTCCGTAGCCAAATGGCATAAAACGGATCCCTTATAGATTCGTCATGTCTATCTGTCTGTCCGTGTATGTCATAGCCACATTTTTGCAAAACTATAAGAACTATACTGTTGAAAGTAGATGTATTCTGTGAACCGCATTAACATAACCACAAAAATAGAAAAAAAAAAAACAATAAATTTTTGGGGATCCCCGTACTTAGAACGGAAACTCTAAATTTTTTTTCATCAAACCCATACGTGTGGGTATTTATGGATAGGACTTCAAAATTGATATTGAGGTTTCTAATTTAATTCTAAAGTGATAAAATGTGTCCTGTTACTTCTAAAATAACAGAATGATTAAACTAAAAAAAATATATAATGTACATTACCATGCAAACTTCCACCGAAAATTGGTTTGAACGAGATCTAATAAGGAGTCAATATCATTTTCCTTTCTATATAACCTTTACATTATGTTACTTGCTGCTACGACTCGCACTTGGCTGCATTTTTTATTTATGGAAGAAGAAGACAAACAAGAATACATACGGAATTTGCTGATGGTGTGTGATCACCTCGACCCATACTATCTTGTCACACCATAGGAATCACAAGAGAGTTGCCAACCCTATAAAGAATACCTAGGAATTCGAAAACCAAAAACATATTAGAACGTAAAGTTTTTTTTTTGGATTTTATGGCCTGGTAACGAGACCTTTAAGCCATGTACGTAAAGATCGAAACGGGAGCCGTGGTGAAAGTCCTACCTATTTCCCGAGCGTGTCGTCTCTCTTTATTAAATTTTAAAGAAAACAATGAATATACTTTGTACCTATGTGATTGCGAAGTATAAAAAAATATATATTAGAATTTTGGGGTCTAATAATACTAACGAAGTTATACAGATGTTAGTTATAAACTTTTTTTTCTATTACTATAAAGGACGAGACGAGCAGGACGTTCAGCTGATGGTAATTCATACGCCCTGCCAATTGTAATGACAATTTGAACATCAAAATTTTATGACGGGATTTAAACCCACGACCTCCGGCGTTCCGTGCCGGTGCTCTAACCAACTGAGCTAACCGTCCGAGTACCGCCTCGTTATAAAATTCTGTTTGCTTTGTTCAACTCTCAGGTTGTGGCTTCATCTACAGGATCTACTTTACAGTTGATAAACTGCTCAATCCCAATATTTGCATATCAGGAAATTGACTTGAGATGTCGCTCTTGTAGTGTAAAATTGAAGTGAGGGTTATCACTTTAAAACAAAATATCATATTGTTTAGGATTCTTTAATTTTAAATAATTTAATTTTTATTCTAAACTAGTTCATACTAGTTTAGCTGCCTTTGCTGCCTGCATTTAGAAACATATTTTTTACTTGTAATACTATTATTAATTGAAACTTTTGGGAAAATAAAGTAATTATTATTATTTTGATTCACTGCGCTCGTCATCTTGAAACATGAGATGTTAAATCTCATTTGCCCAATAATTACACTAGCTATGGCGCCCTTCAGACCGAAACACAATAATGCTTACTCTTACTGCTTCACGACAAAAAAAGGCGCCATTATGTTACCCATAATCTAGTGGGCATCCTGTGCAAAGGAGCTTCCCACTGGTAGACCAATCCAAGAACAGAAAAATCAACGAATGATGAAAATACAAAGAATGTAATTGAAGACAATTCAATCACCTCGTCAAATAGTTTCCGAAGGTTTTTGATCATGGCGCCTATTAATATTAGGAGGTAGGCATATCGTATAGTAATTTAGGAACATTGAAGGCTTGCACGGCGCAGCTGATCTCCGTGTTGGCGGCGCCAAGGTGACGCGTGGGTGGAGGCACTCCTAACCACTTGATTTGCCGGAAACTTGACTAACTAGTTCGGTTTGTGACCTTCGGCTTTCGGAGAAATGTCTGTGGTTACCAGGCAAGCTGAGGGTCTGTTTGTCCACCGATGATCACCAGCATTTCAACAATATTTATTTCATACCAGCTGGAACCTACAACACGAGAAAAAGATAAAAACCTCATGAGAAGCGTCTTACTATTGCCCCTCGAACGTATCATTCAAATTAAAATTGACAATATAAAACTTAAAGTTTTCAATTTTATCATTTAAAACCAGTTCGAGAATGTTGACATTTAACGAGAAGAAGTGGCAAGAGAGGTTCTCATACTAAAAATTAATATTTTTTTGATGACTAATACTGGCTTCTATGGATGGATATAAGATCCAAAAACTGTTACTGAAATCGTTCGCCCTTAATGCTTTATTTATTTACAAAATACGAAACAAAGCTCTATCGAAATAAATATGTATATATATATTAGCTGACCCTACAGACGTTGTTCTGTAGATAATAAAAAAAAAACTGTTTTATATGAATTTGCCAATAATATTTCAAATCATCAAGAATTATTTCGTAAAAAATGCTCCCTGTTGTTATAATGAAATTGTTTCACAGCGGAACTGTCAAACCGTGCGTCACTAAATTCTCTCATAGAAAATATGTCCATACAAAACAAATATTGAAAATAAAAATAAATATGGGTCCCAAATCGAAATAAAAACTATCCTATCTCTCAAGTTGGACTAAATTGCACTCCATGCAGTAATCCCCATTTAAATCCGTTCATTAGTTTAGGAGTCCATCGCGGAGAAACAACGTGTCACGTAATTTATTAAGATAGATAAAATATAGATTGTTGGATAGTATACAAGATAAGATTCAATTCATAAAAAGTCCAACGACGTATGCTTGGCGTGTGTCAGGAACGTGTTTTGCAAATTCAAAGCTTTTTGTTTTAATTATAATAAGTAATTTATTCGTTCAGATAATGTTATTCTTGCTAAAGGTCGTATGCAGATACTTTAAAATATATATAATTTTGAATATACTCGAGGCTTTTCAATCAATCATATTTTGTTCACATGTATTAAGAAATAAAAAAAAAAGTTAAGAGAAATTAAGAAATAACACATTTCAATTATTTGATCTTTTTTGTTTGTTATCCAATTGGAATAAAAAACACATTAAATATTACGGGGAGCTTGCTACAATATATCACTAAAAACCGCATTTAATTTTTTAAATTTTTAATTTAGTCGCTTATAAATATAAAACGTACAAACAAACAAATTTAAAAATGATGTCGTGTCATGGGACACCAGGTAGGAACGAAGTTCCTTCGGCTAATGTAGAATCGACACAAATTGCAAAAAAAGAGAAAGATATTATACACTACTCGCTTGTGTATGCGACTGTCGCGCCTGCGCACGTTTTATTCCACGCACTTTTTTCCACGGATTTTTTCTTACGGTTTTACTATCACATTTTTTTCAGTTCGGTCGCGCAGCAATGTTCCTATCCCCTCCAAGCCTGCCGTAAGGAACTTCGTTCCAATAAAAAATTTAAACACTATTTTTTGGGCTTGGTTATATATAGTCGTATATATATTGTTATTTATGGTAATTTTTTTATTAATGTATGTCGTCAAATGGAAGAGGCTGGTACTGGGCAGCGTCCCGCCAGACTTGAGAACAGTACTCCATGTGAGGCTGATTTGCGCCTTATATAGCTGCAGGAAGTCGCTTGTAGAGAAATACTTCTCTTTACTACGTACACCAAGCTTTTTAGAGACCAGATTGGCTTCTTTTCCAACTGTCCACGGTACTGAACTCTGTTCGATATTATATCGACGCCGAGATACTATTACTATTTACTATTCAGCTGTTTATAATATTACATACATACATATAATCACGCCTCTTTCCCGTAGGGGTAGGCCGAGACCTCTTCTTTCCACTTGCTACGATCCTTACATACTTGTTTCGCTTCGTCCACTTTTATTATTCCTTTCATACATTTGATCTCGAACCGTCCGCCTAGGTCTACCCCTTCCAACACTTTCATTCACACTGGCCTTAACACTTTTTCCGTCAATCGTTTTTCATTCATTCTCTCGATATGGCCAAACCATCTCAGCATTATCTCGACAAAGGCCTCATCTAAGGATTTCCATTTAATTCGGTCTCTAGCTACTCTCATCCAGTCCGGTCCTGCAATCCTTTTAAAATCATCCTGCCACCTTCTAATCTGTCTACCTTTCCTTCGTTTCCCGTCTCTTGGATACCATTCTGTAACGGTTTTTGTCAATTTCTCTTTCTTTTCCCTCAGAATGTGTCCAGTCCATTTCCACTTTTGCTTTTGACATATCTTGTGTGCGTTTTTGAATTTTGTCTGACTCTTTTTCTAACTTTACTTTGTTTCGTCGCCTAACTCCAATTACGCTCCTTTTAGCATTATCTTTTCTAATATTACTATTAGAATAGATTATAAAATTAATTTTGAATCAAGAAAGACAGTAATTCACAGCCCCTCCATATAAGAACGCCTGCCTTAAACTAATTAAACCCGAATGCATTCAAATATCAATAACAACAAATCACAAACGAAATTATCGGGAGTAAGTTATCTTGGGTGCATAAATAGCGCGGCTTTACAAAGCAAGACTATAGCTAAGCAATGTATATAAGTCTATATCGGGATTGGGTACATATTGAGAAATATCAAAATAACACGACGATTGAATAGCTATCGAGTTATTTCTCAATCGATGTGGATAGTAAAGTATTTTAATGCATTTAATCCTGTTTTATGAATCTCTCGACTTTTGAACACTTCTCGGACAAACGAAAAGCCAATATTTATGATTGAATTTGAAGTAACCAATCAATAAATTTTCACATAATAATATCTACATGGAGGAAACAAATATCCGAATAAAAATATTATCCTCACCTCTACTGAGAGTATTCCGTTCATCTACAACGCATATTTTATTTATTAAGAAACGTACAGCTATTTATAACGTTTACTATTCCTTATGTATATGATTCTAATTCATTTACAAGGTTTTATTATCCATTACATTATTTCTATTATTCTATTTTAGTATAAGTATTTAATTTAAATTAAAACAACTACATTTTTGTTAGTATTTTACAGGTTCATTTCTCTCTCTCATAATTTATATGACATACATGAGGAAAACGATCTTTTCAAGTAATTCCACAATCTTCCACATACAACGAAACTGTGAAATGAACTTCCAGACTCGGTGTGACATGCGAGACATAAGATGTTAAGTCTCATTTGCCCAGTAATTTCACTAGCTACGGCGCCCTTCAGACCGAAACACAGTAATTTTTACATATTACTGCTTCACGGCAGAAATAGGCGCCGTTGTACCCATAATCCTCCGACAGGTACTCAACGAATGCTGTTTGTTTCCCAACACTAAATAAATATATATTATTCATTGTTGCAGACGCACAGAAATAGTGTTAGTGATGTGGATATCGACAATAATATGAGTGGACAAAGCACGAGTTTAGTGATGTACCAGATGTTCGATACTTCGACGTGGTCATAGGTAAGTCCTATTCATATTTAACTTTTAACGAACAGCAGAAATAAAAAGGTACAAAAACTTCTACAACCTGAACTCGACGCATTCAGAGGTTCAAAGAAGGATTTTCTATTTCACTCCAAACTGGATGATCACGCCCAACTAAGTAATGGACTTGGCAATTAAAATTAAAATGTGCTGAACATAAAGAGATTCGTATTCTTATGGTTTCGATCCACATACATAAAAATATATAAATAACAATGTTACATTACATGTTAATTAACTCCCCACTCAATTCACCGGTTATATCAACACGCGAATATTTTTATTATGTGTTAGAGGTTAGTTATCACAAATCTTATTTATTTTTGTCGATAAAATATCAAAACTAGATGATAGAAGTAAAAACTTAAAGCTGTTAATAATATGACTACTTGTTTGGTCCGCCCGATCCGAACGAGCGTTACATAGACGAGCGTGATGGCTCATTTCCTTTCAATGTTCAGAAAAGTGCTCATCGTGTCAAAGGAAGTTTAAACATCATAATCTTTAGGACCGGTGCTGACCAGACACTTCTAGTTTGAGACAGAGAACATGCGCAGTGACAATAAAAAAGGCTGGAGCCACAACCTGAGAGTTGAATAAAGCATACAAGATTTTATCAACGATACGTCACTCGAAAGGACGAACGGAACGCGAACGGACGCGGGTTTGAGTCCCGCATCGTTCATAAAATTTTGTTTTCAAATGTTATTTGTGTATTAAAAAAATGGTCTTACTAATAAACGCAAAGTAAAGTTACTCCAAGTTTAACAATTAAGGTTAATTAGTGTATCTTGTTAACTTTAATTACTTTTTATGTATCTTAATTTTGGTATATATAATTATTATTATTATATATTAAGAACGCAGTGTAAAATTACTCCAAGTTTAAAATTACTTCTCCCTGTCATATCTAATGTGACAAAAGTAAGTTAAAGACAAATATCTTTAAACTTGGTATAACTTTACTTCGCGTTTGATAATGACACAGAAACCTTATATAAATACTTTACCTAACCTTATTACCTTACCTTATAAATACTTTATCTAACCTTAATATAACTTATAAATACTTTTAAAAAGAAGCAATAGAGGGATTTTTATTTATTGCTATAGCGGCAATACAGCACATACTGCCAAAAATTTCATTTTAATTACAATTTATTCGGGTTATCGTTGAAAACCCTTCGGGTACGGAACCGTGGGGCTTGCCTATCGTTATCTCTATGATCTGCACGACGATATTGCCGATGACATTGGCCTAAATCAAGTAATTATCATGTAGGCAGATACAACATTTATATTGTCACTTCGAGAATCGAACCCGAGACCCGTCTGATACAAATTGCACAACTTGTCACTTAGCACTCGTTGATCAATATTATGTATGGTGCAATTTATAAGAGAATCATTTCATTACAACATAACAATTGCTTAACTATTTTCGATACTGAATATATTTGCATGGAGTAAAAATAATCTAATTCATGAAAGTATAGTTTAAATTGAAATAATATAATTTATTAATGAGTACTTTTACATATTTGAAACAAATAAAAGATCGATATATAATATGTCAACTGAACTGAACTTCTCTACTAACTACTGGCTAAACTTGTTGAAGAGTTCAGTTGCCTCGCGATCATGACGTATGAATTAACGTGGATATAAATATCAGAAAACTGAAATATCCACTAACCATAGTAACTGGACGTAGTTCCTGAAAAACGTTCCAAGCCACAAACATCAAATTTAAAGAAATTCGTGTTGAAAGTTTAAAAAATATTAGTGTATTCCATACATGTCGGTTGGGCTACTAAGTCATAATGTCGTTGAAAGAATGACAGTAGGGCTGCCATTTTTTGTCAGTCTGTTAGTATGAATCACGTGACCAGTTTTGTGTTCTACACTCAATTTCGACATGATTGTGGTTTGGAACGTTGTTTTGGTATTACGTCCAATTTATTTGTTAATAATGCTAACGTACTTTTTACATTATCATTACCTAACTGAGCTATATAAACAATATAATGGAATTAAAGAATATATGTAAGGGCTCAACCTTTAGAAAATTCAATGCTAAAATATATTTATGTAACTTCTGAACGTACTTTTTTGTACCTTTTCTTATCGACACGGACGAGTAAAAAAAGAATTTCTGCGCGCCGTGATATTAGCATGTGAAGCACCGTTATGCTAGTGTGTGTGCGGTTACGGGGGATACTAGTTACACATTTTTTTCTCCCTTAAATAATAATATATGGCCACAAATACTTATATGGTATCGTTTTTACACATTTTCACAACGCACGACGGCATTTTAAAAATATTTTATTGAGACGCAACCTGATCTGTCACAGACAATGACAATTCTCATAATGGCCTGTAGTAGTGTAAGTGTGTGCGTGGGGCTATGTATTTACACGATAATCGGCTTGTTTTGGTGCTACACTGATATGTAAGGTGACACGTATCCTTATTTTTTTACTAGTCCGTGCTTATCGATATTAACATTCCGTACAAATATCTGACTAGAATTATTTTTATTATAGTTAAATAACTTACGTACGCAACCAGCAAAACATACAGAGTTTCTCGGCTCATACTTGAATTACAGCTAGTTAACGTTTCCAAAATTCTGATTAGACTTATATTAGTTATTAAATTAATAATGCTAGCAAGCCGAAAATTAGTCGTTTACAGCACTATGCTGATTAAAGCACCCATACTCTATTGCAAGTTTTTACTGTTAAATATAATAAATGTATTAAAACGCTTAACGCCTATGACTTGCAAGCAAGATAAACAATCTGTGATTGGTGATGAAATAACTGCCACATACAAATTGAGTTATTAGTTGAGGTTTCGCGGAGTGACAACTCGCGGACAAATCAATTGACTTTGTGGTCTATAGACGCGGGAGCAGGCAAGCTGAAGTCAGGCAATCGGCGCCGGCGCATATCTAACATTTTATTATTTTTGGTTCAATTTAAACAAAGCAAGCTTCACAGAAATTTGAAAAGATTTAAGTTCTCAATCCATGTGTTTATTTTGTAATTTTTGAATTCACTAGTTTAAAGATATATCTTAAGTTAATGTTATGTATGTTCATTGGCACATTTAGCGAATTTGATAGAAACTGTGATAATCAGAATGTTAACACCAGGTACAATCATAAAATTGTTATGCCTACTGCTCCGATACATAGAGTTAGTTAGTCTTTTCTTTTGTTGGGCGATATACTTTTATATCATAATCCCAGAAAATGTACAAAACAAATGTGTTATGAAATTCAAATTGAGAATTATTAAGAATCGTTTATGTGGTAAAGGTTAGTATAATATAAATGACTTTCTTACTGTTGCCATAGATGGGGAATGGAGTGACCAGGGCGGTCAAGAAGTCATACCAGCCTCTTTAATAATAGATTTAACTTATTTTTTTAATATAAAGCTATTTGTAAAGTTCATAAACTATCGAACTATACGTATCGTAGTACTTTTCGTACAAGTTCGACTTCGATACTTCAGCTTCAATCGTAATCTAAGATGGAAAGATAATATTCATACTTAGATTATGGATTGGTCTCCGCTGCACTCCAACTAGATGCGTACTCGAGCCATTCTCGAACAATGTGTGACGTTGACGTGCCATATGTTTGTTAAACTTTTCTAATAATTGAAACTGAAATGCCGGGTTGCGTAGTAAAACTTTGTAAAAATAATTCTACAAGTATTTGTATTTTAGTATTTATTACCTACTACTGGAAGTATTTTGTATTTTATTAATTTCAACGTAAAATAACACGAAGCGTATATGACACGATTTAAAAGATGCGATTGAGTGTCAAGATTTTACGCACACAAGCATCTAATAGTTGCCGTAATAAAAATCTATTTGGAGCGCAATGGAGACCGATCCTTAATCTAAGTATTTATAGTTGCAAGCTCACGGAATACTAAAGAAAGATATTGTCAAGATATTGTCTATCAAAAACCATAAAATATCTTTTTTTCTAAACCAAAAAAGCCAGAAGTCACTAAAATCAAAACAGATTGCAAATAATATGGAATATAAGTTTTTTTTTTAATGAAAATCACTCAAAATGTCAACAAAAGTGTTAATATCAGAATGCATCAAGCAGATAGATATAGGAAGCTTGTATATAATCTAATATTTTGCCAGTAGGCAGCTTGGTGACCTTGCCGCACAGCTGTTAAGAATGTTAAGGTGCAGTTTCGCAACGGCTCTCGATAAGGCGAAGCGGGTCATTGCTAGCTGTGCCTGGCCTTAACGTACACGGATATTAAATCGGCAAAGCTGAGATTCTGGCCGATTCATGAGATTGTTTTCCAGTTTTTGACCTCTGCATAACATAGGATGCAGTACTTAAATTATGAAGTAAGTTTAGCGATACAGTTTAAGTACCTACATAGCGGCTCAATATGTAAACAGAAGGTAATCCTTCGCAATTTCAATATGCGAAAGCTGAAGGAAAGAAGGGAAGAAGAAATGTTGGCGAGAACCTTTAGCGCTTCGCCGTAGTTAGAGTCGCTGGAGTAAGACAACTAAAAATTCATGGAAAATAGACAATTTAAATTTTCTTGCTACTAAATATTCAGACAGACAATGTGTCTACTTGTAATGTGGGTAGTTGGAGACCAACACCAAAGTAAGTAAAAAATGTGTAAATAGAAATAATATCTTAAAATATATCAAGAAATACAAGAATATATTAAAAAATACACATAATATATCAAGAGTTTCTCGCCACCTTCGCAGCCTGCCGTGACCCCCGCGATTATCGGCATCAAATTAGTACAATACATTATACCGTGAGTTGAATACGTTGAATGAGGGTAGCGCAGGACCGATCGTCGTGGAAATCTTTGGGAGAGGCCTTTATCCAGCAGTAGTGGACGTCTTCCGGATGATGATGATATCGTGAGTACCCGTCATAATAATTACAATACATGGGAGGAGCAGAGTTATGACTTATTATATTAGTTTTGACCCACTTAAATAAAGCCAGGAACGCAAAAAACCTTGTTATGTGGGAGCCACACGAGTTCACTGAAAGAAACCTATTTAAAACATGTACTCATTACCGATTCTTTATTGAGACTTAATGAAACCTGGATCACGTACGACAAGAAGGTCCGAAAAAGGTTGTGATCAGAGATTGGTCAGGCTTCAATTTGGCAAAACTAGTAGTATCTAGTATATTAGAAATAACATCAAAAAAATTGTAAAGAGAAATGAGATGATGGTGGGATTGGAAGGACATTGTTCCCTTTGAGTTCACTTTACCGCCAGACAGAAACTTGAATTCAGACTTCTACTGCCAATAAATTGTGAAATTAAAGTAAGATGTCGAGGGAAAGCGGCTGGAATTGATCAAAGGAAACCCACTCAGTAAGAAGTAATAGAGATTGGCTGGGAAGTGTTAAGGCGTCCGCCATATGACCCTGACCTTCAGATTTCCAGCTGTTTCGGTCCCTTCAGAATTTTTTAGGTAGTGTCAGATTAACAACAAGAGATGTAGTCCTCTAGTCCAAAACTAGTTGTAGCTTTTTTTGACCAGAAGTTTCAAAGTTTCTTCTGTAATGGGATCAATAAATCAATCAATCAATCACGTATACCTTCAAGATGGAAAAAGATATAGAAGAAAATGGCAAATTTAAGTTGGTAGTAACTTATGCTTTTATTTCAGGAAATAAATTACGCGGAATAAATTTAAAGTCCGAATTAATGCCTTGAAGAAGAAATAGCAACCTTATAGAAATTCATATTTCATTTGAGTATTAAGTATAATCTATAGTTTCAAACACTGCCACCAAAATATTTAGAACTAAGTACTTTAATTAATTATTAAAAAATTAATTTTGAGTTGTAATATATTGTTCTGAAAGCCGTTGTTAATCGAAAATTGACAATCATATCAAAAATTGATGATTTATGGGTTTACTGAAGAAAAAACCGGAATCCTTTGACCAACCGTAAAGCTTATGGTTCCAACAAACATCCGGAGTCCGGAATGAACAAATATTTAAGTTACTGTTTATACTTTCTTATCATATAAAGAAGGTTATGGACTTATCGGAAGGATATGCAATTCTGTTTCGTCATCGTTTAAAGCTGCTTCAGAAATTGTACAAATTCTTCTATGAATACTGATTTTTATATACTACTACACCTTCGAGGAAAGTGCGTTCAAAAGCCCTATTACCAAAATCGAAATACGAAGTGTCGGCTGACGGATCGTACATTTTCTCATTAAGAAAGTGTTTCGGATCCGAACTTCGATACGAAGTTCGCGATCAGGCATTTTGTCTTTCGTTTACCTTATTCCCAAATTCACTTCCCATATACTTTTTCGACGTAACTACAACTTCACTTTTTATGGTTATGTCTATTTATCCGAAACAAAATCCGTCGGCAATATTCGGAATATAATACTTGGGAAATAGGATTTAATTTGAAGTTCGTCGTTCTTTCGTTTCGGACGAAACTTCGCCTTACGATTTTGGTAATCGATCTGGGCCGAAACTGCGACATTATTACGTACAAATAAGCAGCCCGATAAGTTGCACTCATTCTAAATCCACCTCTAACGTTTTTTTCATTGTTTTTTTTTGTCGCTCAGTAAAAAGAAAGGAAACAGATTCTGGCCAATTACATTTTATACAACATTGAAATATTTTTAAAGGCTGTCAAAAAACATCAAAAGGTATTTGAATATTTTTTCTAATTCTAAAATAATGGGTTATTATAATGTTTACAACCAAGATAGTTTTAAAAGTTTCATCTAGACTAATGTTTTAAGAGTATTAACTTGTCATGATCTGATTACAAATTAATGTTTGTGCTACAGTTGCAAAGATTGCAATAACATGGGGTTCGGTTTCATATACGTGATTGAAGTCACGGATCAATGGATACCTTTATTGTAAGCATATTATATGCTAGCTACTTGCAAAGTATGACACAGTATTATATTACTAGTTATATTAAATGCCCGCGGTGCATTAAACGATCGGTGCACTACTAGATACTACATACTACGATACATTCGGCATAAATTACAAACAAATGGACGTAGTTCCTAAAAAACATTCCAAACCACAATCATGTCAATATTGAGATGAGAACACAAAACTGGTCATGTGATTCATATCAACGGACTGACAAAAAATGGTAGCCCTACTGTCACTCTTTAAATGACATCATAACTTAGTAGCCCAACCAACATGTATGGAATATTTATTAAACTTTAAACACGAATACCTTAAAATGTGATGTTTGTGGCTTGGAACGTTTTTCAGGAACTACGTCCAAATAAGATCTTAGGAAACATTAAATCTATCTACGAGAATAAGATAAAGAATTCAGCAACTGTCTGCTACAAATGTCACGAGGGGTTGATGAAAACTAAAGTGGTGTTCCCAGTTTTAAGCAACAACGCAACTGTCTTATCGGTCGATACGCTTTTGACAGAGCGATCTGTTGTCAAGAAGTTTCAATAGCGGCAGATGTAATGAGCTTCACAATTTTTCGTCATTTCTTTGTTAGAGGTCATTCGAGTACACTCATACACGTGGCCGCCCAGAGCGAACTTGATCTGAGCGATCCATCACATAGGTGACCTTCCACGCGGTCTACTGCCTTCTATTTTACTATGGGCTGGCTGCTTCATCTCGATATGTGTCCAAAGAGTATTTGGGATTGCTACAATATTTATTTCTATTCAAATATTAAGGTGGTGCTTCAATTTTCGTGAGCGACGATTGTCTCAGTCTTCATCTCCACGAGTAGCACTTATCGCCTAACCTAAAATAATTTCTAGAATAATTAATTTTACCCTGAGAAGAAGATGGGGATTATGTGGTGTGTATTAAGGTGTATTTTTTGTTTGTTTACACGCGGATTGCTTCTTATTGTAAATATCAATTTGGTTCTCTTATTTATTTCAAAATCGTTAATTTAAAAAAATTATATTCGTTTCTATTTATCTTTACGCCGTACACAAAATGGCCTTTGATTTGTAGGACGTAGAAATATAAGAACCCCCAAAAAAATTAAGTTAAAAGTGTACTTCCATATCTAATCTAAAGACCGCCAACGCATCTCAACACAGGGGTGTGTTGCGGATTTCTATGGGCGGTTACCACTTCACATCATCTGAACCTCTAACCCGTTGCCCACGTTTTGTATAAATAAAATGCTGGAGTTCCTAAGATGTCTTGGGTCTGGGTCTTCACAGAGGACTTTGACATATTACTGTTGGATTTTAGTATTATTTAAGTCAGAATCTACCACCCATTTGAAATTGTATACCTCAGACCTGAGAAGAACGGGCACAAGAAACTCAGCGAGCTTTTGTTTTTAAAATCAAATTGCATTACAGTAAATATTTATTTCTTGAACTAGAAATTGCTCAATTCCAAAACTGTGTTCCAGTTTATATCTGCCGTACGGCTCCCTAAAGTAATGTATTTTAATAAAATTTTGCTTATCAAATTGTGTAACAGTTATAAGAATTTAACAATAATTATACCAATGAGGTCTGAGTTTTATTTCCATCTTGTTTACCTTAAACAATAATAAATCGACCTCTTGACAGTTCATCAAGGGTCAAGGTGGCCTCCGGTGCCATTTCCCGAACTGGACCGCCCGCGATTGCATCGTAAACTTGACCCAAATGTGTCATTATTCGGTTCATATTGTTATCACACATTTTGACTCATTGGTAAACGAAATATATCATAATGTAGTATGATATTAAGTAACCTATTTATTACTAAGATATTTTTGTGCATAATGGGTGAATGATAATATTTATTACTAACGTGCGTCCGCGACTTTGCCCGCACCAGTGGGCTTTTCTTCAATTTTAGCCTCCCTTTACTCAATAATTTTATATGTAATGAAAAGTTCTACTAAAATCCTAAGGTCGAGTGGTGTTTCTAGATTATTATGCCTTTCAAACAAAAGGCTTGCAACCTGCGATTCCTCTGTTGCAAGACTGTATAGGCATTGCTGATCATTTGACAACCTGGTAACAAGGTAGAAATTTATATTTTATACGAGGCTTAATTTAATACCGTGGGGAAACTTCGGCGACGGAATGATACCAGACTTTTGAATTATTTTACACTTCTATTCCTATAAGCAAGATAGTCTTAAGCTCTTTATCCCCGTTTATTGAAAACAGAAGTTGCGTTGGCATAGGTCGGGAGATTGGTATTTTTGGAAAGGAATTAAAAACAAAGTGTGCGCGAGATTAATTTTCTATTTGTCAGCATTCTCAGCTTCGAAAGTATAATTTAAATTGATTTGAAAATAAATTACTGTTGTTTTATGTGAGGTGCTTAAATGCATTGGAATTAATGGATTGCTTACAACATAGACACACAATATACTAGCGTAAAGATAAACAAAGCGAGAGAAAAGAACATCTTAAACGGAGATACAGCAAGATAGAAAAGGTAAACGAATCTGATGTTGTTGTGTAACCGATGTTGATTGACAAGTCGTAAACAGTCAGCCACGCTTAACATAAGCCCTTTACTATGTTAAATAGTAAATCACTCGCTTACGCACACATTTAAATAAAACACTTTTAAAATGATTAAAACGCGTGTAAATGTAGCTGTGATTTTACATTAGCTTCCCTGCGAATCTGTTCGGAAAATGTCACGAAACGTCGGGTTAACTAGAATAATAATAAAAATGTAACGTTTACGCAAAAACTAATGTAATAGTTATTTATGCAACTGTTGTGTAATAAGGGGTATTAAAACACTCATGTGATACTATTATCACAATATAAATCCACATTCGTTAATTCCACTAATTACTATCAACAGTTGCATACAAGTCTTTATCTACACCCAGAATATGAATCCTCTAAAAGATTCTGGAACATTTAGCTTACTGCTAACTTTAAAACACCAGTCCTAGTAGTAACCTTATATCATTCATTACTGATTATATACAAATAAACTAAGTATTAATGAAATCATTATTCATTTTAGTAGTAATTAACATTTAATATAGTGCAATAATTAAAATTCATTCGAATATAATGTTCTTTTGCAGCGTTTAAAATGAATCGCTCATTTTTTGTAAACAGAACAATAAAAATATCGAAGTAAAATGGCGGGGATTCGAATAACCTACTTTTTTTTACGGCGCGCGACGTTCTGGTAGTGTGGAACGCGCGTAAACGAAAATGTTCTTTTTTTGAAATTCATACAGATACCACGCATCTAGCAATAAGAATATGGCTGTCTGTTGAAACTTTTTGCGCATGAAGGGATAAAAAAAGTGTGTTAAAAAAATAGAGTGTTGTTATGAAATTCAGTACAACATTACAACACTCTTTTGGATGTTGTAATGGTTATTAGAACATTGGGTGTTTTAATGTTGGCAATAAGCTAACTGTTTCAGAATCTTTAATAGAGGATTTAAAGCTTCGGTGTAGATAAAAGTGTTTTATGTAAATATGTAACACTCGTGTTAATCAAAGAAAATAAATACTTTACACACACATTGAGAAACAAAATTGGTCATATTATCAGTCGGGTCATCTATAAGTCTATGGTATACAATATATTGTGCTATTATTATTGGATAAGCTTTAAGCATTTCCACGTTTATAATATTGAACTAGTTACTCGCTCTGGCTTCGCTTTGGTTAATAAGATGAAATATTCACCTATTTTTACGCATCGTAGGACTTTTGCCTGTCTATTAGTAACGGAAAATGTAACGGAACATGAAAATTCTGGTGATACTTTTTCAAAATGTTCAATTTATATGAAAATTTGAACAATAGCTATTCGTTTTGCCCTGTATTAACTTTTGTTGCTTGTGAGAAATATACTCGTCTTAGAAATAGAGTTCCCATTGGTTAGGAAATAGTAGATTTTACAACTAGTGCACAAAACGAACCATTTTTAATAATATATCAAATGGTTTTGTGGACGAGTTATAAACTCTGCTTTTCATTTCGATTGCGAGGAAATAAAACAGTAGTATAACATGGACATTTTAAACAATTTTAGCAAATTTGAAGAAATTAATAAACGCACGAAAAAACAAGACCTGTTCCCCGCCGCTTTTTTTTTAATCTTACGACATTGATATTAGGCTTGGGCTTCAGACGTATACAGCCTACTATTAAATTAATTTTGTAATATATATTTTTTTAATTAATTAACCTACCGTATTTTAAATTAAATTTTAATATCTTTTATGTCTTAAGAAACACATGAGGCAAATAAATTAAAGTAAATATTATAAAATAAAAAATTCTATCTCTGAACTTCTTATTGTGTTTGGCTGTATGGATCATTTTCTTTGCCTTAATATAGATACATTTATGAGTAGATATGTTAATGTACTTGTACACAAAAATCTATTTTGTGCAGCCCAGATCGTGCACAAATAAACAATTTCAGAGCATGTGAAGTGAAAACACATTTTTTTTGCCAATTCTCAATATTTCCTCACGGACGAGTAAAAAAAGATGGACTCCGCGCCGTGATATTAGCAAGTGAAGCACCGATAAGCTAGTGTGTGTGCGGTTACGGGGGATACTAGTTACACAATTTTTTCTCCCTTAAATAATCATAAATGGCCACAAATACTTATATAGTATCGTTTTTACACTTTTTCACAACGCACGACGGCATTTATAAAATATTTTATTGAGACGCAACCTGATCTGTCACAGACGATGACAATTCTCATAATGGCCGCCTATCGGCCTGTAGTAGTGTAAGTGTGTGCGTGGGGCTATGTATTTACACGATAATCGGCTTGTTTTGGTGCTACACTGTTATGTAAGGTGACACGGAGTCCTTATTTTTTTACTAGTCCGTGTATTTCCTAAGCTATGTCAAATTTGAGTAAGTAAGTGATGAGAGCTCATGAGAATAAATTACAAGTATAGATATTTCGTAGAAGTAGGTGAAGCCAAGGCGTGGTAACATATTATGGCTACCTGCGATTCTGCGGTCTGGCCAGTGGTCGTGCGGTCCGTTAACATTTAACTATCATTTAAATCTGTTACCCGTTTGTGGTTTGTTTCTAAGGGCTGTCACGAGCTTATTGTGTTACAGTTGTGAATAAAATGTTGAATATATTATGTAGAAGGGGTTGGTAATACGCACTTAAAATTGAAATATTTGTATTACACTTTCCACTGATAACTATTATATTTAATACAATTTGGGCAGCGTTACCCCTTACAATTCACAATGTGTAATGTGTCCTCGAAAAAAAACTCAAATTCCAAATTTCTATATTTGATATTAAGATATATATACAAAATTAATTATAATCTACTTATTAAAGCAATTTACAATTAAGCTTTATATATGCAGGTATCAGAAAACTTATTTCTACAACCCTATCTACGTGTTGAGGGATAAAACTTTATTATGGTTAAAAAACTAATACATAATATGGTTTGTGGGGGAAAATCCAGGAAACTGGGAAAACCTGGATATTTGCTATCACTTAACCTAACTTAAGACTAATGACTAGAACTTAAAACTAAGGTAAACAAATACATAGATGTATACATAGCTATATAAATATAAGAGGAGTGGGGGGGGGGATCTTGGAAAAGGAAAGGAGGGAGACGAGAGAAATGTGTCCTCGAACTGAGCGCTCTGGTTTATATAGGGCAGGACCGTCTACCGTAATGATGCTACCAACTTACAAGAATCAAATTAACTAAAGGTCTGAATATAATATGCTATTATAGTTAGTTATTTCTAATTATAGTGCTAATTATATTAAATAGTATTTAAATATTAACAGTAGTTATATGAATATTATAATTAATTGGGATATCTTATGACAGTTCATGATAATGATAGCGCTTGTAAACACATCAAGCTGACATATATAAGATTTAAAAATTAAGAAAATTATGTTTAAATGTGGGAAGTTCATGGAAACGTTTTGGTGAGGCCTTTGTCCAGCTGTGGACGTCTTCTGGCTGATGATGATGGGAAGTTCGTTCTATAGCAATAATAATAATAGTTTAGACACTATCGCACTAATTGGCAAGCCCCAAATTAGGCTTAGGGCCTCGTCTGTCCAAGTAAAGCAGTGATTAGTAACTTCTCAATTAACGTTAATTGGAAGCTACATGTTATGAGTATCTTTTGCCAATTTCACAAGCGAAAATTATGTCTTGAGTAACTCCTGATAGTAGAGATAGTTAAGTGAGTAATGAATCTATCACACGGCATATTTGTTCAATTTTACGTCAAATATCACTTGTCAAACGTCATTGCAGATTGTCATTTATGATTTCGTTGAATGTTGAGCGTTCATTTCACTGTTTGTTTACCTTTGAAACTAGAAAGCATCTGGAAATAGTTTAATACAGTTTTTGTTATTTAGTGGTAAGTAACCACTAAACGTGTAAATGTGCGAATATCATTATTATGGATAAAATTAAAAGAGAGAGAAGTGCATACCTTACGCGATAGGGATATTTTGGTATTATTAAATAGAAATATGGTCATATCTTCGAATTTAAATATACGCATACTTGGTATTTGTTCCATGGAAGAATAATCTAACTCATCCAATTGATGATCAATTAAATCGAATATCTAATAATTTATTTTTATGCTACCTCTGAAATTCGTTGAAAGATGCATAAAACAACAACTGATAATAATAGTAGGCACATAATATGTATAATGTAACCGTGCTATTTGGCAGGAGATGCGGCAAGTTAGTTGCGGGACAGTTAATCTTAAGATTAGTGTTACTTTAAGGTCGTGAAATTCGCATGTTATGTTACTATTGACTTTACTTGATAGTTTAATTGAAGGTGGTGAAAGAAGGACTTATTAGGATGTTCTATAGGTGCCAGGCAATATACGATATATTTAATACAAAAAACATGCTTAAGTTTTATACACAAAAACATAGTTATATAAACCTCAATGACTCGGAAACAAACATTAATATTATTATATTATATTATTTTCTTTGATTATTACAAATTTAAATAAAATATTTTTAAAATAATTAAGACGCGTGTAATTATTCTAATTGTATTTTATACATAAGTTATTTGCATATTTTTTTTTTGCAAAAGTGGACACTGTCAGTAAATTTTCCAAAATACCATCTGTCTACAGCTTAACCACATCCGAGGCAAAAAATGGGGATGAATTTCACAATGACAACTATCTCGACTCGTGTCAACCGATGAAAAAGTGTTCGGCAAAGGTTACGAAATGTCGGGTTAAATTTATACGTTGTAATAATATTTTAATATCTACGGGTGTTAAGGTGGCAGCCCTATTTAAAATGAATGTTCAAACTGTCAATGTGTCGCAGATCGGAGCGGTTGTCCTTGGTTCGATTCTGAGAACGAACAATAGATCGGTCGCGGTGCCGTGATCCGTTGACATCCACGCTTGCTCCTTCAATCGAGTGCCGATCATCAAGTTATAATTAAGTTATGTTTGTGAGTCAGCTGTTTATGAGGCGATCGGCTATGGAGTGAGGCCATGACCGTTTTCTTACCTACTTCTTATAATTCCCTAACGGCCGTTCCCAATAATCAGTCTATCTCTTACTTGATATAAAAAATGTAACTATCGTTGACTTCTGTCCCATAAAACTTATCGACGGTAACTCACCGTACACGCTGTCTGTCAATGGGACGACGTATAGCTTACCAGCGATAGAAGTTTGTATGGAAATTGCAATTCACGCGTCCCAATATAAGGCGATAAGAATCACTTATCGGGTATATTGGGACAGCTTCAGATTATTGACAGCTAACTGAAGTTACTGACTGAAGTAGTAATTTATATTTATCTGTAGATAGTATATACCCACTATTACTTACGGCCGTTTTCAATAACATATCTATCCTTAGTTTATGTTATTAGAGGTAGACAAATCTATCATTTTACCCTTACTTACTTTTCAATAACGTATTGACAGATAGCATTGGACTATAACTATATTGGACATAGCTATGGATAGATAAGATCTTGTCATTAAACGGTGACAGCAATGTATCCGTAAGTAAAACAAAGGGTAGATAGGTTATTGAAAACGGCCGTTAGACTTCTCTGTCAGCGGGTTGCATGATATAAGCCGCAATTGACTGGACAAATAATAATTTTGACAAGAGTAGGTATGAATTAATGTATTTAAAGTATGTAGCTTCCAAAGTATTGTTGGAATATGTTATTGTTACTACCTATGGTTAATTAATATATTTCTATTTCTCTATTTCTATCAATAACCTTGTATAAGTAGCTGGTAAATAATAGACTATTCACGGCACAGACAAAGAGCTATGGAAGAAGATAGGGGATACCTACACCCAGAAAGGAGCCCATATCACGGATAGTAATTACTAATTAGATACAAATAGGAAAGATTAATGAAACTAGGTAAGAAACTAATCGACTTACTCAAAACTTTTTTTATGTTAATAAAGAACGAGATGGGCAGGTCGTTTAGCTGATGGTAATTAATACGCCCTGCCCATTACAATGCAATGCCGAAAGAATTCTTGAAAAAAACAAAATATTCTAAGCGGCACTACAATTGCGCTGGTCATGTTGAAACAGTCTTATTTTCCCAGAAATTTCACTAGCTACGGCGCCCTTCAGACCGAAACACAATAATGCTTACACTTTATTCTTCACGGCAGAAAAGGACGCCGTTGTGGTACCCATTATCTAGCCGGCATCCTGCGCAAAGGAGCCTCCCACTGGTTTGGAGTTTGTTGATAGAGATATTAAACAAATAAAATTATATTTTTATTTGTGGACTCATTATTATTGTTTAAATAACATGTAATTAATATAATTATTATGGAATATAATTCACAAATAAAATTTGAAAAAGAAAATTTATGAACGATGCGGGCCTCGAACCCACGACCTCCGGCGTTCCGTGCCGGTGCGCTAACCAACTGGGCTAACCGTTCGAGTGGCGTATCGTCATAAAATGTTGAATGCTTTGTTCAACTCTCATATAATATATCTCGGAATATAATTCGCTAAAATGTGTGATATAAGATAAGTGTTGTTTTAATATTTTCATTGATATTATAAGTGATTATTTATTTGCATGTTGATAACCGAATCGGCAAAACATGTACGATATATATAAAATTTGTAAAACCTACCACCACGTTTGATACAAATGAACATCTATAAATTACATAAGATACATAATAGCTTTAAGGGTAAATTTATACACTTTTATAATAAAGTCCCGGCCACTGTTCAGGCATTATCTGTAAATAAATTTAAATGTTTTATGAAAAAATGGCTCTGTCGTAAATCCTATTACTCCACAGCTGAATATCTAAGTGATCGGATAGTCTGGGACTAGATAATGATTATTTTATAGCGATAGAAATGACTGTTCAATCTTAATATATATAAATCTCATGTCACAATGTTTGTCCTCAATGGACTCCTAAACTAATGAACGGATTTTAATGGTGATTACTTCATGGAGTGCAGTTTGGTCCAACTTGAGAGATAGGGTAGTTTTTATTTCGATTTGGGACCCATAAATATTTTTATTTTCAATATTTGTTTTGTATGGACATATTTTCTATGAGAGAATTTAGTGACGCACGGTTTGACAGTTCTGCTGTGAAACAATTTCATTCTAACAACAGGGAGCATATTTACGAAATAATTTTTGATGTTTTGAAATATAAAACAGTTGTTTTTTTACTATCTACAGAACAACGTCTGTCCGGTCAGCTAGTATTGTATATTTTTATTAAAAACAGTGCAAAAAAAGAATGCTGGGAAAGTTTCTTGCGCCGCTTCTTCACTCTCAGAGCGCCATTTGTTTCCGAAGCGGTAGTAGTATCTAGTATATTAGAAATGACATCAGAATGAAGCCTAAAGGAATAAATTTTGAGAAAATAAATGCCTTTTCACTTACATATATACTACTCATTGTTTTATGCACACTTTCTTCTATCTGCAACCAAAATATGTTTGTTAGTTAGCCTCTTGATTGGGCTATTGTACGTATTCGTTGGTCTTCTTACTCCAACCAGCCCAGATTGTCACAGAAGTGTAGCAGTTTTCTAAAATTACTGCAGGCATCCGGAAGCGAG
Organism: Leptidea sinapis; assembly: GCF_905404315.1. Taxonomy (NCBI): domain Eukaryota; kingdom Metazoa; phylum Arthropoda; class Insecta; order Lepidoptera; family Pieridae; genus Leptidea; species Leptidea sinapis. Next base: position 6,445,004 of record NC_066300.1, on the reverse strand, counting down.
GCTGGAGATCGGAGGATTGTGTCCGTTCTTCAGTCATACTCCTGCACTCTTTATGCACGTGTTTATTTATTTAGTTGTGAACTACCAACGGAATTACATGTGATACATAAACATTAAACAAGTCTTAGGTGCTCGGGATACACATAATTATATTTATAGGCAGTTACAGCATGTACACAAATACAAGTCATACAAAAAGTTTAAAGTTATATAATAAGTAAAGGCTTAACAAATTTATGTAAATGTTAAATTTATACAATGAAAGGTATAGAAAAAATAAAAATAAAACAATATAAAGAAAAAAATATTCACAATTTTAATATCGATGTGATATCTACCGCTGTAGAATCGAGTGTCTTAATTAATTTATCTTTAAATTTTGTTATATTATCGCTGAACAGATCAATGGACTTATCTCTACTAATAAATTCATTATATAGTCTACTTAATCGGGGTATTAGGGAATGATGACCGAGATTGGTCCTGTGGGTTGGGTGCGTAATAAGTGAAATAGGATGCCGTGGAGTACGGGGGGGAACCTTGATGCATATTTAACTCAAAAGATCAGTGTTATTTGTGATGAAATAAAAATACCATATCATATATTTTCCGTCAGTTCGGGCGTTCTTTTGACTCCATGCATCCTTTGCACAAAGGACTGTCTGTTACACCTCGTAGATGCTTGTTCAAAGAACAGTGACCGGTGGCAACACTTACTATTTTACGTTATTTGTCCCTGTGTAGTCTCATCAGGTTGGGGACAAACCTCTTTGATGGCGTCGGAACCGCATTCATTTTTTCCCCGCATCGTTCTGATTTTAAAGTGAAACTTTTATTACATCGTCTCAAACTTTTTCGTCTGTGTGTTGCATGTCGCGTGACATTCGGGCGGCGCGGTAGTTCGCAGCAACTGACCGTGTAGTGTATAGACTCATTTGTGCTAGTGCTCCACGCTATTTTGTTTGTTTTTGTCAGTGTTAAATGTAAATGTTAATCCAAAAATTTTCAGTTAAATGTCCATAATGTGAAAAAAAGTTTCACTTTCACCGTGTTTTCATAAAACCACACAATCCTTTTTTCTAACAGCCACTTTTTAATTTGGGTCTGAGGTAAAAGATGCAAGGGTTAGGTTTTACTCGTTTGTACTTCCATTTCATACAAAATATTTAAACAAAAAAACAACCGCCTTCAAAAACAATAGGTATAATATGCACTTAAAAGTATAAAAATAATTGCGTATTTACACAATCTTATTCTAGTTACAATTATTGTTATTTTTGGAATAATAAGAATCATCTTTGGAACAATAATTAAGTAGAATCATCGAAATCGGTTGGCAAAATATTGAGTTATTCGTAAATTTATCATCCATTTTGTTATACGTATGGATAGCAAATTTAGGACTTTTATGGTTTTCTAATGGATGCCATTGTAAGATCTGGACCAAATTACACGGGAAGCACCAGCTTTCAAATAAAAAAAGAATTATCGAAATCGGTTCACCCAGTCGAAAGTTTTGAGGTAACAAAAATAAAAAACATTTGACAGATGTGAAACTTCATTAAAGCTAGGCAAATACCACGAAATATGTATAATTATAGCTGTGTTTAAATGACTATCTATTCACAAAATAAAGTGCACATCGTGTTTTAAGAAGTTTTCACTTAAAAAATCAAAAATTACAAAAAAATTACCGACTTCAAAAACACTATTCCAAAGTAATAGATATAATATGTACTAAAGAGTATTAAAATAATTGCATATTTTTATACAATCTAATTAATTAATCTAATTCTAGTTACGATTATTATTATTTTTGGAATCGGTGACCTTCCGCCGCGACCCTCTCTCGCCTCTCGCCTCCTCACGACTCAAGCACATCTCACCTATAACTATGTATGTAGTAACAAACCTATCTTGGATGAAACCGACGAATTGAGAACCTCCTTCTTTTTTTTTTATGAAAATAAGGGACAAGACGAGCAGGACGTTCAGCTGATGGTAATTGATACGCCCTGCCCATTACAATGCAGTGCTGCTCAGGATTCTTGAAACCCCCAAAAATTCTGAGCGACACTACAACTGCGCTCGTCACCTTGAGACAAGATTTTAAGTCTCATTTGCCCAGTAATTTCACTAGCTACGGCGCCCTTCAGACCGAAACACAGTAATGCTTACACATTACTGCTTCACGGCAGAAATGGGCGCCGTTGTGGTACCCATAATCTAGCCGGCATCCTGTGCAAAGGAGCCCACTGGTCTGTTTTGAAGTCAGTTGAAAACGTTGTTGCTCAATTTAAAATAGTTGCGAAGTTTGTAATAATATTTACCATATAAAGTGATACTATATTAAATTACGAAGCCGGATTACAAACCAAGACACCATAGAACCATAACCGACCGTTAGTGGCGATGACCTGTCGTTAAAACATACATTTTGAATACATTATTATGTATTACATAAAGTTATTATTTTACGAAATACGCTTTGGGTGTTTAGGATATGTTGAAATGACACATTTGACACCTGAGAGTAAGCAAACAAGATTTTATAACGATAACTCGAACGGTTGACTCAGTTGGTTAGAGCACCGGCACGGAACGCCGGATGTCGTGGGTTCAGGCCCCGCATCGTTCATCAAATTTTGTTTTTCAAATTTTATTTGATTATTAGAAGAAGTACTTGACGTATTCTTTAAACAGTCGTGAGTTTGATGCCAATTGTGCCTAAACGAGATGTTTTTGTTTATAAATAATTAATTTATTGGTTTGGATCAAATTTTGTAGGTATTTTGTTTTACTATAAAGATATTTATTCTGAATGAACACAATAATCATCATTACTCATTAAGAGAAAATTTAAACATTTTAACAGTTGACTCTTCTCGAATTATGTATTTTAATGTATTGAATTTTCTAGAAACTGAGAAAATCATAACAATAACACCAGGAACAATCCTAACCTTATTATGCCCACTACTCAGTTAAGTTGAGTTAGTAAGTCGTTATTAGAACATAGTCCACATAGTTGATATGCTTTTACAACACGATCCCATCAAATGCATGACAAAATTGTAAAGAATTGTTAAAAAAGACGTTAATGTGATCAAGGTTTATATCGGTAGCATACATTTCTTAATAAAACCATAGATTTGGACCGACCGCCCTCAAGCTTTTTAGTTAATAAATTTTATTGTTACGAAATTATATTAAAATTAAGAAGCCCGCTAATTGCGGCTGTTTTTATAAACTCTGTGGTATAAATTTTCGAATGGGTCGTAAGTAGTTTTTGACGTTCCTATTTTGAATAAAAATATTTGAATTTGAATTTATTTACCCAAGAAATGGAACTAGTTACTAAATAAATAGTTACCATAGAGTTTGATAGGTCTTGATTAAAAGTATTTTTAGTTTTATCACCTCATAGGAACAAAGTTAAAACACCAAATACAATCTAATATAATTGGACGTAGTTCCTGATAACATTTCAAGCCACAAAGACCACATTTTAATGAATTCGTGTTTATAGTTTATATTCGAGTATTCCATACGGGTTGGGCTTCTAAGTCATAATGTCATTTAAAGAGTGACAGCAGGGCTGCCATTTATTGTCAGTCGGTTAATATGAATCACGTGAGCAATCATGTGTTCTTAACTCAATTTTGACATAGTTGTAGTTTGGAACGTTTACGAGTAAGTTTAATGCACCTTATCAAAACTAAGGTTTTTCCGTTATCGTAAATTAGCGAGTTATGGTAATTTTTTCACTTCGTTTCTACATATTGATAACTTAACCGGTTCCTGCTTGGCGTTTGGTGGTTTTATGGCATTTGTAATTTACTGTTTATGGCCCGGCTTATTTTAATTTGAATAATAACGAGTAATTAACGTTAAAAAAGCGAACAGAGTGTTTTGACACGCGCACCGGCTGGATCGGTTCGATACACCTATTTTTTTGTTAGATTTTCATAAATTAATAACATTTAACACTACATATGATTATAATTTGATTTCGGTTTTCGAATTCATTTAATTATGTACGTTTATTCGTTGCTTTATAAGGTTAATGGCAATACTTTTGTGATTACTCTAGTGTTGCAAGACTGACTCTGACTGATCACGTTCCCTTTGTCAAATCCAGCAGATTTTATCCCAACGTTCTATATCCGAGCGTTACAGCCCAGTCATATGCAATACCCACAAAATAAAATAGAAAAGAATAGAAATATATTTATTTAACAACGCGAGTGACAATAACATAATTGCTATGAAAAATTCTCTATATTTACTATTAAAACATGTACAAAAACAGGGTAAATCTGGCTATATGCTGTCAATTATCTTCTGTGTAATCTACTATAATACAGTCAGTCGTAGTATACTTACTGTCTGGTATTTCATTGTTAAATAAAGTACCAAGAGCTTTTAATTGTGGTTATCCTATCACGCATAACATTAAATGTTAATGTGCGCAATCTGCCCAAAAAAAATCTGTTCAAAAATACCATTCATGCTACCCTTATTAAGCTATTTAATATTATTAAATTATTTATATCCGACATTATCTCTTGTTTGTACATTATTGCTAAGCCCATACACAAGTGGCAGTTTAAATTCGCATATTAAAACTATTTACAGCCGCCTCTAAAGTATTTCGCGCCATAACAGCTGTCACGCAAATTATGTCATACGAAATTGGCGGCAAGAATGACAGGTGGGCGCGTTCAAATTAAACTGTCGGCTCGTGGGGAATGCGGGCTATACGCGATGGTCTTATTTGAAACGAATATAACATTGCCACCCATTAAGGATATCTCATCAAATTGTCGCTGAAATTAAAATCTTTCACATTTGGTAATAGCTAAAGTGCTAGCTAGTGCTCTGGCGTTAGCTGGCATTCCATTCCATTAAATTAATTTCCGTTAAATTAAGTTCCGTTATTTAAAATAATTATAAGAAAAAATGGAATTCAGAAAAATTCCTCCTCATTCTGGGGTTTGTAGCTTTTTAACGTTTGTCACAATAAGATTCCCGAATACCGATATATATTTTTTATATTGACAGATCTGAAAAGAACGGGCGCAAGAAACTCAGCGGGGTTCTTTGTTTTTCATAAAAATATGATTACAATGTAATATCGAACAAATTTGACTTATTATTAATTAATAGTCTCTCCATTCCCAATCTGTGGTATTATTAAGAATGTAATTTATGTTATAGTAACTATCACCACACAAACGTTTTTTAACAATTCATTTGAATATATTTGTTCGTAATATATTTATTTTGAACATTTTCTGTGATCATGCAATAGCATATATAAATATACAGATCGCCTCACAAAAGACTTACTAACTCGACTTAGCCGGGTAGTAGGAATAGTAAGTTTATGTTTGCTCCTGGTGCTAACATTATCATAGTTTCTAGCAAATTCACATACCTATTATATGCCAATGAACATACATAACATTACCTAGAATATATTGAGAGATGTTTATTTTTTAAGTTTTGTTTCTTATCTCACAAAGTGACGAGCGCAATTGCGAAGTCGCTCAGATTTTTGGGCTTCTCATGAATTCTGAGCGGTACTGCGTTGTAATGGACATGACGTATCACTTGTCAACAGGCTCTTCGTTTTTCAAAAAAAAAAAACTCGTATGCACAAAATAAGTTAGAGCAATCAACGTTCTCAAGCATTATAAGTGATACCGGCCGGAGCGTATTACCCTAGATCACTTAATGTAGTTAGTAAAGAAATAAAATTGCAAAACATTAATGCTTACGATGTCCGGCGGTTGGTATTATTCAATTGAGTGGTTCGGACCCTTGTCAAATAAATCTTAATAGAGAACGTATAATACAAGCCCTTTCTCACAGCTTCTATTTATTGTTATCGTATTGCACATAGTCTTTTAATTTAATACTTTTTTTTAAGCGAAGCAACGATGCATAATCCTTAATTTTATGTAATAAACGCGAGTTTGTAAATTACTGTTTCATGCAAAAACTACTTAATGGATTTTAATGAAGCTTTCCAATATTATAGCTTATATATTAGAGTAACATATATGTTATTAAGATATTGTGTGAATTGTTCAAAATATAACGATAAGTGTCAAATAAGTAGGAAAAAATTCTGCCATGTGCGAGCTATTCTGGCGTTCCCTGCAAAAACCGTTACAGTTACACGTATGATGTATGATGGAAATGTTTACCTTAAAAAGTATAAATAATAATAGTAAATACAAAAAAGGCCACGACAGCATGTATCTAATTTTATGTTTAAACCACTATCGCAAAAATAGTTAGCCACAATATATACTCGTATAATAACTATTGATAATTTTTTTCTAACGCACATTTGGTAGTAATAAATTGATTCTTATGTCAAAATAAATGCTTTTATCGCTTCCCGTACTTAAAGTAGATAAAGTTTGCCTTTTTCATAATAATAAATATTTTAATAGTTACGACGATGATCAACCGAGTGCGCGATACTATCGTGCGGTCCGGTGGCGGGCGACCTACTTAATAGATTTTATTTAAATTTTGCAATGATAACAAGAGGTCGGGACAATCAATATGTTATATATTGTCCCGCTAGATGCAGTTTTACAGCATGAACGCGGACGACGTTTCGGGCAGCAGCTTGTTATGAAATAAATGCGTTCTCTCTGTTTCTGTATGGTTATTATCAAAGTCATTTCATCCTGCTTTCAACTCGGAGATAGTGCACCCAAATTTTTGTTTTGTACGACGTTGCATGCCAAATTCTACATCACCAATACACCAATTTATAAATTTTGTCACGTACTTACATGCTAATTGCTAACTCCCAATTAATGGCAAAATATTTACGGCCTTACAAATAAACTTGGTATAAAGTTATAACTGATGATAAACAAAGAAAATGCAAAATGTTTACAATATCGTTGACAATACTGTCAATACAATGATAATTCTGAAGTTTTCCTAATGACAAGCTGCCTTGCAAATAAACGCGGGAACCGTTATACGTCCGAACAAACCATTCGTAAGCAAAATGTCTATTTGTAAACATTTTACATATTCTTGGTTTATGCTTAGTTGTAACTTTATGCCAATTTTATTTGTAAGGCCGTTAGTATTTTTATTAACATATATGCAAATTTTTTCATTTGAAATACCATTCTATAAATAAACACCTCTCTCCAGTCCGAATTCCATTTAACTAATTTGAACGTAAGCGTCCAGCCAATTAGCCGCTTCCGCAATAAAAAAAACCTGTAAACAAGCGACCACGCCCACACAAACAAAGCAATGAAGCAAATAGTTGATATCCCCAAATTAAAGTGTCGTTAGTATATAATCAAACGATTAACTTTACAATGACGGATGCCCAATTACAAGTAACAGGCCTTCCCAATAAACTATAGTTGAGCTCTTTTGGACAAAGTTGCTTGATCTGGTTACTAATTAACAATCATTCAACTCATGGTCTGTCAATGAAATTACTTTCTAGAGGGGAATAAAGAATCATGTTGCGTAGTACATAAAAAAAAACTTATAATATCTCTGATCTCAGTTCTGCGTCATAATAGAAAAGGGTTTCTTTATGTACTTCCTGTCCAAAATGTCCAAATCTATCTTAGGTGCCACGAGGTGCAGGGTTTTCTTCCTCAGGAAAAAAATTGAGCCTTAAAGGTGTGCTTAAATTTTTAGGATATTCAACTCATTTATTTAGCACTTTTAATGGATCATTTTCCTCCTAGTTTAAAAAAAACTACCTACGAAATTTAGTGCCATATTTAAAAAACAATCGTTTTTATACGAGCTTCTTGTGTGAGCTTTATTTAGATCGTTCCGTAATCAGTTCACAGATAGAGGGAAACTTTTGTCCAACTAAAACGAAGTAACACAGTCATAATTGAAGAATATTATCTGTACAGAAATAGGAAGCGTATACCGTGTAGTATTGCCACTGCAATATGCTCCCAATTGCTCTCGTAATTAAGGCCAGTTTGCCACTAATCTATTAAGCTGAATGCTTCTGCACCGCTTAAAAACAATTCACATGCGCCCATCCGAATGTGACATAGAACAATTGTTGTAGATATGTCTAAGGTATCGATTGCTTAATTCATAAAATTAAGCTTATATCAAATTAAATAAATAATCTCAATATAGACGATAATCCTATGTTTCTCACGATTGAATAAAAATATGTATTATTATAGTTAAAACGAAATTGTGAAATTCAATTTTTTTACAGTATGTTATAATCACTTATTAAACGTCAGAATAAAAGTATTTAATACTTCTTTGCCATTCAGTTTCCAAAATTTGGGGATGATTCGCTAATTTTTGAGGCAAGAAATTGCCTATAATGAAACACTGATTTTTCAGATTCTTACTCACGATTTTTAGTTGGAGCTGCAGAATTCTTAAGGTCTCAGCTAATGTTTCCTCTTAATTTTATTACTAAATAAGGAACGAGCTTGCGGCAAAATCAGAAATTGGTAGCAGTTTGGCATTTAAGGATTTTTTTTTAATTAATGAGAAGACACAAAAATAATAGAGTTGCGTGAAGAGGTATGTGCTTTGCTTGCTTTCTTAACATAAAAATCACGAGAGCATTACCGGCATTTCAGGTAGTCAATGTACAAATACCTATGTCAGATCAACCAGGAAATACCGTAGAAGAAATTTTGCTGAAAGATTTTGTGCAAAGTATTTTAAAGTATAAATTAAATGGAGTTCTATGGAACATGCAAAAGTAATTAAATATATGTCAATTATCACAAAAAACACAAACGAAATACCGCCTCTGCCCACATGTTTAATCTATGCCTAAATATAGACGACTTAATGCATGAGTAATTCAGTTGATAATAATAGTATGACGAATTGTATTGGAACCGGTAATCCAGTGAGTGTTGGTAAGGGCACGGCTGCGCAGAGCATGCACATCGATCAATTGCATAATGCATTAAACTTATTGTATACAAGCAACCGCCCGCAACTTTGCTCGCGTCGATTTTAGTTGTTGTGAAAATTTTATTGTGCTTAAATTACGGTAATATTATTGCCATACGATAAGATATGGACTAGTCGCCATTTTAGTGACATTTTAGTATAGACTGTAAAACAATAAAAGTATTTTTACCAGTAGGAGGCTCCTTTGCACAGGAAGCCGGCTAGGTTATGGGTACCACAACGGTGCCTATTTCTCCCGTGAACAGTAGTGTGTAAACATTACTTTACGGCGCCCTTTTCTGTCGTGAAGGATAATGTGTAAGCATTATTGTGTTTCGGTCTGAAGGGCGCCGTAGTAAAATTACTGGGTAAATGAGACTTCACATCTTATGTCTCAAGGTGACGAGCGCAATTGTAGTACCGCTCACAATTTTTGGGTTTTTCAAAAATGCTGAGCGGTACTGCATTGTAATGGGTGGGGCGTATCAATTACCATCAGCTGAACGTCCTGCTCGTATCGTCCCGTATTTCAATAAAAAATAGAATTTCAATAAAAAATTACCAATAAACAGAACCGTTTGCAAACTGACGAATGATTATATAATATACATATACACATATATTATTATAGAATATATATATACATATATTAAAAAGACGAAATCTTATCATGCCGAAAGCATATGACAATATTTCGTCTTTTTCAACGCGCGGGGTAATACTTTGTGATAACATAACATATGAGGTATCGATATTTCAGCCCTGTTGTTATTGTCTAGTACAGTTTTCAAGTTACTTTATTTAACTTTTGCGTCGATATGACACGGGTAACCGATACAGCGTACGTACCTTAGTACAACCGTAGCAAGAGAATAAAAATTTCACTGTATCTAATCACGGACTAATAAAAAAAGAAAGACTCCGCGCCGTGATTTAGCAAGTGAAGCACCGTTATGCTAGTGTGTGTGCGGTTACGGGAGATACTAGTTACACAATTTTTTCTCCCTTAAATAATCATATATGGCCACAAATACTTATATATGAGTAGTATCGTTTTTATACTTTTTCACAACGCACGACGGCATTATTAAAATATTTTATTCAGACGCAAACTGATTTGTCACAGACGATGACAATTCTCACGGAGTCCTTATTTTTTTACTAGTCCGTGTATCTAATAGGAAATCTGACAAGTACTTAGTCCATATTGGTCTGCCGATAGTTGAACAATATACATATCTATGGCCCATCAAACAACTACAACATAAACAATTTAGTGTCCAGTTGAGCGGTAAATTAGAGCACTTGTATGTTGAATCGACGACCTAGATAGAAGCCTAAAATAAGCACAGGCGCTCAGGGTCAATGGCCAACACCTAATATGGGACTACAGCTTATAACTTGTTAAGATTGCCAATAGTTATTATGTGGGAATATTGGAACATCAGAAAATGTTTTGACAATTTTTTTTGCTTTAATGCTTTAGGCGCGTTATGAAAAAATGATGCGAGTAACACTAAAGTTGAAACAGGTTGAAGTAGGTTCCTACAACTTTTTGACGTTTACGTCATTCGTTATTTTTTTTTGGTTTCATCGTTCATTATTAGGACAGGCGAGGGTTCAAGCCCATACAGCCGTATTCATTATTTAATAATTAATTGTCAAGCCATCCTTACAAGATTTTTACAAAATTGTTCTTTCTAAAAGCGTAGAATAGCACGAGGAATGAATCAACTTAATGATTTTTGCTTCGTTAGGCCAAAGATGTATAACATCTTGCGTGCATACATAATTTTTTTTATCAAAGGGCGACCAGGAGTTTCGCTGGGTTGAAGGTTGCCTTTGAAGAATTAAATCTACAACCCAGTAACAAATAAAAGTATTAAAACTATTTTCGAGATTAAAAGTATTTCAGGCGAAATTTGTAACTTTGAATATTACGCCTAAATAACTAACTGAATTTGTTTCTTATTAGTTTGAATCTCTCCAGTACTCGAATTAAAACAAAACTTGATCGGCGACGAATAAAAATATATCTGTTGAATATAGGATTAAATAGTAACTTATTGGACATTGGCTCATTCCGTCAATAATAATGTGACTCTATTGTCTCCGAATTTAATATTGATAATGTACATAGGCGCATTAAAACTATTAATTGTAGAAATTCAAGAAAAGCGCGTACACCTTCTCTAAAGGCCGGCAATACTCCTGTGATTCCTCTGGTGTTACAGGAGATTGTGGGCGGCGGTGATCACTTAACAACAGGTGACCCGTACGCTCGTTAGTCCTCCTATTCCATAAAAAAACAAAAAAAAATAGGCACAGTAATCATTATGTACACGGCTCAGCCGAGAAAGAAAATCTTTTATTGGTCGATATTATGTTTTTACAAAATAATGTGAAATTCAAAATAATTATCAAAAACTATGTATGAATTAGAAACTATTTGAATTTCTAAATGATTCAACACTTTCGTAAAGGAGGGCCCCGGAATATTTAATTAATAAATTTAATTGTAATGCGATTTTATTTAAAGCGACCCGCTTAGTTTCATCCGCTTGAGCCTCGAATAGCCTTGGAATAAGTTGTAGATTAAAGGCATAAAAGGCATTTATTTTCACGAAATGGTTTCCTTTAGAAATCTTTTTGATGCTATTTCTAATCTACTAGATACCGCTTCGGAAACAAATGGCGCTCTGAGAGTGAAGAAGCGGCGCAAGAAACTTTTGACGTTCATTAAGTTATTGTATAATCTATTCTCTATTGAGTTTTTTTTAAATTCGAGTACTGGAATGATTTAAACTAATGATAAGAAATAAAACTCATACGACTTTACAAATAAACTTACTGATAATAAATGAAGAATATTCAAAATGTTGACTATATCGCTGACGGCACTGTCAAAACAATGATAATTCTGAAGTTTTCCGAATGGCAAGCATTTCAAATAAACGCGGGAAACGTTCAAATCTTCAAATAAACCAATCATTAGCGAAATGTTTATTTTTAAACATTTTGAATATTCTTGGCTTATTCTCAGTTATAACTTTGTACCATGTTTATTTGTAAGACCGATATAGTTTATTAGGCGTAAACATCACAATCACTAATTTCCTATTGTAGGTACATCAAATCATATTCTTTAAAAATCTTGGTAACGAACAGAATATCTATATTAATATGGGGTTCTTGTTGAATTTGAGTTTTCAAAGTCAAAGTTAATTACCTGTATTCAATAAGGTTACTAGATCAGTTTTGAATCGTTCAAGAATATTTCAATAGCACTTTGGCAGAGTCACTTTAAAATTCCAATAGTTATGTTGTTAAATTATAAAAACTTTCTTGAGTCATTATTAAATTATTTATTAATACGGCTTTACTCACGTTTTTGTCGGTGTCGGTACCGACTAGTTTCGGACCATTCGGAGGTCCTTCATTAGGATGAGTGTTGTGGGTTCGCGATAACGTCCCACCTCTTACTGCGAATGGTCTGAAACTAGTCGGTACCGACACCGACAGAAACGTGAGTAAAGCCGTATTAATAAATAATTTAGTTATGTTGTTCGCGGTAATTTAAAGTACTATTTTAAACGAATAATTTATTTTAAACATAATAGAAAACTTATCAAGGTATGCAAAGGAAGGTCGCTCCATATCTCGAGAATGATAGCGGTTATCAGTGGCCATTTATAGCGATTAATTCTTGATATAACATAACTACGTCACACCATTACTCGGATTTTGCAACAAAGGATACTATAGATTATAGAACATTCAACATAGTACAGTAGCAAGGAGATCTTATACTCATAAGAGATCCCATTGTAACACTGGTGGCCGCAACGGTTGAAAAGAATTTATTTGAAATTTAAAACTGATGACACGTACATAAAACTACCGAAAAAAAGAAAAAAGATCAAAAGACTAGCGAAACTCTCTAAGAAAAAAGCGATTCGTACTATTCGATATGTAACGTGCAGTCATTGATAGATTGACAGATGACGTCTATAATCTTGTAAAAAATGGAGATAGCCGAAATCCACTTCGTTTTAAGCAACTGTTCGCTTTCAAACTTAGCCGGATTATACTAAGTGCATAATTGTAATTACTACTTCAGACTTATTTTAATTGTGAATGCTCCTTTGCACAGGAAGCCGGCTAGATTATGGCTACCATAACGGCGCCTATTTCTGCCGTGAAGCAGAAATGTGTAAACATTTCCGTGTTTCGGCCTGAAGGGCGCCGTAGCTAGTGAAATTACTGGGCAAATGAGACTTATCATCTCATGTCTCAAGGTGACGAGCGCAATTGTAGTGCCGATCAGAATTTTTGGGTTTTCCAAGAATCCTGAGCGGAACTGCATTGTAATGGGGCAGGGCGTATCAATAACCATCAGCTGAACTTCCTGCTCGTCTCGTCCCTTATTTTCATAAAATAAAAAAAAATAAAAAAAACTACAAAGTAAACCCATTAAACAACTTTTCATTGCCAATTTTTCTTAGTATGTATAAAAAATTATTTTCTTATACCCATGAGTTATATTCGCCAAGGCAGTACGCGTCTATCCATTGTTCCGGCCAGTCTAAATCACAAATAACCAACAACATTTTAATTCGAATTTTAACAGGTGCGGTTTCAAGTATAATAAATTGAATGTATTAAAAATGAAATATTTCTCAAATGTTCTATATATTTTTCGCCTTACATTTAAAATTTTTGTCTATAACATGCTTTGTTCAACTTTAAAAACACAACAAATTGTTTAGATTTACAAGAGCGACATCTCAAGTCAATTTCCTAACATGCAAATATTGGGGTTGAGCAGATTATCAACTGTAAAGTAGATCCTGTAGATGAAGCCACAACCTGGGTGTTGAACAAAGCATACAAGATTTTATGACGATACGTCACTCGAACGGTTAGCTCATTTGGAAACGCACTCACACGGAACGCGAGAGGTTATTTTTGTATTAATCCCAGAAGTGAGGGTAATCACTTTAAAACATAATAAATTGGCAATCAAATAATAATTATTTCTGCAAGAACGTTGCTAATTCTTGATACGATTGTCCTACTTACATTGTCTATCTAAAAACAATACCGTATTCAAACTGTAACAAATCCTATATTTTCTTAATACGCTACTCACGAAGTATTTGTTTCATCTTTACTTGTTCATCTGTTCTTTACATATGTTTATCATTAACTCAACAAGCTCTACTATGCTCTCTGAATAATAAGTGTTATGTCTGAACACGAACGTTTCTGGACAAGCTACTGGCGACAACTGAATATGTAACAATATATGTAAATGCAAGTCGATTTACTGCGATAGAATGTCCACTGTGGTGATCTGAGTGACGTTATTATTGGGCTGCTGAATTTAAAGTTATTTTTTAATGTTCACAGTGGTCAAGTTCTATATTTGTATGTATATAATAATAATAATATTGACAAGTTAACTATATATAAGCCTGTGTTATGGGTTACAAGACAATGATATATTTAATACAATATACTTACTTAAACATACATAAATACATTTAAACATCCATGACTCGGAAACAATCATCTATATTCATCATATAAATGCTTGCACCTACCGGGATTCGTACCCGGGACCTCTAGCTTAGTAGGTAGGATCGCAAACCACTCGGCTATACAGGTTGTATATAGGTGCAGTGTTAGTCTAGTGTAGTAATACCAAACCTTTTCTACTTAAAATAAATATTTTTTTTTATATGAAGATGATGCCCGATGACCGTTCTACTCACTTTCGAGACATATCCTTTTGAATGTGGTACTATTTGAAGATTTTTATGAGAACTATAGACAAGACAATCAAGAGGCTTAGCGGTCCCGGTTAGATCCTATTTACCTACCAATCTATTTTTGGTTTTTTATTTATATTTATTCGACGGCTGATAAGCTCGTCATTGCTCATGTAATCTGCTGTTGTTACAAGAGAATATGCGAGTGATCACTTGCCGTCAAGTGACACGTATATATGCTCTTATGCCCGTCTCTTCCATAAAAAGAACCACGCGTTTAAGCCACGAACATGCTTATTAATCTAATTTGAATATATACCCTAAAACCTCTAAAATGTGCGCCTAGGTCAAGACTTCCTAACTTATGCTCTATAAATTTGTCCAGTAAAACTATTTAGTTTCTTTAAATATAAGAACAATGACATCTCCTTATGGTTCCAGTTCAAAACTGGTCCACAACAACGGCATTATTAGAATCGTGAGAGACCATAGATCTATTTGTAAGTAGACCTTGAGATGCCATCAAATGTCCTCACTTTCTGTCGACTAAGCCACGGCTAACCGGATGTGAGCTTTAGGTACAATTAATTAGCTTTTGAATGTGGCTTTCAACAAACGACAAGCCGCCAATTGAAATGGAAATAATGTATAACTAGTGAATTAATGGCTATATGATTTCATAAATACTAGGCACAAATAATTGTAAAGTGAATAAAATCGGTATTCGTTTCCTTTAATTAAAGTAACGACTGTTCTTTGCTTCGGGCAATGGACATATTATTTTCATATAGTGATTGCTCATGTTACATAAGTATATCTCAACTAGCTGACCTGGCAAACGTTGTTTTGCCATATAAAGTATAATTCACGCGATAGTTTTATAAGTAATAAAATATTGCCTATATTATAGCCTGTACATCATTTTGTTCTATTGTCAATAGTTTTTGCAGCGCACTCAAAAATAGGTTTTCGATTTTACATCTTGTGTTACAAAATAGCAATTTTATTACGGATCCCTAATTTTGAAAAAAAAAACAAAGCCTTCCTCGATATATGGACTACCCAACACTGAAAGAATCATTCAAATCGGACCAGTAGTACCAGAGATTAGCGCGTTCAAACAAACAAACAAACAAACACTGCAGCTTTATAATATTAGTATAGATTAGTAACTTATGTTTTTATTATTTTATAAATTAAGTTAAAGTTCCGTGCAAATAAAAAAAGGGAAACAAACAAAAATTTGTCTAATTGTACCGTAATTGAATTAGACAGTTATTTTAAATTTCCATAAAAAAATTAACTATATCAGTTATCATAACCGAACACACAAACACAGAAATAAAATAGAGAAAACTTTTTAAAAATTATCCAGCGAATTTTCGACAAATTTTGTTCAATTCACAAATAAATTCTTTCACTCCCCGCCATTGGTATGATTGTGGTAAGATTCCTAAATTGACAAACTTTCGTTATAAGTACTTATTGTGCATTGATATTATGTCCATAATTTTCTAAAAGCATTTGTGTGGTTTTATGAAACCACAAAAACACATATTAACTATTAATTATATATTATCACCAATAAATATTAACAATCGAAAGAAAAAAAATCTTATTCCTATATATATTATTTTATTTTATAATCGGCGACCCAGTGCTCTGTGAACGGCTGGATCACTTGGCGTTGCGTAGAGATTTCGCTTCATTGTGTGTTTATCACGGGGAGTGATTCCTGATTAATTGATAATTAACCTGATTCCTGCCGCCGAATTCCACCTTCGCACGACACGCTACAAGTTAGGATATCATCCCCACCATCTGGATTTGTGGCGGTCTTACACAGTGCGGTTTTCAAGGAGCTTTCTTCCACGTACTACAAAGCTGTGGAATGAGCTTCCTTTTGCGGTGTTTCCGCGACCATACGACATACATTTCTTTAAGGCCGGCAACGCTCCTGTGATTCCTCTGGTGTTGCAAGAGATTGTGGGCGGCGGTGATCACTTAATGCCAGGTGACCCGTACGCTCGTTTGTCCTCCTATTCCATAAAAAAAATATGTTACTTATAAAATAATAGTATAATGTAATAAATAAATATTTGTCAGTTATTAGGTCCGGAACCACGCTGCATTTAATCAATCAAAATAGTGAGTAGGCTCCGCGTCCGGCTGTAATGCGACATGCGATAGATAACCGGCAAAATTTGAGAAGATGTAATAATAGTTTCATTTACAACTTATAATTCTTTATATTCCAGAAAAGGAAACTTACTTATTTCGTTATATTGAATATATCACCACCAAAGTAACTGTGAACTTGTTGTGAAACTGTGCACAACATTCAGATGTAAGCTACTTCATCTCAAGGGTCCAATAGTGAAAGCTCTGACCCCTATGACCTTTGACAAAACTATGCACAGAATAAACAAGAGATCGTATATGTTTAGCGGTTTGTATGTTAACAACGACATGCTCGCTTTAGAGAGTGCGCCATTTTATAAAACTATTAGACAAGCCTTTTTTGTAAGACATCACTAACCTGAATTTCAAATACCTATATTAATATAAAATATAAAGAAAATAATATAAATAAATAATAAAAGTGAACTAATTAGACGAGTTGTAGTATTTAATTTGTGTGTATTGAATGAGACTCATCTGTCACGCTTAAATCTGCCGCCTTAATCAAATCAAAATCACTTTATTCATGTAGGTCACGGAAATGATACTTATGAATTTCAAAAGTTTACTAATCTTTTTTCAATTATTTTTCTAGGTTCAACCTTAATGAGAGGAAGTGGCAAGAAACTCATTGCCACTCTTTTAAATAAACATTTACGCTTTCATCGTTTTATAAATTATTTCAATTACAATATATGTAAAGTGATGCAAATAAATACTCAAACGTCAAACGTGCCTTACCCGAAACTTAGACAACTCGGCCAACCTGATTTGAAATCAGCAGTTGAAATTATTGATTTAGCTTCACTCCTTCGCGGCCGGCTGTAAAGAGACATGCGAAACGATGAACGGGGTCGTAATGGAAAAATCTTACACTTTTTTCGCGTAGCCCGCATCCGCCATGCCCGTACCGTGCGATAAGGAACTTTGTTCCAAAAAATAATTGTATTTCAAATTATTTACTTCGTTGTTTCCACAAAGTGGTTGCGCGAATATAGTTTTTCAGGATATTTACTTACTCAATTTGAACTATCAAGCAGCTTATAATCATTAATAGGTACATATTTTGTCTGTAACTACCACTGGTTGCGGAAATGAGAAGCGATTAGAAATCATTCATCATTTCAGACTATCAAAAAGAGAGTATACTAGCTGATCTGTCAAACGTTGTTTTGCTATATAAATTATATATGTAAACCTTCCTTGAGCTTCAACGAATCTATTACAAGAGATTTCATTGAGATCGGTCGAATAGTCTAGGAGTTATTAGGGAACATGCAAACATACATTTTCTTTTATATAATACTAGTGGAACCGACAGACGTTGTCCTGTAGACACGTCTTAAATTTTTGAAAAATCGGTCCAGCCGTTAGGAGGAGTTCACTAACATACACATGAGCAGGAGAATTATATTATATGGACAGAATTGAGAATCTAAACCAATCTCAAATTCACTGGAACACACAAAAAATCATCAAAATCGGTCCAGCCGTTTAGGAGGTAGATCAATAGTGAATCTAAACCATTCTCGAATCCACCTGAAGACACACACCAATCTCAAATTCACTGGAACAACCAAAATCTTCATCAAAATCGGTCCAGCCGTTTAGGAGGTAGTTCAATTGTGAATCTAAACCATCCTCGAATCCCCTTGAACTCACACAAAAAATTTCATCAAAATCGGTCCAGCCGTCTAGGAGGAGTTCAGTGACATACACACGCACACAAGAAATATATATATAAAGATATAGATTGGAATTCGTTAAAGTTTTAACGTTTCAAGATATTCAGCCACTCCTCTCTCGAATAGGGTAGCAGGGACTTCTTCTCTACAGTCTTTCTCTCTTGCCAGAGTTCGGGCCGTATGGACTTCCTTGCTACTGTTGGCTGTTTGCGTGCGGCATTGACTTCTTCCATTGTTCTTGCCATGGTCTATATTTGTCTGGCTTCCTTCACTCGCATGCAAGCTCACTTCTTTTTCTTCTTCTGATGACTCTACTACTGTTGGTTGGGCGTCAGCTAAGAGGGCTTTCTCCTGCCTTGTACCAAGCGATCGGAGTAGGTCTACCCCCTGTCATACTTGTAAATTCCCGGATGTTTCAACGCCAAAACTTCTTTCTACGTTTATCGCGTCCCTTCTATTATGCTCATCATTATAAGTTGAAGAAGGAAGAAGAACGAGGTCTTTACTCTTATGATGTAAGACTTGACCCGTGCGTGCTAATTTTCCCGATAAATTTTCTTTGAAATTCGAAATTTCTGAGTAGCACCACAATCTTCAGATTACTCATTTGGTAATCACCTTGTCTAACACTTCCTAGTTTCTGAAATAGATATTATAACAGCTCATGTAATTTTTCATGTAACACCAGTCAAACGAAGAAATGGCATGAGGATTTTCGTTCCTACCGTGGGTCCACCCACCGCATACATTAGTTTTTTTTTGCATTTGTATGATCATAAAGTGACCCCTAACTTCTTTTGTTGATGACCGACAGTAAATTTTATTCATTCCTAACCAGTTCAACGAACTATACTTCCTTAGTATAAAAAATTACCTTTTTAACTGATATGTGTAAGATGTCTCAATAAAAACTATCAATGAAGTGTTCAACCAGTCATTGACTGGTGGTATAGAGTTACTCTGGATCCGGTGTCTAGATAGTTCACGGCTTTTAAACTATAAAGCAAAGTATAAAATTTCCCTTAAATAGTCTGGGTTTATACTACGTTTTAGTTCGGCTTGCTATTAAGCATGTCTTCTTTGATTTTTCAACTATTTCTTCTCTTTCGTCTTTTTTTAGTCTCAAAAAGTATATGAATTACCGCAGCCACAATAAGTAACAATATATATGCTACGTTGGTGGCCGCAAAGCATACTATCCTGGTAATCCTGTTGAAAGGCCAGTTGTGATAATATTGTACTATCAATAGTCCTTGATACGCGAGCAAATATTCAAGTAAATCGGACTTTTTGGAGGCGGTCAAAATTACAATTAGCGACTTCGTTACAAGCCAAGCTATTATTATAGGTGCATAAAGCTCCTCGCGTAAGCAGGATGAAATCGGGTACGAGGAAAAAGTGGTGGCTTTTGTTAGAATAATGCAATCATTGTCGGAAGTACGTACGTTATAAGACACTAAACTATCTGTTAAAATTTGACTTCATATCTTATATTTACCAATTCAGAAAATTTAGCTTTTGGGCGATATTCAACTGGAACTGTTTAAATTTGGTTGAATTTATGAGTTTTTTCAACTTCTATACAACGCCACCATCACATGACGTAGATAATTGTAATATAATTTAATACAAACTCATAAAGAATATTAGCACACAATTGGGACAGACATACATACAAATGAGGTGTAACAATAAAGAATTGTATTGTACGCGGGATTATTTGGTGATCGTAGTGACTCATATTGTTCGTAGACCGACTAGTAAATAGGGCATGGGAGACTTACGTGCTTACTTTGCACATGCAATGGATACTTCTAATATCATATTAGAAGTATCCCTTAGGACAAGTCAAAATGATAGGTGATCGATCACCTACGCTTATTAATAATTATATCAAATCTGTAATTATTTTTCTTTTTTACTACCAGCGTCAAACATAAGGCCTATTATTTTGCCTTGTGCTTCCCCGGGGCATAAAAAGAATAGGGATGTCCCAGGCCCAAGGGAGTCTAAGGGCATTGAAGAGTGGGAGGCTCCTTTGCACATGCTTAGATTATGGATTTCATAACGGCCTATAGCCTATTTCTATTGTGAGCAGTAATGTGTAAGCATTATTGTTTTTCGGTATGAAGGGCACTGCTGCTAGTGAAATTACTGGGCAATTGAGACTTGATATCTTTTGTCTCAAGGTAACATCGCAGTTGTAGTGCCGCTCAGAATTTTTGGGTTTTTCAAGAATCCTGAGCAGCACTGCATTGTTATGGGCAGGGCGTATCAATTATTTATTTATTTTATTTTATTTGCATGACAAGTAGTACATTTAAACTATATATACAACTATATAAATGAAAGAAAACCATTAACATATCTTATAATTATTGCCGCCCTTGAAAAACAGAAATACCTAAGACAGATGCTAAGAGTTGCTTTCCTGGCCTTGGAGATGGTAGAATGCTCTAAACTTGAAAATACATTTTAAAGATATCTGAAATGCTTTAAAACACTAACACTACGAAGATTTTTTGCGATCTTTTGTGCCTCCAAATAATTTTACAATTACGCGGCTGGGATTAGAAGTGACAGTTGACAGCCGACAAGTAGTCGATTGAAGGACAATTGAATTAATTAAAATCCACGAGTTCCGGCTACTTGGAGCTAAAAATAATGTGCCGTTTGTATCTGCCATCCATTGATACATTAAGTATTTATTTATTTCTATGTGTTGAGTCTTTTATAACGGTTCCAATAGTTTAATCAATTTTTTCCCTTCCAATTACGAACTTTATTTGCCTTTTAGAAATCTTATTCTGTGCTGCAAAAGCTACAAGACAACATTTGTCTTATTTTTTATAGTAATTGTTGAAATGATTATTATTAACATGATTCATATATTGTATGCAGCACCTTACAAACTTATTTGTTACGTAATTATATTACACTCATTGTAAAATAATAATTGATTTATGAAAGTGGCTTCTATTCTCTATGCACTGCTCAAGTAATCATCCTATTGTGACAAAAGTTTGCATATCATCGCGGTTTTTCATGAAGAAAGTTGCTAGATGATGTTGAAAGATGCTATCCACACTATTGTAACTCACCATCAGATTTGTCCCCACGGATGCTGCGATCGACATCGGCTTTCTTGTATTCGGGAAGAACCCGTCTATGTGACAGGATTTCCCCAAGCCCAACTGCTTTCTTGAAGCTAAGTATTGCCTTTAGTCATGGTAGCTTAATTGTCACTGCTTGTGGCGGCGACAGGGGACGGGTCGTCCGGAAGGAGGCGATGGCTGGCCCATGCGTGTAAACGGGCTGTACTTGTAGTGGCAAGATGATCCTGTTACCGGAAGCTCTGCTTCAGATACTTAAAAGTTATTATATATTTTTTTAATCGCTTATAAAATGCTCGTTAAATACCTTTATTTATTTACGATGTGTGTGGATGATGCAGGTACTGTGCTCAATAACTTTTGTTTTGTATTAATTTAAATTTACTTTGATTATGTTTATGTAATTGAAATTATTTGTAAAACTATGAAAATTTTAAAATTTAAAAGCAAAAAAAAAAATTTTTTTTACTTATTAGATTTTGACTTGATCCAATAGGAGGAGAACGAACGAGCATATATGTATATACGGGTTATCTGATGGTACGAAATTACTCCGGCTTATACTCTACTACCACGGTAAGAATCACAAGAGTGTTGCCGATCTTTTAAAGCTTCGAATACACAAATGAATTAGGAACTGAAAACACTGCATTGGTTTCTGGTGCGGATAGAGCCGGGGGCACCGTGTTAAGATTAACGGTTCTACCTTTTGCGTAACTGTAGCTTGATATTGTTGTCAATGTAAACCGGAGCTAATGACTATTAACATGTAATCTGTATAATACAGTCTAAGGCGTTACAAGTCTAGTTGATTTTTGTCTGTTGTCTATGATATTATTCATTACTCTGTGTAACAAAGACCCGAACTGTTTAGACGTGTACCTAAGAGCATTTCTTTTAAAATTAAACTCGCAATTCAACCCATTATCATCTTGATGCTTTTCAACCAAAAACCCATCAGATATTTGGGTCATGTATGCGTCGAGCGTACTCCATTGGCTCAGGATGTGCTATTCCTCCTCCATTAGCGACAGAATCTAAATCTAGATGGCTCACTTAACTAAAGTCGACAGATATCTTTCATTATAAAAATATTTCATATAAAAAATTAAATCTAACATAAAACTGGGGTGATACAGTTTGTTGCTATAACTCTGTATCTGTCATTCTTGGATGTGGATTAATAAAATTATAATAATCAATATCTAAAGAAACAAAGAAATTTACTAAGACGTTACGTTTAGAAAGAGCTATAAATTATTGTACCTAGAAGACGGGGAAGCACAACTGACTTAGGGTATCTTTGCTACGTAACATAATTTCAAACAGAACAAAATATCTATACATATTATTTAATACATACATCTTTTACGTAAAATACTTATTCATAATAGTCTGCTAACTTAAAGCATTGCTTATTCTCACTCTCTCTTCTTCTATTGACCTAAGTCATAATGAGAAAAAACACTCCTTAGCAGCTGTTTAAAGTTAGCGGACCATTATGAATAAGGGGGTTAAAGTAATTTCGTAAAAGAGTTTTATTAATCTTAATCCAAATTACAAACAAATGATTGGTATTATTTCCAACGGACTCGTAATTGTGTGCAGACACATCTTACATTCTGCTTGGTGCAGAGTTCTAGTGAGGTGTTACAAAGAGTTCACTATTGCAAATAAATTTCTTAAATCAAAGAGACGTTGTAAACAATATTCGTCTATTGTCTTGTTAAGATATTTTTCTCAAATATATAAATGCCAAACTTACTACAAGAATTGCATATACGAATGATTGCTTAGAATGTTTGATTAACATTAATCATTTTCATTGCGCCATTGTTTTTAAAGGCGTCGTTTTCATAAGCAATATCAATTAACATCCGTCCAGTAATAGTACAATATTGTGATGAAAATGTTTGAGCGTTTGTATTACGTCACTACTAGCTTAGTGACTTGTGACTTTGTCAACATTAAATTTGTACTCCCTCTTTAACTCTGTCTAAATCTATAATATTTCCTGTACCCCTTAGAACGGGTATGAAAAGTTTTATAATTGGTTGTAAATTTATTTTGCTCGTTTCGTAAATTAATACTAGGAAAATATCTCTGTAATGAAAACAGTGCTTTGATAAATGTCTTGCCGTTGGTAGAACCCGTTCTATCCCGTGACGAAAGCTTTGTAATGAACTTAAATAACCACAACAGTAGAATTTTGTTAAATGGTATTAAAGGTAGAATAAAACCGATGATCATTGTGTACTTAGACATTACTTGGTAAAATTTTTTTTCGGTTTCCAAGCCTTCTGGTACCATGCATATCGCGAGTCTCTGCGATATGCATGGTACCAGTAGCATCCACTGACGTATTTTTAATTACTTACATAATTTACTTTTTGACGCTTTTGCGCACTTGTGAACATTTTATGACTATTTACAGAAGCTTTTTATAAGTTTACGTATATATTTTTTTTATTTTAATTTTCTTAGATCAGGGAATGAACCGCACCGTGACTCCGTCACAGGCAATAACATGCTAGCATTATGAACAATATTAAACCAGAAAATACGTAAACAAAGAACTAAGTCTCTTGACTAAAACCAAATGCGTGGTGTGTCGATAAGTATGTATGTATATTCTTAAGTATATTCATCATACTTTTGAAAATTCCTATTTCCTTGAAGTAGATAAAAAACGAATCACATACATCTGAACCTAGCCCAACAATGATTTATATCAGCGAGTGAATGGCATTATAAATTTCATAATATTAATCCTTACGCCAAGAGAAAATTTGTTTATTCTAATATTTCTTAAAAAAAATCTAACAAATCTGGAAAATAATAACATGCATCTTTGTGCCGTTTTCAATATGCTTTTAGCTGTTATAACGATGTTAATAACTCGATTGCCTACAAATTATCAATGGGTCAAATAACAGATTTTTCGTGGGCGTGGTGAGAAAAATTATGAATTCGATGATTGAGCGCAAACTATTTGTGCCGTGTTATACAAATAATCTGTTAAATCTGTGTTTGCTATTCATCAGTGACAATATCTCCTTGCAGCCTATTGAAGACACTGTTTATTTAAGTGGGTAAAATTTTTCATTTAAAGTAAAGCTGTAATGTGGACAAATTATTGTGTTTTTGCTTGTACGACGCCTTAGCTAAATTACTGGGTTAAAGCACGGACTAATTAAAAAAATAAGGACTCCGTGTCACCTTACATAACAGTGTAGCACCAAAACAAGCCGATTAACGTGTAAATACATAGCACCACGCACACAATTACACTACTACAGGCCGATCAGCGGCCATTATGAGAATTGTCATCGTCTGTGACAGATCAGTTTGCGTCTCAATAAATTATTTTAAAAATGCCGTCGTGCATTGTGAAAAAGTGTAAAAACGATACTATATAAGTATTTGTGGCCATATATGATTACTTAAGGGAGAAAAAATTGTGTAACTAGTATCCCCCGTAACCGCACACACACTAGCAAAACGGTGCTTCACTTGCTAATATCACGGCGCGGAGTCCTTCTTTTTTTTACTCGTCCGTAGGTTAAAGAAACTTAACATATTATGTCACAAAGTGACGAGCGCAATTGCAATGCTACTCTGAATTTTGTGTAGTATTCTGAGCAGGGTATAGTGGTAGCACTAAGCATCAGTTGAGTCTCGTCTTATCACATTTTCTCATAAAAAGTTTATGCTTCTGATTGGGATGGCAGTAACGCGCGCGGATTGGGGTATTTCCTTCTTGTTTTAAAAAATATACATATTTTGAATAAAGTACACGTTATCGAAATCATGCAGTAAGATTATTATTTATAAATCTGATGAGCGTTCGTGAAGTATTTACGCCGTACTAAGGATTTTTTTTTATTTTTTAGACATAACTTTGGATTTTTTTCTATCAAGGAAACCACAAAAAATTGTGTTTCAAAATTATATCATGATTTATAGAGTGAGTCTTTAATTATGTTATATATAAATGACGTAATCAAAGCCATAGCTATGCAAGAAGAGCACGAATGCATTTATTTCAAAATTATTTAACGCTGCTTCGGGGCGGATTTAAAGTATATGCGATTTCCGAAAATCCCTATTGTCTCTCATTTCATATAATGAGCTTTTGTGAAAATTGTCAAGTGTGTCCTGAGCAGTTTAGGTTCTACTTTGACAAACCAATTAGTCAGGACTATATATTTATGAGATTTTTTTTACTCTATTTTTCTTATGACATTCTAGCAATGTCATAAGTATCTATAAATATTTTTTTTGCCTTTTGATTATCATTCTAAAAGGTATAAATATCAACATCTAATCAAACTGTATGATCCTCCTTGGTAATTCTTGTACTCCTAATTCAAAAAAGGAAAAGATAGCTTGAATCAATGAAGCATTTTCTTTTCCTACATTGTTCAGCTTATATTAGCAATTTTCGCAAATGCCTTAGCCTTTCATAAAGAGAAGAGGTATTCATATTAAGAAGACAATCATTTTATAAAAGGTAATCTCACATAAACTTCCTGAATTATGCAACAGAGTTCATCGGCCGTCTTATATTATCACTATAAATGTGATAACGCCGTGATAACAGTGTTTGTGTATCTCTCGCTGTGTCTACCATTTACCTGGGCCTCCAAACCAAACTAATGCTTGAGTCATTTGCGTCTTTTGTCGCATTTATCTCGAGAGTTCCGATGATCTAATCGAGGTTACGACAACTTAGCCTTACTACCCTTAGGTTTGTACACGGGTACACGACAACTTGATATAAATCACAAATACATTTTACCAAATATTAATAATGAATATGGGAAGAGAACGGTTAATTACGTAATACTAGATTACATTAACGAACTGCCCAAAGAGCTGCAAGAAATGTACATAAATACCACGAAAATCAAAACTCGCTTTAAAAGATACTTCCTGAAAAAAGAATAGGATTTGAAAAAAAAAATAATTGAAAGTTGAAATCCAGATAAACACGTGAGGTTTTAATGGTACTTATTTCATAAAAATGTATGTATTTGTTCTGTATTGGCGAATAAACTAAAATAAAATGTCAGGACAAAATTATTCCTGCGCCTATATCATTGCAATACAAGTCAGCATTTTCAAGTTTAATAATTTGCGCTATCCTCTTTCTTTTTTTTACTTTAAGTGGAATGACGTTCTGTTTAGGGTTGTCGGTTTGGGGAGATTTTTCTATGTTTAAGGCTGTTCATGCTGGTGTATCATGTGTATGGAAGGCGTCCTCTGGCTCTCTTTTGCTCTGGCAAGTTTAAGTCTGTCTTCATCATGTCTAATTATGTAACCGTACTAGATCAGACTTATTTTATATTTCAGTTATAGTGGTTATTTTAAAACTGCCGCAGATGTGAATATTTTGGGAAAATCTGAGGCCAATAAAAGAACGACGCTCATAAACTTACGCATACTGATTAAGTGTATAGTTCGCTGAAGAACTTTGGAATTTCCTACGGTGGTGTTGCCGGGTTTAAAATACGTGAGCGCCTTGAAAAATACTTTTTTTAGTGATGTTAACCCTCATAATACGATGTGAGTCACGAACGTCGTGTTCTAAAAATATCAATAGTAGTTCAAAAATATTTTGCAATTTCTGAAGTCAAGTCTATTGTAATGAATTTCTACAAAATCTCATCACATACAACATAATATATATCTTAGGTTCAATACCAATACCAGCAAGTCAGTGCCATAAATTTGTCATTTAAAAGAGTAAAAATAATATGTTTGTTCTTAGTGCGTTCTCTATCTTTTATATAATATAAATGATTTGTTTGTTGAGTCGTGTTGAGAAAGCGGGAGTCATCGCCTTATGGCAAAAATATGGCTGCAATTAAAACTATAATAGTTTATATATACTTGTAATAGCAAAAACAAAAAAGGTTGTATTATTCTGATGTCGATGTGTTTGCCACATCGACATTAGTATAGTAAATACTACTACCGACATTCTCACTTACAAAATAAATTAATTGAGTATAGATATTGTATAATATAACGTCACACTATGACATATTTCAGCAAAATTAAAAACAACTAACAACCTCTATTTTGAGTAATTCGAACACTAACACAAAGTGTCATACAAATCGCGAGTGTAAGACGTAGCTCGTGACGCACACTAAACTAATATTCCTGGCTTGTTTTTATCGGTTGCCTAACAACAAGAGACTCTATTTAGAGTTTAGACGTACCAATTATCTAAGAAACAATAAATATTTCTTAAATCGTTAATTAGAAGTGATGTATAAAATTTCAAGTGTAGTCCTAAGTTTGCCGGGTTTAAGCTCTAAGTAATTTATTATTTGACTACAAATACCCGACCTTGTAGTTACACTTGTCACGATAATGTTATCTGTTAATTTAGGCCTGAAAGTTGAACAATTTCTTTTTGTTTCGCCAACAAACTTGGCCCTGAAGTAAACATTTAATTTTCTTTGTCACGATGTTTTATCAACAATTTGCCGGCACGCGAGGTCATTTCCTCGACCTTACACATGATATATCCACTGCCTTATTAGATAATTGTAACTATCATGTTTATATTTGATATATCTTCTTTCTTAGCTTCCAAGTGTTTTGTACCCCTTCAGGGTTCCGTACCATGGTACAAGATGCAATACTTTGTACTTTATATAAATACTTTTAACTCCATTGCGACGATTGTATTTGCTATATTGGTTTTTTTTTATTTGTCGTCATACCTAGCTATACGATAGACTTAAAATATACTAGCGTATAGGCGACCTGTCAGCCTGCTAATTTTGATTAATATAAGTGTGCGTTAACTATTGGTTTAAAATTCAAAATACAGGCACTGTTCCCTATAACGCGGTACAATAGTTACGCGTTATAGGAAAACGTTTTATAGGGATATATTAATAATAATAATAATAACTAATCACAATTCATAACAAGTGTTTCCAATTGTTTGTCTAGTTTTACTATTTTTTTACAGTAGAGAAATATGTATGTGGGAAATCCCTGCGTTATATCGGATGTGCACGTTGCAGTTGCAGTTGATATATTGCGATTTATGGTTTGTGTAAGGATGCTTCGTGAACATGATCTCTAGTAAAAGGTATGGAGATTGAGAGTACTCAATACTTACCAACGTGAACCATAACAGCATCAGGCATTATCATTGTACGTATTCACAAGCAATCTTAAATCTGAAATTGCTTTTTAATGTCGATTTGCCAAAGTACAAGTGCGAGGCATACTCGGAAGTATATTACATTAAAAAAAAGGCATTTATTTTAACAAAATTGATTCCTTTAGAATTCTTTTTGATGTCATTTCTAATAACTACTAGATACTACTACCGCTTCGGAAACAAATGGCGCTCTGAGAGAGAAGAAGCGGCGCAGGAAACTCTCCCAGCATTCTTTTTTTGCGCTCTTTTCAATAAAAATATACAATATTGTACAGTCATTTATATCGCTATAAAATAATCACAATCTAGTCTGGCTGTCCGATCATTTATATATTCAGCAGTGGAGTAATAGGATTTACGACAGAGCCATTTTTTTTATAAAACATTTAAATTTATTTATAGATAATGCCTGAACAGTGGCTGGGACTTTATGATAGAAGTGTATACATTTACCCTTAAAGCTATTATCTAATGAAGCCTACTAGAATTAGTTACAAGCAATCCCTTATTTCTAGGGTTATAATAATGAAAATCACTATTAAGAGCAAAAAGGTGACGATTTTTGTGAACGTATTTAAAATTTTCATATATGTACTGAGAATGACCAGTTTTAATATTTATTTCTTTAAATTTTTCTTTGAGAGACTGTCTATTTCATTATACCGCAGGTCAAGTTTATTTTTGTTTTTCGATTCTTGGAACACATATAAACTAAATTTTATATAAATAATTTGTAACTTGATTGTTACCTACTCTCTCCTGCCAAAAATTGCAGTTTCCAGCTCGGAAATATAGTGAGTAGACAGAAAAAAAGCATTTCAACTATCTATCATCAGTCTCAATTATGTGACGTTAATCAAAAAAGTAAACTTGTATATAACCCGAATATCCTAACAATAAATCGCAGGACACTACTGCAATCTTCATGACCCTGAGTATAAGTGTTTTTGACCCACTTTTGCACATCTGTTTGCCTATACCTAGAGCGATACACACCGAACGCTATGCTATATCTAAGCTGATATTTTAAGGCGGAGTGTAACTACTATATTAGTATTCATATAGTTATTATAACTTTTAAATAGTCTCTCTTTTTTATTTTTATTTATTAATAAAAAATAAATTTTACATTGAGGTTTCAAAGCAATAAAAACCACTGAGGTTTGTACAATTGCTAAATTAAGTCTACACCAACAGAGTTAAATTAATAAAAGAAAAAATAGTTCACAATCGTTAGAAACGTAGCTATACATTATAATTTTACAAATAAAAGTAAAAGTACTTGATACAATAATTAATAGTTAAGCACGATAAGTTGATCGGTGGTCAGTCAAGTCTTAAAAAGTATTTTTTTAAATTCTGTTTTAAATTTGTCTCAGTCAACGAGTCGGTCAAGTCACGTGGCAGTTTATTAATCAGTCTAGGTAATATGTAAGCTGTTGTTCTTTCACCGAACGCATTGGATGCCCGAGGCAAGAGCAGCCGGTTTAGACTAACAGCGCGCGTATACACGGGGTGATCTATGGCTTTTTTTAATTTATTAATAAAATAATTTTCTTTTAGTATAGAATATTGTATATATATATATTATTTGTCTTGACGTGTTCCCTTTCAGTACATTTTTGTGGGTGTATGCTGATAATGATCATTTAATATCCTTAGTGTATATGGCACGTATGCAGCCTCAGATACTTTAAGAATGGTTGATACTATTATAATATTTCTGTTAAGAACGTTTCACTTTGGGGCTTTTAAATAGCTGATGTAAGCAGTTTCAGTTATTCTTTTGTTATCACTAGTTCCACCAATATGCACTTATTCCGGTGCGCACAGCAAACCCGATCAGGGGTTTGGCGTCCAATAGAAGCTGACGCCACCTTCTTCTTGATCCTGTACTTACGACATCTGTACTCACGGCATCTTTCCAGCACGACTGATGGCAGTTATGAGATACGCTACCACGATGCTCTTTTATTCACCTGAGCAGAATCAGGTGACCCGTGGTGTCTCTGTAAATTGGCTTCCCAGTGAACTCTACGTACTCTGCATTTAAAAAGATTTTTAAAAACTTTTTTTTTCTCAGATTGGGCAGCATTAATATATATATATTTAAAAAAATAATAAGTCGTCGTAACTCATTAGGTACATTTTCATTTAATTTATTAAATCAACCATACTTCAGAATTATACGACCCGTGAGCGGAAGAAGACATAAATAATGTCTCGACTATATCGCATGAGGTGGATTACAAGGTCTACCGATAACGATTTGTTTGAACACTTGCTGCATTTAGTTAGTACTTATTGGTTTCGCTTTGTTTACTTTATTTTGAGGACATCGTAAAACTCTTTCTAAATATTATGTTTTGTGTAAGATTTTATGGTTGATGGACGGATTGGGAAGGCCATCTTATGGCAGCTTATCACAGCTAACAAGAGTGATATTATGTTAACATACATTATCTATGTCAAAAAATTATCCTGGTTAAGACCACACTACGCTAGGGCACAATTTATTTAATTACATCAACTTTTTGGATTGTGACTTATTGGTGATGATGTTATGTTAAAGCATCTATAGACATGTCGATGCGTCGCCATGCGCTTCTAATTTCGGAACTGAATAGAGCCGGTTCAACTTTAAATATATTTTTTTTGAATTTTAATAATATTATGATGATTAAATTTTCTATTATAATATGATTTACGGTCCGTTTTGTCTAGAGCATAGTCCCATCTCGAAGACCAGAAACGTAATTCATGAACACAGTTGTTACTGATGTCTATGAGCAACTAGGCATACTTTCCTTCCGATAAGCCGATTGCCAGATCCTACCTCTAATATAAAAAATAAAATTATGGTACCTCGGATTTTAAAACGACGTAGCAATATGTTTGTATAACATTGTTAGATGTTTACCAGTGGGAGGCTCCTTTGCACAGGATGCCGGCTAGATTATGGGTACCACAACGGCGCCTATTTCTGCCGTGAAGCAGTAATATGTAAGGCATTACTCTGTTTAGGTCTGAAGGGCGCCGTAGCTAGTGAAATTACTGGGCAAATGAGACCTAACATCTTTTGTCTCAAGGTGACGAGCGCAGTTGTAGTGCCACTCAGAATTTTAGGGGTTTTTCAAGAATCCTGAGCAGCACTGCATTGTAATGGGCAGAGCGTATCCATTACCATCAGCTGTACGTCCTGCTCGTCTCAAAAAATGTAATTACTATCTATCACTACGACAGTGCACGCGGATATAGCAGTTCGGTTGCGATTCTTCTTCCAACTTACTTCTAAAAGAAAACCACCCAATATTATATTACTTGTATAAATTAGGCTATCATATGAAAAAGAATTATTCAATTACGACTCGTAGATCAATACTGATGCCTAGTTCCAGAAAAGCCATGATCCTAGCACATTCTTCAACTGAAAGAGGCATGATAAATAAATGTTATGCGCTTTTTAGCATAAATTTTTAAAACAAGACCCATCGATCTTGAAAAAAAATGAAAACAGAAAGAAAAATGTGAACGGTAAAATTGTAATTCGGAAACGTCCACTTTGAAAAAGGAATGGTTTTGTTTTTGAAGTTTTTTTTCAGCCAATTCTTAAAAGAAGGTTACTGACTATGAAGATTTTATGTACAAAATTAAAATCTCTTTGGAGTCCTTTTTATTTCGAAAGTATATCTTGTGAACTTAAAACGTTATCCCAATTTTAAAAGTGTGATACTTACTTTTGAAGGCCAGTGTAGATGTGTGCCTTGAATGAAACAAACTATTGGTCGAGTTATGACTTTTAACTCGGTGATCCTGGGTTCTATTGAATTATTTGGACTGTTTTTTTTTTAGATAAAGGTGTTAATAATATAAATTATGTTTTGAAGTAAAACTTCTTTTGGATAAGGAATTATTTTGGATTTTATGAAACGACAATATGTAACGAAAAATAGACAACTGTAAATGTATTTACAGTGGCTTTTGCTGTGAGAGAATGAGATAAAATACGAGTTTTTAATTTACCTATCCTTCTTCTCATCTTTGTACTATAGTTAATAGGCATAAAAGGCATTTATTTTGTCAAAATTGATTCCTTTAGAACTCTTTTTGATGTCATTTCTAATATACTAGATACTACTACCGCTTCGGAAACAAATGGCGCTCTGAGAGAGAAGAAGCGACGCAAGAAACTCTTATTTGCGTCCCGACTACTATACCGTGTACACGGACTCTAAATACTATGGATACAACTCTACTACACCCTAAATATATTCGCAATAAGGAGAGACATAAAGAAAGAAACGTTGAAATCTATAGTTCATTGTTGTAGAGTGAAAACTCAAGGCGCATGAGCACTTTATTTTGTGGGAAGAGACTGAGATTGAGACCAGACCGTCACGCTCATTTGTGTAACGTCCACTCTGTGAGCATGTTTAGTTTTAGTAACCTGGCCTTGATGATTGAATGAATTTTTATTTCTAATATCTATATTAAGCAGACACCATTTTCTATGTATGATTGAGTTTGTATTTTGTATTAAATGCAATCCATTTTACAGATACTACTTTGTCCAGTTGTAATCGATATTTTTTTTAAAATAAGAGGGAGCAAACGGGCAATAGTTCACGAGATGGAAAGTGTCATTGACATCCGCAATACCAGGGGTCCAGAGATGCGTTGCAGGTCTTTAAATTGGTAGTTCACTCTAATCTTGAAGCTCCCTAATTTGGAAGTCGAGACTCATTACGAAATCGAAAAATATTATGTATACTAGGAAAAATATGCATATAAATATGTTAAAAAGTGTGAACAGCATAACTTTGATACCAGATAAAAACATAAAATTGCTATACCCAGTTTTAGAACTACTAAGGAAAATAAGTCATTTTTGGGTAATTCTGTTAGATTCTATATTAAGCGTCCCACGACCATAACAGAACTGTCTGACAAAATATTTAAGATTCCACCTTCGCAAGACACCCCACAAATTAGGATATCATCCCCACCATCTGGATGTGTGGCGGTCCTCCACAGTGCGGTTTTCAAGGAGCTTTCTTCCACGTACTACAAAGCTGTGGAATGAGCTTCCTTGTGCGGTGTTTCCGGGACGATACGACATGGGCACCTTCAAAAAAAGCGCGTACACCTTCCTTAAAGGCCGGCAACGCTCTTGTGATTCCTCTGGTGTTGCAAGAGAATGTTGGCGGCGGTGGTCACTTAACACCAGGTGACCCGTACGCTCGTTTGGCCTCCTATTCCATAAAAAAATATATTTAAGATAGTTACTACAATAATATGGAATATATTAAGGATAAAGAAATTTGGAGTACAATATAGTCTCTGCGCCCCTGTAGCATCCACTGACGTATTTTTAATTACTTACGTAAGTTACTGTTTGACGCTTTTGCGCACTTGTGAACATTTTATGCCTATTTACAGATGCTTTTTGTAAGTTTACGTATTTTTTTTTTCATTTTCATTTGTATACGACTCCTCTACGATCCCATTCCATGTAACTACGATATAAAGTTAAACAATCATTTTGTGAAGGAACAACTCGATACGAAAGAAGTTATTACTATCGGAGCCTCCAACCGTTAATTTCCTAGCAATTTCACAAAAACGTTTCCTGATAAGGCAGCAAGTGAAAGTCTGAGTGTTGTTAAAACCAAATTTGGGCCGATTGGCCTTTGAACGTGGGTTAGGAGATAAGCGGGCGAGTTTACATATTATCTAGTTTTGCTGGTCGATGTTTTAAGTAAGTCACTGTTTATAGACTAGGTACAATTTTTTGAAGTGAAAATTTCTGAGCTAACCTTAGAGAGTTGAACAAAGCATACAAGATTTTATAGCGATACGTCACTCGAACGGTTAGCTCAGATGGTTAGAGCACCGGCACGGAACGTCGGAGGTCGTGGGTTCGAGTCCCGCGTCGTTCATAAATCTTTGTTTTACAAATTTTATTTGTGTATTAATCCTAGGAGTGAGGATTATCACTTTAAACAAACATAACAAATTGTTTAGATTTACAAGAGTCGCGTCTCAAGTCAATTTCCTAATATTTGCAAATATTGGGGTTGAGCAGGTTATCAACTGCAAAGTAGATCCTGTAGACGAAGCCACAACCTGAGAGTTGAAAAAACCATACAAGATTTTATAGTGAGATTTTTTTTTTTAAATAAAATTATACTGAGGCTGAGATCTATAGAGCCTACTTAGACTTTGCTCAGACTTTACTTACGTAATACTTAAAGCGTACTTGACTTTTGCATTGAGCTGTATTAGCTTAAGGTTAGTATAATTTCATCTGTCAAATGACTATTAAAACGATATCAAAGATTATGCTAAGCTTACACTTGGTAAGTTGTACGTAAGTAAAGTCTTAAGTGCGCCCTATAGATCTTAGCCTGAGTTGTAAAGCTCGACTATGATACGCTCGTTCAAATAAAGTCGGCTAGAGTCGCCTAAGGGAGCGCACTCAGTCAACAAAATTATTATAATTATAATACTACTACCAGTGGGAGGCTCCTTTGCACAGGACGCCGGCTAGATTATGGGTACCACAACGGCGACTATTTCTGCCGTGAAGCAGTAATGTGTAAACATTACTGTATTTCGGTCTGAAGGGCGCCGTAGCTAGTGAAATTACTGGGCAAATGAGACTTAACATCTCATGTCTCAAGGTGACGAGCGCCATTGTAGAGCCGCTCAGAATTTTTGGGGTTTTTCAAGAATCCTGAGCGGCACTACATTGTAATGGGCACGCCCTGCCCCATCAATTACCATCAGCTGAACGTCCTGCTGGTCTCGTCCCTTATTATCATAAACATAAAAAAAAATATTGTTTATCAAATTATTAAGCGATTTTTTATAAGTATAAATAGAAGAAATATTAGAAGGGTAATAGCCAAATAATCAATAACTACATCCATTCGAAAATCAATGCCGACTCAGACCTGAGAAGAATGGGCACAAGAAACTCAGCGGCCTGTTTTACAGTTAGAATAAAACGGTAGAATAAAATTTATGAATAAAATAGCCTGAGGGAGGTCGCTCCATTCCCAATCTGTGGTATCATTAAGTAAAATTATTAAATAAGACTAATTTATGCTATAACCTAACTACATATCGGCAACTTCCTCCTCAAAATATTAACCAAATTTTACGAAATTTTGGAAATATCCTCTTCAGTATTAGATAGTTTAAATTATTTCGCTTATTGTCTTCGGATTTGTTTAAGCATCTGTTTGCGGCCGACATAATTAAATTGCTTAAAGATTCTAAGGTTAAAAGCACTTTTTGAAGTATTTTAGCTCTAAAAAAACAAATTCCATGAGATAAGCTACATGCCTCATACATTTTTATATTACAATGCTATTACTGCTCACCATGAGTTTAATATTTCTATAAGAAGTGTCAATTAAATCATTTTTAAATTTTGTTACAGATGTTGTATCCTGAATGTTCTATAAACGTAAGTAATATCCTTTTTTGGAAAAATATGAAAAAAATAGTTATATTTTGTACATAAACGGCAAACTGCGCATACCACGTAACTAGGAAGGTGCTCAATGCTATATACGGTCTTAGTGTTTCCTACATACGGACAAAAGATTTTGTTTAA
The DNA here is from genome assembly GCF_905404315.1 of Leptidea sinapis. NCBI lineage: Eukaryota > Metazoa > Arthropoda > Insecta > Lepidoptera > Pieridae > Leptidea > Leptidea sinapis. The sequence goes on along the minus strand of NC_066300.1, from coordinate 6,408,480 downwards.
TTATTCTGTTTAGGGTTCCTTGGAGAACGAGTTTAGTTAGAGCTATTAAGAAATTAATTGTTATGGTGTGATGACAGTTTTCGGATTTCTCTTCTGTAATGCCGGAACTCAATTATTATTTTTAGAAAAAAAAAATATTTTTGCAAATGAAATAACCTGTAACGCCTGTTTTTGTTTGAATTACGCGCAAAAACGCTCGTGTCATGCTGAGCAATGATGACGTCACGCCTCCGAAATCAAAATAAAGCGTAGAATATTACAATAACCAAAACCTTAAATGACGCGGTGCTGATTATTGAGCCGTGACGTCACTCATGTTTCGGTTAACATGGCCGATCGCCGTTTATCGTACTTTTATTTTATTAAGTAGGTCACGGTCGAGTAAAAAAATAAGGACTCCGTGTCACCTTACATAACAGTGAGGCACCAAAGCAAGCCGCTAAACGTGTAAATACATAGCCCCACGCATACACTTACACTAATACAAGCCGATCGGCCGCGATTATGGGATTTGCCATCTTCTGTGACAGATCAGTTTGCGTCGCAATAAAATCTTTTAAAAATTCCATTGTGCGTTTTGAAAAAGTGTAAAAACAATATTATATAAGTGTTTGTGGATATAATATGATTATTTAAGGGAGAAAAAATTGTGTAACTGGTATACCCCGTAACCACACACACACACTAGCATACAGGTGCTTCACTTGCTAATATGACGGCGCGGAGTCTATTCTTATTTTCCGTGAAGTAGGTATATTTTTATAGTCCCAATATTTATGTGGAAACTGAAAAACTTCATAAAATATTTTATTTCTTAAAACCACTTATTATTTGATTCTAGAATTTAACTGTCATCGAGTGCGAGTACGACTCACACAGCAGGGTTCCGTATCGTTTGGCACTATTTAGATTTCAAATAGCTAATCTTGCAAAAGAAACTATTTTTTTATCTACAAAGTAGCCATTTTGGATTTCGCAATCTTGGCTGCTATTATTAATTGTTGTTATATAGCTGATATACACACCTTCCAAAAATTTCAACTCTTAACCATTTTTTTTTTTTTATTAATATTGATTATTTATTATACAGCCTGTTGATAAACTGGCGGACGGCTGGAGTAAAAAAGTAATTAGTATTAAATAATAATAACGTAGTTGCAAGCATTTATATGATGAATATGGATGTTTGTTTCCGAGTCATGGATGTTTATATGTATTTATGTATGTTTAAGTAAGTATATTGTATTAAATATATCGTTGTCTTGCAACCCATGACACAGGCTATATATGCTTAATTTGGGGCAAGATAATTTGTGTCAAAATTGTGTCAATATGATATGATTTTAGTTGGATTATCTTTTTATACTTATATATAAAACAAAAAATATCATATACCTTAGCCGAATCAGCTAATAACTTAAACCTAGGTGCCACATTCATTTGAAACAAATTATAACAAAAATGGCCTTTTGTAACCGACTTCAAAAAACGAGGAGGTTCTCAATTTGACTGTATTTTTTTGTTACCTCAGAACATTCGACTGGGTGAACCGATTTTAATGATCCTTTTTTTATTTAAAAGCTAGTGCTTTCCGTGTGGTCTCATTTCAATTTGGTCCAGCTCTGACAGTGGCATCTTCGAGAAAACCATATAATTCTTAAATTTGATTAAGTATGTGCGCGACAAATGGATGAATAACTCAATATCACGCTAACCGATTTCAATGATTCTTCTTTTATTGGAAAGGATGAACTTCAACGGTAGTTTGATGAGAGCTTGGTTAGGTTCTGATTATAGAATCCATGACAAAGTCAATGGAAATCTTCAATTCTTAGGAGCAAATTCACGATTCTTGGCCGAATCTTTTATATGCTATCCGGATATTTGAGTCCGGATTATTAAGTTGTATAAGAATATGTAATTATTTGTTTACTTTTTAGTGGATATTCTAATATTGTTTTGGAATAGGTTTTTTTAAGTTGGTTGTTTTAATTAAAACCAAATAAACTACAATTTTGTTTTTATGATTAATACGATATTATATTATTATATATATTGAGATTTCTATGCGCTACTAAATCCGTAGGGTTCGATAGAAAATCTTCAAATATTCGGGATATTATATGCACATCCGTTGGAATCCCCTTATTAGTCCTGATAAAGCGACGAAATTTTATTTTATTCTACTGAGTAGATAAAAATTAATGTTTATTAAGTATGAAATAATAATAGACAGACATCAACAAAGATGGATCTCATTTCACTTGTAAATAATTTTCACTTTAGAGCCTTTTCATTTTTGGTTGTTCGCTACTTGCTCCGTCGGAATTTATTTACTATCACCCTACTCTCGTTGAAAATAAGTCACTTTCTCATTGAGATATAAACCGACGGACTTATCGAACTATTTTGGTACATCAATGTGCACTCTCATCCTCAAAACATGTCATTTTCCTCAAAATTAGTTCTCGTTGAAAATAAGTCACTTTCTCATTGAGATATAAACCGACGGACTTATCGAACTATTTTGGTACATCAATGTGCACTCTCATCCTCAAAGCATGTCATTTTCCTCAAAATTAGTGCCTCTCAATGACGCAAGAAATTTTTCCATTATATTTCTTTTAATAAAAATTCAAAATAACCAACTTTATAGACTTCTTATTACTATATATAAGATACTTATAATATACACACTTATAGCAGAGCTAATGTACGGAACCTCTTCAAAACTGCAGACACACGCTTGACGATGCCGCATGGCCGCGGCGCCAGCAGAATGATTCAGATGAGTTAATCACTCGCCGCGATAGATTTATATCAGCCATGCAGATGAATAATTAATTGTTTGTTTATATTACAACATTTGTTTTACAACGTTTTGTGCGACTTGGTTTACGCCATATTGGTGTTAACTGGCTCTACATATGCGGCGTATGAGTTGTGGACTGTATATATAAAGAGTTTCACGACTTTCAAAATTGTTACTGTTTTAACCAATACACAATATGTGAAAACTTACTATATGTTCAGTTCATAACTTTCAGATATATGATTTCAGATATGACTCAAAAAAAAGGGATTGCTTGTTTTCAATTTCAATTCTAGTAGGCATCATAAGATACATAATAGCATTAAGAGTAAATGTATACACTTTTATTATAAACTCGCAGCCACTGTTCAGGCATTATCTATAAATAAATTTAATTTTTTTATTAAAAAATGGCTTTGGCGTAAATCCTACTACTACACAGCTGAATATCTAAGTGATCCGACAGCCTGGGACTAGATTATGATTATTTTATAGCAATAGCAATGACAGTACAATATTCTATATTTCATAAAAAAGAACGCAATAAAAAGAATGCTGGGAGAGTTTCTTGCGCCGCTTCTTCTCTCTCAGAGCGCCTTTTGTTTCTGAAGCAGTAGTAGTGTCTAGTAGTATAAGAAATGACAATGACAGATCTACTAGAGACTCTAATTAGAAATAACATCAAAAAGAATTCTAAAGGAGTCAATTTTGGGAAAATAAATGCATTTTATGCCTTTTAACTGTTAATGCCCACATCTAGGCTGAGTAAACCCGACAAATCATTTATCGACAATTTTGTAAAAAAATCTCTTTATTATGTTAAGGGTTATTATGATAACAATGCTTGTGTGTGAATTGCGAAGACAATTTGAGCGTTTATATTTTGAATAAATACAAATTTAATAAAATTGATCGATTGTTAGGGCAGGTATTAAACGACTATTGCATTACAACAAGTAGATATATACTCTTTTTTGTACGGTACGCTTCATCATGCTCGCTTAAATTACGTCATTCTTTCTGGCAGTGATGTGTAGCGGGTCGTTTTCTCCCCTAAAAAATGGCCGAAAAAGCCGATGGCTAGTCCATGCGCCATGCTCGTGCGTTCTTTCGCCCGTTAGCGCTACTTGTGGTGGCTCGGTGGTCCTGTTATCGGAAACTCTGAGTTCCTGGACAGACAATCAAAGCAGTTTTCGAGCCAAAAATTACGGGGACTATTGTTATCGCTAATAATAATGAGCTTTCTCATTTATCAAGTTCTGTTGAAGTTTGACTGCAATAGTTAAGTACATTAAGGTAAAAATGACTCGCACTAAAATAGTTTCCAACACTATCAATCAAAGAGGGATTCAAACCAAAATTGACGGTACCTGACGACTCTTGTTATCGCTTATAGTAGCTTACTCACTCACCTTTCCAGCTTTCGCTTATCCATAATGTTAGTAAATTTTCTATCTTTAGGAAGGAAGAAAGAAAATAGGTAAGAAATAAAGTACAAATATACAGCTGGAACTTGAAGAGAATTTTCTATCAAATTCAGTAATACAGTCCAGTATAGGCTGCAATCAGTAGTGTATCCGTTCATTGGTCGTAAACCGATTCACTTGTCGCAGTTCAAGTGCGCATTTCCGTTTCAGGGCTGCTACTTGTCATAAATGTGTAAATTTTTTTCCGTAATCTCTAAACCTACGTGTAAGTTTCCTTATAATTAATATTTTTTAACTATGGTCAGGTTCATGGGAAATGCTACAACCCTTAGCTACCTGAAATATGTATTTTTGTGATAACTGCTTTACTCGCGTGCGCTGCTCATAATCGTTAGTGATTTGTAAATATAATTTTCGAAGAAAAATATTGATCTTTTTTACATCTGTAGTATCCAGGTCTATACCATGTATGTATTTTTTATACATAAGTCGTTTCTAAAGATAAAACTGCAGGACACCGCCAATCTAGGGGGCATGTTAGACATGCTTACCCATAAGTCTTAGTGCAACGTGGTTGGAGCGTTGTGATGTGTGATGATTTAAATCATTTGTACTGTTTAACATATGGTTTTGCATCGTTCATTTTTTTATGATAAGAAATCACAAGATGACTAAAAAATGTAAAAAAGTAAAAGGTGGACTCGAATCTGCGCTCACTACCTTGAGACATACGATGCTAACCCATAGTAGCCCACTAATTATGTTAGCAACGGTGCCCTACAAACTGAAATACAAAAAAAAGTATTTGTACAAACTTGCATGTTAACAGCAAAAGACGCTGTTGTAGAACATAATCGGCATCCTGTGCAAAGAAGTCTCCCATCGGAAGGTGATCGTGATGAAAAATTTAAATTAGTTAAGTAGACATATTTAGACATTTTTACAGTGAAAGACCGATTCACAAAATACTATACAGGATGGTTTTTGAGAAGGGCGGTGATGGCCAAGTCAGAAACTTGATTTATAAGAAACCAATAACAATATTTAGCTTTTAAAAATTTCATGAACTTCTGACGGAAATCGACCCGGAAGTTTTTCCAAAAAAATTACATCCTGTATTATTGAACCAATAGACACTCATCATTTCGCATACGGATAGCTCCGCCTTGAGTTTTTTCAATCACATTTGAAACATTGAAATAATGGCGAAAAAAGCAATGGAATAGCGCAGGACATATACGAGAATATTTATAGTCAGAGTAGAACCCAGATGATATCCGAGGGATACAAAACGAATAGTAGAAGTAGTAATATCAATTCCAAATGCGAGTCCATTTTGTGTTCTTCTTCTTATTCTTTTAGTCAATAATTGTCATTTTTGCTATAATACTAATTAATAATATTCATTGTTATGAGACAAATATATCAATACTTACTCAAATATAACAATACTAACAGTTGGAGCGACAGATAATGGATTTTGAAGGAGTACAGAGAGGTATACCCCTAGTACACCCGTACAAACATCGACGAAAAACAATGAAACATTTATGGGAAGATTTTTGCCTAGCAGTATAATAAAATATAACAAGAATATAATAAATTAGCTATATATATAGGTAGTAAACTGTAACAAGCGTAAATAGACGGTATAAAATTGTATGCATATAATTCTCATGTTCGCGTTAACATCTTTATTGTACATTTATAAGAATTTTTAATGTAGATTTACAAAATGACAACACTTAACGCATTATAAAATCATATAAAAAATGATCGATTGACGTTCATGCTCAATTGATTACAATTATCTAGTTTCAAACAAGATTTTTAAATGAATAAATGTTAATGAATGCAGTGTTTATGGTACAGTATCTAAGTGCTTGTTGAATTATTCATTCTAATAAGACATTTGCAGACAAACGTAAGGTCTAAATGATGGTTGGTGATAAATGAAATCTAATTTAACATTTCAAAAAAAAAATATAATTACAAAATATCAATTAAATGCTATAAGTGTAAATATCGAAAAAACGATTAAATCTCTCATTTGTTTTCAAAAAAGATTCAAGAAATCTTTTAACGTCATGTAAAGTAATGATATTGATATATCATGTTTTCATTCAGCTTTATTTGTTGTGTAACACTTTCAATGACGACGACTGCTGCGAGTTCCTAGGACTGCGTTTCTGACCAATGTTTCGATATTGGAAGAACTCAAGTTGAAGGAGAGAATATCGTCGACTGTACAAATACGAATCCTCAAATACTTTGGGCACGTTACACGAAACCAATTGTGTCGCTGCATTGCGTGTCTTCTACCGCATTTATCACGGGGAGTGTTCCGTAGAGCTGTTTAACCTGATTCCTGCCGCCGACACGCCGAAAGTTAGGATATCATCCCCACCATCTGGATGTGTGGCGGTCCTCCACAGTGCGGTTTACAAGGAGCTTTCTTCCACGTACTACAAAGCTGTGGAATGAACTTCCTTGTGCATTGTTTCCGGGACGATACGACATGGGTACCTTCAAAAAAAGCGCGTACACTTTCCTTAAAGGCCGGCAACGATCCTGTGATTCCTTTGGTGTTGCAAGAGATTGTGGGCGGCGTTGATCACTTAACAACAGGTGACCCGTCCGCTCGTTTGTCCTCCTATTCCATAAAAAAAAACTCCATGGAACGACTCGTCGTCCAAGGACGAGTGGAAGGCAAGCGGTCACGAGGTCGGTCGCCTACGCGTTGGACAGATCTGATAAAGGCTGCGACACAAACCACCATAGTCCAATGTTCCCGTAACGCTGAAGATCTTGGCAAGTGGAGGAGAATTGCGAGGGCTGCATCATCCACCACAAATACGTCTTGTACCTACACTCTCATCATGCAACCACGACCACTCTGTCAAGAGTGAACGACTAAGGAGGAGGAACACTTTAAATACGAGATGTTATAATTGGATTAGAACAAATATTATTTTATAATAACTCGCAGCCCTAGCAGAGTGCTAACGAATGGCACGATTCGAACAATGCTTCATTATGATTGACAAAGAACCGTTAGTGGCAGCCCTGCGTACTTAAAGGTAAAGGAAGTTGGAGAATTTAGTGCGGTGTGTCATCCTTATTGTTTGTGATACATAATATTATATCGATACTATATTAATATGCTCTACTGCTGAATGACACAAATGTAAAGTATTTAAGTATTGATCGCACGTTTTTGCCTTACTTTGTGTATCAAAAGCATGAAGGTTCATACAGACACATCCATATACTTAATGTGGCCATAAATACTGTTACAATTAAAAATAAACATAATATTACATTTGAATTTGGAATCTGTTATTTTTATAAGGTTGTTCATTGATTTGTCTCATTTTGGCGCCAATACATTGTACAATATTTTGCGATTAGAAATGGAATGGGGTGATAAAGAGAACCGAATGGCTGTGATTGCATTACACAAAATAATTATGGGGCCAAATGCAATTTTTGAAAATCTCCGCTATACGCCTATACGATTGGTATTAGTAAAATGTTTGCGTATCGGGTTATAAATAGGTAAAATGAGACCTCCTCTGTTTATGACAGAAAGATCTGGCCGTCCATGTAGTGATCGTAAGAAAAAGGTGATCAAAGCAGTAAGGGAAAGAATTCGAAAAAAATCCTGTCCGAAAGCAAAACTTTTTATTTCGGGAGATGAAGATAACCCCTTGAACCATGTCGAGTATTTTAAAAGATGACTTCGCACTTGCAACCTATAAGAGACGTACTGGTCATTTCTGAACTGATAATTAAAAAAGAATAGGGTCACAGAAATTTCTTGTATACGGATGAGAAATATTTTAACAAACAAAATGACCGTATTTATGCTCAAAGCTCTAAAGAGCTTACCAATAATTAGTCGACAGACTGCGACGTGGGCACTAATCCGACTTGAGTGATTAGCTTTGAAGAAGTGACTAATCCATACGTTTGTGAAAATGGTATTATAACATCGCCACAAGTGTATCAAGATATCATTCCTGAGAAGTTAGTGAAGCCCCTTAACAACACCATGTTCAATAACCAAGAATGGTCCTTCCAGCAAGACTCGGCGCCGGGTTAAAGCTCGGTCTACGCAGTCTTGGTTGGAAACGAACGTTTCGGACTTCAACAGAGCTAAAGATAGGCCGTCGTCTAGTCCCGATCTTAATCCGCTGCATTATGATTTATGGTCAGTTTTTAAATTACGGCTTGCTTTAAACGCCATGATAATTTGGAGTTCCTAAAACAAAGGTATGATTGACACTGAAGAATTTTCCCATGGAAAGAGGGCGTGCTTCTATTGATAATTGGCCTCAACGTTTAAAGGACTGTATTGAAGCCAATGGAGACCACTCGATCGTTTTATATTAAACTAACACACTGTAAATATAATAAATGACATTTGCAATAGAAAATTTTGGTTTTCGTTGAAAGACTAGGTACTAACTAAAGAGTATTGATAATAACGAAAAATAATAGTGCGAAAAGGAATGTTCATCTGTTGAATAAATTAATCGTACTATAAACATTTTATAGTTATATAATTTTAGCCAACGATATTTATAAGTGAGCAGTATAAGTCATCGAGTGTTACATAACCAACCGGTCCCAACTTCACAAGGTCTGTGTCAACTCTCAGGCAATATGAGCATCTAGTTTTTGCTACATTTGCTCTACTAAACTATTGGAAGTATTTAGTATTGAGTATATTCTTGTTTATGACTTGTATAATTAGTATTAAGATTGCTTCAGTTCATCTATTCACATACACATAGCTAGTTTCTATTACCGAAAAATTTTTGGGCCATAATCAGGCTTTGTACTGGACTTTTTGACAATCTTAACAACATAAAAATACACGTAGTATTTTAAGCCAGCGAGGTAGTGGGGGTGCGAAGCCGGGTAGTTTTCTTGCGATTTATGAATGACATTGTGAATTGTATTAAAATTTTGACTGTTTTGGTATTATCGTGGTATAATTTTAGCATTTTTTTTTGTAAAGTTCACTCAAGTTCAGTTTAAATAAATCAGTTTTATTTGTAATTTTAAAATAACGTTGAATTAGTTAATAAAACTGTTATTTGTTTATAATTCGAAATGATGGCTTTTTTCTTTATGCAAATGCCATGTGAATGTGATAACAGAACTGATTTTTAAAATTCATGTCTGAATGGAAAATAATAATTAGATCAGAGATTGACAGACCATGGTAATAACGTAAGTGTTTTTGACGATATTCTTTTATTGCGAATTCGTTCTTTTTTGAGATTCACGGACTCTTCTTTTATTGCGAATTCGTTCTTTTATTGCGATTCAAGGACTCTCTAACAGCTAGTGGTTGGCTACCGTTTATTAGCCTCACTTACTTGAGTTAAGTATCAGTTCTTTTTTATTAGTCTGTGCATATACACATTTGTTTTATCAGAAACAGTGACGAGAATAGCTAGACTTTCACGTGATGATGGTAAGTAATACCGTAGGTACCAATTACTGTTAAAAAGCAGTGCCGCTCAGGATTCTTGATCGAACCCAAAGTTCGGAGCTGTGTTGTAATCGCGCTCAACATTTTGGGACACAAGATGTTAATTTCCAGTAAATAGTGCTTGCACATTACTGCTTCACGGTTGAAATTGGCGCCGTTGTGATCAACTTAGCCGGAATTCTGAGCAAAGAGGCTCCCACTGATAGAATGCATAATATGTAATAATATTATAATTCATAGTATAAAGTATTTAACGAATATTGTTGGTATCTTGAAAATGGCTCATAATTATTTTAATCCGATTAACTACAGGCGGTGTTATGTGTGACCTATCGCCATGGCTTGGCATCTTTGGAGGAGGCCTTTGTCCAGAAGTGGATTTCTTACGGCTGAAAGTTACTTAGTTAGTTTTAGGCTTAAGTAAGACCTGTCTCTGAAGAAATGTTATATCTGACAGCGTTCGGCGTTTATTAGGAGGCTGCAAATTCAGTGAATATGTGTCATTCGCACGAAGTTATGTCTCTTTCACTTTAAGTTAATCTTGAATTCTTGTACTCGTCACTACACGGCACTACAATTGCGCTCGCCTCCTTGAGACATAAGATGTTAAGTCTTATTTGCCCAGTAATTTCACTAGATACGGCGCCCCACTGACCGAAACACAATAGTACTAACACATTACTGCATCACGGCAGAAATAGGCGTCGTTGTGGTACCCATAATATGGCCGGCCACCTGTGCAAAGGAGCGTCCCACTGGTACATAGATGATTAGCTATTATTAACAATTTTAAGTTTCACCTTTAATTCAGTCATGGCACTTTTAACAAAGTCGAAATATAGGACGAATGGACAGCGGATCCTTAATTTGTAAAGTTTACTTTGTCTATTGTTTTATAAAAAAAATATTTATAAAAAATAAAAATAAAATTATTATTATTATATATTATTTAAAAGAAATATTTGTAGTAAATTTATTTATAAAAAATATAAATAAATTTAGTTAACAAGCGAGTCAGAAACACAAAAAATAGCTTTCTTAATCAAGTTTGATTATAAAAGTACGTAATATAATATCGCAAACGTGTAGGCAACTAGAATGTGGGGTAATGTGTACCTAATCAGTAAATTTTCATCTACCCACATCATAATGTGAGACAGATCGGATAACGTTAATATATCGGACATTGTCCAGAGGAAACGGCTTGTTGTTCAAAATACAACAAACTCATAACTACCCTGTCGCCTGGCAGACAAGAAGTACCTATGAGTCATTGCGAAACAATAGGTTTTTTTGTTAAAATCAGCGTACATGTCAGCTTGTGCAGCTTCTCATGGTCAAATCATGGCTGGAAGATGGTAGGGGTGACGGTGTTCATGCCTTTATCACCTATCCTATAGAAAGTTTACATGTACATGCTATAAATAAAGTTCTACCTATGATCTCGTACATGCAGGAATACGTCCAAAATATCATCTGATTTTAAAATTTACAGATTTAAATCTAATCCGGTAAGAGCCGGCTCTCATTATTTACAACTATTATTGCAGAACACAATTGAAATTGAATTCGAATTGTTGTTGAGTTTCTTTTATGTTCTTCAAACAAGCCCAACTTTTTACGAACGTAAGGTAAATTCAGTAATTTAAAAGAAATATTTGTAGTGACGATTCAAAAGTAATTTTTTTGTTTTGTTGTTTTAAGCGTATTTGAATAAAGTTTATTTGATTTTGACGAGTTAAGATAATTTATATTATTATTATGAGGAGCATCTCGAAAAAATACATTTGTTGGTGAGTGAATGGATTTCTGATGTATATAGATTGGCAGTATCTCAAAAACTCTTATTCTAACAGTTCAAACACATACACTTCCAATATATTTATGGCAGGACCAAAGTCGCCTAAACTTTGCAGCACCAGAGAAATCACATACACTTCCAATATATTTATGGCAGGACCAATGTCGCCTAAACTTTGCAGCACCAGAGAAATCACATCCTTCAGGATGAAAAAGTTAAAGGCCAGTACCTACTTATGTAGTCTTTTCAATATTTTGCATGTTCAGTTTTTTAAATAGCTTACTGAAGTGAAGACATTTCCATTAACATCTAAGACACAACTTTTAAAACTATAATCAGTGTCTTCTTTCAAACATGACCAGGTAGTTATTATATTTATTATATCGGAAGATTTTATGCCGTTGATTTAAATGTTGAGGCATTTCTCTCTCAAATTATTTCTAAATTAAATTGTTAATATAAATATTTGATTTTCAATTATACTTGGTGCGTTTAAAAATGTTTTTTTTTTTATTTTTAGTATTAGTAATACAGTGACTGTTATGGATCGGATCTACTGACAAAAGGCGCGGCCGCCGATACAGTGTTGCTCAACACAATAATGACATTATTATGGATTCCTTTTTGGGAAATGGAATGTATTTCTTAGAAGCTATACTCGTTTCTGTTTCGTTTGTTGCGTAATATATATGTGGTACCATCCCATTTAAGGAACCTCCGTTGTCGATTAATAAGGTGCAATGAGATGCATTAGCTGAAAGTGTTGCTGGATACAATACGAATGCCTTCAAAGGTGACGAAAGTGGGAACTACGAGTATCTATGTACCATCTCATTTCCTTATGAAATTCTCGTCAATAGGAAGCCGATTTTTTTTTATATGAGAGGGGGCAAACGGTCAAGAGGCTCACGGGATGGGGAGAGGTGAGGTAACCGCCCATGGACATCCGTAACAACAGATGTGTCAAGAAATGCGTTGCCGGCCTTTAAGGTGGGAGTATGCTTTTTTCTTGAAGGTCGCTAAGTCGTATCTGTTCGGGAAGACCGCTGCCGGTAGTTGATTCCACAAAGTGGCTGAGCGAGGCAAGAAATTTTGAACAAAACGCGCGGTTGTGAAATGCCAGACGTCTACGTGATGCGGATGGTACTTTGCGCGTTTTGTCCGGTGGTGGAATTCGGCCGCTGGAATCAACCCGAACAGCTCCTCTGAGCACTCCCCGTGATAAATGCGGTAGAAGATGCAGAGAGAACCCACATCTCTATGCAATGCTAGAGAATCAAGCTAGCAAGCAAGAATCAAGCATGTTATGGAAGATAAATATTTTTACAATTGATTTACTAGTACGTAAGTTAAAGAGGTAAGTTTTATACTGAAAGCAGAATGATTTCGGTATAAATGGGAGCTTTGCAGTGTATGTGTGGATTAGTTTGAGAAATAATGAAATGTGTGGTGTAAGCCTACAATTGCCTTGCAATTTTCAATTCGCTCGGACTTCAGAAATATTATAAAGTTAGGGAGGTGTAATAAATAATCCTTATTAAAGGTTTAACTTTGCAAGAGTCGAATCCGGATGAGAGTGAGTACCTACATACCAAAATGTTGACACTCGTTTTGGCTTTTTATTATATAAGAGGGCGAAAAGGGTGAAAGGCCCACGTGATGGAAAGAAGAGATACGTTGAAGTCGTTAAGGTGGAAGTGTGCTCCAAGCTTGAAAATTCTAAAGTCATTGATTGATTCCTCAAAGTGGCTCTGTGAAACTGTGCTCTGTAAATTGACCCGGCTATGGAAATAACCATTCAAAACCATTTATTTAACAAAACCATAATACTGAACGTCAAAAAAGCAAAAATCAGAGTTTTAGAAAAAAAAACAATACGGCTAAAAAGTTCTCTATGGACTAAAACGTTTCCAAGGATTTTCGAAGTGTAGATAAAAAAGGGGTTTATGGAAATTATTGCCAAGAAAATGTTGAGGTATGTAGAGAAGATGGAGGAAAATGGATTGACTACATTTAAACTTATGTAGCGCATATAGATTGTAGTATGGGAAAAGGTGGACCTCGAAGATTCTCGATGAGAGCAGCACAAATTACCAGGGATTCAGATTCTGTGAACGACTTGATCGATTGGCGTTGTTTAGAGACGACGCTTCATTGTTTATCTTTCACCACATTGTCAACAGGGAGTGTTCTAAAGAGCTGTTTCACTTGATTCCAGCCGCCGAATTCCACCTTCGCACGACACGCCACAAATTAGGATATCATCCCCACTATCTGGATGTGTGGTGGTCCTCCAATGTGCGATTGTCAAGGAGCTTCCTTGTGTGGTGTTTTCGGGACGTTTTATTTTATTTATTTTGTTATTGTTATTGTATTAGTTATGACATGGGTTCCTTCAAAAAAGCGCTTCCTTAAAGGCCGGCAACGCTCCTGTGATTCCTCGGGTGTTGCAAGAGAATGTGGGCGACGGAGATCACTTAACACCAGTTTATCCGTACACTCGTTTTTCTTCTTCTTCCATAAAAAAAAAGCAATCTGACCCGAAACTCGCCTGTGAATTCCACTATCACACCACACGGCGTAAACCTTAATATCATCACCAGCTGGGTTGTGCGGTTTTCAAGAAACTTTCTTCCACGAACGATATGGCATGATCATGAATTTAAAAAAAAAATTATGCCTGCCTAAAAGGCCGGTCACACTCGTGTAATCCCTCTGGTGTCGCAAGAGAGCATGGGAGATGGGGATCACTCACTCACACATGGCCCATTCGTTTTTTTTCCTACATCATAAAAAGACCGGGGAGATGTCAGGACAAGATTAAGAGTTCAAAGATTAAGATAGTACCACGACTGTACCAAACAGACGTTCATAATTTTTATAATCGTTAATAAAATGCTTGCTTAATACCTTTATATATATCACAATTTTTAAGGATTAAAACGCGTGTAATTGGAACTGTGTTTTTGCATTAGATTTTTGCGTAAAAGTTACATTTTTATTTTAGTTAAGACGGACAGAAGTAGAACACGGTCTAAAATTATCTAACACCTGGGTTCCAATAATCTCTTAGTTAAAACCCACAACTACACATACAAAAAATAAGAGGACACTATCAGTAAACTTTGAATACCGTCTCCGAGGTAATAACTATATTGCTAAACTTCATAATGAGAACTATGACAAATACTATCTTTGACTTATATCATCTGCAGTGAAAACGAGATCTGGAAAGGTCTTGAAACGTCGGGTTAGCTGAAATAAAAATGTAACTTTTTCGCAAAAATGTCATTTAAAAGAACAGTAAAAATTACACGCGTTTTAATCCTTTAAAAGTGTTTTATTAAAATGTGTAACACTCGCGTTAATCATAGAAAATAAAAAGAAATAAATACTCAATACCTTTTGTGTTTTTTTTTTATTAATTTACTTTTTTTTGACTTACTCGTATAAGGCATTATGTATCTGAACTTTGTGTACTTTTGTTGCATTTCATTGATCTAATTTAATAAAGTGGTTTTGATTTGATTTAATTTGAATTTCGTTCGGGCTCTCTAGATGACAAATTTCAGAAACGAACAAAATGTATAAAAAATCCAAGAATTCATGGTCCGAACAGTGGACCGGATTTATTCTTACACTTCCTGCAATACTTTAAAAAATTCCACGCACTTTAGAATTTCTTCAGTGATCTTGCAACCTTGTGTGCATTCGATTCCATATCGTATATGGTCATACGGCCGGCACCAGACGACCTGACCAAATCGGGGGGACCTTGCTGAAAGGTCGGGCATGGAGAGATCATGCGTGGAGTTAGTATTCAACAGAGCAAATGAAAGCAAAAATAAAAAAATTGATTTAATTAAAGTTTTAAATTAAATTTGTATGTATTTCTTTAAGATGCACAATAAATCACTTAACATTTTGAATACTTTTTGTTGTTCTTGTCACTCATAGTAAAAATTCAAGACCTTGCAGTGGAAAGATCGAAAATTCTTGATTATATCCACTTACTGTATTAAAATATCTTATTGTAGACACTATTACTCACAGTTGTTTTCCTTTCTAAAGTGTACGATAAAAGGAGGCCTCGTAAATATAGATAAAACGCTGTGAGCCATACAAATATAACCTACTAAAACTGAGGTTATGTTTTATAAAGCGACATTTGTTAAATGTTTACATAGTAAAAATGGTTGATATTGTGATCATAAATGTAATTATGACTTTAATGAAATGCTTATGAACAAATTCAAATATTTATATTAAAAATAGGATATGACATCACTCATTGTAAGTTCCCATTCCAAAAAGAATGCCTCAGACCTGAGAAGAATGGGCGCAACAAACACAGCGGGCTTTTTTCATCAAAAATATGTTTACAAAGTAATATTGTACAATTAAACTTATTATTTAATAGCCTGAGGGCGGTCGCTCCATTCCCAATCTGTGGAATTATTAAGAAAGTCATTTATGTTATAGTAACCTAAACGTTTGTGTGGTAAACCACACAAACGTTTTTTAGCAATTCTTTTGAATATCGTAATACTTTTGTTTTGAACTTTTTCTGGAATCTTATTGTAAAACCATATACATCGCCCCACAAAAGACTTACCAGCTCGACTTAGTCGACTAGCAGGCATATAAAGTTTATGTTTGTTCGTATGTAAATGTAGAAGTATATCATAAGATAAATAAATTGCAACAAAAAACGACATGTAATTTTTATTGTTTAATCATATCTTGAATGAGTATCTTATAATATGATTAAATCTTCAGTGCTTACATAATGATTCTATTATAACGTCGACTTATGTCGTACCAGTGGGAGGCTCCTTTGCACAGGATGCCGGCTAGATTATGGGAACCACAACGGCGCCTATTTCTGCCGTGAAGCAGTAAAAAAACTCACAATGGATTGACTTGTTAGTCTGTTTAAGTTAAAGTTTAGCGTAGTTTTTTTTTTAATATGCTACTATAGATTATAATCTTTGCTAATGAGATGAACACGTACAATTTTTTATTGTTATAATATTTTAATTAAAGTCAATCTCTCTATTACAACAGTTAGGATAGTGGATTAATAAATAAATGGATAAATGAACAATGTGTTACCATTTGGTTCACTCGTTACTCTGATCAATATCAACTCAATGCTATTATATTTAAGGGCTACACAGAGGGTCAAACATAATGTGAGCCCCAACACATTACTCGATTCTGACTCAGTTGCTGATTTAATTGCGCAATTAATTAATCCAACTTGTTTTTAATCGTCCTGTTTTTATGCACACGAGTGGATTTATTGTGTATGTGGCCAGTGTTTAAAATTATCGAAGTTGAATTATTATTATACAATAACAGTTTTTTGCTCTATTTTAAGTCGAGTAAGACCAATGTCTAATCAAATCATTTATGTACCTACTCAGGCCATAAAATAGACACTGAATGAATGAATGTGAATGTCAAAGTTATACATTAACCCACCTTACTCACAATAGTCTGCTAACATAATGCTTTATGTTAGCAGACTATTATGAGTAAGGTGGGTTAATGTATAACTTTGACATAAGCTTTGATGAGACGAAGCAGCTAGAAACGCATTGCTATTCTTTTCATAACCTCACTTTTAACATAATATTTGTACAATCAATGTAATGTGATGCAACAAAAATATTCAAACGTTTTGAACTACTTGAGTAAGTTGTTCACCAGTGGGAGGCTCCTTTGCACAGGATGCCGGCTACATTATGGTTACCACAACGGCGCCTATTTCTGCCGTGAAGCAGTAATGTGTAATCATTACTGTGTTTCGGTCTGAAGGGCGCCGTAGCTAGTGAAATTCCGGGGCAAATGAGACTTAACAACTTATGTCTCAAGGTGACGAGCGCAGTTGTAGTGCTGCTCAGAATTTTTGGGTCTTTCAAGAATCATAAGCGGCACTGCATTGAACGTCTGGCTCGTCTCGTCCCCTATTTTCGTAAAAAAAAGTAAAAGAAAAGTGTAAATGAAAACGAATATTATTTTTTTACGCTTATTAATAGTCCGTTTATTGTTTATGGATTTGTGTACTAAAACTCTTATTTCTTAAGCACATATTGAATTACTCTAGCACATACAAAAAAAAGAATAGCAAAAAAGCAAAACAGAGAGACACTGATAGTGATGATATTGTTCTTATGTGAAATATAATTTGGATCTAAGGCTAATTTTAAAGAATTCGGCGGCAGGAATTACGTGAAACAGCTCTTCGGAAAACTCCCCGTGCGGATCCATAAATGCGGTAGAAGACACACATAGGCGCGGCGTCATACACGTACCGCATGGACGTCGACTGCTGGACAAAGGCCTCCCCCAAAGATTTCCACGACGATCGGTCCTGCGCTGCCCTCATCCAACGTATTCCGTCGGTCCATCTTGTGCCTACCAACACTCGTCTTCTATTTAAATTCAAAATACGAAAACACATATTATGTGATCCGTGGCGGGTGAGGATCGTACCGAAGGCTCCGTTGGGAGAGTCAACGTTCCAACCTATTACATCACCGACGCTTCCGTTTCGGAACTTTAGTGTTCGCAAAGAAACCAATATGTTTCTTATAACGCATTTAAATGCTTCTATACCATTGTAGTATTAATATTATGTATTCTATATACTAATGATATTTTTATTTATTTACATACCAGCTGATTCAGTATCGGTGTTTTCATAAAAGATTGGCGTTTCACATAGAATCTGATAACGATATACAGACGCTTACAAAACTATCGATATACATATATATATATGTAATGTACAAGCATGCGGGGTTCGCTTCCCAGAAGTAATCTATATTCAGTTCAGCTCCTAAACTTCCTAAGTCCTAACTTAATGCAAGAATGTTGATTTATCATTCTCGATACATTTACTAGGTCGAATACGGAATGCCAGCGATATAATCGGTTAGATTAAACGGATTTTTCCTGGTTATTTTATTATAAATATTTGTATTAATAATTTATGTTGAGAAAACATTAACTTGTCATGCTGACTATAAGGCTTGGTCGAATTTTTAAGTATTTCGTAATAAAATATAGGTTTAAATACATGTTAAGGCATCTTTACTGATTTATTTTTAATTTATTCGCGAGTGTAAACTACGCGATACAGCTAATAGTCGATAATGATGAAAATATAGCACATTATGACAAGATTCATTTGAATCACGGTGCGGCAAATGAGAATTGAACGTTAGACCACCACGTTAGAGACCTTGGCATTACGCCTACCCACATTGCAGCTATTAAATAGGTATTACTTAGATTCTACGTACTTCATGCCCAAAAGCCTTAAGTGTCTATTCATAGCGTAATCGATTGATAGTTTCGACATATTTTGTCTTTTTCTATAGAAGATGAGGACAAACGAGGGTTTGGGTCACCTGTTGTTAGGTGATCACCGCCGCCAACATCTTCTTGCAACACCAGAGGAATCAAACGCGAAATTACATTTTTTATTACGAGTTGAACATTAAAATCATCGAAATCAATAAAAACATAATCTCAAATTAAGTTGCTCAAATTAATATTTTGCTACGTCGCGTCCCTGATTTTCACCTCTCGCTACAATAAGAACGGCAACTATGGTTATGGCAGGGTCGATAATTTTTGAATCCAAAAACAATAATAGAAGGATAAAATCCATTGCAAATGGAAAAGAATATAACAAAAATGAAAGGAAAAATAAATTACGGGCGATCTGTGGTCGGGAAGTGTTTAAAGGTAAAAAACGTTTTATCTCGATTTCTGGCAAAACTACAAATCCTATGGAATAAAAAAAGATCTATAACTTTTGTTTCAACACTTATTTCATATAACGTCTAAATTTATATGAAAAATTCAACAAACCAAGGCTTCGGTTTTTATTTTTATCTTTATTTTAAGAGAGGTCATCAAACTAAGACTATATACATGCAATTGTTTTTATTCAAAAAATTATTTTATCGTTACAATACTATGATAAAATTAAATTAAAACTACCATTACGGGGAAGTGTAACAAGAATTTCCATCGTGCGTGGCAGCATTTCCACGTTGGATAGCAAGGCTGATCCGTTGACTGAAATAGCTGCCACCGCTTGGGTTTCCAGTAGCTCTATTGTGGCGAGAAGATAGTACTTTTCACATTCTCCACACCGCTGGGCCTCATCGGTCACAAGTGTCTCGATACCAAACGGCACAAAGATGTAAGACTCACTGAGTCCAAATTTTTGCGACGTTTGCTGTCTTGAGCAGTCGAAGCAGCAGCCCCTGCACCAACTGACGTAACTTGGACATGAGAAGGAGGCAGTGTGTTGCCCAAGCCATCATTCTACCAGGAATGCAAATCATGGAAAAATGAAAACAATTATATCCATTATTATTGTTGGTCTCAGTGAGTCATACATCTTTGTGCCGTTTGGTGTCGAGACACTTGGTCCGTGGGGCCCAGAGGCGCGGAGAAAGTTCAAAATACTATCATCGCGCCTCAATAAGGCTACTGGAAACCCAAGCGCTGGCAGCTATTTCGGTCAACGGATCAGCCTTGCTATCCAACGCGGTAATGCTGCCAGTATTCTTGGTACGCTTCCACGTAATGATAGTTTTAATTTCATGTAGTCGTTGTATTGTAAATATAGTTATAAGATTTGATTATACTAACGACATATTTTTTTTAAGAAAATAAATTGTATCCATTAATACCTAAAGATCTTTAAAAGGAAGCTCAGACCATATATGCGTAACTGCAACAAAACATTCTGCTTGCCGACAAAAGATTATTTATGCAATCTTAATGATTCTTAGAACTGAATCAAGATGAACACTCAGTGTTCTTGCAATTTGCCGACAATTGATACCCACTTACAGTTTGCAGTGCAGACTATTTTTAATCAAATACTTCTCAGTATCGGCTGTTGATTGTTTTCCTGGGAATTCTTCCCGTGGGATCACTGGATGCACGGACCGTTGATAAAGTAAATAACAAGGAACGATGTCTTCAGTATATATTTCACTTTATTTATTCAAAATTTCCTGGTAATACGTAATTTTATTTAAAAATTTAAATGTAGGTTTGCATATTTTCTTCATTTATATTCACACTATATTTATCACACCACCAAACTTTACCGATAATAATTTAATTTTATATTTTTTTAATGTAATCACTATAATGATTTAATGCATGAAGTTTTCCATTTCCACATTCAAATATATTAATTAATTATAATATTTGTATCCTTTAACTACATTGAATAATGATATTACATAAAATGCATTTAAGTGTGAAATAAAAGGTTTTTTCAAATTTATTTATTTATTATAAGGCCCTCTGTCATTAAACAAGGTGCAGCCAAATTTTCAACTACCATTAGAAATGATCCCTTTCACATGAGTTGTTTAGCTTCTATTATCATACCTGTGCTATTGCGTACTTTCATTGTCGACAATGACTTGCATATTTTCGTCATTATCATATCGTTAATGACATTGACATCTAACTATTATGGCAGCGGCGTATCATTTGATATTATGTAATGTTAAATTTATTGTCATTCTCTATAGACAGAAGTAAAATAATTTATATTTATTTATATAAAGGACAACCAGTAGTTGTTACATTCTAATACGCTTAAATATTGACATAATATGAGTTGAATGTACAACAAATTAAGGTGTAACAACATGCACAGTAATTACTTTCGTGACACCAAGAACACAATAATATAAAATAAAACAAAAAATTAAAAAATCAAGAAACATGCGAATTTGAAAGGCAAAAAAACATATTAAGTAAGTCATTTGGCGCCTGACAATCTCGTATTTTTTTTAAATGCAGGTAACGAATCTTTAAAAATACATAAAGTATTTTCATAGTTATCATATAAAATTTGTGTGAATTCGTCCTGAAGCATAGACTATCCCCCTTATTCATAATGGTCCGCTAACTTTAAACAGCCGCTAAGGAGTGTTTTTTCTCATTCTGACTTAGGTCAATGGAAGAAGACAGAGTGCGAATTAGCAATGCTTTAAGTTAGCAGACTATTATGAATGAGGGGGTTAGAATATACTCGGGTGTAGACGACCTGCCAGTCCGATCATGTGTTCAATGTGTGCGTTAGCTAGAGGTTTATTTTTCAAAATACTGGGTACAATAAATTCGACTATCTTGCTATATCTCTGTTAGAGATGTACTTCTCTCTCGCACGCGTTGTTTGACTACGCTAGTAAGACTAAGTTCTGATGTGACGACATATCTATCGTGGAATATGTATGAATCTTTTTGTTTCACATGTCTATCAATTTGTTGATAAAGTAGAATAATAGAACCACAGAGTAGGACTACTTATGTATTGAGTAGAATTATGTTATTATTGACTTACTAAAGTAATTATATTTAAGTCTATGCGTCGGAATACTCATCGTGATCATTTGTCGATTCACAGAACAACGATGGAGAGTCGAGTGGGACTGGACTACATCGTGGAACATGCGGAGTACGCCAGCAAATTGGCTACAGCCCTCACCTCCCCCACGCCAGCTGTTAAGAAACAAGTAAGTTTTATGCTTCGTTCATTGGGGCGTTCCCTTTAAACAAGCACTTATTTACCATATTCATCATTATCGGCCGGAAGACGTCCACTGCTCCACGGACAAAGGCCTCCATGACGATCGATCCTGCGCTGCTCTCATCCAACGTATTCAGGCGATCTTGACCAAATCTATCGGGACGTGGTCGCCATTCGAGGACTTTTCTGTCCTACCGGCCATATGTCCGTCGAATTATGTACTCTGCCCACTGCCACTTCAGTTTCGCAATCATGTCGGTGACTTTGGGTCTCCTACGGATCTTCTCATTTCTGATTCGATCTCATAGGGAAACTCCGAGCATAGCCCTCTTCATTGCCCTCTGAGCGACTATGAGTTTTCTCATCAGGCCCGTCTGCCTAGCGCACGTCATCACTTGGAACACACAATGGTTTAGAACCTTCGTCTTCAGACACTGTGGTATTTGGGACGAGAATATTTTACTGAGCTCCCCGAACGCTGCCTCTGATCTGAGTTGGATTCGATTACCATATTATGTGTGACAAACAGCTCTTTATGCAGAGAATGCATGGAGACAGAAAAAGCATATACATATGTACTGCAGAAGCGTGGCCAAACAATGGACAACTCTCAAAGTCCAACATCACTTTCAAAAGCCTGCAGCATTCTAAAAAGTCTACCAACCTTTCTAAAATAGCATGGGCTCTAAGTAAGAAGATTGAAACGCCCACTGGCCCAATTGAGAGGCTAAGTTTGTAAAAAATATGGTTGTTTTTATGTGGTAATTGATCTGGTGTTACGGGTCACATAAACACAAGTCCATGGTTCTTCTATCATTAGAGAAATCAAAGAGATTCATGCGCTTGCGTATAGTTCCATTAAAACTATTTTTACAGTATTTGGCCGTCACCACACATTTACTAATGTGACTCAATTTGAAGAATGTAGCTTAAATATTAAAATAATTTAAAACATCTAATATTTACAGGCTCCTCTGATATATTTCTTTCAGTTTTCTAAAGGTGACGGGCGAATCGTATTCAAGTATGATTATTCGAAAAAGGATTTTAATTACTTATTGATAGTCAAAATCAGACCCGAGAAGAACAGGCGGTAGCAACGCAGTGGTTTTTTTTTTTTTTAAATTTCAATTTAAATATTATGAAACGTCGTTGATTAACTAAATAGCCAGAGGATGGTCGCTCCATTCCCAATCAGTGATATCATTAAGAAAGTCATTTATGGTATAGTAACCTTTACCACACAAACGTTGGCCGCACAAATTCCTTTTTATACGCTTTATATTAGCTTCACCTGTATGTTTGTAACCGACTTCTTTGGGCGCGATTTTGACCCACTTTAAACGGCTTTTTCGTTTTTTTCGATTTTGTTCAAACTTTGTAGATTTATCAAGGACCGATGACATTACACTAAATTGACTAAAAAATGAAAAATAAATAATAGCTAAAAAAAACTAAAAAGCACGCTTTATATAAAATTCAATTAAAAAATAGAAAATAAATTTAAATTGAAAATAGTGTAAAAAAATATATTTTATTGTAAAAAAAGCGTGGGGTGCTTTTTAAGATATTATTAAAATAATAATTCTTCTACACCCCACGCTTTTTTTTACAATAAAATTCTAGTGCAATTATTTATATTCTTGCATAATATCTACTATTTACTGCCGCACAATATATAAATTAGTTTGTAAAATTGTATCGCAAAATGTATCTGTGCAATATATCTCACGCTCAAGACATTGGCATACATCAGACTCTTATTTAGTTAGATATTGAAATAGAGGCTCTTAAATGATCCTCGATACTTATGAAACAGATAAATTGACAGGATAATGGATGCTTGTCAAACATTAAACATGACTATATGTTGAGGGCTAAGCAATGGGATTGGGTAGGTGAAATACATTACAAAGCCTTTAAGAGAATAAGCTCCCTTACCTGAAACGGGTATATGTACAGAGTACCAAAAATAACGAACTTTACCAAAAAAGAATTGTATTATATAATACTACAATGGCTTATGTCATGTATTCACTTCAAATTATATTAAAAAAATAAAAGTAGAATTTACTTTGGTAGTTTGATTTGATCGCAAAATTTAATGAGAGTATTATTGAACTACCAATTTTGTGGTTAGGTTAATAAAATATGTGGTGATTATGTTATAATAAGAGTAATATGTATGGTAGGCATCCCTTAGCTAACATCTTGGCATTTTTATTCCAACTCAAAATACTTCCACTCGATTCCTACATCCATACGAAATATTTAGGTAATATTTGTTTGGAGTACCATACTAAAAGGGGATGTAAATCAACAATGGTAAGAGCTGTATAAGTCATGTAACATCAGCTTCGAATTGTATTCAAAAACTAAATGTAGAGTTTACGACGTTGGATCGTTTGATTTGATCACGAAGGTTTATTAAGGTACCGAAGTTTTTGGTTAGCTTAATATAAGATTCTTGGTGATCATGTTGTAATTAGAGTAGACATATATAGTAGGCGCTCCGATTAGCTCCCATTTTGGCATTTTTATTACAACTCAATAATTTTTTAACTCAACTACTTAATTGATACTTTGTAAAATATTTTGGCGAAATCTTTGGGTCATTCGTTTGGAGTATCATACTAAAATTAGGTGGTAATTTTTGTAATCATTTAAGTATTATATATATTGGCGGTTGAGATTTTAAGTCGTTATTAATGTAACTGGTGATAAGTAACAGTTATTAATAGCGTTGCATTATTTTTCCAGGTGTTTGAGCTCCTGTCAGCGCTGTGCGTGTACAACGCGGACGGATACGCACGAGCTGTTGACACCTTGGACAGATATAAGGTAACATACTTATATTAAACGCCACCCACGACTTTGACTGCGTAAATTTAATTTAGTTGGCAATATGATGTTTGAATGCAATGACGTTCTATCATCGACCTCTACTATATACCACTGGACTGGCAGCTGTCAAAGTACTTTTGTGCCTGTTTGATATTCGCTCTTTGGCCATGTAGTGAGAGTCTACGTTACTTAAACTAGTGATGACAACCTCAGCTAAGCAAACATCGATAGGATAGATATTTACAAAAAAAATGTGTACTTTATTACGTTGATTCCTGAAGTATAAATAACACGTAAAACGAACGAAATTAATTCAAAATGCAAAAATAATTCAGAGTATTGTACGTTCTTTCGCAGGCATTTGTATTATGCGTTCTCTCGACGCTTGCGAATGGCGCTTCAAATAGGCACAAAAAAATTCTATCAAACAAATGGCACAGCCTGTCCAGTGGTTTTTTTAGTCTGAACAAGTAACTGTACGATATATTTTAAAGTCATCCGCATATAACTCGTAGTTTGATTCTTGAATACTTTTGGAAATATCGTTTATAAACAATGTAAACAATAATGGTCCCAAATTAGAGCCTTGAGGAACGCCAGATGTTTGTTGAAATTCTCTAGATTGATACACACTTATTTTAACTACTTATGGTCGATGAGCTAAATATGATTCTAACCATACTAATACACTTTCTGAGAAGCAGTATGCATCTCTTAGCTTCTTTATTAGCAGGGTGTGGTCGACTTTGTCAAACGCCTTACTAAAATCTGTATACTGTTGTCGCTACATAAAAAATAGCGGCCTTCCAAATAAAATTAGCATGGAGTTATACCTGAGAATAAACCAAGAATATGCTAAATGTTTACAAATAGACATTTTGCATTAATTTACATGGCTGCTTGACATTCGGAGAACTTCAGAATTATTATTGTATTGACAGTGTTCTCAGCGATATGTTCAACATTTTGCATATTCATATATAATATATTCATTTTATATAGTACAATTACTGGGCAAATGAGACTTTACATCTTATGTCTCAAGGTGGCGAGTGCAATTGAAGTGCCGCTCAGTATTTTTGGGTTTTTCAAGAATCCTGAGCGGCATTACATTGTAATGGGCAGGACGTATCAATTACCATCAGCTGAACGTCCTCCTCGACTCGTCACTCCTCACTCCTTATTGTCAAAAAAAAAATTTGGTTTTTTCTTAGGTCTAAAGTTTTTTTGTTAGGCCGTATAAGTTTTACCTACATTAGCAACGACGCAAAAATAAATACGCATTAAGTTTCCTACTTCAACCAAGTTGACTTAATGTTATTGTTATTTTTATTCAAAGAGCATTCTCAACCTAAATACGCCTTGCTACACCACAGATCGAAGTGTCTTACTGACTACTGATTGAAAAGGGTAAGGTATCGAGGGCCCTTAACCTCTTTACGTCAATCTGTCATGTAGTAGCGTGGTCCTCAGTAGCTCGATTGGCGATTGCTATCGAGTCGAATGCAAGGTCGTGTGGGATTTTAATAAACAAAATTGCAATCAATTTTAGATTACAATTGCATAAGCATCACGTTTCTCTTTTAATTCTCGGTTGACAACTCATCTTTAATTTTTAAATTAAGCGTTCAGTTTTTCAAAAACTTTACTCTGTTATATGTAATCGCTTATTAATCCAATAAAATTTGAAAGACTTCGTTTAAACTCATGATCTGCTGATAAATGAATACTAAATACTAAACTAACAGCATTTTTTTTATGGAATAGGAGGACAAACGAGCGTACGGGTCACTTGGTGTTAAGTAATCACCGCCGCCCACAATCTCTTGCAACACCAGAGGAATCACAACAGCGTTGCCGGCCTTTAAGGAAGGAGTGCGAACAAAAGGAAGCAGCATCACAATACCATCAACCTTTTGAGCAATAAAGTAACACTTAAGTACTCAAAGACCCGTCAAAAACATTTCAAAGCTATTCTAGAACTTTCTCGTTAACACTTAAGAGACGAATAATAATTAAAGGCTGTTAAAAATATTCTTTTTTCTGGATTCAGGTTGTGTACTTTGTATCTCTTTGTTTATATTTAAATAGAACACTTTTAAAGGATTAAAACACATGTAATTGTAACTATGTCCCCATGAAAAAGATATCTGGAAAAGTCTTTAAACGTCGGGTTAACTAAACTAATAATAAAATTTAACTTTTACGCATCTAATGTAAAAACACACTTACAAAGACACACGTTTAAATCCTTTAAAAGTTTTGATGTGAAACATCTATAGCCGCACGTAAAACCGATTTCTGGCGTGGCGACGCATGCCGTGGCGACGCGTCGCCTTGTCACAGTAATACCGTCCTCAGAGGCAACATCGAATATAACTATTACCGAAGTCATTGATTGAACGAATTAAGTAGTCACGATTTGAAATAAATTCGTAAATTTTTGTATTTAATGAAAATAAATGTTTATTCAATAAATAGTCATCGTTATCTGGAAAAAAAATCGTAATATTTTATTTTATCATTATGACATATTTAGTACCTATCACAATATGTTCTTTTCTGCATATTACTTTTACAAAATAATGTCGATGTTTCACATCTGCCAGGCGTCCCGTGACGGCTCACATTTTTTTTTATTTAAATGTGTAACTCTCGCGTTAATCAAAGAAAATACTAAACCCTTTATACCAAATACGTTAATATTACAAGACGTCGTAAGGTTTGTTGGGTTTACTTCCCGGGGCAGGGCTTGTTTGTCATACACGGTTGAAGGCTCGTAGCGACATCGTGGGGCCAGTCTTCACCTTCCTTAAGATTATGGTAAGCGATTGTTGGTCGCTGTTTGTGGTGCCTGGTCGTTCTTTTTTTCTATATTGATTATATACCATTCAAATTTATTAGTTTAAACATATAACTACTCGCATAATACCTTTAGTTATTTACAGAGTATGTGGATTGATACGTCTACTGCATACTCTTTTGCGTTTGTTTTATGATTAATCACTTCATTTTTTAATTACACAAGTACCTAAGTGAAAACGTTTGAGTACTTTTGGTGTATCACTTTACATACATTGTATGAATTATGTAGAATGCTGAAACTGTAAATATAGATTTAGAAGGGGGGTGATGATTTTCTTCATATTTCATTTCGTTGAAGCTGAACTTTTCCGAAGTGGTGATAAGAAACATTCATAAGTGTCATTTTGACCTGAGTGAATAAATGATTTATCTTTGTTTCTATTTAGAAGACCTTGATAAATAATGAGAATAGTTCGTTTTTTTATGAAAATAAGGGACAAGACGAGCAGGACTGTCAGCTGATGGTAATTGATGGGCCCTCCCCATTACAACGCAGTGCCGCTCAGGACTCTTGAAAAACTCCAAAAAAAATCTTTATCTATCAAGTTAGTTATCGATTGACTCCGATGACAATAGATAGCTAATAATAAAGATTTATTTTAATGCAAAGTTGTAACGTGAAATATATTAAATTTTCGTAGGTTTTAAAAGGCGACAGGTACCGTCTAAATATAGTTGTGGAGGAACTGAAGAATGCGACGACGATCGACTACAAGACCACGTTGGTCGCCTTCATCAATTGTCTCATTATATCGGCTCCTCGGCTGCCAGACAGGATCAGGGTGCGGAATGAGTTTATTGGTATGTTTACTTTACTTTATAAATATTTAAGGTCACACACGTAAGGGCATAATACCAGGGACGAAGATGTGACCATCTCGTTTGAAACGGGAACGTAGTGTAAATATTTAGACATCCCGTGGGAGTGACTCGGATCTAATATGCTAGTGATACGAATGCACGATAGATTTATCATTATAAGAATTGCCATTAATTGCTTTTGCTGCAGATGACGAAGAAGCCACGACCGTTCTCAGACAGTCATAATTCGGTAACAATTTAACGCTGCAGATAATTCTTCAGTGTCTGAATACGTTAGATAATTTGTACGTCCAGATAGAGTTTCTTGCTGTTAGACAACTGATAAAAACAGGCCAGGTTTAATACTTTAGTGTGCGAGCTACATCTTACACTCGCGATGTGCGCGCATTGCTCAAAATAGAGGTTAATTCTAAATCATAGATGTAAATATTCTAAGCTAAATACTTTGGGTTAGCTAAATTATATAATGCTGGATGTGACCGTACACACTCAATTAGTTTTCTGTGGTCCATTTTTGACACTTGTATCATCAAAGCGTCACTACTTCTTCCTAACGAACGAAGTAGCTGTCCATACCTAGCGGAAACACGGACGGGACGGGGCACGCGCGAGACGGGATTTGCTAAACATCGTAGGCGACGATATCATTCCCGCCCTGTGAGTGTCATGTTCCCGTTTCGTGCTTGTCTCCGAGACATATTATGCGCCTTCACATATTTTGGATCAAATGATATTTAGAGTCCTAGTCGCTATTCAGACATTATCTATAAATAAATTTAAATATTTTATTAAAAATTAGCTCTCTCGTAAATCCTTCTACTCCACATCTGAATTTCTAAGCGATCGGTCAGCCTGGGACTATGTAAGGATTATTTTATAGCAATAACAGTACTATATTGTATATTTTATTTTATTAAAAAGAGCGCTTTTTGCGCAAAACGCTTTGAGAGTTTTCATCAATTTTGAGAAAATTAATACCTTTTACCCAAAACATCCCATACCATCCCGTCCGTATTAAAAACCTGTCACGTGTGTGTTTAAAAGGCGCAGATAATATCTTTTAATGTGTGTATAGCATAACTCAAAAAGGGTCTTATTTCGATATTTTATGGAAGGACAAACGAGCGTACGGTTCATATGATGGTATGTGATTATCGCCCACACTCTATTACAACACTAGAGGAATCACAAGAGCGTGGCCAACCTTTAAGGAAGGTATAATCTGTGTCACCCAGAGCAACAAAAATCACATTAAAATAACAGTAAAAAAACGGACAACCCTTTTCGTTTTTTATGAGAATTTGATTTTGTATCTATTCTATAATGTCATTACTTTTAACTTAGGTGATGCAACTTTCATTTCCATCATTTGTACAAGCCGAAATACTTCTACTATTTAAAGGTGGGGCCTTTAAATAGTATATAGTAATTTCACCACCAAGGCTTGGAAACCGGAAAAACATTCGAACCGGTTATCGTTTAAGTACATAGAGAACTTTATATTCGGTTTTGTTTTATCTTAAATCAATATCTTTATGGTTTTTTATAAATTTAAGTTCATTATAAATGTGTCCTTTAAAATTTTCCACTAAACTTAACTGTCGAGTGCTTTTTCACAATAAAGTTTCGTTTTCGCACAAGAGGAGTGTACGTACTTCAATTTGTAGGTATTCCCATCTCGTTACGGCTCCTACGGATTTAACCGAAATAGAATAAGGGTTGATAAGACCCTCTTTTAACGTTTACACTTCGAATGAAATTATAGATTGACAAACCTGTTTTGATTATTAATAACCGTTTAATTTAAAAACCGGTTCCAAGCCTTGTTAAGCTTTAAATTTTCGTTTGCTTCTTTCCAATAAGTCAAATAATAAATTGCAATAGAAGGAGTATTTAAAAAAAAAATCTGCAAAATCTTAAAATTTCAATATTAATTGTTTTATTTGTATAAAAGAATTAATATTGATGTGTAATTATATTTGTGTCCAGTATTGAGTGAATCGAGAGAACAAATTAAGTAAATCTATTTTTCTTTTTTCAGGTTTGGGATTATTGCCAACTCTTAGTAATTTAAGGTTAGTATTGAAGCGTCTATATAGTTTTTAACTCTATGGAGCATAGTTTCCGTTGAATTAGATATTTCAGAAATATTATAACTTCAAAATGTCAGTCTCAGCTTTAGACCTACAGCAACTAATTCAGTTTTGTTTTCTTACAAATATATGAATTTTAATTAAGTAAGTAAGCATTCACAACTCAGTAACTAGTTGGTTATAATGCCAATTCAGTTAATATAAAAGAATCAGTAAAAATATATACTCCTTTTGCTAGTTTACGTTACGTATCATTTAGTGTAGAAAAAAAGCAATTGTGTGGTTTTATGAAACCACCATGCAAGTGAAACTTTTTTTCACAAAATAACATAGGTTTTAATATCAGCATAGAAAAAAAGCAAATTTATATATGATGCTTTATATCTTCATAAAATAAAAAAAAAATATCAAGTGTGTGGGGTTCGAACCCACTCTTCCACCCGAACGCAATTGCATCCAATATGCGAACTATAGGCGCCGCCAGACCGTCACGCGACATGCGACACATAGACGAAAAAGTTTGTGACGATGTAATAAAAGTTTCACTTTAAAAAACTGTTATTATTAGGGACTACGCGCACTTATTCAGCTCTTTTCAGCTTTTGTCCATAGAGAACAACAATTTTGTATGGAGACGTGTACGCGTCGATTCAGCTTTCCGCGTCCATTCTGCTTTCGCGGCAAACCAGCATAAAATGAGGGTAAATGTGTTTTTATTATGCGAATGCTATAGAGAGCGTTCGGCGCTGCTCCGCCGCGTACAGCGCTGTTCGCCGTCGAATGCGGTGGAACAGCTCTTTACAGGGATGGCGACCTGTATTGTTCCTGCGTTGATTTGACGTAATTATTATGCACGCAAAGATTAAAGAGTGCAGACGTTATTTAAAGTTCCGTACGCGGCTAATAGAAGCAGAGCTGTATAAGTGTGACCAAAATCGTTCAGCGAAACGCGAATGGAGCTGAATAAGTGCGCGTAGTCCCTTATCCGTAATAGTTATTGAATGTTTATAAATAGTAATATGTTTCTAGCCAACACCCACCGCATATCTCGTGAGCGTGAAGTGGTCGGCCAAGTTGTCACTTATGACAACTTTGTACTTGTTACAAATTAGTTAAAATGTACAAACAAAACCTGTTCTACATTCGTGTTGCAACCCGAATATGAGAATTTCTCGAATATTAATAATGTTTCTTGGCAAGACATTGCCGTAGAGTGTACTGGAAATTAATTGCAATATTTATAAACTGGACGTCACTTATTAGTTTGTGGAGAGCCGGCCTATTTGTTCGGTTATACTGCGAAAACTACTGAACCGATCGAAATAATACTAATGTCATAAGATGAATCTTATTTCGGAGAAAGTTTAACGGCCATTGAGATAAAAATCGTAACCATCGTTGACTTTTCTGTCCCAATAATAACTTATCGACGGTAACTCACCCTATCCATACACGCTGTCTGTCAATGGGACGAAGTATAGCTCACCACCGATAGAAGTTTGTATGGAAACTGCAATTCTCGCGTCCCAATATAAGGCGATAAGAATGACTTATCGCGTATATTGGGACAGGCTTAGATTATTGACAGCTAATTACTGACAGTAGATGGTAGTAATTTATCTTTATCTGTAGATAGTATATTGGGAATGGCCGTAACTGTTTATTTTTCTTCTTTCGATAGAATATGTGGACTAGTCATAAAATTCAAATCACTCTTCCTCGGGAAATATCAAAAATTTCGGTATAAATTGTACGCTTTTTCAATAATATTGTACTAATTATACTATACTATGGTGTAGTATGTTTTGACGATTGATAGAGTAGGAAATAAACAAAAAACCACACATTTATTAATTTATTCATAAAGATACACAATTATAATAGTGTAATAATTATTTAACTTATATCTTTATGAATAAACTTACATTAAATAAAATAAAATTAATTAATAATTACTTAAACAATTACACTGATTGTAATGTCTATTGTACCTAAGTGTAAATACAAGATAAAAGTTAGAAATATTATAGAATAGAAATATTCGTCAAAATTACATTGAACAAACGTGTTAGTCGGTTTACGTTTTATAAAAAGCACACTGACCAAAGTCCATCATATTAGAACATAAAAGGTTGTGCGTTGGTGCTGGTTTTACCAATTTTGGCGAGGAGGCTATAATGTAGAGATTCAACGTGCTTACAATATAGGATTACATCTGTTTTGCATAATTACGTGATAGTTCGTGTAAAGAGAGGAAAAGTTATTGAAGACATGTTGGACACCCTCACTTTAGTAGGCATCACTTTTGTAGAGCTTTCTAGTTATAGCCTGCTTAGAGAGCTTTTTAAACTTAATAGCAAGCAGGAACAAAAAATAGATCTATAAAATGTATTCTTTGTCTTTGTCACTGAGTTTTTTTTTAATATTATTTAACCAGTGGAGCTTTATTCCTCTACAACGAGCTTACCATATTTAGAAAATATTTTCTACTTTTTATAAAATATATGTATGTCATATATTCACATATTTTAAATTGAGAAGGTATAACGTCTCAGTGCCTTTAGATAGTCTTTATTTCTAGCTGAAATGAGAAGGTATAACGTCTTAATTAGTAAAATCTCATTAACTCTAAAGTCTTTACTTACATTGAGCTTAAATGTCAATTTGTTTGTGAAGGTATATCGTCTTAATTAGTAAAATCTCATTGATTCTAAATATTCTTTACTTATTTTTAGCTTAAATATTAATTTGTTTAAGAAAGTATAACGTATTAATAAGTAAAATCTCATTGTCTGTAAATAGTTTTTCTTATTTTTAGCTTAAATATCAATTTGTTTGAGAACTATAACGCCTTAAATAGTAAAATCTCATTGACTCTAAAAATAGTCTTTCGATATTTCTAGCTGAAATGTAAATTTGTTAATCCAGGCATGAAGCAAGTACCAACCCAGACTTCGGGGTCCAGCTAGACGTGTTCGATGAACAGAGAGAGAGTGATGAAGCGCAGGGTCCTGGAGGCATCAACCTGAACTCACATCTCGATGTCTTCTACGCGATACTCAAACAGGTATAGTAATTATTCCTCTTATAGTCCAAGCGTGCGCCTGGCTCCGGCAACGGAACCGCACCGCCTTACCGTACTTCCCTTGGTCAAAATGGTGGTTCACGCATTTCACATTCATTCATAAAATTTCATTACCAGTGGGATGCTCCTTTGCACAGGAAGCCGGCTAGATTATGGGTACCACAACGGCGCCTATTTCTGCCGTGAGACAGTTATGTGTTAAACATTATACTTTACTGTGTTTCGGTCTGAAGGGCGCCGTAGCTAGTGAAATTACTGTGCAAATGAGACTTTACATCTTATGTCTCAAGGTGACGAGCGGAATTGTAGTGCCGCTCTGAATTTTTGGGGTTTTCAAGAATCCTAAGCGGCACTGCATTGTAAAGGGTAGGGCGTATCATTTACCATCAGCTGAACGTCCTGCTTGTCTCGTCCCTTATTTTCATTAAAAAAAAATTCAACAGGAATTTGAAATTTGAATCCCACATATTTTTGTTTTATTTTTTTTTTACTGTATCGTAGTACCATTTTTGAATATGATGATAATAATGATACCCAATAATGTGAGAAAGTTTTAATGATTGATGAAATTTAATTTAAGTTATATTGATAACTACATACGAATATAAAATTTGTTAAGTTTTTGTATACATTAACGATATTAGGTGAAGGTGTCGGAAAATATAAGGCCTCTCGAAACTTTCATTGAAGACGCTGTCTGAACCCTTTGAGATATAATAAAATAATGTATGGTGTGTAATATATAGGTCTACAGAAATAGTCCGCGATATGTCTATCTGTTAAAGATATCATTTTAATACATAAAAAAATTGCCAATAATAAATAAAGCGGTAATGTAAAAGTTGTTCCATAATTTTATAAATACATTCAAAAATACGTTTTTGTTTCATTTTTAACTCATTAACTTAGATAACACATTTCCGATTGACTACATTATTCCCGAATACTTACATATTTTTTTTTTCTATTGACAGAAAAGTGTTTATCGGGTCACCTAGTGTATATATAAAGTTGTTTGTAGGTATTACGTAGATAATATTCATTCACTCTTTTATATGTAATAGCGCAATAAATTAAAAATATACTATATTTATAATATCATTTGATAAAAACAATTTGTATTTATAAATACTGTATAAAAGCTTTCTTTAAGGAAACAATATTTTCATTTTTTGTCACCTAATTACTAATAAAAGCTGTCTCTAAATATGAATCTTCGAATTAATGTTTGACGACGACAGACGACTAGTATAGCCGAGTGGTTAGCGATCTTACCTACTAAGCTAGAAGTCCCGGGTTCGAATTCCGGTAGGTGCAAGGATTTATTTGATGAATATGGATGTTTGTTTCCGAGTCATGGATGTTTAATTGTATTTATGTATGTTTATATGAATTTATGTATGTTAGTATATTGTATTAAATATATCATTGTCGTGTAACCCATAACACAGGCTATATAATATGCTTAACTTGGGGCAAGATAATTTGGGTAAAAAGTGCGTTTTTACCCAAATTATCTTGCCCCAAGTTGTAAAAAAAATGTAAAAAAAATGTAAATATGTATTTTAAATTATAGTTTGATCACTTTTTCCTATAGCCTGAATATAAAATCAGTCCTCTAAAAAGTAAGTGACGATAAATAGAAAACTATAATTTATAAAAATCGGTTAGGTTAGGTTATGTTAGAATAGTTAAAACAACGCACGAGCCGAGCGTAGCGGGCCGCGGCAGCGCTCGGCGAGTGCCAGAAACAAATTCTAGGCGTTTCCCTTTCTTTCCTCCCCATAAAAACGTCCCAATCCTTAAAAATGTCATAATTTGAGGTTAGGTTAGGTTAACATTTTTATATTGTTTGGTTATTCAATTTTAGTGACACTTTTTATTTTGAAACCCATTATAATTATTTGATTATTGATAATATTTCCAAGTAATTCTTAATTAATATTATAGGTAAGCGTTATAATATTATTTGGTGATTCAATTTGATAGGTGACTGATCTTCTATTTTAAGAACAAATATTATTTATTAGGTCACATATGTAAAATGGATTTATTAGGTAACAGAAAAAATCATACCCTTTCTTTAAACCCAAAAATACTCTTTACAAGTTTGTGAAGAAGAAGTTTTCACTTCTGTCGTATAGTCTTGCAACTCTTTATTCGTTATATTGTAAAATTTCTATAGTTGATTAGTACATTCAACCACTTAGTACGACATAGCTGTATTGATTTTAAACGGTTTTAATATTCACAGGTTTCCGACACACCACAAGAAATCCCATTTCTCAGCATTCTGCAGCACCTTCTACGAATAGATCCTAAAGAGGCAGTCAGCGACATTATATGGGACACGGCAGAGACTCTGGTCCATAGAGCAACGCTGTTGGAGACCAGAGAAGATGCTGCAAAGCTTTTAAGAGCGCCAAGTGTACAGGTTAGCGGGAAAACCTACTGAGATAATTAATACTACGACACAAAAATGATTATCATACCTAACCTAGCAACTTCTTTATTATTAATTTTCTGTTTCTAATACATATCTTTATATATATATATATATATAAATCCAATGTCCTGATGTTTGTTTCCAGGGAATTCCTAGACTAGTGAATGGATTTTAATGGGGATTACTTCATGGAGTGCAGTTTAGTCCAACTTGAAAGATAGGATAGTTTTTCTTTCAATTTGGAACCCATAATTATTTTTATTTCCAATATTTGTTTAGTATGGACATATTTTTAATTTATTGACGCACGGTTTGACGGTTCTGCTGTGAAACAATTTCATTATAAGAACAGAGAGCATATTTTACGAAATAATTAATGATGTTATGAAATATTATTGACAAATTCGTAAAAAACAGTGTTTTCCTTAATATGTACCTAGAACAACGTCTGTCGGGTCAGCTAGTAATATAATATTATGTGAAAACTCTTTTCAAGTACAAGTAAAACCTCTCAAATTAAAAGTGCTTCAGGACAGAACGGTCACTTGTTTGCAATCATAATTTTATCTGTTTTGTCACCAAGTAAATGAGTAACATTCTGCATTGTGCACTATACAGATAAGGTAATTTTTTTTTAAATTTTACATCCATGTTCTGAATGCATCTCTATACATAATCTTTTAATTTTTTTTTAATGATAATAAGGGACGAGACGAGCAGGACGTTGAGTTGATGGTAATTGATACGCCCTGCCCATAACAATGCAATACCGCTCAGGAATATTGCAAAACCCAAGAAATCTGAGAGGCAGTACGCTCGTCACCTTGAGACATATGATGTTAAGTCTCATTTGCCCAGTAATTTCACTAGCTACAGCGCCCTTTAGATGTTATGTTTATCCCTTATGTATCAAAGAAATTGATAATTGCACGGTGCTTCTCAGATTTGGGTTTTTCAATAATCCTTAGGGATGTAATGGGCATGGCGTTTCCATTACTATCAGGTAAACGTCCTGTTCGTCTCGTCCCATATTATCATTAAAAAAATACAGATTATTTATAGAGATACAGATCACGGATGTAAAAGCTTAAAAAAATCTTAATCGTTTTGACATAAAAATATTACCAAGGCGTCTCAGTACTAGAACCATGGTCATGACTATTGTTGTCACTGTCCTCATACCAGTTAAGGCATCACTTTCCATATGAATATTATTGTTGTTGTATTATACTGTGTTTATATCCCTTGTTGAAGGAATTTATTAAATAAATAATAATTGTTTGCAGGCTAAAATGGGATGCACGTGTCAACATAGAGATTTGTCAAACTCGGCTCGTAAGCAAAGTCTTCAGCGAGCCCTGTCACCTCCACCGCCGGTGCCTTTACCGCCGCCGCCACCATTACCGCCACCCGGTAATTACACAATAATTATAATATCCAGAAGATTCATTGTTATGGCGTGCAATTGCATGGAACGTTAGTTAAACATAAAATTGTATATCCAAAAAAAATATATGAAAACAAATTATTTTGAATTCTTAGAGTGACGGGTAAAATATACTAGAATTGGTGACTCGTAAAAGGTCGATGTATTATGGTACAAACATATCTTATTGTCCCTTAGCACAGGTGACGCCGCTTAATATTAGGATTTATAACTACTAAGCGTGGGGTCTCCCATGTAATAATGGAATAAATGGAGAATTGAAAACACTACCTGACAGCCCCATAATGCGTGTTATTTTCAATATGTGCATTAGATATTGGTTTTCTCGTATAATATTCAAAATACTTTTTAATACAAATCGTGGCTGACTACACGGGTCAACATGAAATTTGACTTTGATTGCAAAGCATTAAATTTCGGTAGTTTAGTTCGTAATTAGACGGAAAAAAAATATATGGCATGAAAAACTTTGCTTTTGTGCTTAGAAGACTGATTGAACGAAATTTTTAAAAATCTCGGATTTAAATTTTTGATTGAAAATAAAACTATTGAAATAAAAATGTTTATTATTTTTATTAAGTTTTACTATCAAATTAGCTTACAGAAAAGTGGAAAATAACTTCAAAGTGCACACTTTTACTTTTTCTTTTATGTTCATAGCTACTTTCTCTCAATAAACCCCAAATATAGTCGCCCATCATGTTTTCATTGTATTGGCCTTGATAGCGTTGTTCAAAATTCATGATGTCCTGATGGAAACGTTCTCCTTGCTCTTCGGAATAGGCTCCCATATTGTTTTTAAATTTATCCAAATGAGCATGCAGCATATGTACTTTTAATGACATCCTGCAGCCCATGGCCTTAAAATTTGTAAGCATATCCTCAACCAACTTTTCGTAGTTTTCAGCTTTATTATTTCATAAAAATCCAGAAACTACTGCTTTAAAACTGTTCCAACTTGCTTTTTGAGTACGATTCAGCAACTTTGGAAATTTTCCATCGGCGAAAATCTGTCTTATATGCGGACCAACAAAAACCACAGCTTTAACCTTTGCTTCCGATAACTTCGGAATTTTTTTTTTTAAGTATCCAAAAGCTTCTGAAGTTTCATCCAGTTTTTTAACAAATTGTTTCATCAACCCTAACTTAATGTGCAAAGGCAGCATTAACACTTTTTCCGCTTCAACAATCGGCTCAAATTTGACGTTCTGTTTTCCGACACACAATTCTGTTCTTACAGGCCATGACCGTTGAATATAGTGTTTAGATTCCGCTCTGCTATCCCACAAGCACAAATAACACGGATACTTTGTATATACACCCTGTAGCCCCATTAAAAATCCCACCATTTTAAAATCTCCAATCAGCTCCCAGTTATACTCACGATACTTTACAGATTCAAACAAAATTTTGACACTTTCATAATTTTCTTTAAGATGTACTGAGTGAGCAATTGGAAGAGACGGAAATTTATTTCCGTTGTGCAATAGAACTGCTTTTAAACTTTTTGTAGAGCTGTCAATGAATAAACGCCATTCGCTAGGGACACAGGGTATGCCAATTGCTTCAAACATACCTTTAATGTCATTACAAAAACAAAGTCCATCTTCCTTCGTGAAAAACGTTGCAAACATTTCATGCCTAGTCCGCTGATCCGTGATCTTAACATCATCAAGCAAATTCCACTGTTTTAACCGAGAGCCTAGAAGCTCTGCTTTATTTTTTGGCAAATTTAAATCTCTAATTAGATCGTTAAAATCTTCTGAAGTAATGAGATAGTGTTTTGGTTGTTCAGGTGTAGGCAAAAACTCCTTATCGGAATTACTTTTATAAGAACTAAAAGATGAGCCACTTTTCTGCGATAATTTTTTTGGTGGCTCAGGTACTGGTCGTGTCAGGTCGTGAGCAATTGGAGCAGAAGAAGATTCGAGGTCAGGATATTCAATAGGTTTTGCATTTTTACCTCTACGTCTTTTACTCGGATTCACCATACAAAAGTAGCAGTCAGTAATATGGTCTTTTGGTTCTCGCCAAATCCTTGGTATTACAAATTTCATAGACCTTTTCTCACCTCGATACCAACCTAAAAATATAAAAATAAAAATTAATATGTCTATTATTTTGGATTCATCGCTTAATTAAATAAAAATTGCTTACCTTCCAAACACCTTTTACAATAACTTGCAACATGTGGAGCCCATGGCTTATCTTGATTCCGTACAGGACAGTCAAAATATGCTTCATAGGCTTCACAGAGAACGTGAGATGTCTTTAGTTCATATTTCACGTCTCGAACTTTAATAAATTGACCACATATAAAACAAAATGCATCAGCATCGTATTTGCACTTTCGTGACGACATTTTAAGTTATTCTGGGCTTGTAAATAACACCTGATGGTTGTTTATCACTCGGGTGCCATCTAGCGGCACAGTGTAAACGTTAATACCCCACTCTCACCGCGCGGTCTTTTTAAAAATATTAAAATCAATTAAAATTTATAAAAAAATTTAAAAATGAGTATTATTATAACTATCACAAAAGCAAACTTTATACCGAAAAAAGGTATTTTCTTTTCGTTTTTGTGCATAACTATCTGGAAAATAATAGTATAAACTTTAGGACAAAGAACGAAAATTTTTTTGTAGAGTCGTGCTATTTACGAGTTGTCAATCCCAGAAAATGTTTAAAACAAATATGTTACGAAATTCAAAAGAATTGTTAAGAAACGTTTGTATGGTAAAGGCAATAACATAAATTACTTTCTTAATGATACCACTGATTGGGAATGGAGCGACCTTCCTCAATTTTAATTTTACATTATTTTAGAATTAGTAATAGTGTATATAACGAACAAATTTGGTATAATTGATTATAGATGCACTATAGTATAGTCTAAGAGCGTAAACTCGCCAACAAACTGTTGCAACAGTTTGGCGAGTTGTAAATTTTTGTACCAAATGTGCATATATTTATGATTAAATTAATTGAAAAATAAAACATTATAACCATATTTAAAAAAGAAAACCCGCTCTTCTCAGGTCTGGTCACGTCTTACGAAGGTGTCGTTCAATTGTCAATTCTATATGTATACGTTTAAGGCCTTAATTTCACATTGAATTTTGTTCCCCGTCAGCTGCCCCCCTGCCCCCCGCGCCGCCGGCGCCCCCTCCCCCCCGCGGGCCTCCTCCCCCGCCGCTGATGACGTCACCCGCGCCGCCGCCGCCCCCGCAGTGTGACGTGACGCTGCCGCAGCAAGAGACTCCGATACCAAAAACCAAAATGAAGACCATCAACTGGAACAAAATACCGAACAATAAAGTGAGTGTTGTTTTTAGATACAGCGTGTCAAGTATTAGTTAGGGTTTCAAAAGGGGCGCTTCTGGTGGTCTGATATAGAAAAAAACTTCCTTAGGTTCTTAATGCTCGGTTTACATTATTCCAGTTCAGTAATCCAAGTTAAGCGCTGGACTGGATCATATCGTACACATTATTCCAGTCATTCAAAATCTGTAAGATTAGAAGAAGTCTAGATATTGTTTTAAAACTGTTAAATTATTACTGTTAGATGACGTAGTGGAAAAAGAAAAAAGCGGATTTTAGTGCGAAATTGTATAAGCAAAAGAAATGAAAATGGAGGTTTAGTAATGCTTTCGCAGCAGCTGAAATCAGAACATGCTTTTGCATGCAGATTAGCAATGAGGATGACAGTAGATCATTTTGAGGAATTGTTATCATTAATTTAAAACAATACTCAACGTAGTGATACACCATTAAGAGATGCCATACCTGCAATAATAAAACTAGAAGTCACCCTTTCATTTTTATCTACTGGAAGTACGTACAAAAGCCTCATCTCATCATCTGTTTCGGTTGCCAAAATCAAAGTAATAAAAGACACAATATTGGTTCTCCGTACAAAAAAAAACTGAAGAGTTTGGTTTTCAGTTAACTTCATTGTGAGGATGGAGAACCTGTGGAATTCCACAAAAAAAACAAAATGCGTATTCACTGTTCAACGTAAAATCAAGCACTGGATTGGCCGTTTACACTATTCCAGTGGCATTGAAATGGTCGAGCTGGAATCATCCGGTCAACACACTGTTTTTGTGTTAAACCACTTCGAAAGTCATAATAAATCATCGCTCTAGAATTTTCTCGAGTCAATTTCATTTTCTCAACGACTATATATATAGAAGCATCAGATCTGTTGCCAGAAGCTTACACGGTCCTTACGGTCCAAACGAGACCACAAAAATAAAAGAAAGGGTACGAAAGATGCTAGCAGAAATGATCGAACCACTAATTAAATTAATTATCGAACCAACAAATTCGCAATAATTCTGTATTTTTTTTTATACCATTTGTAAGTTACTCATAATTATTTATGTTTTTAGAACTTTCATGAATATAGAGCGCTGCATGCGAATAAAGGTTTAATTTTTCTTTCCCGAGTTAATAATTACTCCATATAATGTAAATAAAGATCTGTAAAAACAGTAATAACACTAGCAAGCCTGAGTTCGTATTCTTAAAGGCTATGATACCATTGAGGGTATAATTAAGTACCTACAGCAAAACATAAGCTGAGCAAGGGAACAGGAATAATCTTAATCCTTTATCCAAAGGAGAAGAACTAAAAGAGCGTTAATGTCTTAAAAGATGCAATAATTTAATAAAAATATTATTACTCGACGAGTTCATATATCATCATCAATATATATATATTATGCTCAATATATTTCCAGGTGATAGGACAGAATAACATCTGGTCTATCGTGGCGTCTAGTCACAAACATTCACCAAAGACTGAGCTAGACTGGAGCGAGATTGAAGGACTATTCTGCCAACAAGTGAGTATTACAATCTCGTGTACATATAATCACACCAAATAGTCTCTAAAGGTTTTTTAAAGCTATACATCTTTTGGCGCGCAAATTCAACACCCTGACGTTAGCTACCAAACCTCTTGCAACTCATATGTCAACCACAACCAAGTTTTAAAATAAAAAATATGATTTCTCTCCAATTGTAGAAAAATAAATTAATTATATTTAATTTCACGTTATTTAACTAAATTGTTCGATTATATTTTTATTATTTGTATTGATTTTTGTTTTGTTACGCCAAAGAAGAAAAAGTTCTTGCGTGCGTACATAAGTAAACACAGACATTTTTTTTGGCTTTTGTTCGAGTCTATACTTTTGATCGACTTGACTCTGTCTCTAAATTTTGATTTACTAATAACCGGTTGATAAACGCATGTTTATTAAACACTAGTACATTTTACCCAGGTTGTACATCATACTTACTAATATTTATAACGAGGCTGCATAAAACCCTTAAGAGTGAATATAGGAATGACCCTATTATCTTTTGTCCTTCTGTTCCACAAAAACTCTTTTATCATTACCGGTATTTGTAGCGTCGGTTTTGTTGCTTCAGGTTCAACCGACAGGATCAGCGGGCTCGTCCCCTCGGCTGGGCAGAAGTCCGATATGTGACAGTTCTGGTGAAAGGAAACCCAGGAAGGAACCCTCGGAGATCACACTGCTTGATGGAAAGAGGAGTCTCAATGTCAACATATTTTTGAAACAATTCAGAAGGTAGAACGATATTACATATTAAGTTTTCATTAAACATAGAAAATATTAGAATTGTTATCATTTAAGGCAAGCAGTAAGAATATAGAGTATTCTGTTAAGTTTGAAACAATTAGTGATGGTTAAGTTAACAGCAGTAGAATTGTCTAAGACATGTGCATAAGTCGTCAAGGTAGTACTACCTATCTGCTATCTATCATCATCATCATCAGCTGGAAGACGTCCACTACTGGACAAAGGTCTCCCCCAAAGATTTCCACGACGATTCTGTTTCAGAAGTTGGGATACTTAATTAATAAGTTATACTGGAGAATATTAACTAACGGCCGTTCAGAATATACAGTCTATCTCTTAATTGAGATAAAAATCGTAACTATCGTTGACTTTTCTGTCCCAATAAACTTATCGAAGGTAACTCACCTTATCCGTGCACGCTGTCTGTCAACGGGATGACGTATAGCTTACCAGCGATATAAAGTTTGTATAGAAATTGCAATTCACGCGTCCCAATATAAGGCGATAAGAATGACTTATCGGGTATATTGGGACAGCTTCAGATTATTGACAGCTGATTACTGACAGTAGAAGGTAGTAATTTATCTCTATCTGTAGATGGTATATTGGGAACGGCCGTTAGTCTGCTAAGTCATAACATCTGAGAAGCCTACATGTATATAAATACACTAGTTTTTGTTTCAATAATATAAACCGAGTAATTTTGAAGTTACGATGAATGAAATAATTAACTGATCGCGATGTTTCGGGCGCCGCTATGAGTGAGTATAGTGAAGTGACGTCACGTCGAAGCGTTCAGCGGCCCCGCAGAGCCTACGTTAAGGCGAAGAGTAAGCAGAAAACACGCAAACATGATGTTTTTAGACAAATTTTGTGGTGAAAGTATAGCATTTCGAGCTATGAACACTATTTAATCCTGTTACACATATCCTTAAGTCTTATTTGTACGTTGCTAATGCTTGCTGTTGGTTATAGTTAACACTGCCGAGCCTTTTTGAACTACCACTTTTCTATAAAGTTAAACAAGTTTTTTGGCATGGCGTGACGCATTTTTTTGGTACTTCTCTCAGAAAAGTTATTCTTATAGCTTGTACTTTTTTGTGTAGGTTCATTTATTCAGATTAGTAGTGAATAACGAGGATTGTAAGCATATAAACTGTTTTCCACGCAAGAATTTTGAAAATATTGGCTTTGTTACATAGCAGCAGCCTTGAACTCATATCGCTCAAGGTCGCTGGCATTTAGTGTCGCCTTAACAACTCCTAAATATCTATAAATAGAGCATAATATGAAAATTTCAATGTCAAAATTTGATAATATTTTTTATTGCAGTTCAAACGAAGATATAATCCAGATGATTCGGGATGGTGCCCACGACGACATCGGCGCGGAGAAGCTTCGTGGCCTGCTCAAGATATTGCCGGAGTTAGACGAGTGCGAAATGCTGAGGACTTTCTCCGGTGACGTCACCAAACTGGGGAATGCTGAGAAATTTCTGATGCAACTGATTCAGCTGCCTAAGTAAGTACAGCAATCGCAAGATGCAGTTTGCGCATCTCGCGGTCGTCGTTACGTGTTTGTTACGCTACATTTTTTGCGCAATAGTGTC
Organism: Leptidea sinapis; assembly: GCF_905404315.1. NCBI lineage: Eukaryota > Metazoa > Arthropoda > Insecta > Lepidoptera > Pieridae > Leptidea > Leptidea sinapis. Next base: position 6,363,521 of record NC_066300.1, on the reverse strand, counting down.
TAATACAAACTTTTTTATGAAAGAAGGGACGAGACGAGCGAGGCATTCAGCTGATGGTAATTGATACGCCTTGCCCATTACAGTTCAGTGCCGCTCAGGATTATTGGAAAAACCTAAAATTCTGAGCGGCACTACAGTTGTGCTCGTCACCTTGAAACATAAGGTGTTAAGTCTCAATTGCCCAGTAATTTCTTTTTTGTTTACACATTTCTGCTTCACGGCAGAAATAGACGCCGTTGTGGTATCTATAATGTAGCCGGCATTCTGTGCAAAGGAGCTTCCCACCAATGATATTTAAAAGTAATCTCAATAAAAAACCTCTTTTAATACTATAATATCATTGCCTCCCACTGATTAACTTGTAGGTATTATAAACAAGGATTACAAAATTACTTTTACACAAACAATTGATTTTATTGGTTGCATACATCTTTCCAGTTACAAGCTCCGTATTGAATGTATGCTTCTGAAGGAAGAATGGTCTTCCACCGCTGGATATCTAGAAAGTGCTATTAACGCTATCTTGGTGGCCGGAGATGACCTCATGAGTTCCAGAGCTATACAGGTGATATAAAATATAAACTTATGTCTTATCTCAGTTCACCTTAACTGCTAATTTTATAATTATCTATTCTTATGGTCTCTCATAATCCTTTCCTAATTGACCCTCATGTGGGATTTTTTTTATGACAATAAGGTACGAGACGGGCAGGAAATTTAGCTGATGGTAATATATGAATTACTGTCCATTGCAATGCAGTGCTGCTCAGGATTATTGAAAAACCTAACAATTCAGAGTGGCATAACAATTGCTCTCGTCACCTTGAGACATATTTTTTGACGTGAAAAAAAATTGTTTTAAAGTTTAACAAAATTAAGCAAATATTCAGATTTTTATATAATTTTGTACATGTCTTCGTATTATAATAATATCTTCAATATATTTCAGGAAATATTATACATATCACTGATAGCTGGTAACTTCCTGAACGCCGGAGGGTACGCGGGCGGTGCGGCCGGTGTCAAACTGTCCTCACTGCAGAAGTTGTCTGACATCCGCGCGAACAAACCCGGGATGAATCTCATGCACTACGTTGCTATGGTATGCAAGATTAATAAGTATTCAATAATTATTTACACTCATGCCTTAAATCCTGTATTAAAGATTCTGAAACAGTTAGCTTATTGCCAACATTAAAACACCCAATGTTCTAACAACCTACATCATCTAAATTCAGTGCGTCATTATATCATCCATATTCATAATAACACGCCTTTCGATGATTTATATTTTGGGTGTAGATAAGGTATTGTATGCAACTGTTGATAATTAGATATTATAACACGAATGTGGGCTTATAGTATCACATGAGTTTTATTATGCAGCTACTCTCATTCAGCAATCTCCTACAGCTACCCTACATGCTTGTCTAGCAAGGCGTTGGAACTATCAAAAGTGTCTGGCTAAGGAGGAAACATCATCTACTTATTATATACCCAAGTATTTTATATAAAAATCAGCTTTTATACTATGACGTAAGAAAATTATAATTTCATGAACATTAAAGGTTGTGCCAAGGTGTTTTTTCTGTCTTGGCTGATTTTGAATAATATTCTGAAGGTAATACCGAACACACTTTATTATTTGATGTGACTATAGATCGGTATTTTAGTACCGTTTACCTGCCAAAGCCACTGCAGCCCAAACTCCATAATGACTCATCATTCTTACCTGTGTTGGGAGCATGGGCTGACAAACTTTCAGCTTTTATAAAATAACTATTTCTATTTGCATAAATAACTATTTCATAAGATGGTTTGCAGTAATTGTGAAATACGTTAATATAAAAGCATTGTCAAAGACGTTTCTTTGTACAACAAATGCGCAAGGGAACTAGTACAATCTCGTCATCGTCTGTTTTAAACTGATTTTTCATTTTGATTGATTCTCAATTGGCAATGGCAAGATAAACTTGTTGTTGTATGTCGACAAGGCCTTATGAGATATGACAACCCCGTGTGTCTACTTTATATTTTACTGGCATATTCCATTCCTGATAAGAGTTTATAATGTTCAAGGCAAAATACCACACAAGTAAATTATTCTCAATTATTTCTTACTTCTATAACAACCGCAGTGAAAACCTGAATTGGTCCAGTATCTGTTCGTTTCTTTGAATTACGGTTTCCTTAACCGGATTAAAATTTAAGACAAACGATTGTAGGGGTCAACTGATGGTATATAGGTAATTACGGCTACATATACTCTCTTGCATCACGTGAGGAATATCACCATAGTTGCCGTATCGTTCTGGAAAGACCGCGCAAGGGCGTTCATTTCTGGAAGAAAGTTCGTTGAAAAGCGTACTGTGGAGTAACGCCACACATCCAAATGAAGATTATATTCGAGACTTGTCAAGCTGTTTGGAACAGCTGTTTACGAGTGGGAGGCTCCTTTGCACAGTATTCCTGCTGGATTATGGTTATCACAACTGCGCCTTTTTCTGCTGTTGCAGTATTGTGTACGTATTATTGTGCTTTTCGGTCTGAAGGGCGTGAAATCACTGGGCAAATAAGACTTAACAGTTTATGTCTCAAGGTGATGAGCGCTATTGTAATGTGGCTTAGAATTTTTGGGTTTAACAAGATTATTGTCAAAGAAAAGGTCCCCGTGTCAAATGCGATAGACGACAATTCAATGTATGTGTCTCCTTCTTGCAGCAAGCAGAACGAAAGAACAAAGAGCTGGTCCACTTCGCGGATGACACCCGCGTTCTAGATGAGGCAGCCAAAGCGAGCGTGGAACAGCTGCACAATGAAATCCAGGGCTTGGCCAGTCGCGTGTCTGCTCTCCAGAGAGACATTCACATGCAGCACGACATCCGCCAGCAGTACGGGGACTTTCTGCAGGTCTGTGGATATCTGAACTGAACTGTGGAAATGTGTTGCTGAACATCATCGTAATTAGTATTATTACTGTGAGGACACACCTTCATACCAATCATCATCATCATATCAGCCGGAAGACGTCCATTGCTAGACAAAGGCGTCCCCCCAAGATCTCCACGATGACCGGTCCTGCGCTATCCTCATCCAACATATTCCAGCGATCTTGAACAGATCGTCGGTCCATCTTGTGGGGGACCTACCAACACTGCATCTTCCGGTATGTGGTGTCCATTCGAGGACTTTACTGTCCCAACGGTCATCTGTCCGTCGAACTGTGTGCCCTGCCCACTGTTCTTCACAAAAATACCACACACATACATAAGTGTAGGTGTGTCTCGCATCATTTTCTTAACAGTCAACAGTGTTCGTAGTAATTGTAAATATAGTCAAATATTATAATATTTTTATTCAAAATAGTATTTTATACATTACTTATTGAACTGTACAATCCATGAACCAATCGAAAATATATGCGTGAATCCTGAGAAAAACGGGCACAAGAAATTAAGCGGGCGTTTTCTTTTTAATAAAATTTCGTATTCAAAATAGAATTTAACATCACTTATTGGACGTCAATAACTACTACCCATTCAACGAGAAGAAACTCAGCTGGTTTCATTCTTATAATAAAATTTCGACATAATGTAATTTAATTCTATAAAATGTACTAGTAAGTAGACAGAGCGCTCCATGTCATGTCTGTGGTATCAATAAGACATTAATTTATACTATAGGTAGTTTATTAACAGATTCCATCTTTCGGACACTAGACTATAATAGCCCTTCGTTAAATTTCGGAGATTAAGTCTCGTAATATGCTTTATTTTTAACAGCGCCAAGTATTTTGGCAGAAATAGTTTACACTTTGAATTATCACGCAGGTGGCTGAGAGTGAAGTATCCGCTTTGAAGAAAGACATGGAGGAGGTGGGCAGTCTGAGGGTTCAGCTCGCGGAGTTCTTCTGTGAGGATCCCGTCTCCTTCAAACTGGAAGAATGCTTTAAGGTGAAGCTCGGTCTTTTATTAATGTTAAGATACTTACTGTAATTCTATTTGGCGCTGAAGGTTTTGTGGCACACATATTATTTCTAACTTTATTAACACGATGATTCCTAAATAACGTGAAGCATATAGTATTTTAGAGTAAATACTAGTTAAATCTGTATTTTCTTAACATAAAATGTATTTAAATTATTTTCGCTAAACTATTCAATTTTGAAGTAAATTGCAGAGACATGACGAGTAAAAAAAGATGGACTCCGTGCCGTGATATTAGCAAGTGAAACATCGTTATGCTGGTGTGTGTGCGGTTACGGGGGATACTAGTTACACAATTTTTTATCCCTTAAATAATCATATAAGGCCACAAATACTTATATAGTATCGTTTTAACACTTTTTCACAACGCACGACGGTTTTTTTAAAATATATATTGAGACGCAAACTGATCTGTCACAGACGATGACAATTCTCATAATGGCCGCCTATCGGCCTGTAGTAGTGTAAGTGTGTGCGTGGGGCTATGTATTTACACGTTAATCGGCTTGTTTTGGTGCTACACTGTTATGTAAGGTGACACGGAGTCCTCATTTTTTACTAGTCCGTGATTGCAGATTGCTATATTTCTAGTCTATATTTGCTTGGCTAATAGTTATTTACTCATCTTCTCTCCCAAGCCCTTCATCATTTTAAGGAGCACATTTCAAGCCAGATCAGACCATTTTTTGCTCAGAAATGTATTTGTATAAGAGTGGACACCTAACTATCCAACGCGGAAATGTTGTATACTCGTACGGCCTTACAAATAAACATGGTACAAAGTTATAACTAAGCATAAACAAAGAATATGCAAACTGTTTACAATATCGTTGACAACACTGTCAATACAATGACAATTCTGAAGTTTTCCGAATGACAAGCTGCCTTGCAAATAAACGCGGGAAACGTTATACGTCCGAATAAACCAATCGTAAGCAAAATGTCTATTTGTAAACATTTTGAATTTTGTTGGTTTATGATTATTTATACTTTTATATGTAAGGCCGTTAGTATATAAATCATGTCATTAAATTAAGTTTTGTAAATAAAGTAAAAAGCAATATTATTTTCTATAAATAAATATTGAATTACTTGTTAAATTATTGGCGTATAAATTACAGATATTCTCAACGTTCTGCAATAAGTTCCGACAAGCCGTGCAGGACAACGAGCGCCGGCGAGCCAATGAGGAGCAGGCGGCTCAGCGACGGAAGGCCAGGGATATGGCAACAGCGAGGAACAAAACTGGTATTTATTAACAACTTGTAATTATTTAAAACTTAACAATTTGTTATGTTTTTAAAGTGATAACCCTCACTAGGATTAACACACAAATAAAATTTGAAAACAAAATTTTAAGAACGATGCGGGACTCCAACCCACGAGCTCTGGCGTTTCGTGCCAGTTCTCTGCCAACTGAGCCAACCGTTCGAGTATGAGATAACGAGACGTATCGTCATAAAATCTTGTATACTTTGTTCAACTCTCAGATTTGAGGCTAGGGATCTTTCGCATATAATCAAAGGACTCGTGAAGCTTGGTGCTTAACATCGATATTCAGGAAATGCCCTTATGTAATCCCTAAAGAGAGGGTTTCGTTCAAAGTGCTTTCTGTCCCGGTACGAGGGTGGAAAGAACTGAAATATTCTTTTCACTGATGAAATAACTATCACAATTGAATAGCACTAGAATGAGCAAAATGATAAATAATATAATATGAAAGTGTACGCTCACAGCACAAAAGAAACTTCACAAGTGGTCGGAAAATCGAAACGTTGTCATTATCCTGCGTCAGTCATGGTTTGGTAAAAGTTGTTTTATCAAGGAATTACAAGGCTTGATTTTTGAAAAATGGGTCTTAGTTACGAAAACAAACATAATATATGAACGTCTTCTTACAGTGTTCCCGCCATTATCTAACCTCGCTCTCTCTTAATTCACAATGGCTATACTTGTGGCATTTTCTTTAATGAATTCTGATCTTATAAAAATATTAATAAAAATTAGCTATATTTATCTTCTGCAGGTGGAAGCGTTTGTAGTACGCCCGTATCTGAAAGTGAGTCTTTAATGGAGTCCTTATTGCTGGACATCCGGAACGGACTCACCAGGAGGTCCCTGAGGAAGCAGAGCAGAGACCCTTCCCCATCCCCTGGTAATATTTTAATTCGAAGCACGTAGGATAAATTAATCGGATAATTCACTTTATTATTTTGAAATCTGAGTCTAGTACACGTTAAACTCAAATGTGCTTATATCTTCTACGAGAACTTTGAATTTCTATTTGTTAAGTTAGTAAATTTCTTATAAGAGCACTTTATTTTGAGTTATAGTTAGTGTAACTCATGAAGTCAGCTTGATTGTGAGAGCGATCAATCCGAGAGTACAAATTATGCTACCAGAGTTATTTAAACACAATACTAATAATATTCATTGCAAATATTATTTCTTTATGAAAATAATATTGCTTGTATTTCGTATTATTAACTTCACTTTGATTACGTTTTCACTTTTATCGTATGGTGTTACGCAAACAACGTTTTTTTCCTCTAATAAAATGTCATTAATTCCAGATGTGACCCCAACGGGAAGTCTCCGTAGACGGAGCAGAGCAAGTCCAGGGGAAGATGAGGAGGGTTTGTTGGAATTTCTCCGTCACGCCTCTCCAGCCGCCAGCGACCTGAGGGAGAGAAGCGCATGGGGGAGCTTAGGTATGACAAATAGGTTTTATTTGAGTAAGTGATAATGTATTAAGAAAAAGATGAAATTTAACGTCATAATTTTGTTTTTTAATGTCTTCAGATCGTTCGTGGTCGCGGCGAGGGGCGGTGCGGGCTAGACTCGACATCCCCGCAGCGGATCGCGAGCGAGCCGCGTCTCCCCGCAATACAGCACCCAACTCACCCCATCCTCCCGCACCACAAGACGACACTGTCAAACCCAGGTGAGTATACCACTCAGAAACATGTTGCCAGATTTTCGAAGTTAAGAAAATCCATTTCAAAATCTTTCACATCAAAAATGTTTAGCAATTATAATTTTAATACTGTAATTTTTACAAAAATATTAAATAAATAATTCGTGATGAGAAAAACATATGACAGTCACGGACGAGTAAAAAAATTAAGGACTCCGTGTCACCTTAAATAACAGTGAGGCACCAAAACAAGCCGGTAAACGTGTAAATACATAGCCCCACGCACACACATACACTTATACAAGCCGATCCGCCGCCATTATGAGATTTGCCATCGTCTGTGACAGATCAGTTTGCGTCGCAATAAAATATTTTAAAAATGCCGTCGTTCGTTGTGAAATAGTGTAAAAACAATACTATAAACGTATTTGTGGATATGTGATTATTTAAGGGAGAAAAAATTGTGTAACTGTTATACCCCGTAACCGCACACACACTAGCATACAGGTGCTTCACTTGCTAATATCACGGCGCGGAGTCCTTCCTTTTATTACTCGTCCGTGATGACAGTTAAGACAGTTGCACACCGTGAAATCAGTTGAGGAATCTCTCTAGTTTAGTGTGAAGTGATCTATATTAAAGATATATAATTCAGAGAATGACACTATCCGTTATTACGTCACAGAGGTAAATAAGACTTACTTATAAACACGCACGTTCTGTTAAAAAGTATTATTATATAGATATGCGCAACAACATATGATATTCACAATCAAAGTTATAATTCGTTTTTTTTTTTTAATTTATTTAATCATAAATATATTCACAGTTGGAACTTAAATTTTACATCTCGCCAAACTGTTGCAACTGTTTGTTGGCGAGTTTACGCTCTTAAACTATATTATACTATTGTGCATCTATAATAAATTATACCTAATTTGTTCGTTATATACACTTTTACTAATACACATATAATATATACACACATATCATTACTTATTTATCACTTCATAATATTCCTTAAAACATATTAAAATCTTACCTGTATACATATAACTAAACTATAATACTTTAAATATTAAGGCTTATGTGGAGACTTTAAGAAAGTGTTCTTTTAATTTTTTCTTAAGTACTACTTTACAGTCTTTTTTATCCTCTCTTAACCATTCTATACTATTAAAGTATTTTTCTTGGGCTAGCAGTGAATGTGTTATTACTTGATTGAAGTGTCAAAAATGACATTTTACTATAATGGCGTTGTAGTTGCTATTACAACTATATAATAAACAGCCACGTTCCAACGTGGAGCCCCCTCTCCTTCCCCGTCCACCCCCATATTGTTGCGTTAGTACGGTTTGCAGTTTGATTACCGTTTGTACATGTGATATTTTCGTGCTATCACTGCTGTGTTCTTGAAGTTTTCATTGTTACGTTTTGTCTTTTGTAGTTTCTGTTGTTGTCTATCGCTATGTATATCACCTACTGCCAGAAAAATAAATTCTTCACCCAACCCAGAAATTTTTTATTGATTTTTCATCATTATTTACATCAATCCATAATACTGAAAAAATAAATCGTTGTTTATTTATTAATAAACATATCCTAGTGTTGCGTGTGCGGCGATGTGACGTCATCGACGTCGTGTCCAGATCTTTCTGGATTATTCTTATGTGACCGGGTAGTATTTGTAGAACATATAGCACATATTATGAATTTATTTATTTATTTAATAGGGATATACAATTATAATCCTTATTCTAAATGTTATTAATAAGTACAATCTTAAATATAGAAAAAATTTGAGGCTAACTCAACTTGCATAATGAAATGGAAAACAATACAATACACTTAATTATCTATTAAAACGGCTTTACTACCGTTTTTGTCGGTGTCGGTACCAACTAGTTTCGGACCATTTGTAGGTCCTTCATCATGAGTGGGGTGGATTCGCGATAACGTCCCACCTCTTACTGCGGACTTAAACTCGTAGTGCGCGGCTGCACATGAAGGACCTCCGAATGGTCCGAAACTAGTCGGTACCGAAAGCCGTATTGATACGGCTTTACTACCGTTTTTGTCGGTTTTAGATAATTTAATAATGACTCACGAAAGTTTTAATAATTTAATACAATATATTTATTAAAAACTTACATTAATAAAAAATATTACAAAAAAAAAAAACTGAAAAGTAATGCAATTAAAATACAGAACTGTTAAATATATCAATGTGATAGTAAAAGTAAAATAAAACAAGAAGAAAAAAACAAATCCTGCATTACAATATTAGAAGTAAAAGAGGCATTTCTAGGCGGTGAACATTTTTTAAAATGATCGTTTAAAAGATGAAGCGGATTGTCTGAAAATTATTAATATGTATATCAAAAAATAACAATCTATTTAATAATGCACTGTTTATTAATTCGTTATTTTTTGAATATTAATGAAATTAATTGATGACAGAGAATGGCGACAAAAGATTGAGTGTTGGCTGCGAGCTAACAGTGAGGAAGAGAAACGGAACAGCGAGCTGCGGGAGAAAGCGAGACGGCTGCAGGCCAACCGGCGCTCCTTGGAAAACGACTCCGGTAACTTCTTACTTTTACCAGTCTCCTTTGCACTGGAAGCCGGCTAGATTATGGGTACCACAACGGCGCCTATTTCTGCCGTGAAGCAGTAATGTGTAACATTACTGTGTTTAAGTCTGAAGGGCGCCGTAGCTAGTGAAATTAATGGGCAAATGAAGTCTCTTTTGCCATCTAACATCTTATGTCTCTAAGTGACGAGCGCTATTGTAGTGCCGCTCTGAATTTTTGGGTTTTACAAGAATTCTGAGCGGCACTGCATTGTAATGGGTAGGGCTTATCAATTACCAACAGCTGAACAGCCTGCTCGTCTCGTCCCTTGTTTTCATTAAAAAAAACTCTGTCTATATATAATAACAGGCACATGAGACTATTTACCATAGATAATTTATACATCTACATAGATACTCTTGCTACAAGACAACCGATTAAAACAGGCAGGTTTATTTCATTTGTGTGCGTGAAAAGCTTTACACTCGCGATCTGTATATCATTTAGTGTCAGTGTGCATGCATTGCTCAAAATAAAGTTTTCACAGCTGTCACAGTTAGCTGTTACTTAGTCATATAAATGATCTAAGCAATCTGATCTTTAAGTCAATGTTACTGGGGTAAACACCTGCTGTTATATCTTATATTAAAACAACTTTTAATATATTTTTTATTTTTTTCCCCAATAAACAATCTCACTCATCCAGACATAAAATTAAAAAATCGAGATTTTTTTCCATTTATGATAAAAACCCGTCTTACCATTTTACCCTTAATCTACCCTTAGGCTGGTATGTAATTTCAGTTACTAAGTAGAGTTTTTACTGAACTAAGAAAGATTCCGTTAGCATTATTCTTACCGGCTCTGTTATAAAATTGTGTCGGTTTTTTTCAGAGAGTGATCGAAGTGCCTGCCTGGATACGTTGCCAGAAACCAAGGCGGAATGGCGACCCGCGGTGCCACGGGACACCGAATTGGTGGACACGCTCGCCGCTGTTGAGGGTTGGTGAACTCTGACTAACTAACTCATCCCAGACACAGTGTTGTACTTTCATTTATAGTAATTTATACCTATAATAAATCATAGAGATAGTATTGTAAAATAGACGAGAGGTTTACAGATATGATAACTTGACGACCCATATAGCTCAGTGTTTAGAGACCCTGCCCACTGGACACCACCACACTAGAGGTCTCACGTTCAAATTCTGGTATTTGCATATAATATGATGAATATGGATGTTCGTTTCCGAGTCATATATATGTATATATAGACATTTATCTGTGTAGATAAATGTGTTAAATTGTATAAGTAATGACATCAAAATTAATTAATTTTATCTCAGTCGTGCACCCACTATTCAAAATAGTACTTATTATTTTTTCTGTTTATTACAGATGTGCAACCACCAAAAGACAACAGAGTGTTAAGGAGAAGATCAGAAGAGAATGAAGAGATGAGGCGGCTCAGACGACAGAGGTCACGACAGCAAATCGAATCTCCACAACCGCTTGTGTCCATATCAGAGGAAGATAAACGAAAACTTCCTGACATTACTGTCACTGGTGAAAAAGATAAGAGCAGTAGAGTCGAAATTGATTCAGATAATATTGAAACACCACCGGCTCAACGAAAACTGTTCAACCCGCCACCAGAAAGAGAACCGTGTCGAAGACTTCAATCTAACTCAAACGACAGAGACGCCAACATGAGAGACTTGTGCCAAGAAATATTAGGCGATGGACAATTCGATAGGTTCTCAGCAACTAGAAGAACTAGGCGATATAAACGTAGTACTGAAGCCTCCTCACCCGAAGAAGAAAAGAAAGATGTGACACCTGAACTAGTTGCAGAAACTCAAGTGCTGCGACCATCAAAGTTAGAAGTGCAAGCATCTTATACTGTTGAGAAGCCAAAAGAGACAGTAGCCAAACCGATCGAAGTCAAGGATGAGAAGGAGAATAGACTTAAACGCTGGCAGGACAGATTGAAAAACCAAAGTACAGAAAAGCCCAAAGATAAGCCGTATAATAGAATGAGAAGGCAGACATCTATAAACCAAGAAGATGTCCAAAAAGCGATACGGGAACTCAAGTCTCCGACGGAACCACCGACAGGAGTCTGGTCTAGAAGTGCGTACAGAAAGTCTATGAGTGCAAAGGTTGATAAACCATCGAAAGACACGACAGATAGGACCACTTCTCCACGAATACCGAAAGTTAAAAGCGAGCATGAGTTGAATGATGAAGGTTTTGAAGAGACGCAGAGTCTTAACTCAGAAAGTGCGTCACAAGGTGCTTCATCTGGCTGTAACGTCGACTGTGAGTCGCCAACGCCTAAAAAACCTGATATCCCAAAGAAAATTACAACCAAAGATTCGAAAACTCCGCCGCGAACACCGCTAGATCCCAAGCGAACGTTCTCGAACCGAGCCAGTTCTTTACGAGTTGAGAGATCCATTTCTAGAGCGTCACTACGAAGCTCTCGAAGTTCTCTGAATAGTTCCGCTTCCGTAGCTACTGTCAAACGAGCGCCAGTGACTCCAAAACCAGCTCCGAAACCGGTCCCAAAAGTCGTTGCTAGGATGCCAGCCTCAAGATCCTCATCAAGTGGAAGTTCAGTCGCTTCCAGGCCTCCACTAAAGACGAATAGGCCATCGAACTTTATGAAGCCAACTCAAGCTTCAAAGGGCCGGCTCTCCATTTCCGGGCCTACACCGACGCCGATACCGACTGTCAAAAACGTCAAATGAATTTGACATTGACATGCGACGTACTCAGATATTTTTCAAGTTCCGCACGGAACAGATAAAAAATATCTTTGCTTGTGCATCGAAATCGTGGCCATACAAGGCATTATTAGTATTAATTGTTAACATTTATTATTGGAAGCTTCAGATAGGTTCCAGGCGCTTAGAATCTCATCGAATATCTGAAGATTTCAATGACTGATATATTTTACTAAGATCTGTTTTATTAAGTCATCCCCGTACGTAACCCTAACATTCTATAGAATTAAAAATAATACAAATATATATTTTTTAATTTTGTATTTACTATACCATTATAATTGTACGGGTATCTTATAAGTAGATTAAATTGTACCAGTGATTATATTTAGACGGTTATTAATTCAAGTCGATTTTTTATTTAAAACTTGACTTCCGTCCGAGGCAAACAATTGTAACAACACAGGATTATTTTTATCTTAACTAAAACCAGTAAAAAAGATTTATAATTGCAATAACTATAAATTTATTTAAACAAATTTAAATTGAAATATTTAAAAATATCCTTTAAATATTTTTCTTTGACTGAGATATGTTTCGAACAATAAACTATTGTTTCTTTTTTATTCGGTGGCATTCATTTGTAAATTTGAGAAAATAATTAAAAAATGTCAATAAATTATGTCAGTGAATAAAAAAAAAATTATAAAGTAATCTTTATAATCATTTCATATAATTTAAATTATCATACAAATAACAAAATTACAGTGTCTTAAAGATAAAAGTAAGCCTGTAGATATTATCATTAATAAATAACTCTAGATCTGACTAAAACCTTTTATTACTATATATTATTTATTAAGATAAATGGCGCTATTGTATATAATATATAAATTTTTAATAAAGTAATAATTATATTACATATTTTAAATAGACATATTATGTTTTACTGTGACTTTTTAGATTGTGTTTTGTGATTATAATAAACAATTCATAGTACTTTATAATATTGTGGCCAGAACAAACAGTTTTTCAAAAAATAATAAAATTGTAGTCACAGTAAGATTTAAATTTTAGTATCATTAACATGGATTACAAGAACGCGTGGAGAGCGTTTTTGTTGCGGGGGGTTGAGGTAAGCTTCGCCGGCTTTGATTGGTCGACAGTTGAGTGACGTTTGGCAACTAATTCACAATTCGTGCGTTGAGCAACACAGATAATGCATATGTTTGATATGAGTGCATACGCGCTCTCCACTGCTTTCTTGAACTCTATGGTCATTAATAACACGGTTCTGTAATTGTAAGATTAACACACATTTTTTATTATTATTGTATTACTAAACGAAATACAATAATCTTATACCACCAACAATGGCTTTTATTACTGAAACATTAAAAAATAAGGTTTCCTTTCTCACCACAGAAAACCTATAAATTCTTTCTACAAACATTTGTAACTGTAAGCTAGTAACAGCTTTAACCAGTGACAGTCGTTTTGACAAATTAAAATGATGGTATGGTATAACATTATGTCAATGTCAAAAAAAAAATGCCCAAATGGGACATTTTTACACTATGGGAAGCTAAGAAGAGCACATATCCACCTTCAATCCCCAACCCCAGGACCATCACAACGGTCCTAGGCTGGTCTGCTAATTCAAAAGAGGATGGAAGGCGGTGATCACAAAACACCATGAGGACAAACGTATATATATTCCATAAAAAAAACTGGGACAGACTAGGTTCAAATGCCACATTTACTCAACCTTGTCACTTGAAAATGTTTTTGTGGTTTGGTACAATATTCCAAGGCCTATTCAATCACATTTTTTTCGTTCATCCTTTAGGACGAAAAGTTATAAATACTTGGTAAAAAAGGGTAAAACTGATCGGATAAATCACAAAACAATCATGAATAGTATATAGTGTATGTGTGTAAAACATCTATCAATCTTCATAACAGTTCGGCGTCAACCAATTCAACGACAATGTCGGTCATTTTCCGGCGGCAGTTTGCATTCGACGTCCACACCGGTTTCACCTCCTCGTGGGTTTGCGTCACTTCACTCTCCTGAAAATTAAAATACTATGGTACTAAAAATAGAACGAGTTTACTTTTGAGTTAATCTCAGCTCGTAACTTCGTCTGTGTAGACTTCAAAACTGGGTCCACGACCCAAACTTTATCCTATTAGCCAGATCTCCGATTTCTTATTAAAGTCACTCATTCGCGATTTTTTTTTATTCTTATGTACATGAAGATTATTCAAACAGTTTCTCAGATAGATAAGGAATAGGTAATAAGAAATACATAAAATTTTCAGTCAGCATAAAACAATTTTTTACAATGTTAAAACTACAGACCAAAACCCTTAGTTTGATATAATACCTACAATTTTGTACCTACCTTCTTATTTTAATCTGACTTGGAACACAAAATTTTCGCAGATTATTAACAATATTGCTCAAATAATAAAACTTTCAGTATTAATTAAAATATGTAATCGACAACTTAGCTCGTTGATCGGTTTGAATAAGTGTTTACTTTTCAAGCCGATCGGGGTGTGACCGGGGCGATACGAAACCAAAACATCAAGCAACGCAAGAATTCCTTCTTCAGTCATAGACAATAATTATCAAACACGACAATTTATCCCAAAAAGTTATCATTATTTATAATAATCATGTTTAAGTCTCAAATGTGCTTAAATATATCCTGAATATACAATTTTCATTGGTATTTCACCTTTATCCATTATATTGACCGTTAATTAAACGCAAAAATAATTCAGGCAAGTATTAGTAAAAACTGACAAATTTGCTCTGAAATTTTTTTATCACTAGTTTCGAGCCATTCCAACTGCACGTTCCGAAGCGAAGTTACTACGCCAGAATCTTGGGGCCCAATTACTTCTACACTACCTTAAAATTCTTTCTTCTATTAAGGCACTAAATAAGACTATCGTACCTTACTCTGGTAGAGATTGGGTGCCTCATCACTGTCACATGTCATAATTGGGTACATGTCAAGCGCTATGCCCAGACCGAAGCGGCTACATTGGCGAAATTCTTTTGTTATCCTAGAAACAAATAGAAGTGATAAAAAAATGTTCGTTGCTTCTACATACCATGCCATATAGGAACTGCGAGACTCATACAATCTTAAAACTTCAGATTTTTAATTTTGAAGTAAACACTTTAGACTGTCTAAGCACTTTATTTCGTATGACTTTGACTTATGTATTTAAATAAGACTGACCTGATATTGTAGTAGGCGAACATTGAAAAGAAGAAGAGATAGAATTACAAAGAAATAGATATATAGTCATATATTTATTATGGATGTCTGGGAGGTGAAAATTTTCAATAGTATATTTTCCCCAAACATTCTGCTGTTCGGAATTATAAAGGATTAATTTAATACAAAGATAACTAAGATAATATCGGAACTGAAAACTCTTATCTATGCATTCTCAGTTCTCAAAGAAGTTTTTGTAGTGGCTGAGACGTGCAACGTGGTCCCAACGCTATAACCATCATAATATCTATAGAATGTACAAAATAGCGGATTCTAAAGTCTCAGTTATTTATTGTAACAGTATTTACGGTGAAACAATGTTCACGTGTCAATTAATATAATGGTTCCTTCTTCGATTAAGGATTGGTCTCCGCTGCGCTTCAACTAGATACCGAACTACCTAAGAACAATATCTTCTTTATTGCGGTAATTTTTATATTCAAGTGTGTATTGGCTATTTTTGTGCTTGTGTGCATGGCATCTTGACACTTAATGGCATCTTTCAAATTTTATAACTTAAATACGGTTCGTGTTATTTAACGTTAAAATTATTAAAATACAAAATACTTACTGATGATATGTGATCCCAGTTTCTTTCTTATTAGTTGTAATATTGCTTTTACTAAGTTTTACTACGCAACCCGGCACTTTAGTTTCAATTATTAGCAAAGTTTAACAGAACATGTGGCACGTCAACGTCACACATTGTTCGAGACTGTCACTAACACACTTGGGCGTAGTGTTAGTTGCCGCACTTTGCGACTACGCCTGCGGTATCTAATTGGAGCGCATCGGAAACCTATCCATAATCTAAGGGTACTTACATATCGTAAAACGTATTCCTGTCTATACCGTACACCCCGTCACACATTTCAGTCACTCTTCGGTGGAGTACGTCAGTGTAGTATTCTATCAGAGAACTCATATGCGCAGCCCTTTGCTGTTTGTCTAGACAAAGGTAGACGATATACGCCAAGTCAAGGGTGGGAGACGCGTACCGTGCCAGCTGGAAGTCTACAATAAACATCTGCAATTTGAAAATACAATGTAATTAACGAATTTGCTAATCACAATACAATCCATATTAAATATAAAATCAAATCGTTTGTGAAGTCTTGTTGGAGGTTCCTTTGCACCGGATACCGGCTAGATTATGGGTACCACAACGGCGCCTTTTCCGGTCGTGAAGCAGTAATGTGTAAATATTACTGTGTTTCGGTCTGAAGGGCTCCGTAGCCAGTGAAATTACTGGGCAAATGAGACTTGACAACTTATGTCTCAAGGTGACGAGCGCAGTTTTAGTGCCGCTCAAAAATTTTGTGTTTTTCAATAATCCTGAGCGGCACTGCATTGTAATGGGCATAGCATATCAATTACCATCAGCTGAACGTTCTGCCCGTCTCGTCCCTTATTTGCATAAAAAAAAGAAGTTTAGGACGCAACAAAACAACTTCATACGTCTTGTGTTACCATAACGATGGCAGCATTGTGGTAAATGAGCAGCAGTCATTTTTTAAACTTAATAGTTATAATTATATCTAAGCGTATATAACTTAATAGTTTACTTAATCTATATACTTATATAAAAGAGAATGTATGTTTGTATGTTCCCTAATAACTCTTAAACTATTCGACCAATCTCAATGAAATCTTTTGTAATAGATTCGTTGAAGCTCAAGGAAGGTTTACATATATAGTTTGTCGTGCCACGATCCCACCCACGCATTTACCATATCTCTCGAACCGTTTATTGACAGAACAACGTCTGTCAGGTCAGCTTACTAGCTGCGTAGTTATTATTATATATAATTTAAGTGCGTTTTCAATGCGCATCCAATGACATCTTGGTATAAACAAAGTCAGTAAAAAATTGACTAGCAATGTTCTGTTTATGCGTTATTAAGTTATAACACATAAACAGTCGCTAGTCAGTGAAAAAGTTTGGTTGTACATGGACCATCAAAAAAGTACCGAAAAAGTGTCAAAGTGATGAGAATGTTATAAGGCAAATACCACTAATATTCCTACACTATATAGCTATAGACTCCCAACGACAAACATAAGTGATGTATCTTCTCAATACCAATATACCCTCAAAGTTTAGCCGTTCGTATGTATTCAGTTATATATTTATATATAATCTATTATTTAGATGATATTAAAAAGGTATACCTCCAACATTTTCTGATAAAAAATATATATATACCAAAATATTTTATGGTTAATTCAACACATTATTCGTCCAGCAATTGTATAATAGTTCCCTTGATTACAATTTCTAAATACAGAAATAGTTCCCTTAATTACAAATTACGATACAACGGTGGCTATAAACTTAATTATACTTGTAATAAAAGTCAATCTCAATATCATCAATAAAATTACGTACATAGGTACGTATAGACTTAAAAGCTGATTCGTCTGATTTTGATTTCTAAGTATGACAATTATGTAAAGACATACCTCTGCAATATCTTCATTCACGTATCGAAATAGAAAATTATTAGTCCAACAATCGCCGTGACAGATAACCGCCAGCGGTTCCTTTGGCGATACCATCTCCACCATGGTTTGAAAGAAGGTGTCCTCACTACAGAAGCTCTCGAACTTATCTAAATATTTCTTCTTTTCTGCACAGTCCGCTAGTTCCTGTTCAACCATCGAGATCGCATTCCTTGCAGCTTCTATGTAGTAACTTTTATAATAATTCTCGTTTTCAACCAAGAAGAAAACTGAAATCAAATTCCAATATGAAGAAATAAGTTCCAATAAATTATTTATGATAGTAATTTCAAAAACGCAATAGTTGAGCTATGACACAACCTAGTACAAAAATAGCAGAAGCGAGATTTGTACTTAAGGGCTGACAAACGTTCTCCGGTCAGTAAGGACTTTCCACATTTCCACGAGTCCAGGCTAATAACCAATACGATAAGTAACGATAGGTAGTGGGAAATTAAGGGACCATATAATATGTCATAAGGGTAAGTAAGTATACCCAATTCCTATCGCGAATAGGTTGAGAAACCCTGCCCCATCCTGAGTGGGTGCTGTGCGCTCCAAACAAAACGGAGGCAAAATTTGAAACACCTTAGAATTCCTATAGGAATTTGTTCATTAGGATGTTTTAATTAAGGATATAAACAACTTTTTAACCAGGAGGACTTCTTTGCACAAGTGTCGGCGGGGTGGGAAACAGCGCCGCCTTTTTCTGGTTTGAAGCAGTAATGTGCAAGCATTATTGTGCTTCGGTTTCAAGGTTTGAGATGGCATTCAGAATTTTGAAATGTTCAAGAACCATGATCGGCAGTGCATTGGTTACGACATATCACTTACCAACAGGTGATCGGTCTTGCTCGTCTTAACACTTTTCATATAAACACTTCAAGGGATTTGGCAGTTAGGAGGGCGCCCCTCCTAAAAGTACGGATAGCAAGAGAGCCGAAGAAGGACGTAGTGTGTAATAATGGGAAAAGGACTTAGTGTCTGGCATTCGAGAATGTAATGTGAAGCGGCCACCATCTCCTCATAATATTCACAATATTATTTCCGTTGTTACGTAACGTGTTACAAAATCACAAAAGTCGTGGCGTTATGCGATGCAACCCTGAAGAAATAGCGCTGCGTTTTATATGCTGCGAAGCATAAAATAGAATGTTTTATGTGTCTGTAATTATAATCTCTTCCATACCTTCAGAAATCCCATCTTGAACATTCAGTAACTCGTGGAAACCCTCTGGGTCATAGCTCTTCATTGCTAAAGACAATGCATGAAACTGTGCCAGATTTTTTAATACCACATAACACTGTTCAATCGTCAAACCTTGCCTCCTATCCGGCATTACGAACCCTTGTTCCTTTAAATCTTTAAGGATGACGAGATCATTTTGTGCCAAATAACATGTTGGTATTGATCTAAATGGGTGAGCTAAATTCCAATGATCTTGAAATGACGATAATTTTGGCCAGATTTTTTTGTAAAATGCTACTTCGTTGCAAAATAACTCGTCGCTTTTAAATGCTTCTCTTCGAAGAATGCTTTCAGGGAGGCATTTATATATGATAGATCCAGTCCAGGGTTCCATTCCTTCAAAAGATTTTTGAACACCTTTCAAGGTTATGCGATATACCATTGAGGTGTAGTTATCTCCACGCTTCGATCCTGGTGCACCCTGAAAGAATACCTCATCAAATGCTGAAATTGTATTAGAATCTAAATAGCAAGTACGAATGCAATGCATTTGTTTCAGAAGTGGAATCTCGATGTGGGATGTGCTAGGGATTGTGTCTCGGTCCACTATGTTATGACATAACATAACGTAATTCGTATATAATAATTTTGGTTGTATTTATGATGTAAGATATAATAAATAATTACAAATATGTAGTAGTTTGATAGTGGTTTTCTAGTGTCAAAAATAATTGTACAGGAATTAATTTTAAGAAAATATTTTAATTAATGACTTAGAAAGTATATCTGGGTGGCCAATTTCTACAATATTTGAAGCGGAACCGGATATAATGGAAAAAATTTAAACTTGCCTCAAAATCTTCAATAGTAACATCAGGATAATCATTTTTCAACAGATCTTGTAGGAACTCTAGAGTTATCGTCGTCATGATGAAGCTGTGACCACCAAATAGAAACTGTTGTGTGAACAGGAGCAGCAAAGTTATATTTTGATAATATGCACTGTCAAATGACACTGATGGTTATGGTGACCATACATTTTGTTCTATCTACCTTTTAAATAATGGTTTCTGTATAGATACAGAAATATAGATATCCACCGAACAATTTCTGCCGTGAAGCAGTAATGTGTAAGCATTACTGTGTTTCGGTCTGAAGGGCACCGTAGCTAGTGAAATTACTGGGCAAATGAGACTTAACATCTTAGTCTCAAGGTGCCGAGCGCAATTGTGGTGCCGCTCAGAATTTTTGAGTTTTTCAAGAAATCTGAGCGGCACTGCATTGTAATGGGCAGGGCGTATCAATTACCATCAGCTGAACGTCCTGCTCGTCTCGTCCCTTATTATCATAAAAAAAAACATTTAAGCTTAAGCGGTAAAAAAATTAGGTATCCACGCTTCTACCTAAAATACTTTTGTTTTATGAATTACTTGGGTGATCACTACGTTGGTCGTTGAATCGTTTGTTGAATAAAGGCCTCCTATCTCATTTATGAAGGTTTGTTACGAAACAATAATACTATCGAAATCTTATTGCACAACCATGGAATTTCTATATAAATTCGAAATTTCCACACCAAGACATACTTACCTACCCTTAAGTAATTTCTGACATTTTTCTGTTTGGCCTGTTTTTGCCTTTAAAACTTTGCGAGTTGGTTTAAGTGGTTACCACAATAGACTGAAGATAATAAATTATATGATTACAGGAAAGGCTGTTTTGGAATATATTATGTACTTACCTTGTAGCGGGCGAGTGATAGATGGTATGAAAGCTATAATCATAATATGTAGGTGCTATACCTAAAATATAATTTTAATTTAAGGTACGTATAACTTAAATTTATTATTCATTTAATGCTGTAAGTAAATATTGTTTAAAATTGTCGTGAGTTCATTATTATAAAATTTGGTAGTAAATATATGGATTGATTTTAGTTATTAATTTCCTTAAAATTAAAAAACACAAATTTTGTGAGCACATACTTTCAATTTTAAGACAGCAAATGACAAGCTTATGGTAACCCTACATAAGGTAGGGGCATCATTGAATTGCAACAGGCTGGAGGGTCGTGTAGATTGAATAATAAGTCGGAAGTTGTCAAATCGATACACAGCTTAACTATAATATTACCTATGTAATAATTTCATTATTTTCTGCATATACTTCATTAATTACTATAAATACATTATATTTTTGGTTCTACTTTTTACGGCTTGGTCCGTTTTGAGTTCATAATGTACCCTATCCCTGCACTAATTTTCGGATTAACCCATTTCTTTCGGTGCTGGTTTTTGTTAAAGCCCGAATAGTTTATAGATAAAATTTGAGGGCAGAGTTAATTAACCCACATTAATCTTTTCGAAATTAAATCGAATTTTTTAATTTTTGTGGGTAAATTTTCTTTCAGGTTCGAAGCAATATAGCCAATGACTGTTTTCCGTTATATATTTTTAAGTGAATACTTCTTTAGCGACGTTGAGCACTTTTCTTGGGAAGGGTATGTTATGTAAATGTTAATTTATTCACGTCAGGACACGTGACCTGATTGAAAATTCGTAATACAGTCGTTGAATGGATGATGGAAGTTGATTTTTTTTATGGAATAGGAGGACAAACGAGCGTACGGGTTATCTGGTGTTAAGTGATCACCGCCGCCCACATTCTCTGGCAACACCAGAGCGTTGCCGGCCTTTAAGGAAGGTGTACGCGCTTTTTTTGAAGGTACCCATGTCGTATCGTCCCGGAAACACCGCACAAGGAAGCTCATTCCACAGCTTTGTAGTACGAGGGAGAAAACTTCTTGAAAACCGCACTGTGGAGGACCGCCACACATCCACATGATTTTTCTGAGAGGTAAACTTATTAATGTAAAATAATTGCAATAGTTCTGAAGTGTTTTTTATTAAAATAAATTGTCATTTTTGTGTACCATAGCGCTATAAATTAATATTGTATTTACCCACATAAATGCTAGTACTATTATACTGATAAATAAAGCAATTTATGCGAAATTATTCCCAACCAAACTAAGAAATACACTACGTTAATGTTCAAGTTTTCACTTCAGCCGGCACTCCCGAAATGCAACCCGTTATTTTTTATCATACTCACCCGTTTCTGGTCATTGGGTAAATTATTTACCTACCTACTTCTAACTAAACATAATTTTTAATGACTCTTTACAAGACAAGTACCAATGCCTAATACAGTAGGTACGAATGTACTTAAATAATTTTTTTTATCAGTTTCAATCAATTGTCATATACCTAGTATCAATATTTCTATGGTCTATATAGTAGTCGCCGTGCGATCTTCATAGAGATCGTCCACGTCTGATTGCACCCAAAATTATGAGCGGCAACACAATTGCACTCAGTCGTCACTTTTAGATATAAGCCTAGTAATTTCACTAGGTAGCTTGCTTGCTTGCACTTCACTGCAGAAGGCGCCGCTATGGTATCTACCACTTAAGACGACATCCTGTGCAAAGAAAAAGCCTCCCACTAAAGGAGGGCAAACAAGCATTCGGTTCACCTCAACAAAATCAATCAAGTACGAATTAGAGTCACACACATTGAGTTCTGTACCAACATAGGTATATATCAAATGTTTTTAGTTTTGTCAAATCCATCTTTATGGAGATGACCTCAAGATATATATAACATATATATGCAACAGGATTTAGATAGACTTTCGGTATGCTGCAATGAAAATTATCTAAAATTAAATCATTTAAAATGTTACAGTATCACCTTCAACAGAAAAGTAAGAAATTTTAATTTTGATTACAGTTTAAATGGCAACATATTAGAAACCGTCAATCAAATAAATGATCTCGGGGTCATACTAGATTGTAAGTTGATTTTCATACCACATATTGATAATCCGGTGAGTAATGCTCTTAAACTTTTAGGTTTCATCATAAGAAGTACCTACAAAAGAATTTAAAAGCTTTTTAAAAGATCATCCACAAAAATAACGCTGTTTAATTCAATGATTAGAAGTAAACTTAAATATTGCTCTGTTGTATAGAATCCTAACTATCAAGTGCATAAAGACAGAATAGAAGAGTACAAAAAAAATTCTTACGACACTTAGCCTACAAGGACAATATATTAAAAGAAATTAATAATACGAACAATCTCTTAAACTTTATAAAACCATATCACTATGCAATCATAGAAACTCAATAGATCTCTGTTTTTTGCATAAAATTGTAAATGGAGCTATTGACAGCCCGAACTTTTTAAACAGAATAAGTTTAGCGGTTCCAAGACAAAATGCACGGGTGACCGTGCATTTTGTCTTATTGTTGATATGTGAATATTAAAAATAAAATTGCTTTTAGGCCAAGAATTACAAAGAGTAACCTATTACCGAGGTAGGACCACTCCTATTAACAGAATTGTAATGTCCTTTAACAAAATATTTAAAATAGCAGAATTGGACATATTTTGGAACTCTGCATCGATTGTCAAGCGCAAAATTAAAAATCATTTAATTAAATAACTAGCTGACCTGGCAAACGTAGTTTTGCCATATAAATTATAAATGTAAACCTTCCTTGAGCTTCAACGAATAATTAAAAAAGATTACTTTGAGATCGGTCAAATAGTTTAGGAGTTATTAGGGAACATACATTCTCTTTTATATATATAGATATCATTCGTTTTTTCGTATTTGATAATAGTTGCTGTATATTTTTATTTGTATATAATTTAATTTATATAAAATTTAGTTTTTTTGTTTATAGTTATAAGTATTTTATATTTTTGTGTAGGTACCTTAAAAAAAGTAACTTAAATAGTAAGTAAACGTTATTAAGTACTTGTAATTTAATTAATTAATTGCATGTCGAGTTAGCCCATAAGTAAGTGTAAATGGGGTATACAATGTTAAATAATATAAGTAATTAATGTGTAAATATACCATTTACACATTAATAACCACATTGTATACAATGTCGGCTTCCTATTAAATAAAATAAAAAAATATATTAAAAGCATAATAAACAAAAAATCAAAATTTTTTGTTTTTATTAGTCATTTTATAGCGTTTTTTTATTAGTATCTCAGATTTTGCCATCATGGTTTTTATTTTATATTTTGTATCAGCAATACATAATCACAGTGTGTTAAGGTTTCAGTTATCTAACTATTGCAGTTCATGAAATATGAGGTTGACACTGATGGAGAGCTTAGTTAGGTTTACTACCTAACAATATTACCATTATACATTACCAGTCTACAAAAAATAAAAGGGAATTGAAACTACAATTATAAGGATGTATGTATATTGTCAGCTTAAATCCAAACTAGTTGGCAGCATTCAATCTACCGAAAAGTTATGAAACATAATTATTAAGTGACTTGAACTTCATAATAGTTATATAATCTAATATATAAAATTCTCGTGTCATGGTGTTAAACGTTGAACTCCTCCAAAACGACTTGACCGATTCTCATGAAATTTTTAGTGCATATTGGGTAGGTCTGAGAATCGGACAACATCTATTTTTCATCCCCCTAATTAAAAAATACATACAACTTCAAATTTTCACCCATCTTCGTAGATGATCTTGATCGTTCAACAGTTACTTTTGTATCGCGATTTTAATATCGGCAATACAACTTTTGCTGGTTTAGCTAGTAGTTATTATAATAATCTTAATTTTGGTACTACTTGAAACCACATCAGATACCAGGTAGAAGGTCCTCCATAAGGATAATGCAATGCTTAAAACAGGTATTTACTAGAAAATAAAACAGCTTTATAATATGTTATCATTTTATTAATCAGCAAAGGCACTGCTGACAACAAGCAAATCATTGCATGTGAAATTAACAATAAAATATGTATTTAGGTACCCAACATTAAAATAAATTTGTTACATATTACACCACTTATACAATAGGACGAACAGAAACAGTCTTAATTCCTATATAATATTAATATACTTTTTGGACATAGCTCACTTTAAGTTTTATGCAGTTTTATAGCCCATCCCTAATGGTGGTATTTTAACAATATAAATTATTCTTTTTATATAAGACTTTATTTATCTTACTCAAGTGGCTCAACTAATTGTAAATGAGAACAGCAGCCATGAATATCTGAAATGCCAAAAACTTCCGAACTCTAAATAATTGCTAATTAATTATTGGGAGTAATAAATCCATTGCAGAAAGAACCAGATCTGCATTCATATATTACAGCTAGTGTCACTTAAAACTTTAGTATAAATAAGTATTAAATATTTAATATATTTACATAAAAATATGTGAGCAGCACTGATGTTGTGTGGAACGCATCAAGTATTCCAATGTCATTACAGCTATTCTTAAATTTACAGGTTAATCAATGAGGTCAAAGAAAACGTAACTGTTCTCAAATAGAGTATAAAACAAAATCATACAAACTTAACTCATACTTTGACAGCCGAATTATTGGTTGCATCTAGCCCATTGACAAGAACCTGTGTGTCAGTCCGTGGTCTTCTAAATAGTAGGACATGTGGCTCAGGATTGTGCACCATGAAGTGGAGCCAGCCCGGACTCTGTTGTACTCCAAGATTTCTCCATTCAGTCTCTGTCATTAAATGTGATCTGGGCACAAGCCGAGCAATGTCTGGTGGCAGTATAACATGTCTGTAAAAAACTAGAATATAGAACCAAATCAAAATATTAATTTTAGTTTAATGAGTTGTTTTAAGTTCTGTTTAGAACTTGAATCATTTATTGATATAGTTATTTATTATCATTATAAAATAGTAGATGGTTACTGTCTAAAACAGCATCTTTATTATTGGGTCTTACAGGAAATCTAAAAAATCAGAAAATTTATTAAGAGTCCCAGAACACATTGAAAGTTGTGTCCTCAATATAAACCTTATTCTAATTATTTTAGTATTCACTGATAGACTTAATTAAAACATTCAGGAACAGCCCTAGAAAGGTTAAATAAAGCTGTGTGGGGTCAACCACTCTATAGACACAATAGTATTGTGGGTTTATACAGAGTTATGTTGTGATTTAACAGTTAGTGTGTTAAGATACACCAACAAATAAGGTTGTAGCTAATAATTGTGGGTTTATACAGAGTTATGTTGTGATTTAACAGTTAGTGTGTTAAGATACACCAACAAATAAGGTTGTAGCTAATAAGCGTTATGACATTGTTTTACAAAATAAATACTAGGGTACTCATGCCACCACCATTTATTATAGTCATTTAAATATCTACCTTTATTGTCAAAGTTAATTCATACAGATATGATTATTTATAAACTAAAAATGAAATTACATACTTTACGGCTTTTATATAATATATATCTGCGTAGAATATACTCGTATGGTAATGGTAATTAATATAAAAATAATCTACTATAAGATGACCGGAATGTTGAAGGGCGAATAAGCATGCAGGACATGTTAACTACTAAATGGTTTTATAGCAGTTCTTAATTAAGTAACTTTATAACAGCAAAGCTAAAGTTCAATAAAAATTCGATTTAACATATGGAAATAACCATAAAACCAAATGTACTTCTCTATTTGGCATATCTTAAACGTCCCGAGGAGAATACATAGGTTTAAATATAAATATACTATTTAAAGCAGATAGTGACAATAAAAACTAATATTTAACAATAGTAACATAAGGATATATTCAGCACCTGTATTCGTAAATATCATCTTGATATCTTTCGGAGTATTGTATTTGCTCTACGGGCATTGTACACAATATAATTGAAAAAAGAGATTTTGTCCTTTTTAAAATACCACCTATAAATTAACCTTTGTATTTCTAGTCGATATCAAATTCAAAAACAATTGAAAATTTAAAAATATTAAAAACAGAATCTCAGCTGAAATTATTTTGATTTTTCTGCGTATTTCTTGACGCTAATGTCAATTGTCAAAACAGTGCAATGTACAGAACAGAGTACAGCATCAAAATAATCTCTGGTAATACATTACCAGAGACACACAGCTGACAAATTTTATTATTTTACATGCATGATCATGTATGCTAGTCCGTTTAGTCGGAATAATAAAATAATAATAAAATACTACGAGCCATCAATCAATCCAATGTCATGAATATAAGGTCATTAATAGATATTAATATTAATATCTATATATATAGTTTTTTAAATATATATTTAAAAAACTCTTTTAGCTTAAACGAGACATTTATTGGACGCAGTGCTTTATAAACTTATTTGTTATGTATCTATTTCATTTAAAATAGTGGTCCTTGAGTTTCTTGAATGTTCTCCTCACAAGCTCTACCGAACATATTATTATGTTACATTCAGTAATTTAAAAGAAGAGGTTAGAGTCGATTCAAAAGCGCTTAGTGTATGTATTAACGTAAGTATCCATCCCTAATCTGTGGTGCCTAATTGAATAAAGCTTATTTAAAATTTGACTTAATAGTATATTAAATGAAGAAAGGCACTTTTAACGGTTGTCGGTCTAAAATAATTATAGTAAATAATCAAAAAGAATACTGCGCCAATATTATTTATTGCTTTAAAGTTGACGAACTTACGGGTGAACATGATATAATAATAAAGCTTGTCGCTATAACCATGTAGTTATATATATATATATATATATATATAGGTAAAGAATGATATTGTGAGAAGAATAAGTTGACATAATTATAAAAATATGAGTTGGTTTATACCATTATTGTGTATTCATTATTGATGTTATGATATATTGTCTTTTACTTATGTTTTCAAATGAGTTATTTAAAGAAAGAATAGATTGGAAAGTGATCACTTTGCCAAGTATTAATTAACCTTACGTTACTTTTTAAATGATTAGTCCGAAGAGTCCCAACACTCTACTTAAAACATATAAACTTAACTTTTGTTCAATAAGCTAATAATAAATATGGGACGTTAACGTGCAAACATGAGAATAGTTAATAAATCTACTGAATTTAAAACATAGTGACGCGAGATATACACATTACACTATTATTATATTTAGCCAAAATCCATCTTCCACTCGCGTAAGCAAAGCGGAGAGTGCAAAGAGAGCGAGAGAGCGGAGCAAAATGCAACAACTTCACGATCGGCTCTGTGATCAGCTGAGACTATTAACAAATACGTTGTTATCCGACGATAACATCGCCCGACTTTTTACTAGGCACATATGGCCGGCGTTTCAAGAAGTGCCCAGCCATATCACGATCTGGCCAATCTAATGATCCGCCCGCGATATATTTAATAGGTCCAATTTTTTTTATAAATAAATAATAATATAAAACCCAATCCCAGCAATTTGAGTACCAACCATTGACAACATTTATGTTTCGCCCCGTTAGAAAGCTGGTCATCCAATGGCAAACCCTTTCGGGATGAATGTTGGAAGATTACCTAAAGAACAAAATAAAATCATGTTTATTTGATGTTGGAATAATGTTATTCAGCCGCGTAGCGTGCCTTGGCGGGGCCCCGTATTAAAATTAAAAGGAACATTTATTCATCATACTTATCTATCACTTTTTCCAAAACTTTTAACTGGTGAGGTACTTAATAAAATAAAAGGTTTGGAAAATGAGCCCTTTCGGATTTATGGTCAACCTACAATAGTCACACAAGAACAGTAGTGGAGAGAGAAATGACAGTTTAATACTGTCAGCTATCAAGTGTCAAGTTACCTGTAACCATAGCCTGTAACAATGTATAAAACTCTTTTTGGCACGTTATTTAAACCAATCTTCGCAACTGAAGCACTAGAAGAATTAAGAACACACTGAGCTTGGCTGTTGGAAAACGATTGGTTACATTCGGGTACGAAATTAGTATCAACTAAATTATCAAATCTGTTCGTAGACATAGGGCTGCCACCAATACTTAAATAGAGGATTGTACTATATTTCCACGGAAGTGTAAAAAAATAAGGACTCCGTGTCACCTACATAAAAGTGAAGCATCAAAATAAGCCAGTTAACGTGTAAATACATAGCGACAAGGACACACTTACACTAATATAAGCCGACCAGCCGCCATTATGACATCTGCCATCGTCTGTGACGGACAGTGACATCCAGTGTGGCTGGTAAATAAACAGGGACTTTACCCGAAAAATTGTGTAATCCATGTAATGGTGTTCTAAGTAGATAAATCATCATCTGTTTCAAGATACAGTGCTATAAGATTACAGATATGTCTTAACCAATATTTTTTTTAAATACTCGAATTGTCAGGGATCCAGTACTATGTCAAAATTTTCATCACTTATGTATTTTCCTAGCAACTAAATGACTATAAAGCACATAGTTATTTATTCTAAAATGTACTTATTTGACGTCACGTCAGTGGCAAACAAACGAATTTAAGAATGAATTTTATGTAGGTATTCTTAAAAATAAGAAATTAGTACGTCACTTTTATATCAGTTAGAACAAAGACAAAACAAGATATGGGCACAGAAATAAAACTCGTAATCCTTACTTTCAAGGTGTACATCCTTTTTTATGTAATTTATTTATTTACTCATACTATGCCTGCGATATATATTTTTATGTTAGGAAACAATCTGACTATCAGAAACTAGAAATTCGGACTTAAAAGTAATGTGGCTATATAATAATATGACTAATAACGGGACATAATTTGTGTTAGCTGGTATCCCTCGTACCTGCACACACTCGGCGCGGAGTCATTTTTTTGATCGTCCGTGTATATTTCATGTAATTGTGAAATCGGACCATACTGGTAGGCGCTAGCAAATATTTAAAAACGGAATTTGAAATAGATATATATTTATAATTATATTAATTAACTATTAAAACTCTCGTTCGTTTTTAAGGCGGATTTTTGCTATGGTACAAATAAATCAATAATTACCTTTTTTCTTTTGGTATATTTTAAAGACACTCTCGAAATAAAAAACAATGTCTCTATGCAGAATGTTTATTTGGATTTAACTTCTAAAAATGATAAACACAGTATATTAATATACAAATAATTACGAAAGATATTTTAAGTAAATACATGCCAAATGTTATATAACATTAGATTCGAAAAATTAATAAACCTATGTTAAACAAATAAAATTATTAACAATATAATATTAGTGTAAATTTTATTATATTCTTCATTTTAACATACATAATAATAAATTGTGCTTTTCGTTTTCTTAAAACCTAAGTAAATATTAGCCAAAAATAAAATACTAAAATTTCGTAAAGTTAAACAAAAAATAAGTTGCTAAGAAACAATGAGTCTGATTTATTTGGCGCAATAAATCATAAAAAATTAACTAAAATTGAAAATGGTAGCGATTCTCTTGTGTCTGGACCTAAATATAAATATTCTCAAATAATCGAATTATCATTTCGTCACACGACAAATTTGCTGAAGACATTAGAAAGACAAATGAATGAAATAATGTAAAACGTATGCAAATAGTTAATGTTATTGATGATTTTCAGTTTTATTTTAATATAATAATAATTAACTTAGTAATAATGTAGCTTATTTTTAGATTAGCTTACACCCAAATGGCCGTAATAAATATTTAAAAAAAAATCGCTACCAGTTCACCTATAAAGAATATTAAAATACAATTAGTATTCTCTGTGACATGATCAAATGTTATAAGTTATTACAAAATGAAGACGTTAAGTTCCATCGGAAGTCCTAATTGTAAAATTATTTCAACAGTCACTTAACATTCGTATAAAAGTCATCTCTCCAATAATATAATCTTATCTAAAAGGTAGGCGCCATCTTAACATAGCTACACACGTTACAAAAGTCTGAATACAATAATTTGAGATACAGGTCTCAATCTAGGAAGGTATATCGTTAGAAGAAAGGATTCGGTTACATATTCTGATATCTACGAAGACTTTCCTACTGATGTCAATCACAGAAAAGGAATCTTCTAGTTCATAATTTGGATTAACATATCATCATCTAAATACATTTTTAAATATACGATAACATATGCGCGCATTAACATGCCCCATATTTATTTGGCTACATCTAAAACTACTGCAAAAACTTTTAACGAATTCAATAACTACTGCCATTCAAGACGGCATAATATTGTACGTTGAAACTGGATTTAACAATACCACTAGAACGCCGGCTTATACCTGCAACCTCATGGGTTTTCCTTTAAAATATCTCAAAATCAGGTTATTTAAAGCTAAATTGTGATTATATTAAAGCTTAGCTCATAATATGTCGAATTAGCATTCGAAATTAGAAAATTTCCCGCCAAATCGATGTTTGCGTTTCGTTTCACGTTATAACGTTATAACAGCAAAATGATATGGCATTTACAAGTGATATGACATACAATGGAGATTGTACTAATGGATATGTACTTAATAGATTAATAATACCAAGATATGATAATATATAATTGGTACGCTTTTTAAAATAAGTATAAATGCTTAAAGAATGTCTTTTTCGTTGTATCGCTCTGGCAACCCTGTTGGTTATTAGAAAAAGAAATAAAGAAACAATGACTCATTCACGATACGTACTGCAACAAAATACCCTTATTTATACAATAAGCGTTGCATACGATTATCGTTTTAACGAACCATCTCTCATCGACCGAGCGTAGACACTGATCGACACATGGGTTCAATCCGATAAGGATCGAATTCCCGTGCACATGAAGTCAAGTGCGTTCGGTTCGTAAGTGAAATATGAAGTTAGCTTTTGTATAAGGTTTAGTTTGTGCAGGTTTTGTTAGTGATGAGTCGAAAATTAGTGGGAGTATATTTGGGATATGAAGAGGTTAAGCATCTTTGGTCCAAAGCCCAACTGTGTTGCCATAACGGAAAAAAGTGCCGGTTTCGAGGCGGACTGATGCCAGCACCATAGCTCGTTTTATTCGATATGGGAGACTAATGCTTTTCTTCGGGTTTCCCGTTTGTGTATTGTGGAGGTGCGTTGGAGTTGTGTTGATCCTCAGTCATTACAGACACCAATTCTTCTACAGCTTTACCAAGGTCATCTGCAATAACAGAATACTATGTAAGTATGTTTTTATTACAATCAGATAGATGAAACAAATACAAAATTGTATATCAAGCAATATTAACTATATAAATGTTGTTAAGTCGGAAAACGTTCAAGTATAAAAAATATATTTTTTATTCAGAATTTTTTACCACTCAAACCAACGCTTTCCTTCACCTACACCTTTTTTTATACATTGAGGGATGAGACAGGTAATTGATAGGCGCTGCCCATTACAATGCAGTGTCGCTCAGGATTCTTGAAATACCAAAAAATTCTGAGCAACACTACAATTGCGCTCGTCACCTTTAGATAAAAGAAAAAGTCTCATTTGCCGAGTAATTTCACTAGCTAGGGCACCCTTCAGACTGAAACACAAAAATGCTTCCACATTGCTGCGTCACGGAAGAAAAAGGCGCCGTTGTTTTACCCATACTGTACGCCGGCATCCTGTGCAAAGGTGCCTCCCACTGCCACTATAATCTCACTCCTAATAATTCCGATCGGAAACATACACATAATTGCATAATTCATGGTACACAGAGGAGTGTTGACTATATTTATCATCATTTTAAGTACTATTAGCTTACAATAGCGCATTATTACCTCAAGGTATACGTCCTGGTTTAGCGAGCAGACAAAAAACATTTATTTATTATTGTTATGAAATCGTGAACAGGTTACAAACAATATCAAGCCATTCAGAAAGTAACAATTTTAAAATTTAACAATTTTGCCAACTGTACATTACCTATACCTAGTCTTATAACTCGTGCTAATCATGCAAATACACAGGGTGAAAAATGACATTTGAATGCATAGGAAATGAATATTAAAAAAAATTGTCAAGCTTAATGAAAACCAAGCTCTAAAAAAGACTCAAACATAACAGCTATGTATTTTGCTCAATTACTTCAGCTATTTTATGAATATGCTATGTAAGGTAACTATATACATTTTAAAATGTTTTTGGTTATTTTTTGATTTAAGCAGAATTCCATAATACAACTAAAATAAGCAAATGAACTTGAAAATATATATGTGAGGCATATTTACAATTTTTTATTTGACTGTGAAAGAAGTTCTTAGTATGGTAGTGGAGTTGCAATGTATATTACATAATTATCAAACTGAGCTGATAATTCGAAGTACTACTAAAAACATTATTATTTTCAGTAATTATACTAAGTATTTGACGTTCTAATTAGCTTGATTTATTAACTTTTGTTATCGAAATAAAATCATTAAATACTCATTACAACTCTCGTTACAAAAAATAATGAAACATGTAAGTCTATTACATTTTTTATTTCAAACAATTGGTATATATTTAAAATAAATAGGTAATTATAAAAACTTATTAATTAGCAAACTATTATCAAGCATCACGCAACACCGAACCTGCGCAGTGCATGAGAGAGTGTATCACGTGCGGCGGCGGCGGGGGGCGCTCCCCCTGGCGCTCCCTCTCGCTGCGTCCGCCATCTTGTTGTCAAACGCTTACGTTAAGAACTACTACTTGGTACCTTTTTGTTTAATATTAGTAAAATTTCTTTCACTAACCATATTCTATATTGTCAAGATTACCATCACGTTTGCTTCTCGAATTATCTAGATATTATGTAAGTAATATGAATTAACTGTATGCTTTTTCATTAATGTCATAAATACTTCTCTGCTTCATTATAATAATAATACTTATTATACTAGTTTGATTCATTCCTTTGAAATTGTGTTTTTGTATATATTTGCACTGATAATTTATGATATATATTCTTTGTTGTGAATTATCATTTCTTATTTAGTATTTCAACTTACTGGTATGTCCATCATGATACAATCCGTTGTGCATCTTAGCCGGAGAGTCTGTTGCGAGCTGGGACGCTGTTACCGAACGGGTCTGGAGAGTTCCCGTGCGACCAGCTGGTGAGCCTTGGCTTGGCTGAAATAAAAGACACAATAATTGAAATTTGTTCAAAGAGTATTTAACCCAGTTTACCTAATTTATAGGCCACGAAATACTCTTTAATTTTAGCAGTTGGATGTTGCCTGATCATCGCGATGGACGATGAAATCGAAAGGGACTTTTAAACTTTTGTTATAAGAAAAACATTTACGATATTCATTTTTGAAAAGAATTTTGAAGAGAAAAATATTTTATCAAAAATCATGTTTTAGTAATTTTATATAATCACATCGAAAGGCATAACCATGCCTTGTAATTCTGATGATGCATTAGCAGATGATTATTCTATACAGCCGAATACTAAGGCACTTGTAAATAATTTAGGTTTGAGCAAAGGGCTGATAAAAACTGATGGAAAACGATAGTAACACCCGATGATAGTACTAAATGTTATATCCACCTCATCAAGCAGGCTACGAAGTCTTTGCAGCTGAGCTTCTAGTTGTCTATTATGTTCCTCCAGAATTTGCATGCGAGCTTCCAGACGACCCTTGTGTTGGCGCAATAGACGAGCCTCCGCCATCATATCCTGGTGAAAGAAATAATTTGATTTAATTGATAGGACTATGAGCTAGTAATAGCTTTCAACAATACAAGGCTTTAAATGCAATTTTTTTATGCATTTTAATTAGTTGTTTCTATAGTCTAATAAGTTGGTTCAAATACGATTAAAATTACAATCATTAATAGATTTCTGCTACATATATAGATATGTAGCAGTTTGTATTTATAGAAATATACTTAATTACTGAATATGAAATGCTAAATTTTCCGCTAACAGCCTTAAAAATAAACTCGTTACACATAACAGCTATAAAAATAAAGTTAAGCCTGAGAATAAACAAGGGTTATGCAAAATGTTTACAAGTAGATATTTTCCTTATGCTTGGTTTGTTCAACTTCAGAATTGTCATTGCATTGACAGTGTTGTCAGCATTTTAGATATTCTTTATTTATTCTCGGGTATAACTTTACACCAAGTATATTTGTAAGGCTGTAAGTGTATATTTAGATATACTTTCAACAAGAACAGCTTATGGGTATGAACCTGATCAACTGGAGCGTTCCTGCTCTCGTTAACAGAAAGTTGTTCCTCTGGCGTGGAACCTGGCGTCTGCTTCGCCTTCAGACGTTCGTACTCGGCCTGCAGACTAGCATTCTCTTCTTCCAGTTCTCTGAAAATTCACTTCAATTAGTAAGTAATCATCTAAGCTTTGCGCATTTTGTTAGTGATAATTACAAGCAAGGGCAGACGTTCAGGTAATATCACTTGAGTACTGTCACAGAGATGAGTTACAATTTTGATAATATGTCGTCATATGGGTCACAAAATTTTAAAATTCAATCTACTGAAGTAAAATTATACAGAAATATCAAATTAAGTACAACTGGCAACAAATCTGCCACGAAATTGTAAAATAATCCGACCTAAAGACCGATGTCGATAAGGCAAAGTAACACTGTGTGATATTGACGTCTTGAACTTAATAATAACTCTTTTTATATGCTAACGGGCAGGTAAGCGACTCATGTGAGATGGTAAGTGATGAACAGCCGCCACGGTCTGATACAAAGAAAGATAAGTTGGCGGGCTTTGAAGATAGTATGTTCTAAGCTTAAAGGTCTCTAAAAGGTAACCGGAAGGGAATACTTTTTAATTAAATCTCGTATTTTTCTATGATTGCCAGTATCATCTTGAAATTTCCACCGAACGGTTAACTGCGTTTAATAAGTTTAAATTGCATCGCGGAATCATTTATACATAGTTACTGCTGAAGTTTTAAAAGTTTACCAACTTCATTAATACCATAAAGAAAGTGCTAAGCAATCTAACAGAGTGAAAAAACATTGACCGTCGTTAGGAGCCTGGTAAATGTTAGAAGTTTGAGTGAATATTCAAATTACTAACAATTGACGAATTAAAACATAATTTGCATTGTTGCTTTGTAAGCTTTTAGCTTTACTTTAGTAAATTATTAGACTTTTTCAATTTCAATAATTATTTTTACATACTAAACTTTGTTTCTTTACATAGATCAATAGG
Organism: Leptidea sinapis; assembly: GCF_905404315.1. NCBI lineage: Eukaryota > Metazoa > Arthropoda > Insecta > Lepidoptera > Pieridae > Leptidea > Leptidea sinapis. The sequence continues at coordinate 6,327,307 of NC_066300.1, read as the reverse complement.
CACTGAGCCAAAAATCACTCCCAGGCTAGGTTGCATGAGAGAGTGTCATATAGTTTTCATTGAAGCTGGTCGATTTAACTGTGTTGTAATTATTCACATCAAAAATTGTTCGAATAATCGAGTTGATAATGCATACAAACCTGATCATAGCCTCCAGCTCATGCCTCTGCTCGCGGTGAATGATGGAGACGACCTGCACGGGGGAGCGGGGGGCTTCCTCGCCCTCTCCATCCACTCCGCCGCCGTTCAGAGAAGCACAGTATTGTGCTATCAGTTGGTGTTCCTCATCACTAAACAATACAGGACACCAATATTTATTATACGTCCGTTACATTGTAGCAATAATCTCCGCAAGTTGATATGGGGTTAGGCCGCCATTTAAGTTACGTCATTATACTTGTTGCAAACTTACCACTTCTTACTGACGTCACGCAGACGTTACTATTATAAAGTTCTGTCCCTATTCCAACACGCGGGGGTGCGCATTTTACAAGTTTAATTAATGTCTTTTTTAATTGAACATTGTTAAGGGTTTAAATCAAAGAGTCTAATTATAATACACAGGTGATGCCCATTTCATTATGACATCTGACAGCTTAATATTTATTTGACTGCAACGTTTAGTATCTGTGGTCCAGTGTACCATTGATTGTCTATGCTTATTCAAATATACGAATAATTAAATTTAATCTAGTAAGTGTACATTTTAATGTAAACTTTAAAAAGGTAGGACGTTTTGGATTAGGCTATTCATATATAGATAGGTAGGTAATTAGAAATACAGGAACCATTCCTATATATTTCATAAGCGTAAGGCGTACGTACACAAAATAATATGCCTGACACCGAAATTTATACTTTAATTATATTAATATGATCCTACTTGAATAGAATCCTCTTTACCTTGGCCTCACTTGATGGTAGGTGATCACTTCTACCCTGGTAAGATTCACAAACTATAGTCGAAACAACGTGGTTCCCATTTGACTTCTCCTAATGTTGTGTTCTCTGCCCTGTCTGAACTCCTAACCTGCGATATCCACGTTTTGGATGAAAATCAAGCATATAAAGGGAAGGTCACCTGTCTGGAGTATCGCCGGCGCGGTTTCCGAGCTCCACCTGAGCCAACCGGGACGCATACAGCTCCAGACGGGAGTGCATATCGTCTGCTGTGGTTGTTGCACCGTGCTGTGGAGAAGGCGCCGGAGACTCTAGGGCGTCACCTACAAATAAAAGTACAATTTAAAGGATTAAATGTAAAAAAGCTAGACCATTTACAAAGATTAAGAGTAGCGACATTTTTAACGACGAAGTCGCAGCGCCAATAATTAAATTCTCGTTGATATGTCTGAAAATATCTGTTCACATGAATAACATTAAAATATTACTTGCCGCAATGTGTTGTATTAAAAGGCATAAAAGGCATTTATTTTCTCAAAATTGATTCCTTTAGAATTATTTTTGATGTCATTTCTAATATAGGTACTAGATACTAGAAATTGTCGCTTCATTGTGTGTCTTCTACCGCATTTATCACGGGGAGTGTTCCGAAGAGCTGTTTAACCTGATTCCTGCCCGTGACCCGTAGCCTCACTAGGATAGGATTATATTTTTACAAAAAAAAAAAAAATAAATAAATAATTAAACCTACAGAATATGAGAAGAAAATTCATAAATTCATTTTTTCTTTACATTTCTATTTTTTTTAGACAGTGCGAAAATAAGCCAACAAAATACCCCTAACTTGCTACAAAACACCCCATGCTAATCATTAAATATAGATAAAAATTGTACGAAAATTTATTAATTGTACACCATTACTATTCAACCTAACATAAATTAAAAATGCTTCAAATTCCGAATTAAAACTATGGCGATCTTGAACGAGAGATATCTCGATTCGATTCGCTCGATTGCTCAAGGCTCGGTCCAAAGCCTTAAGTAGCTATATAATATAACATTCCTTTGCCTTGCTTTAATTTTGCTATATCTGTTACTTTGATATAATTTTATTTAGAATAACCCTACAACGTTACTAAATAACCTTAAATAAAGAATAATTTTCTACTTGACAATGAGGTCATATGAACTACGTACTTTAAAGACGTTTCATTTTTATTGTTTGCAACAAAAGTTGTGGTCAGCTGTCGCTAACTCACTTAGTCTATGCTAAGCGTTTGTAGCAATTACACACAATTGAGTGCTGTGTTAGGTTTGAAATATGAGCAAGTATAATGTTTAATTACAGAAATAATTATATTACTCTAAAACATAAACTAACATGACGTGTTAAAAGAAAGAAACACGTTCTGTGTCCCGTAAGTTGATGAACTAGAGCGGCGCCTTTTTCTTACATCAAGTAGTAGTGTTTTTTTTTATGAAAATAAGGGACGAGACGAGCAGGACCTTCAGCTGATGGTAATTGATACGCCCTGCCCAATGCAGTGCCGCTCAAGATTCTTGAAAATCCCCAAAAATTCTGAGCACTACAGCTGCGCTAGTCACCTTGAGACATAAGGCGTTTAGTCTCATTCGCCCAGTAATTTCACTAGTTACGGCGCCTTTCAGACCGAAACACAGCAATGCTTACACATTACTGCTTCACGGCAGAAATAGGCGCCGTTGTGGTACCCATAATCTAACCGGCATCCCGTGCAAAGGAGCCTCCCACTGGTGTACAAGTAGTAGTGTACAAGCACTGTTTGTGTTTCGGTCTGAAGGGCGCCGTAGTTAGTGAATAATAACTGGGCGTGGGATTTCAAATTGACGAGCGCAACGCAGTGCCGTTCAGAATTTTGAGTTCCATTGAAAATCTGGATCGATCACTTACCAGTAGTGTAACAGTGAACGTCTTGATAGTCTTCATTTTTTTTGCATAAAAAAAGCCTATAACTTGCACCGTAATCGATCTTTAGATTTAGGCTAAGATTGATTATGCGTCTAGATAGACTGTGATAGCTGTGAAAACGTCGAAAATAATTGTGGTTGACAGTTAACCTCTATATTAAGAGATTTAAGTTGTACCTTGTCGCGCACACTAAAGTAATAAACCTGGCCTGTTTTCATCGGTTGTGTAGGAGCAAAAGGCTCTATCTAGACGTATAAATTATAGGATAAGGATTATAGGTTATAAAATACGAAATATAAGTATAAAAAATAATTCTACCTTCTAAAACAGTCTGGACGGGCAGATAGCCGACCCTGGGATGCTTCTTGAAGTATCTGGCGGATTTGAACTTGTTGCGAAGAGCTCTCGTGAAGTCACGCACATCTTCACCGGATGTTGTCTATAATTTAGAAATTTAACTATTTCACCATCTTTTTTATGGTGATAATAAGCGTACGAGGTTTCTCTATAAGTTCTAACACAATATGAATAAGTTCACAAATGTGAAGTCTGTACAAATGTCATAGTCAAATGTTCAATTAATACTTTTATAATAATTACCAAGCCAATTTGAACTAAGCAAATTATGTTGAGGAGAATCGATAGAAAACTCGATAATTTCTGTTTTAAGTTTTACCTACTATGGTTGGGTTTTTTGCCAGTTGGACCTTATTTTATTATTTAAGTTAAATTATAGCGTTAAATTGTACCATAAAGCTATCGATACTGATATTGAAGGTACAGCATTTAATATAAAAGTTTAGACAACAGATATATACTCATTGAAACCTAAATTTAAAAAGCCACTCGGAATACGAGAACAATTCAAAGGATTTCGTCAAACACTTGCATTAAATAATATAAAATAAATTAGTTAACTAACCGCAGTACAGTATTCCTGCATGGGATGTGTCAACTTGTGGTTCTTCGCCTTCCTGCCGCTAAAGAAGCATTTCTGGCACATATCGAAGTTGAAACATTTCAAGCAGCGGTACCTAAGATAATATACACAAGTTAAATATGAGCAGAAATACTGATGTAAAAAAAAAACGGGAAAATAAAGTTGAATGCATTCAGTTGCTTAATTTCTCAAAAAAGGAAACGTAAATTGGATTTTAATGTGTTTCTGTAAATTGGTAAATACGCAATTTTAAAACAATATTTAAAAAAGATTCACTTTTGGAAGGCAGCTCCAATATTGTTTTTAAAATTTAAATGATCTTATTTTTTTTTATAAATAAGGCCTCTGTTATTTGTGAATGTCTTTTTAAATAGGATTATTATAAATTTGATAACATTCTAGGAATCTCTGGAACCTCACCTAAATCCAACAATGGGATACTCCTTGCATATATTACACTTGGCCTGATGCTTAGCTGTCTCCGCTGCAGCCAGTCTATGTAAGACCGGCAACCAAACCATGGATTGCGGTTCCTTCTGCAACCACTGGAGGAAGTGGAACGCCTCGATGTACTGAAGCTGTCCGTCTGCGTCCCGCTCTAGCGTCTTCTCCTTATCTTCTTTTTCTTTCTCTTTTTCCACTATAATTATTGTTAAATTGTTACTAGAGAGACTAACTAGAGTTTTAGAAGTTTCGATTTTTGTTTTGGATTTTTGTTTGCATTTATAAACATCAAGTAATTTTCATTATCTCAGCAAACTTATATTTAACTTTGACAGTACTTATTATGGTTACTGTAAGAGAATGAACGAGAACTAAATATTTCATTTGTGTAGTTACCGTCGCAGGCTTAACACTTGCCTAAATTCTTCTGGTGTCGTCGTGGGGTAGGTCATTTCCGACAGTATGAAAATAAAGAGGGAAGCGATGGATAGTACATACGTCAAGCTCTCGAACTGCTGGATGGTGGATGATGCAGCAGGATAGTGGGAGGAGATGATTACTAGCACCAGACGCCTGCAAGCTTACTAACTGTCAATTCCATTAGAAAAATCAACGTACCTATCTTCCTATCGAGGGTGCTTCCTTTGTTCCCTTCTTTGGTAGCAACTGAGGCTTGTTCGAAGCAACTCCTCACAGAAGGCTCGATGTTTGAACCACCGAAAGCAGCCACTTCGCCCAACTGTCGGGGCACCTGAAATATATTTAATTTATCTATTAACAACAAAAAAAGACTTCCCAAGCGATAATGGTAATAATAACCTGGAATATATGATGTAATGCAAAATAATTCATTCGTATCACTAAGAATAATTGTAAATCTATTAATCGAGTTTTTTTTTCTAATTTCGAATTACTCGATGGATGAGCAGTCCATCCACCCTTTCACTAGTGCCCTTAAATACTTCAATTCTAATCACCTGTATACAATCGTGCAGCAAGAGACCCAACTTCCTTTGGTCAGCTCGGCAAGATGGGTCTGCTATCAGACGGAATAAATACCTGAAAGCGAGAAATATACAAGTTATATAATTTTCATATTTTTGGTCAATCGTTTAAGAATATTTTTCCACACACAAACTAATGAAAACCTGCAAAAGGTCTCTTTTTTCTTTCATCTGCCTCGTCACACACATTCTTTTTGTTTCGTTCCAATGCTTCTTTTTGTCTTTATATTATTCAGTATTCAAAATGTCCGTTTAATCATCCCATTCCATTAAGACTTTAATTAAATTGGGTAAGTATTAGGGTTCACATACATACAAAAATAACATAGCATGAATATGTCTAATTTGGAGTAAGAATAATTGTGTAAAAGTGCGTCAGTTATTATTATTTGATCGTTTTAGTACATTTTAATATACCTATACTTCTCCTCCAAATGCCCTTTACACAGCAACACCAGGCCGACCTTGAAGCTCAATACCCGGATCTGCCCGGTCCGCTGGCTGTCGTACACGTTGAGCAACCAGTTAATCGACAGATCCAGGCAAAGAGGAACGTTTACTAGACTTGGATTCTCCGCAGCAATCACCTGGAAATTATTTGATTCTTCAATACCTTCACATACTGAAACTTTATGACAAATATACCACTATTTTTATGTAGGGAATTGTAAAATGGTATTTAGAGGATCCGATAGTGGAAGTGATTTACCTGATACCAAATAGTAATTCTTAAGTTTTCCATAAACTTATTCCTCGTATTGCCTATGTTTGGTAAATCCATGGATGTGTGGCGGTCCTCGACAGTACGGTTTTCAAGGAGCTTTCTCCCTCGTACTACAAACCGTACAAAGCTTCCTTGTGCGGTGTTTCCGGGACGATACAACATACTTCCTAAAAGCGTACCTTCAAAAAAAGCGCGTACACCTTTCTTAAAGGCCGGCAACGCTCTTGTGATTCCTCTGGTGTTGCAAGAGAATGTGGGCGGCGGTGATCACTTAACACCAGGTGACCCGTACGCTCGTTTGTCCTCCTATTCCATAACAAAAAAAATCCAACGGAAAAACAAATAATAAAAGTATGTTGAAAATTAGATTTAAAAAGTAGCCTGATTCTCCGATATAATAAAGAAAGACGTTGCTGAAATTACATATTCTTGCTGCAAGGAAACTGAAGAGGAAACGGACTGGTCGCACACTCACACACACACGAAAGGAAAGCGAAATGGTGTAATTGTGTTACTGAGTAGTAGAACCACGGAAAAAGGAGAAAAGGGAGGCAACGGAACGGATGGGAGGGTGAGCTTTATCGAACGGTTGGAAAAGGTTCGAGATGGAAGTTGAGTGTGTGGCAACTTTAGGCTTGGCTGTTGGTCCACTAGCCGCTGGGATTTAATTGAACACGTTGGTAAAAAGGATTATTTAATTTATACCTCGTATAGAGACGTCAGCACTGTGATCATGTCTGGAATGTCGATGAGTCTGTCATTCTGCGCGCGCAGGCCGTGGCAATCGAACGCTTCCAGAGTTGCGGGTAGTTGTAACATATGCACTGAAAATCGACAAGTATTTAGCATGGAAGATCTATTTAGTAGGCTTTCCTATAATATAACATTAGGCATTTGCAAGATTGTTTGACTTTGGATTCTAAAAAGAAGTATAAATAAATTTTTTAGTCATGCCTTTTGTTTTACTTCTCGGAATTCTCAGGGTCATATTTATTTTTATTATTTTTTTATGTAGATAATACCTATATAAAGTATATATTAAGTAATTATTTATATTGGTATTATGTCACTCCTGAATTAAGAAAAAAACATTTCATCATTTACCACCACTTCAGAAAAGTTGAACAATTTAATTCAGCAAAGTTAATGAGAAGAAGTTGCAAGGAACTTATTGCCCTTCTTTTCAATAAAATTGCCAACTTTACATATTATAATATATTCAAAATCACACATATTGATACAAAATATATACTCAAACGTTTAGACTTGCTTGTTTAAGTTAAATAAAAAACTAAATAAATCTTCCATGTCAGCATCGACCAAGTAACACAAGCATTACGCAAGAACCAGGCACCGCTTCCATTAGACAAAACACAGTATAGTTGTAAATATTCCTTAGTTAACATTTGTACTTACTACACAAGGCTTTTTGCACTGTCCTTAGCTTCAGTGCAGTTCTGTACGCTGAGAAGCGCACCTCGTTCAGGTCAGCCAAGGAATTCATTAGTTCGATCATTTTAGGATGGTCCCAATGTGTGGTCTCCAACTCGTGGCTGTAAAGTTAAATTGATGATAATGAATATATTACACTTGATAGTAAGTGACACGCCCTGATTACTACAGCTCAGTTCTATTTAGCGTACATAGATTTTTCTAAGTCTATACTTACGTTAAACTTAGCCGAGGTAAGCTTAGCATAATCTTTGATGTAGTTTTTATAGTCATTTGACAGCTGAAAGTAAACTGAGCTTAAGTTAAGATATTTCAATGCAAAAGTCAAGATTTATCACACTCAGCTAAGTTTTACGTAAGTAAAGCCTTAGCAAAGTCTAAGTACGCTCAATAGATCTCAGCCTTAATGCAGTGCCGCTCACAATTGTTGAAAAATTTAAAATACTGACTTGCATCGCAAATTCGCTCGTCACTTTGAGACATAAGATGTAAAGTCTCTTAGTCGAGTAATGTGACTAGGTAATATGGTTCTACTTGAAGGCAAAAAAAGGCTTTTCTACGGATTAATCAAGAGCTGGCAGGCTTCTAGCAAAAACAAATATGAATACATATAGAATTCTCTCATCACCATCATAATCTGAGCCAGAAGACGTCTACTGCTGGACAATGGTCTCCCCCACAGATCGCCATAACGAGCGGCCCTGTGCTGCCCTAATCCACACTATTCAAACGATCTTGACCAGATCATCGGGTCCATATTGTGGATGGCTTACCAACACTACGTCTTCCGGTACGTGTTCGCCATTCGACTTTACTGCTCCAATGGCCATCTGTTCATCGATTTCTCTACTATTTTAAAACGAGAAAAGGTGCAATTTGATCTAATTTCATCGACCCTTTAAAAGCATCACGCAGAAATTAATTTATAGAACGCAGACTTTCGTTTATTTAATCAAATTTGTCATTGGAACCCTTATAATTTCATCATCTTGGTTCATTTGTCTTAAATTTCATCTTCCATGTCCGAATTTGTTGTATTCTGAGTGTAGTCAGTTTTATTAGTACTAACGTACTGCGGTGGCTGCGAGTTAAGCTGTGACTTAAAATATATCTTCTTATATAGAACCGTACCTGAATGCCCGAGCAATGCTCGATATATGGTAAGTTAATGGGTTTATATAATATAATAATTATAAAAAAGAATAAGTGCGTGTATGTATTTTAAGATAAAGCACGGAATCCGTTAGCCCAATTGAAAATTTACACACATAAAGGGCGCCATGACTACTCCGACGTTACGTTAGTGTAGGTCAGGTGGCGCGAATTGATATGAAATTTTGTATAAATGCATGTGGCAGAATTGGAACATCAAATTATATAATTACACCGGTAAATGTGGTCGAAGTAGCGGGAAACAGCTAGTTGTAACATAAAAAAATTCGTATGGGCCTGAAACTCAAAGATGACAAATACTTAAGACCAGTTTTTGTCTCTAAAAACCAGTGTCGTAGTTTAATCATTACAGCCAAATTCAAGATATGCTAAATAAAGATGTTACAAAAATACAATAATAGCACAATAGCGAGACAGAACTAATTCGGCTTAAATTACAATATTTATTAAACCTAACTTAAAATATTTTCTTTTCACTCAGCCTTTTAATACAATATCGAAACTCTTATAGATTGTCGCGTCTCTATCTCTACTCTGCGAAATGACACATTTGAAACAAAAAAAGGGTACGGAATCCTAAAACTGAGTACTTACTTGATATAATATGGAACGTTAGCAGGTGTCACTGCTCTCTCCCAGGGTGGACGGACCGACCCTGCCAGGAAACTCTGGGCAGCACCAGCGCCGCCATCACGAGCCACTCCTGCCAGCTGCCGCGCTCGCTCCTCACCACCAGAATTCAATGCCGTTATCCTAAAGTTGGGACAGATAGGTTATGCTTAAGAAGAACAGAAAAAGGAATATCTTAGCCCAGCCTGGCTGACTACTTGGATACCGCATATGCACCACTCTTTATCTTGGATTTGCGTCGTATGCTGGTTAACTTTTTTGTTATGAAAGAAGAGAACAAACGAGCACCAAGAACAGAGGAATCACAGGAGAGTTGACGGTCTTTTAGAAGCACGCTCTATTTTGAAAGGTACCCATGTCGTATCGTCCCGGAAACACCGCACAGGAAATCTCATTCCACTGTTCCTTGAAAAACACACTATAGATCGCGAGGATGATATGCAAATTTGTGGCGTGTCGTGCCTAGGTGGAATTCGGTGACAGGAATCATGATCTCATCTATGAAAAGACTATAGAAATTACCATGATATAATAGTAGGTTTCAATGAAGTTAGATTCCGTTCCATCCTTCTTAAGTTTTCGACGTGAAAACGTGTTGCGTGGTTTCCGCAATAGAATTTACATTTAAAGGACTCATATTATGTACGTGTGTTTGTTTTGGTCTTCATTGGAGAATGAAGACCAAAACAAAGCTATTGGTATTCTCAGTACTTCTACTGCTCTAGTTTAATGCTCTTTTTATTGAAAATAAGGGACGAGCAGGACGTTCAGCTAATGGTAATTGATTCGCCCTACACATTACAATGCAGTGCCACTCAGGATTCTTGAAAAACTCAAAAATTCTGAGCGGCACTACAATTGCGCTCGTCACCTTGAGACATAAGATGTTAAGTCTCACTTGCCCAGTAATTTCGCTAGCTACGGCGCGTTTCAGACCGAAACACAATAATGTTTACGCATAGCCGGCATCATGTGCAAGGCAGCTCCCCCCACTGCTAAAAGATGCTTTCTTGATTGATGATTTGTATTTCTTTCTAGCTCACCTTGAATTCAGGTCATCCAATCTAGCAACAACATGTTCGGGCAGCTGCACGTTATCCCGCGTCATCGCCTGCGCTTGCCCGCGCAGCTCGTCCACCTGCCTCCTGAGGGGCGGTACCTGCGCACGCGCACGGGACACCGCGTCCAGTTGCGCACGCGCATCTCTTGCGTCTCCGGGGGCTCGCCATGTGGCCCTCGCAGCCTCTGCAGCCTGCACTCGGGATGTCAAGTCATCGAGCGCTGTCGTGAAGCTGCGAACTCGCTGTGGAACAAACAGATTATTTTTCGTTATTAAATAAGTAATTACTTCAGTATTTCATATTATTAAATATGTTTGATATATTTGACATAAACTGAAAAAGATTGTTGATAGATAACTAAAAATTATGTTATAACGCTACATATTATATTATAACGAAGATCGCGTTACAAACGCCAGAGTCATAAAATAGGATAGTTAGGTACGATCTACCAGTTTATGGGATCTTATGTCTTATCGTTATCTTAAGATCGAATACAGAATAGAATAGAAACAACTTTAATAGCAATATCTAATATATAAAATTCTCCTGTCATGGTGTTAAACTTTGAACTCCTCCGAAACGGCTTGACCGATTCTCATGAAATTTTGAGTGCATATTGGGTAGGTCTGAGAATCGGACATCTATTTTTCATCCCCCTAAATTGTTAAGGGTGGTCCACACAAATTATTTTTTAATTTTTTTTAAATTTGTTTGATTATGAGTCAGCATTAAAAACTGCATACAACTTCAAATTTTCACCGATCTACGGTCAACAGCTACTTTTGTATCGCGATTTTAATATCGGCAATACAACGTTAGCGGGGTCAGCAAGTAATATATAAAATAGTAAATTTAAACAGAAAAAAATATAGTGAAAAAATCACAATATTATTATACACACAATATGATAATAAGTACTTAATAACTCTGTACTTAGTAGTGCTTGAGTTACCAACACACGTCTGGTATTCAGCAGCCCCTCGCGACAATTAGAATAGACAGTTGCTCCTCATGGTATTAAATTTTAATGCAAAAGATATATAGATATAATATAGTTACATTATAGTTTTGATAACAACTAGCTGCTACGTCTTCAGATCGGCTATGGATAAATTGAGGAAAATATGGAAGGATCGCAATATCACTAAAACCACAAAAATACGACTTGTAAGGGCTCTCATATTCCCCATATTCCTCTACGCTGCTGAGACATGGACCCTACGAGAAAGTGAGAAGAAAAAGATCACTGCTCTTGAGATGTGATGCTGGAGAAGAATGCTCGGTATATCGTGGACCGAATTCCGAACCAATGAGTCCATTCGTCGGGAGCTCGGCATCGAACAGAGACTGTCCACTACCGTACAAGCTCGCATTCTCACTTTCTTCGGGCATGTATCGCGACGTGGAAGCGACTCCATAGAACGCTTAATAGTGCAGGGTAAAGTCGAGGGCACTTGACCAAGAGGCAGGTCCCCGATGAGGTGGAAGGACCAAGTGAGGCAAGCTGTCGACGGTACTCTGCATGAATGCACGAGAAGAGCGGCAGTTCGCGACGAGTGGCGTCGCATTGTGAAACAGGCCACTAACCTCGACGTGACGACCACGACCACTCTGGCAAGAGTGTAACGCCGAAGAAGAAGAAGCTGCTACGTAAATAACTTGCTTTTATATAATTATTATTAAATTTATGCTTTACAATAATTTACAATACTGTATCAAATCATTCGACAATAATACACAGTTGAATATGCTGTAGTGTTATTGGTCTATCTATACAAATTAAATAAGTAACCAAATATTATGAACGATGCGGGACTCGAACCCGCGACCTCTCGGGTTCCGTCCGAGCGCTCTTTCCAACTAAGCCAACCGTTCGAGTACGCATGGTTCGTAATTTTTTAAGGTATATTTATTCAACTCTCAGGTTTTGTCTCCATCTACAGGATCTACTTTACAGTAGATAACCTACTCAACCCCAATAATTGCATAATATTAGGAAATTGACTTGAGATGTCGCTCTTTCAAATCAAAACAATTTGTTATTTTTAAAGTGATATCCCTTACTTCTGAGATTAATTATACAAATTAAATATGTAATTACATAATATTTAATTAAAATTGTATTGGTACTAGTATTTTTTTGACTGGGACGTGTTATATTTTTTTTTCCATAATTATAGTGATGTTTTCCTAAGTCTGTAGTCTTGACACATAACAATATTGTAACTGTGTTATTAAACGACAATATCGTTATAAAGTTGTCATATTCAAGGTTTAGTTAGCCTTAGGTGTTAGGTTTCCTATATAACGACTAGGTCACCTGGATTCGTGGACCGTGGTAGAACCTACTTTTCTAGTTCATTGTCAATCTACTATTTTTATTATTATTTAAATAAATCCAGTGTCCTGATGTTTGTTTCCAGTGAACTCCTAAACTAATAAATGGCTTTTAATGATTACTTCATAGAGTGCAGTTTAGTCCAACTTGAGAGATAGGATAGTTTTTATTTCGCATTGGGACCCATAATTATTTTTATTCCCAATATTATTTGTTTTGTATGGACACATTTTGTATGAGAGAATTTATTGACGCACGGTTTGACAGTTCTGCTGTGAAACAATTTCATTATAATAACAGGGAGCTTATCTTTATATATATAATTCTTGTGTGCGTGTGTATGTCACTGAACTCCTCCTAGACGGCTGGACCGATTCTAATGAAACTTTCGGTGTGTATTCAGGTGGATTCGAGAATGGTTTAGATTCACAATTGAACTACCTCCTAAACGGCTGGACCGATTTTGATGATATTTTTGTGTGTTCCAGTGAATTTGAGATTGGTGTGTGTCTTCAGGTGGATTCGAAAATGGTTTAGATTCACAATTAAACTACCTCCTAAACGGCTGGATTGATTTTGATGACTTTTTTGTTTGTTTCAGTGAATTTGAGATTGGTTTAGATTCTCAATTCCGCCCATATAATATAATTCTCCTGCTCATGTGTATGTTAGTGAACTGCTCCTAACGGCTGGACCGATTTTTCAAATTTAAAACATGTGTACAGGACAACGTCTGTTGGGTCCACTAGTTTTACAAAATAATTCTTGATGTTATGAAATATTATTGACATACTAGCTTACCCAGCAAACGTTGTATTATCATATAAAGTAATATAAAAAATTCAATAATTAAGATTTTTGGTGTATAAAAAATAGATGACGACCGATTCTCTGACCTAACAAATATATCGTACACAAAATTTATCGTACTACACTTAATAATTATATTCGATTGCCATCTTGCAACTCTATTGGGTATCTGTGGATGGAATAGAATAATATTAAAATCGCGATAAAAAAAAAATAGATGCTGATCGCAGACGGGTGAAAATTTGAAGTAGTACGTTTTTTTTAATGCTGAATCATTAATAATTATTAATTTGAATAAAAACAAAAACTTACGTCCAAAAAAATAAAAAATTAAATGTAATGGACCCTTAACATTTAGGGGGATGAAAAATAGATTTTGTCCGATTGACCACCCTAGCCGATATGCACGCTAAGATTCACGAAAATTGGTCGAGCCGTTTCGGAGGAGTTCAATTACGTACACCGTGACACGAGAATTTTACATATTAGATTAATATATTTTCTATTCAAAATTGTTTTAACAATGTATCTATTCTGAGTAGGTAGTTTTTTACTATTGCACTCTTTTACATGGAATAGAACAATTTTATAAATACACTAGCTGACCCGTCAAACGCTGTTTTGCCATATAAATTTTATTGATCTGTTGCTTGCTAGTTGATAAGAGATGGCGCTAGTTGTATTCATTAGTAACAATCACACTTCTTTTATATTTTGTATAATTCACACTATAGTTTTATAAATTATAGCCTATATGTTATTCTGGTGTGTAAGCTATATTATTGTAAAGTTTCATCAAAATCTATTCAGTAGATTTTGCGTTAAAGAAGTTCAAACATACATCCAGACATACAAACTTTCACATTTATAATATTAGTAGGATTAAAATGACTAAGCTTCTGAAACGAATAATTAGGATTCAATTTCCGAATTTGTAATTGTTTGAAATTGTTTGAAAATGTCAACCATCATAACATGGCAAATAGATTTAAGTCCTACATGAAGCGGTCATTGTCAATTTATTCATACAATGTGGTCTCTGTATGTCATATTATAAACCTAACATCTTCGCCGTGACGGTGGACACCATACCTAAAGAAGTTTTCACTTATGTAGGAACGTACTTATACCCTGCGGCACATCGAAATCGGAACCTTTGTAAATGAACAACTTATAATGTGGCATTTGTGTTCTTCCGTTAGAGTTACTGTACTTCCATATTAGTAAACATCCCTCACAGGAGTTTCCAAATATTATTATTTCCAAAGTAAAATAATTGTTCGACTTTTGTGAGAGTCTATTCTACTCTATTCTTTATAATGTGGCTTTTGTGGAAAGGTCACCACGACTGAGCCAATGTCAGGTTGAGGTAGGCTACCAAGTAATGAACAACGGTACGGTGTTGAAGAGCATTCCAGTTTTAACGGTAATAATCAGTGTTTATATACAACAGTTTTATTATTTTATGTTAAAACTGAAATAATACACCAGCTGTTAGTAAAATTAGAAATTACTTAAAAAAAACACACAGACATATTATCTTAATATATATAAATTACGTGACACGTTGTTTCTCAATGAACGGATTTAAATGGGGATTACTTCATGGAGTGCAGTTTAGTCCAACTTGAGAGATAGGATAGTTTTTATTTCGATTTGGGACCCAAAATTATTTTTATTTCCAATATTTGTTTTGTATGGACATATTTTCTATGAGAGATTTTATTGACGCACGGTTTGACAGTTCTGCTGTGAAACAATTCTATTCTATTCTTCCTACTGTGGCTTCTGTGGAAGAAATACCACAGATTTGCCAGAATCACCTGTGAAACAATTTCATTATAGTTAACAACAGGGAGGAATGACGTTCTATACATAATGTAGAACGTCATTGACAGGGAGCATATTTTACAAAATAATTTTGGTGTTTTGAAATATTATTGACAAATTCATAAAAAAACAGTATTTAATTTATTATGCACAGAACAACGTCTGTCGGGTCAGCTAGTAATATAATAGGCGCAAACTGCTTAATTGCTTACAATCCTCATTTTTGATTACTAATCTGAAAAAATGTACCTACATAAAAAAGTAAAATCTATAAGAACAACTTTTATGATAGTAGTATACTAAACAAATGCATGATGCCGAGAAAAAACTTGTTTAACTGCAAAGAAAACTGGTAGTTCATAATAGCTCTGGAGTGCTAACTTTAACCAACAATAAGCATTAGCAACCTACAAGTAAGACTTAAGGGTATGTGTAAGAGGATAAAGTAGTGTTCATAGCTCCAAATCCTATACTTTCACCACAAAACTTGTCTAAAAACACCTTGTTTGCATGTTTTCTGTTTACCCTTCGCCTTAAGAAAAAACGTACGCGCCTATTTACAAGGTATCCATATCGTATCATAGTTTTTTATTTGGTTGTAAAATCTCTTCCAAAAAAAAAATGCTGAGATTGATAGCTTTCCATTGGACATATATAATTTAGCTCATCGCAATTCTGATATCAAAACTAAATGATATAAATCTACAACACGGTTAGTTACTCATGCGGGAGAAATATATCCACGACATTGATAGGTCGGTACTCGGCACTCGGCACTCGGCACTCGGCCACACATCGTGTAAGTCACGACATAAACCTATCATTACCACCAATGTATCCGTCTCATTATTTGACTTTAGATTATTTAAGATGGATGTTTTATTATTATTTTGTTTTTGTATTTGATAGCCAGATTCATGAGGCATAGTATAAGATTACACACCTGCGTATACCGTGCGTACACCCTTCTAAAAAGCAACGCTCCTGTGATCCCTCTGGTGTTACCAGCATGGATTACCAGTGATGGATATCAGCAGTATAAGGCTTCAACCTCCCAGCTAGTCTTTATAAAAAAAAATTTTGAGGTACCCGTCTTTTTCTTACTCATAAGCATTGAAGAAAAGAATTGAATGACTCTAGGTACCCAGATAAACCCGTGAGGTTTTCGTGGTATTTATTTCATAAAAATGTATGTATTTGTTTTGTATTGGCCAATAAACTAAAAAAAAAACAATTAACAACTAGAATCACAATCACGCTTAAAAATTGTCTGAAGCAAAACTTTACTTACGCGACTTAGGCAGAGTTTCCGTTCAGTTGTGTTTCGACCGCGCTTTGAATACAACTCCACGCAACGATAAATTTTTCAGTGAAAACCTTTCCAAATAACAACATATCCAATTTTAAAAAAGAATGGAGTGTCGTATTTCAGGTAAGTGCCTCATTAAAATAACAAAATATATTACTCTGAAGTCTTACGCCTTGACTCTTACACGCATCTTTAGTCGTCTCAAGCCAACTTCACCCGAAGGAGCCATGAGTGCTGAGTCTTATTATCACATATCTTAATGCCTTGGATGAATTAACCACTGGAGGCGTAACGAGGGCCGTGTTCAATTTAGCCCTTTGGCCACGTACTGAGCTTAATAGTCTCAGTAAGCAATATGGCGTTGTCGCGTTTATTGAATTTATATGGTCGGGTATATTTTCAAATCCAAAAATCATAATAATATCATAATAATAAAAGCGTACCTTTAACTAACATTTGTCACGTCACTGGGGCATTGGACATTGGGTATACTTTCAGCTTGATATGACGCCCGCGCAGGTATTTTAAAGCATACCCGACCGCAACTATGCACTCATTTTTATTGTATATGTTTTATTAGTAAACATTCGGGACTTATCGAGAATTTTGATTTTAAAAAATCAGAAAAGGTGTCAATATATAATAAAAATATAATACGTCATTGTACAAAAGTATTCATTATACATCCTTCAACGATGTTGCTTACGTCAACTTCAAATCAACTGTCATTATTTGACAATAATTGTATTTGCCCTAACCCGCGAGAATTTTGTTGATCGTAAGTCCATATATTCTTCTTGGGTTTGGAGTCCAGTGTTTAATTCCAAGACCTCGGAAATTCCAAGCCCATAAAACAAGTACTCTGCGAGCTAAAAGAAATTTCCGACTCGTACTTGGCCCTTTTTTTAGACGTACAAAATAAAAATCGGATTTTTTTAAATATCATCATAGTAGCTAAGTACTCCTATTGTGCAAGAAAGAATTGCACTTAAACCGGCAATAAAACAAGAATAAAACCGAACCGTAAAGATTTAAAACCGTCATCAATCTTAAGTCAAAAACGTATAAAGCCATCATAAAACCCACAACCGCCATTGGAATTACGACTCTTGGAACATATAATCTCTCTTACTCGATAAGAGATAATTTAAATTATTGTTATTCGAACTTTGACATACTAAACTCACTGTGGGTCGTTTTGTGTTACGACTCCATGAATAACGTCACTGTTATTGGGCAGATGTCGCTTTACACCAAGTGTTATGCTTGCCTTATCAACGACAAGTAACCTGGTTTAATAGTACCTTTTGCACTTTCATTTCTATGATCGTTTCTAATAGTTGATACCATAGCGTTAATAGTTAATACATACGTAATCGTGCGATGCCATAACCTTGAATATTTATCAAACTCTCTTGAATTACCACCATATTTTTTAGTGAAAACGAGAGCGATTTCATATAAAACTTTATGTAATTTTTCCATTTAAATTGGTTCCTTCAGAATTCTTATTAGCGCAATTAATACAATCCACAGCTTCGGAATGAAATGAAATGCATTAATTATTTATTTTGATTTGGTAACATATAGAAAACGATAAATGTTAATTTTCAATATGAAAGTTTGAGTTTACCAAACATTTAGACATAATGCCAGCATGTGAGTTGTGATTCAATTTAACGTTACCTTACGTTAAGGAATTGTCTCCGCTGAGCTCCAACTAGATACCTCAGGAGTAGTCGCAAAGTGCGGCAACTAATACTACGCCCAAGCGAGCGTACTCGAGCCAGTCACGAACTATGTGTGACGTTGACGTGACCCATGTTCTGTTAAACTTTGCAAATAATTGGAACTAAATGCCGGGTAGTAGTATTTTGTATTTTATTAATTTCAATGTAAAAAAAACGAATGTTTCAAAATTTGAAAGATGCCATTGAGTCTCAAGATGCCACGCACACATCCCATAGTTGCCGTAATAAAAAAGCTATTGGTAGTGCGGTATCTAGTTGAAGCGCAGCGGAGACCAATCCTTAATCTAAATTCAAATTCAAATATTCTCATTCAAAATAGGATGTGACATCACTTATTGAAAGTCAAAAACAACCACCCATTCCAAAATGAATGCCTCAGACCTGAGAAGAACGGGCGCAACAAACTCAGCGGGCTTTTTTTTTCATCGAAAAAATGTTTACAAAGTAATATTGTACAATTAAACTTTAAAATTTAATAGCCTGAGGGCGGTCACTCCATTCCCAATCTGTGGTATCATTAAGAAAGTCATTTATGTTATACTAACCACACAAACGTTTTTTAACAATTCTTTTGAGTAACGTGATACTTTTGTTTTGAACATTTTCTGGGATCTTGTTGTAAATGCATATACATCGCCCCACAAAAGGCTTACTAACTCGACTTACAAAGATTAAGACATCAAAAATGTTGTGTTCGAAAGTGTAGAATAACATTAAGTACTAAAACACTCAATAGCCACAGTTCATATCATCAAACTTGACTTAATAATAATATTGACACACTTTTTACACAAATTATCATGCCCCAAGTTAAGCATATATAGCCTGTGTTATGGGTTACAAGACAATGATATATTTAATACAATATACTTACTTAAACATACATAAATACTTTTAAACATCCATGACTCGGAAACAAACATCCATATTCATCATATAAATGCTTGCACCTACCGGGATTCGAACCCGGGACCTCTAGCTTAGCTCTAGGTCGTTAATATACTAGTATTTCTACAATTTTATTTATTTACACACTTCTCAAACTTAAAACCGTTTTTACTACAAACAATTCAAAGCAAGTTGGACTCACAAAAGAACCCCACTAAAACAATATAATATAGTTTCTAAATTCATACATTTATTTTTATGCATAGGCGGACTTCTTTTATAAGTTGCTCGACCGACCCAAAGCGGAGTCTTGGTATTAGGGAAACGTAACTACCGTACTAAAATTAAAAACATCCTAATATTTTGAGGCTTTAGTAGCCTAAGCATAGTTTAACAAATGATCGCATATTCTTTAGAAATATAAATATATTTTTCATTTCTCATACTCGGAAAGTAATATTGTGTTGATCTGATTATTGGGTGGAAAATGCTGCTTCCCTCCGTAGAGAGGGAAAAACTCATACAAATTACTTCCCACCCAAGGGCCGGAATGAACTTTAAAAATAGAACTGCTGTCAGCTGTGAAGAGTTTTATGTAAAGAAAACTGGAGGCTGGAAATCCAGCACAGTCACCGAAGGCTACATTGAGGATTCAGTCCAAAATAAAACTAAAATTTCAACCAAATTAACTGAAACTATAAAAATACGCCCCAATTCGCCTCAGCCGACAACTTCCAGGGAGTATCCGCCATGGAATCCATCGTTTGATGAAATAGCAGAGTCTCCTACTTTTACAGATATCCAAAACAGCCAAATTTGTTATAATATAACAAACAGCATAAACATTCAAAGCAAAAATGTAAGTTTTAATTTCACGAATTGTAATTTTGACAAATTATTTTAAATACTGCTAATATTATTATATATTACCAATAAATAGTTTAGATAAACAACTAGTTTTATTTTCCTTATATTCGAAATGAAAAGTAGCGTGTTTAACACGGGTTGAAATAATCAATTCCTACTCGGACTATAGCCGTCTAAATACCTCGGGAATTGATTCTTTCGACCCTTGGTCAACAATCTACTATATTTACCACAGGGAGTGATAATAACATAACATATTGCAACAATACTTGGTAAACGTCAGGAACCTACATCTGTTCTTAAAGAGACTTTGACACGGAGAGAAGAACACATAAGAAACTCCCAACCCATCCTTTAAATGATGTAACCACAGCTCTAAGCCTACTTAATATAGATATTTTAATAATATTATACAATTTGAGGTGGCGTGCGCTAGAAACATGTTTCATTATCCTCTATACAGTATAGTAAGCCTTCTTTGTCAAATCTAATATATAAAATTCTCGTGTCGCGGTGTTTGTAGTTAAAGTACTCCGAAACGGCTTGACCGATTCTCATGAAATTTTGTGTGCATGTTGCGTGGGTCTGAGAATCGAACAACATCTATTTTTTATCTCCCTAACTGTTAAGGGTAGTCCACCCCAAAATTTTTAATTTTTTTTTGACATTTTTTTTATTTATTTAATTATAAAATTACAAAATACATACATCTTCAAATTTTCACCAATCTACGATCAACACTTACTTTTGTATCGCGATTTTAATATTATTCTAATCCATCCACAGACACGCAATAGAGTTGCAATATGGCAATCGAATATAATTATTATTGTAGTACGATAAATTTTATGTATGATATATTTGGTAGGTCTGAGAATTGGTCGTCATCTATTTTTATACCCTAAAAATTTTAATTATTGAATTTGTTTTATTACTTTATATCAGTGAAACTTTGTATCTTTCTTTATTCACTTACCTTTATATCTTGACGATTTTTTGCCAGAACTTATAGACTAAACATACGCACTTTGAATACAACCACAGGGGCCAAAGTAACAAAATCGTAAAAACAATAAATTTTCCGCGTCGCGTAATATGAATGCCCCCTTATTTATTTTGGGATGGATATTTCCAAGACGTCTAGGGGGACATCATATTGTTAGATTATAATCATTCCTTTATCAACGTCAAGGGGTCAAGTGTGGAAAAGACATAGACTGGTATTAAATAGACAGAACGTATACAATTCTTCACATATATAAACATATTGTTATGTCTCTATATACATTTCTGGCAGAATTGCAGATAAAACCAAATTGACTTAGTTTTAATAAATGTCCAAAATTACATTCACAAAAATTTTAAAAGATGTCTATTATATTATGATTTTTTTTAAGTCTTTTTGTTCTCTCTGTCATAATAACATTTAGTTGGACTTTAGGTATTTTTATGATGGGTCGTATTTGGAGCAGAATCCAGTGATTTGCCAAAAATTTTATTCATAATCTATTTGTCCATCAGATCTTGTGTCGGTCGTCTTTTCAATCTTATAAATATTGTGCCTTATTCATTAAGTTTGGGTGGTTTTGCATATGCTTCTGATAAGTTCGTAGTGAGTCTACTACTTCCTTCTTTATAGTTTTAATATTTAGTTCTCGATGTAGACGTTAGTTTTTAATGTACCATGGAGCATTAGTGATCATTCGAACCATTTTGGATTGGAACCGTTGCAGTATTAAAAAAATATGACCTATAAAATGTCAACCTTACCGTCTTTTGTACAAGTTATAGA
The DNA here is from genome assembly GCF_905404315.1 of Leptidea sinapis. Taxonomy (NCBI): domain Eukaryota; kingdom Metazoa; phylum Arthropoda; class Insecta; order Lepidoptera; family Pieridae; genus Leptidea; species Leptidea sinapis. Next base: position 6,305,443 of record NC_066300.1, on the reverse strand, counting down.
ACATGTTTACTTTAAATGTATATGTTTATATGTTTTACAAAGAATGGGTTTAATATGATAATATGTTTACAACAATTGGATAATATGTTTACAAATGGTTTTAAGTTGGATATGTTAGTAGGTAACAGTCTATGTAACATATTACATAGCCGTAAGAGGTAACACGTAGCGTAATATGATTGCCTTATCAATGACAAATGACCTGCATTGATAATACCTTTATTACTTTCATTTCTAGGATATTTCCTATGAGTTAATTCTACTATAGCATATGTATACGCAATGCTTTCAATGGTAGAATATTGCATTTATACTAGTGATTCTAGTGACCATTTTCTAAATATTTAAACCTATAAATATCTTGTTGTATAGAGTTTTTTTTTAGTAAAAACGAAGTCCAATTCTAAATTTTTTTCTAATCTCACACAAATCTCTTAAGGCAAGGGCCTTGTATCACAAAACCCAAAACTTTTCTTTTAAGATTAGAACAGTAGTTTAGAGTTTAACAATTACTAAACAAACCGTTCCTTTATCTATTTAATACAAGTGTGAGAAGTATATAATAAAAATGGCATCACCTTTGACCTTGATATTTTACGCGGTCCGTCTATATCATTTTACAGTCTACGACACTCCCACACAAACGCAATGTAATAAAAATTCAGTAGCCACCCGAAAATTGGCGACCTTCTTTATCATTTTGAAATGAAACGTATTTTCTTCGAGTTGTAAGGCGTTGTAAGAAGATGAGTGATGTACAAATGACAGAATAGTGTGACCAATTTGTGGCAAAAGTAGATGAAAACAGGTCTATTATATGAAATGTCGCGTTACTCATTCCGAAATAGATAATTATGAGATATTTTGTGCAACCTTAGAGTAGTTTTATGTTAAGGCCGCTATCCCAAGAAATCGCCAAAAAGCGCATAATTTATATATACTTATATTTTTATAAAAAATAATTATATATCTACCGAATATGAGAAGAAAATTAAGTTTTTCTTTACATTTCTATCTGTTATAGACAGTGCGAAAAAAATCACCAAAACCCCTAACTATTACAGTTGGAGCCGTGCTAATCATTCAATCTAGATAAAAATATACGAAAATTTATTAATTGTACACAAATACTATTTAACATGACATAGTTTTGTTACTTTTGTAAAGAAAATTGTATTATGTTTGTAATAAATTAAAAATGCTTGCGATCTTATGCGAGAGAGGAAACTTAGCTGCGCTCGAGGCCATCGGCTCGGTCAGCTTTAAGAAGCCGCGAGAAGAGCAAGAATTTCACCTGATTATAAGTGAAACGTCCCACATAGTAGAATCCGGTACCGCTCAGTATTTTAGAAAATCCAAAACTCCTAGCTACTACGATTGCGCTTGTCACTTTCAGACATAAGCGGCCTTACAAAATATACTTGGTATAAAGAGAAATAATTGAAACTACAATGAGGCAGCACAGTACCGATCATCGTGGAGATCTTTGGGGGAGGCCTTTGTTTCCGGACGTCTTCCGGCTGAAGATGATGATGGTAACCATACAAATGTCAGCTTGATGTGTTAACAAGCGCCACCAACGTCATGTACTGCCAAATATATCCCAATTAATAATTACATTCATTTAACTACTGTTAATATTTAATTATTATTTAATATAATTATCACTATAATTAGAAATAACTATAGTAATAATAATAATAATATAGCCTTTATTCAGATCTTAACTAACATAGATAACTAATACTCTAAAACAAACATAAAACATTGGAAACAAAATAACTTATTCTAGTATTTTGTGCATCGGTTTGCCAATCGGCAAAGGCCTCCTCCAACCGTTTCCATTCGTGTCTTTCTTAAGCCACTCTGTTCCACGTTACTCCTGCCACTTCCCTGATATCATCATTCCATCTTTTCTGAGGTCTACCTCTTTTCCTTTTCCCTTCCCTGGGATACCATCTTGTCACTTTCTTACTCCATTTGTCATCTCCTCTTACCATGTGCCCAGCCCAACTCCATTTGAGTCTTCTAATTTTGGATTTGACATCGATGACTTTTGTTTTACTTCTGATGACGCGGTTTTTTAGTATGTCTGATCTTTTCGCGTTTAGAATTGGAAGCATCATCCCGGTAGACGGTTTTGCCCTATATAAGCCAGAGCACTAAATTCGATTGAACATTACTTATTGTGAATTCTAAGGGGTAACGCTGCCCAAATTGTATTGAATTATTATAAATTATTAGTGGAAACTGTAAAATACAGATATTACAATTTTAAGTGCGTTTAAATTACCAACCTTCTACACAAATTTTTGAGATTAATTTTCATATGGAATTTCATATCCTTGGTTTTCATATCATATGAACGGGTTTTACGCATATCAAGCCGTGTCTAGATATTTTCTTTGATCTATGATATGAATTAATAAGTTATATCTGAACACGTGTTAACTGTGAGTCAATCAGTCGTTCGCAATATTTGAAACTGGCTTATCTCGCTCTTTATTATTTGTTTTAACTAACGATTCTGTTTTTATGACTACTGTGTGTACTATACATTTTCGATAATGTTTTATATGTTCATAAGCACATTGAGGAATTTTCTAGAAACTGTGACATTCATAATGTTAACGTAATGTAACACGAGGAACAAACATAAACTTGTTATGCCTACTACTCGGTTGGGTCGAGTTAGTAAGTCTTTTGTTGGGCGATGTATATGCTTCTACAATATGATCCCATAAAATGTACAAAACAAATGTGTTACGAAATTTAAAAGAATTGTTAAAAAACGTTTGTGTGGGAAAGGTTATTATAGCATAAACGCTTTTCTTAATGACACCACGGACTGGGAATAAAGCGAACACCCTCAGGCTCTTTAATTATAAATGTTTATTGTACGATATTACATTGTAATCCATATTTTATATTAAAAAAAAAAGTCCGCTGAGTTTCTTGCGCCCATTCTTCTCAGGTCTGAGGCAGTCTCTTTTGAATGGTTGGTAGATTTTGACGTTCAATAAGTGATTTTAAATCCTATGTTGAATAAAAATATTTGAATATTTGTGCCTTTGTATCAAATAACACTAAACAACTTGCAAGAAAAATAGTATAAGGTTGTCTCAGACAGTACATAGTTTATATACTACTAATTATTATTATTATATATACATTATTATTAACATTATACTCTTAGATATTTTATACGTCTGATTTATAACTGTAACAGCTGTCAACTCGTCGACGAAAAAAAAAAAAACGGCAATCTGTTAAACTCACACTAAAGTAATAAACCTGGCCTGTTGTCATGCGTTGCCTAACAGCCAGAGGCTCTAGATAATACTGACTTAAACGTATTAATTTAATTGTTTAATTCGAATAAACAATAGATTTTTAATAATAATTATTGGGTCACATAAAAGTTTGAGATAAATTTATCATAGTGAAATAAGTTTTCAAACTTATCTATTATAAAATGCAATTTCCTTACAAATTAACAATACAACCATGTGATTTTGGAGGGTCATTTCCGGTGTATATAAGGGCCTCACCACATGGGGCGTTTTATGTGTAATTCAAATATTACTGTAAAATCTTTTAACTAACGCCCAAGATGAATTCTATTAGAAACAATACCTAGCGATAACTTCAATAATGTAAGTTAGATGTGTATTTTAATAACATGTCATGTTTTCGTTATCTTTTAGTTTAAAAGTTATTTGAATAATAAGCTGAATATACCTTTCATGACGCTTGAAACTGATGAATACCGAGAGTTGAACCGAAAGAGCCTACAAACAGACCAAAAACAGGAGGATTTCCCATATTTATAATCCGGTATATATGTAATATAATAACTAATTACCTTACGATATAATTAATCCCGAATACACTTTTAAAGCGAACTGAGTTTTCCTAATATTCTAATAAATCAAGAGATTTGATAATTTCTTAATTTTTTTTATATTGACGCAAATTATCTTGCACTAAACTAGGCATAGCCTGTACTATGGGTACAAGACAACGATATATTTAATACAATACACTTACTTTAACATACATAAATACATATAAACATTAATGACTCGGAAATAAACATCCATATTCATCATATAAATGATGGCACCTACCGGGATTCGAACCCGGGACCTCTAGCTTAGTAGTCAGGGTTACTAACCACTCGCCTATATGGGGTCGTCGATTTTTATCAAAATATTATAATAATGAAAAAAACTTGAATACATAAATTGTACACAGACAGGAAAATATGTGTTTTTTGTAATTTAATGTAAAAGACTGTAGGTGCTTTTCAAAATATGCACATCTGAAGAGTTGAAGGAATGCAAAAAAACGCGCTTCAAAACTGCACGTGTGATAATGGCCTAAATTGTATGCGGTAGGTCAGTGGCCCCTTCGATAATGATTAACGTGCACTTAACAAATAGGGCGCCGAGTATTGCCCTATTGTGTTTTAAATGCAATGGTGTACGAAGGCTTATACTACTTTTTAGTGAATAACTAAATTATTTATGTTGGCAAATTGTGTGGAAGCTTTTTAACATGCAAAAATTTTAACATTAATATTGATATGACATGATAGAACCTTTGGAATGGAGCGACCGCCACCAGGCTGTAAAGTTTTAATTATGTAAATTTTATTGCAACAAAATATTATTACAAAAAAGGGGGGCCCGTTGAGTTTCTTGTGCCCCTTATTTATTTTTATGACAATAAGGGACAAGACGAGCAGAACGTTCAGCTGATGGTAGTTGTAACGCCCTGCATATTACAATGCAGTGCCAATCAGGATTCTTGAAAAACCCAAAAATTCTGAGGGGCATTACAACTACGCTCGTCACCTTGAGTCATAAGATGTTAAGTCTCATTTGCCCAGTAAAGTCACTAGCTACGGCGCCCTAAACACAGTAATGCTTACACATTAATGCTTCACGGCAGAAATAGGCGCCGTTTTGGTACCCATAATCTAGCCGGCATCCAGTGCAAAGGAGCCTCCCACTGGTAAACTTCTATAAAACTTCTCAGGTCTGAGGTCTGTTTAATGTTCATAAAGTCATTTAAACTTAGATCATCTATACGTCTTAATAGACTACGACAACTGTGAAAACTTGGAAAAAAATTGAGTTTAGAACTAACCTCTATTTTGAGCAATTCACGCACACTAACACAAAGTGTCATACAAATCGCGAGTGTACAACGTAGCTAGTCACGCACACTAAACTAATATTACTGGCTTGTTTTTATCGGTTGTCTAACAGCAAAAGATTCTATCTAGACGTATAATTTATCTGAGGCTTTAAAATCATAACGAGCGATAGCATATTTTGATCACCAACATAAGAGCCATGTTATAACCGTTTATTAATATCAATTAATTATTATTAATTCAATTAAAGCATTTATAATTTAGTTAACAAGCATTATCAGTTATTTTATTTTTGTTAATTTTTAATTATATTTTAGATTATATTGTCCTCATTTCGGAAATAAAATGCTTTTTATTTTATTTATTATTATTATGTATTTTTTTATAATTTAAGCAATTTTTTCATAACGGGCAACTGAAGTTTTTATAGCGAGTAACTAATGGGTATTTCCTGGTAAATTATCAATCTACCCTCTTTTTCTCTTTTATTGCATCGCGCTTGATTATTGTCACTGGTGTCAGTTTTATAATAGAACGCAACTCGTGAAAACCCAAAAAAAAAAACATGAGAGTTCAAAAAGAAATAGGTTTTCGAAGAACCTGTTAGTCCTGTATATATACCGTACGAATCTGTTTATAGAACAACAGGTGATAAGTTCGATCGCCGCTAGGAATATAACTAGTTTCTTAAAGTCTTGTTGTATTTGTTGTTATTTGAGTATAAACCAAATTGTAATCTGTAAATTGACAAAAATTAGTACTAAAAAATTTAGTAAATCTCCTAAAAGAGAGGATTGCACATTTCAACTGTTTCTTTTTTATGGAATGGAATGGAGAGGACATACAAGCGTACCGGTCACCTGATGTTAAGTGATCATCGTTATCGTAACCTGGTATTTCAGAGAAATCTCACAAAAGTGTACGCGCTTTTTGTGAAGGTACCAATGTCGTATCGAGTTTTGTTTAGTGACGTCATCGCGGCTAGCGACCACGCTCCGGAGTACCTGGCTAAACAACGTAATATTTGCAAAAGAATAGGTACGCGTATCCAAAATATTATTTACTTACTAATTTTGTTATTTTTATTATTCTTTTTTATAGAAAAGGAGGACAAACGAGCGTGCGGGTCACCTGGTGTTAAGTGATCACCGCTGCCCACATTCTCTTGCAATACCAGAGGAATCACAGGAGCGTTGCCGGCCTTTAAGGAAGGTGTAGGCGCTTATTTTGAAGGTACCCATGTTGTATCGTCCCGGAAACATCGCCAAAGGAAGCTCATTCCACAGCTTCATAGTACGTGGAAGAAAGTTCCCTGAAAACCGCACTATGGAGGAACGCCACACATCTAGATGGTGGGGATGATATCCTAATTTGTGGCATCGTGGTATCGTGGGAAGGTGTAATTCTGCAGCAGGAATCAGGTGAAACAGCTCTTCGGAACACTCCCCATGATAAATGCGGTAGAAGACACACAATGAAGCGACGTCTCTACGCAACGTCATGTTATATATCCGTTCACATAGCACTACGTATTACGTAATTTGGGAAATACAGTAGAAATTTAAAAATACTCAAGATAATTATATAATTAGGCGTCCCATTAATTAAATCCTATATATTTTATCCGATGAAATTGTCTATGAACATCAAAAGGGACTGCTAGTACCAAGACGTAAATAAATGAAGTAACCAATGGACCATAATACGGTACGATTCTAAGATTGTAATTGGATTCCAAGTTGGTACTTGGAGGTGATCACCTATCTATTTATCATCCTATTTCATTCGCATTGTTAATTGAAAAACGTTATGTGCCTAAAACGACACAATCGAACTTAAAACTTAATCAAGGCAAATTTAACAATACGAAATACAACTAATTTTTGCTCTTATACTTGCTCTTATACTCTTATACTTATAAAAATTAAAAAAAAAATTGGCGTGGACCACCACCACCCACTGAACATTCAGGGGGATGAAAAATAGATGTTACCCGATTCTCAGACCTACGCAATATGCCCTCAAAATTTCATGAGAATCGGTCAAGCCGTTTCGAAGGAGTTTAACTACAAACACCGTGACATAAATTTAATATATTTGATATAGCTAAATAAATAACTCTCATCATTGTTACACTCCCTTATCTATTTTTCAGCTGACTTTACCTCACAAGCGTTACACAGCCGAGCGTAACAGCTCAGTCTCGTTCAATACAAAAGTGCTCAACGTGCGTAAAGAAGTTCTCAGTCCTAAAATGACACTTGGATTATTAAAACAGGTAAACGCAGTAAGAACGCCAGTAAACAACAAGTTAAATATTTCAACCATTTTCGTAACTTGTCCTCTCTATACATAAATAGCGGAAAAACTAGAAAATCATCAAGGTATGCCTTATTGAAAACTTGTCGTACTAACAACCTTCGATACTATTTATATTTAACGGTTCTGCTGTGCTTGGTATAAATGAGATTATGGGTATGTTCCGATAGGCACTGCACAGTGCTATCACTGTAGAAAAATTCGTTCCGTTATGGACTGCCAGTATACTGCCGGAGTACCCTAGGGAAATATATGACGTCATAAATCGCCGCCATATTCTACTGTGAGCACTGGCGTTTTCGAAGTAAAGTACTCGCAGTACTTTGATCACGTGATCAGTCAAAACCATCGAGTGCCTAACGTTTTGTAAACAATACCTATAGTTTAATCCCAAATATTTTTAATTTGAAAGTACTCTAACAACAGTTTTTTTTTAATGAAATAGAAAACTTTAATACACTCATTTGAATGCTGCGTCAACAAATGCGGCTGACAGTATACGGGACTGCGTTCCGTTTTAAATAGTAACCAGTATAACTGGCTATAAAGGAACGGCTTCACAGTATACTAAATTGACGTCACACTGTACAGTGGTCGCAGTGCATATCGGAACATACCCTTTTGTTGGTGAAGGAGTTTACCATAGACGTAGAATATACTACCATATTATATAGACGACCTGACAGACGACATTTTGATTTGTCAATGTATTTGATAATTAGTGGCTTAATATTCAAAATATTATGGAGCTAATGCTAAGCGTGGCTGACAGTTTACGAGTTATCCAAGAAAATCGGTTACATTTTCTATCTTGCTGTATCTCCGTTAGAAATGTTCAATTGCATGGTTGTTTGCTAACGGCCGTTTTCAATAACGTATCTCTAGTTACGGATATATTGCTATATCGTTTAATGATAATGCTATCTATCCATAGTTATTTCCAATATAGTTAGCAAATCATCACAGTCCATGTCGATAGGTTATTAAATGCAGGATTTGTCTACCTCTAGGAAGTTTAAGTAAGGATAGGTAGGTTATTGAAAACGCCCGTAAGTCAAAGACAAAAATACTATATTGGCATAAAATCAGACAGACAGAGATTGTTCGACGACATATATCACTAAAAATACAATTTAAATATATTCAAATATCACAAAATGTTTTTACAAAAAAATACGGGTTGCACTCCGGAAAAAGTGCCGGCAGAAGTGAAAACTTGAACATTAACGTTGTGCATTTTTTAATATTTTGGAATGGTTAGGGAATAATTTTGTACGAATTGCTTTATTTATCAGTATAAAAGTACTAGCATTTATGTGCTTAAATACGATATTCATTTATTGCGCTATCGTACCCAAAAAAGCGAATTTATATCATATAAAAATTTAGCACTTCAGAACTATTACAATTATGTTACATTAAAAAGTTTATCTCTTAGAAAAATCAACTTTCAAAAATATTTCACGGCTACGATTCGATCCCTCGACGTCGCGGTGTTTCGGCTTCGCAATCACAATGATTCAACCACTGGTCCAATGACCGTGTGATCATTAAGTTGAAACAGCCCAACTATAGTTAGAAGTATAAATCTTTCATCCATAATTTCAACGACTGTCTTACAAATTTTCGGTCATGCCACGTGTCCTGACGCGACTATAACATTTTATACCTATGCAATGAAAAGTGCTCAACGCCGCTGAAGAAGGTTTCGCTGCAAAAATATATATGTATATTTAAATCAATACTAGCTGACCAGACAGACATTGTTCTGTACATAATAAATAAAATACCGTTTTTGATGAATTTGTCAATAATTTTTCATTGTAACATAATAATATGCTCCTTGTTGTTATATTGAAATTGTTTCACAGCAGAACTGTCAAACCGCGCGTCAAAAATACTCTCACAGAAAATATGTCCAAACAAAACAAATATTGGAAATAAAAATAATTATGGGTCCCAAATCGAAATAAAAACTATCCTATCTCTTAAGTTGGACTAAACTGCACTCCATGAAGTAATCCCCATTGAAATCCGTTCATTAGTTTAGGAGTCCATTGAGGACAAACATTGTGACACGAGATTTATATATATTAAGATGTAGACATTGTACTAAATTAAAAATAATGCAAGGTTGAGCCAAAGTAACAACTATAATACTATATAATTCCATATTGTAATGCCAAAGTATAATAGTATATGCTTAATCTATGTATTAAGCCGTATTTCTGTAAAATGCTATTTATTCTTTGGCATCCAGTAAATAAAAACAAGTATGAAAATAGTCTGGCTAACAGTTTGCGATGGCGCGAAAAGTTGTTGTTTCTTCTGAATCACACCTACACAGACATTCCAGTTTGTGAGTCATGGACTCACGGTTTAAATCTTCACATATTCTAATATATTTTTAAGGCAAATGAGTCGGTCTGTTATAAATGCAATAAGTGTGGCTCTTTTGCACAGGATTCCGGCTAGATTAAGGGTACCACAACGGCGCCTATTTCTGCCGTAAAGGAGTAATATGTAAGCATTACTGTGCGGCGGTCTGAAGGGCGCCGTAGCTGGTGAAATTTCTGGGCAAATGAGACTCAACATCTTTTGTCTCAAGGTGACGAGGATTCTAACCGGCACTGCTTTGTAATGGGTAGGGCGTATCAATTACCATCACCTGAACGTCCTGCTCGTCTCGTCCCTTAATACGATAAAAAAAGTGTTCCATGAAACAACGGATACACACTGGGAAAGAAACGTACATGATAGATTCATGACGATTTCTTTTTTCGAGTCTAAGAAATAAATTGCCATTTTTCAAATATTTAAAGTTCGTAAAGTAAACCGCGGAAGCTACAGTTGTTACGGAGAAGTTAAAGTAGTTGTCAACAGCTAAAAGTACTAAATTTGACTAATCAAAATAACAAACTAGGATGGCAAGATAAAAAACCCTAAGTGCCTAATAGCAAAAAGTGTTCGTAAAATTTAGAAAAAATATCGTTGACCAGCGGTCAACCCTATTAGCCCTCGTCTGTCCCCAAGTAAATATTATCCCAAACACAATTTTGCAGTAATCTTGACTGTTTGCAATCTGTGAGGTGTCAGAATCGTTATTTCTCCAGTAAAGCGTGTCGTAAACGAGCTTACATCTCGCCGAAGCGGCGCGAACCGGATATTAGCAGCTCGGACCGGATTTTCTTGGAAAATGGAACAAGTCAGGATATAGCTATGACAAATAGTATTTTTCAATAAAAACAACAGTGTATATAAAGGAAAATTATTTGGTTTTTAACGCACGATTTGTTTGATCTAAGCTTTTTCAATACATCGTTAAATTTTCTAATCGAGAGGCCCTAGAAATACTCTTGACAGAGTGGTCGTATTTTTGTGCATGGAGTAAATTTGGCTTATGTCTAGCTGTACTGCTTTAGGACTGCTTGACTTGCAACGTTTTTTTTCCTTATATTTAGCTTGGCGGAAATCCTCAACCATTGTTACTTGGGCTGCAGACTTTATTTGATCTAACTACCCTATAGGTGATCGTTTTAAATAAATGTAAATGAAATGGAAAAAAAAGTTAACTAAAAGACATAATAAAAATCACAAAAACGACAAAATGGAATTGGGCAGGACAGATATCAAGAGCCAGTAACGAAAGATGGAGCAGTATAGCAACAAACTGGTACCCAATAGATGCCAAAAGAAGAAGAGGAAGACCTGGTGCTAGATGGAGAGACGATCTAGTAAATTACGAAGGAGTGATATAGTCCCGCACAACAAACAATAAGGACGAATGAAAGAAGAAAGGGGAGACCTTTGCCCAGCGGTGAGATGATATATAAAATATTATAACTAAAGCACAACTCCGCAAATATTTGTATTAAATTAAAAGAAAAGGATTAATCAAAAATGAGTTGCAAGATAAAATATCTTCTTTCTAAAAGCTTTAATGAAGTCTCCGAACTGATTCTATAAAATGGAACATTGTGTTTATACAAATGATTTAAGTCTTCTTTAGTGTTAATACCGCCAATATTTGTTTTTAAAACAATTCGACACGTGTTTCGCCTCTACACGAGGCATCCTCAGGACGTGTTGTCTCGCTAAAATCTGGCACGAGACTGACAAAAACTTTAAAAACAAATATTGGCGGAATCAACACTAAAGAAGACTTAATTATGACTTAAACATTTGTATAATTATGGATTTCCGCAAAGTAACGCCTAATTCAATAATTTTTTTTTTACATTGTGTATATAAAAAGTACAGTAATACAATTTTAATAGAAATTAAACTGATGCGATGATATAAAATAGAACCCAATGAGCAGGAAACTCTAACAGTTTGTTTTTCTGTACTTAACAATACCGCCAAAGATCTAGGCCCAACACTAACAAACCTGACATGCATACCAATAATACCATACCTCGTCTACTTTGGTCTCTAGCGTAGACAATGATTGATCGACCTCAATCTGTTCGATGGACAGTAATTTATTAATCTGTGGTACTTGAGAGGAATTAGAAACTGATTAATTATTGTTATGAATTGTAATTGATACATTTATGAAGTATAGATCGTAGAACAAAAGGAATATAAATTATTTTCCTATGGACGATGATGATAATGGTTTAAAATATTGAATTCATATATTCTCATTAAAAAAAAAATACTTATAAAGTCCCATCAAGAGCTGAGAAAAATGGGTGGGTGTAGGTAAGTAAAAAAAGAAAAGTGTATTCACTGAAGCCTACAGGCGATCGCTTATTAAGCAAGTTGTGGTATGATTAACATAGATATTTATGCTATACTAAAGTCTTTCCGAATATTGCAAAATGGGATCCTGTTTTAAAAGCACCAACAAAGATGTGCAACGTCAATATTATGTTAATTTCTTTAAAGTTTTATCTTAGCGAGTCTCTAAAGAAAGAGATGTGATCCTAGAGCATAAATCGTAATTAGCCCTTTTCTGCAGCGCAAAAATTGCATGAATATCGGCAGCATATACACAACATAAGTTAACTGTCTTATATTTTAACCGCGTTTGCTGCAGAACACGAATCTAATAGATAATTCAATCTTATTTCAATTTGGAATCAACAGTAATGCTAAGCTGTGGGTATTTTTTTACCTTATTTTCCTCGTAGGTTTATAGTTTATAAAGTATGATAACTTGGAAGAATTTTAGACTTTCTTTCGTACCTATATAGTACGTTAGAAGTCCCTTACTTTCTTACCTTGATGTGTTCACTGTTTTGTGCTATGAATTTTGAATACAATTATCTAAACTATTAGTAATGCATTTCTAAAAGTGACCTCCACAAATCCAAGCCCCTGTATTCACATTCTGTATAATACCATAGCTTATTGTTCTATGTTATATTTCGCAAACAACATCCTGAAAAAAACAAAAGCTCTGACTCAAACCACACATGGCCGCATTTACAATTGCGTCACACAAAAACATGCCTTATCGCACCATAATAAAGTTTATGAGCTGATAAACGAAACTGATACAAACGAAGGGGATATAAAATCAGCGGAACGGCTTGTTTATAATGATTTGTTTTGCAAATTTAAACCTTAAGGTTTACAGTTGAAACATAGAAGTAATATCAAATAAAAAGTTTACAATGAGCAAATTTGCATTTTGGTATCAATGAGAGTTGATCAAAATTATTTTTTAATGCTTGCTCTTCATCTGGTGATAAGTTATCATCGCCCAAACGCTATTTGCAACAACCTACGAATCACAGGAGTAGTGCCGGCTTTTTGGTAAGCACTTTTTTCCCCATGTCTTCTGATTATATCGTTTTAAATTATCGCGCAAGGAAAAACATAATATCCAAATGGTAGTTATTTGACGTGATTGTCACTGGCAGATATCTCATGCAATGATATGATGAATACTTGAGATAAAAATGCCGTACATTTTTTTTATGGAAAAGGAGGAAAAACGAGCGTACCTGGTGTTAAGTGTTCACCGCCGCGCCGCCCACATTCTCTTGCAATAACAGAGGAATCACAGTAGCGTTGCTTAGGTAATTATGATGGATAATAATTGTTTCCGAGTCATGGATGTTTATATGTATTTATGTATGTTTTGGTATGTTTATCGTTTTAAGTATAACGTTGTGTTTGAAGCATAATTCGGGCAATGGGTCATATCTTGTCCCAAACCAGGCAACACATTATCTGTTCGCGTAAAAAGTATCTTAAAATATTAGGTATATTAATTATGAAATAAATGCAACACCTTAATTTTGTTGAAATTAATAAGAAAACAAGTGTACGGTCCTTACGATACCTTTAGTACGTACGCTCGTCTGATTAAGATTCCTGCACTCCAAACAAAATAAAGCCGATTTTAACTGGGGATAACTGCTTAGATTAAAACTTGACGAAACCTTAAGGAGGATTAAAACAACGAGATTCTAATATAATTACACACAATAAAACTAACCTGTACTTTACTACATAACCCTCATTAAATCAATTTCGACAGCCCTGATTTTATAACAACTGGAACCGCCCCTAGTCCATGCAGAATACAATTGATTCAGGCCGCATTGTTTCCATTTACGAATTGACCATGCCATATACAGCCTTAACAACTGAGAAATACGACAGGGATTCGTTTACTAAATAATAACGATGACATTTTGGGAATGCCAAATGCAGTTGTCGTAATAAAAATGTCGTAATTTCTTGCACGACTATATTAACATTTAGATATTATTTCATTGCAGCTATTAACTCACTCCGTGCTTATTGAAGAATAAAATATTCGTACAAAAAGTACCAACTTCAAACATGTATACAAAAATCTCAAAGAAGTCGGTTTATTTAGGAGTCACCACTGAAAGCCCTTTCTACTAAAATTCTTTTATTGAAGGATTAAAAACTTAAAAAAATTGGTGAATTTATTTATTCACCCCTAACTTTCGTTGTTCTTCGTACTTTCTACTTATACCACGTAGCGTAGCGGTGATAGTAATGTCTTTCATAGCGGTTGAAATCATAAGTCATCCTAGCGACATAAACTAGGACTTCATATGCCGTCTAGAGGTTCATGCACAACGCAGATTTTACTTCTGACACGTGTACTTTGTACGCACCCAATTTCTCTATGTCTAAGATAATATATAGTACGCTCCTTTGTTTTATTTGGTCAAGAATATTGGCCGCAGTGATCACTTAATATCAGGTGACAAAAAAAATCGCTTATGTTATAAAGAAAAAAAACGCAGTACTGATATTCCATGCATAACTTAAATTAAATTTATATGTCGAAAAACTACTCAGGCAAGGTCACGGACGCCCGCTTGTTTATAAATATATTCAAAAGGGCCATAATTACAAGTTCCCGTCGGTCTGATATTGATAAAGGTATATGAACGGCGGATATATTATCTCGATTAGAGGGTTGGCCAGAGGGCATTCCAATTATAGGCAATCACACTCTATTCTGAAATATTGTATTCATAGTCTAGCGCCCCCAGTATTAGCTCGATCCATTTGACCGCGTGCGACGCAGAGCAGATCGAATTGTCGGGGACCCAGTGCTTTGTGAACGGCTGGATCACTTCGATGTCACTTCATCGTGTGTCTTCTACCGCATTTATCACAGGGACTACGAAGAGCTGTTTCACCTGATTCCAAATGAGGATATCATTCCCACAATCTGAATGTGTGGCGGTTCTCCACAGTGCGGTTTGCATGGAGCTTTCTTCCACGTAATACAAAGCTGTGGAATGAGCTTCCTTGTGCGGTGTTTTGAGGACGATACGACATGGGTGCCTTCAAAAAAAGCGCGTACACCTTCCTTAAAGGCGGCAACGCCTCTGTGATTCCTTTGATATTGCAAGAGAATGTGGGCGGCGTTGATCACTGAATACCAGGATACCCGAATTCTCATTTGTCCTCCTTTTCCAAAAAACATAAGAGTTGCCATATGTCCCATAAATACCACACTGCGACCCTTTTTTTAAATTTCATCCTGTATTGTGACATGTCCCTCCCATATATGAACCATTTTCGACATTTTCGACAAAATATAGAAATGTTATGTTATGCTAGAGCCGAGGGTTGCGGGCGACGGGCGAGACATATGCTCAGTTGTATGATTATATTAAAAACGAAAAACGTCATTTCAAAAGTAAAATCAACCTCAAAATATGACGGGGCGAAATAATAAATTGTTAAAAATTTAAGTGAAATTTTGCTAAGTGTAGATTCATCGAATAAATACTTTAATTTTGAATTTATTATCTTACTTTTTTATGCTTTTTATTTCTACTATGTTGAGAAAAAAGGGTGGCTGGTCAACACCTGCTGTCAATAAAATACCTACGTGGTATCCTTCACTATCATTAGTAATTTTAGTATTCATGCATGTTTTAATGTAGTTGCTGCATATCGGCATATAATATGTGAATGCTTTTTGGGTAGTGGAAGTGTTAACCGTGTTGGGTATCTAAATATTATGACAGCCCTAACTATACAGCACTATAAAAACTTATCTCCACACACCAATTATTTTTACCAGTGGGAGGCTCCTTTGCAAAGGATGCCGGCTAGATTATGGGTACACAACGGCGCCTATTTCTGCCGTGAAGCAGTAATGTGTTAGCATTTAAGGGCACCGTAGCTAGTAAAATTACTAGGCAAATGAGACTTAACATCTTATGTCTCAAGGTTAGAGCGCAACTGTAGTGCCGCTAAGAATTTTTGGGTTTTTCAAGAATCCTGAGCTTCACTGCATTGTAATGAGAAGGGAGTATCAATTACCATCAGCTGAACGTCCTGCCCGTCTCGTCCCTTATTTTCATTAAAAAAAATCTCTCTCTACCTTGGACGAATTTAAAATGTTTGCCTTTACCCCTCTAACCACTTACTGAGCCTGATAGCGTCAGTAAGAAAGTAAGTTCGCCCATTGGGTAAATCTATTCTAGCATTTTGTTTTTTTTCGACCCGCTGATCCTTTTGTACCCTGTCTCCCCTATTGTTATTTCTACTTTGTAAGTGCTATTTACACATTTAAGAGAGGTTACACTCAGAGTTCAACTTAAAGTGATGATTATTTAATTTATTATATTGATGTTGGCAATAAGGTAATTTTGAAAATTATATAAATTTAAAAAAAATTACTCTTTTTTTATTCGGTTTGTAGGGTTAAGTGCGATGTTGAATAAGGCAGTAGAGATCAGCTGAAACAGCTCTTCGATATGCTCATCTTCAAAGATGCTGTATCAAATTTAAAAGCTTACCAAACTGGTCGCTTAGAAACTCTCTGAAAAATGCTTTATTACCTGAAACAAACAAAACATTTTAATAAGTAAAAGCCCCAATATACAAATAGTGGATTATTTACAATGCTCTAAGATTATATATTTATACCTGAATAATAATTAATATGTGTTTTATCGAAATTGCAGTGCAATTATTTCATTATTATGTTTTTTTTTTCTTTATTTTATGCAAAAGAAGCAAGAAATTAAACGTTAATGAATTAGAAAAATATGTGTTTGTCTAAGATCACATGATACATGGGAAAAAAAGTTCTATAATCATAATAATAACATTTGCAATTCAAATTCAAATTCAAATATTTTTATTCAAAATAGGATGTGAAATCACTTATTGAAAGTCAAAAAAAAACTACCACCCATTCAGAAATGAATGCCACAGGCCTGAGAAGAATGGGCGCAACAAACTAAGCGGGCTTTTTTTTTTCAAAAATATGTTTTACATTTAAAGTAA
Source organism: Leptidea sinapis (assembly GCF_905404315.1). Taxonomy (NCBI): domain Eukaryota; kingdom Metazoa; phylum Arthropoda; class Insecta; order Lepidoptera; family Pieridae; genus Leptidea; species Leptidea sinapis. Next base: position 6,288,207 of record NC_066300.1, on the reverse strand, counting down.
CATTTACAAAGTAACATTGTACAATTAAACTTATTATTTAATAGCCTGAGGGCGGTCGCTCCATTCCCAATCTGTGGTATCATTAAGAAAGTCATTTATGTTATAGTAACCTTTACCACACAAACGTTTTTTAACAATTATTTGAATAACGTAAAACTCTTGTTTTGAACATTCTCTGGGATCCTGTTGTAAAAGCATATACATCGCCCCACAAAAGACTTGTTAACTCGACTTAGCCGAGTAGCAGGCATTATAAGCTTATGTCTGTTCCTGGTGTTAATATTATTGTTATGACAGTTTCTGGCAAATTCACTTATGTGCCTATGAATATGTATATAACAATAATTGTATATGATTGACTCTGGATTCCGACTGATAGCTTCCCTAAGGCCTAAACGCATGGCCGGATTTGTTACGGCCATACCATCGAACAGTCCGGTGGGCGCCTCACACCAATAAGTCCGGTGTCATCCTTACGACATACCATTGAATATGGTACAGTACCGGACCGCGTCCAGTGATTCGGTCGTACCAAATCCGATCATGTGTTTAGGCTATTAGTAAACTCGCCTCCGTTTACCCGAAGGAACGTTACACAGCCGAGGGTAACAGCCTAGTTTCATTCAATACCCAAAAAATCAGGAAACTTAGTGCGTCGAAGAAAGATTTGTTGTTTTAACTTCAAAAAAAACATTATAAACGTTTTAGGGCTTATTAATTTGCAAAGTTTTATGATTCCCGAACAGATGCCTTTAGTCCAATTATGAATACAAATTTCAGTCTTGAGATCAGTGGTTCATGTTATTTTTATTATCAATACTTCTATCCCGCTGACGTAGTAGAGCTTTAAAATATTTATATAATAGTCTGGTTAGCACTTCATATAGATTACAATTTACATGTACAAGTTCATCACCCTAAATAGAAAATACTAATAAAGAAATATTAACCTTGCATAAATAGCGCCTACGGACCGAAAAATTCAGCGCTTATATCAAACAGTTATAAAAAAAAACAGTTAAAAGATCAACGAACCGAGAGTGCCTACTAAGCTTAATATTAAGCGACAAAAATCCTAAACATTTTTACACTCACCTAATTAACACCGTTACAGTAATTTATCATACTCGTATAGCGTATTCATTTGAATATAAGGATTCAGTACATACAAAGCGATGCGATAGAAATATTTCAACTCAATACTATCTTGAAGTATCTATCTGAAGCCTCGTCCAAATAGAAAGAACGACTGTAAACAAAACATCTCCCATCTCTTTTAATCCGCCAGGGCTCACATAGGTTTTTTCTTCGGTTCCATACATTTTTTCACCGTTATCGAATTCGTTAAATTTGGATCCGGCCTGACAGGCCACTATTTACAGTTTGTTGGATTTACTTCATATCTGTTGGCTTGTGTTTGTTTCTACTTTGTGTCGCAATAGCATATTTTGACAAAATTAACTGTCTGTCTGTCTGTCTGGCTGTATTGTTATTTGTTTCTATAAATTGTGATAATTTATTTATTAATATTATTTTAAGACACTCGTTGATTATACAAATTTAATTTGTACCAAAATTTATGGACGATGCGGGGCTCGAACCCGCAACTCCCGGGTTCCGTCCGGGCGCTCTACCAACTGAGCCAACCGTCCGAGTGACGCATAGGCCATAAATCCTGGTATGTCTTGTTCAACTCTAAGATTTTGGCTCCATCTACAGGATCTACTTTACACTGTTTGAAGTTTTCGCGTTCGTAACAGTACCTAAATTCCCCGGGATACATCGCACTAACCAATATAGAGATTATACATCACCCCCTAATCACGATATTTGCAACAATGAAGAAATAATATCGGAAGCTAATTGAAGGACCACATCAGTAAATATGAGTATTTGAAAAAATGTATTGTTAATTAAACAAAAAAAAATAATTTTGTTCCATACAAAAATTTACATCCGGCCGTGTTCATGCAGAAATAGATTCTTAATAATTTAATTTTCCAAAACGCTAACGAAACCGCTGCAGCTGCTATATTTATTTGATTTTACTGTAGACACAGCCTTATATTTTAAAGTATGAGACAACTTTGTCAGAATAGAAGTTGACGAAAATAACGGTCGCGTGTTGTAACGGCAGATGAAATGTTTGATATGACATATGACAATTATAGACGAGAATATCTCATGCTGCTCTATCAGGTATCGCTCAATGAGGGTTATTCGCGCAATTTTTTTCTACGGTTTTAAAATGGAGGAATTCAAGAGAATAAATACTACACATTTTAAATAGGACCTAACGCGAGTTAGGTCCTTAGAATAACGTGTTTTTTACATTAATATTTAATTATATATATCTTCTTATAGCGGCAGTACTAATGCATCATCATTTTCTGACCACGAAGATACAGTTTTAACTAGTTTCGGGGTCAGAAGTCCACCCATTTTAATATCACTGCAAAACCGTTTTCCAATGTAATTATTATTACAACTAGCTGACCCGACAGACGTTGTTCTGTACATAATAAATAAAATACCGTTTTTGATGAATTTGTCAATAATTTTTCATTGTAACATAATAATATGCTCCCTGTTGTTAGAATGAAATTGTTTCACAGCGGAACTGTCAAACCGTGCGTCACTAAATTCTCTCATAGAAAATATGTCCATACAAAACAAATATTGAAAATAAAAATATTTATGGGTCCCAAATCGAAATAAAAACTACCCTATCTCTCAAGTTGGACCAAACTGCACTCCATGAAGTAATCACCGTTAAAATCCGTTCATTAGTTTAGGAGTCCATTGAGGACAAACACTGTGACACGAGATTTATATATATTAAGATTAACGATAAAAATATGTTAATAATTAGTATTATACAATAAATATTGTACATTTAGTAAATTAAGTTACTTGCAGTGAGTGTAAGAAAAAGATGAAATAAAGTATTATTATTATTATCATCATCAGCCGGAACAAGTCCACAGCTGGACAAAGGCCTCCCCCAAAGATTTCCATGACGATCGGCCCTGCGCTGCGACGATCTTGACCAGATCGTCGGTCCCTCTTGTGGGGGGCCTACCAACACTGCGACTTCCGGTAAGTGGTCGCCATTCGAGGACTTTACTGTCCGTCGAACTATGTGCCCTGCCCACTGCCAGTTTCGCAATCATTTGCCTTTTGTTTTGTCGAAATTCCAGCAGTCTTTCTAATGCCGTTTATGACATACAACAGACGCACAGGCAGATAAATTTATGGATTAATGTTAATAATCAATGAGATATTATATTATGTTTCTATCATACACTTAGAATGTAACATATAGACCACCTGACAGCCCGATAACGCGCGATCAATTTTGATTTGTCAATGTGTACGTTAGCTATTGGTTTGATCTTCAAAATAGCGAATTCCAAGCACGGCTGAGAGCGCTTTCGCACTACGTCCGATCCGAATCGAATTCCGAATTGAAACTAAAACGTTGGGCTGCATAGTAAAAATTTGTAAAATTAATACTACAAGAAATAAAAAAACTCTGCGATCACATATCATCAGTAAGTATTTTGTATTTTATTAATTTCAATATAAAATAATAACGTATGTTACAAAATTTGAAAGATGCCATTGAGTGGCAAGATCTATGCACACAAGCATCTAATAGTTGCCGTAAAACAAAAAGCTTTGTTCTTAGGTAGTACGATATCTAGTTGGAGCGCAGCGGAGACCGATCCTTAATCTTAGGATATAATATACGAAAAAAAATAAAGAAGAATATTTTAGTGACAATATTGTCTATGATTCTACCAAGTATAGGCAAAATTTGGGAGTTTACTGGGTTATAAAGTCAACGGTTTGATTAGTAAATGTCTCTTGTTGAAAACTTAATTTACACAAGTACCTATTATTGAATAGTAAAAAGTAACTTATTTTTAAACCTATTTATTATTATCTGTCGTAATATCAATTCGAAATAATAACAGCGATCCAAATAAAGAAGCAACAATATTATTCGTAAAGGTCATATTATTTTCTACCTGAGAGGTGGGGCGTGATATTAAAGTCCTAAGTTATTTGAAACCCACGAATACCAGAGATCTATAAATTGTTATTATGATATTAAAATGTTTTAGATAGTATACAGGAGGACATTTTTTTATTATTATACATATATTAACATTTGTTAGATTGTGTGAATCATAACTACCATTCAACTGTTGGTTAAAACTAGAGAACATATTTGTTTTTCTTACGGCCGTTCCCAATATTCAGTCTATCTCTTACTTGAGATAAAAATCGTAACTATTGTTGACTTTTCTGTCCCAATAAATATTGACGGTAACTCACCTTATCCGTGCACGCTCTCTGTCAATGGGACGACGTATAGCTTACCAGCGATTTTTTTTATGGAATAGGAGGACAAACGAGCGTACGGGTCACCTGTTGTTAAGTGATCACCGCCGCCCACAATCTCTTGCAACACCAGAGGAATCACAGGAGCGTTGCCGGCCTTTAAGGAAGGTGTACGCGCTTTTTTTGAAGGTACCCATGTCGTATCGTCCCGGAAACACCGTACAAGGAAGCTCATTCCACAGCTTTGTAGTACGTGGAAGAAAGCTCCTTGAAAACCGCACTGTGGAGGACCACCACACATCCAGATGGTGAGGATGATATCCTAACTTGTGAATTCGGCGGCAGGAATCCGGTTAAACAGCTCTTCGGAACACTCCCCGTGATAATAAATAGATATAAAGTTTGTATGGAAATTGCAATTCACGCGTCCCATAAGAATGACTTATCGGGTATATTAGGACAGCTTCAGATTAGTGACAGTTAACTACTGACAGTGGAAGGTAGTAATTTATCTCTATCTGTAGATAGTACATTCGGAACGGCCGTTAGTCGTATGTTGGGTTAGATGTTACATCTATAATGTTAAAGCATGTTCGTTTAGTTCTATATAGACGTTTATGTTATCATTACTCTGTTGCAGGTCTACATGTACCTCTAACACATCTTAAATGCCTATCTCCTGTAGGAATAGCAATATTCTATTTTAAGTTACCATGTTATTTATGTACACTGGTAGCATTCAAATTGCCTTACAAATCATTAAATCTGGAAGCTAGCGATCGTAGAGATGGTAATTCTTCCAATTGTATCAAACTACCACTAACATAACAATATGTCCTACTTAGGAAGAAAGATTAAAGTTCAAATACACTATTGAAAACCTCCCCTATTGAGTATCTTTGAAAAAGTAATGACAATTCATAAGTGAAAGTAGATTAGGTAAATCCAAACTAAATCTAATGAGATATTTTTGAAGTCTGCGTATATCTGTGTAGCAATTTTATAATTAACCATCAATTTAAAAAATAAAGTAACGCTTATTTTCATTAACTATTTTGGCTCTTGATTCGCTGGACTCTCAGTGGCAACTCAAAATACAAATTGGTACACATTTCTACAAAAGGTAGCAAATTTAAAAATTCTTCTTAACGTACCTATTCTTTCTAAAACTTCTGACTACTACTAGCCAGCTAGGTGAAGAGTCACAACGCGTAGAGCATCCATTTATGAGATTTTAGAGAACCATCGAAGCCTTCAAATGAATGCAATCCGGGTTGGTTATGGAAACATGAAAGCATGTTGCACCTTGTTGCATGTTCACGTTGCTGCGATTCACGAAATTACTTTAAATTGCTTTCACAGCACCGCAGTGGCGATAGTCCAAGGCAAAGGCGATAAGCGTATTTCAAATTTTATGGGTTAAGCTTTTTTCGTTTTCCGTTTTCGTATAATTCCGCACATAACTTGAGAATAAATGATAAAATTAATATAATAATCAATAATAAAGATAGTTATTGTTTGTAAGGTCAATGTAAAATAATCTATTTTTTATGGAAGAGGAGGACAGACGAGCGTACGGGTCACCTGATGTTAAGTGATCACCGCCACCCACATTCTCTTGCAGCACCGGAGGAATCGCAGGAGCGTGGTCGGCCTCTTATAAAGGTGTACGGGTTTTTTTTCGGTTAGATAGGCGCCAAAGCTAGTCAGTCAAATTACAGGGCAAACAATGAGATTTAACATTTTTCAAAATTACAAGCGCAATTGCGATGCCACTTAAAGTTTGAGCATTTCAAGAATCCTGTGCGGCACTACTTTGTAATCGGCAGGGCATAACACTGAACGTCATGCTCGTCTCATGTCTATTTTTTCAAAAAAAAGTGTCGAATTGCGAACTTAGTGGCGATATTAAAAAACTAATTTACACAAGTAAAATTATGCCCACATATCTGCTGTATAAATTGTCCCGCGACTTTTTCTTTTGGATACGAAAAACCCAATAGAACTGGATTAAAAATAAGTTTAATAAAAAAATAGGACAATGTTTTAATATACATAAAGCACGATAATTTTAATTTCTAAATAGGACTTACAATTAAATTAAGAATTATCTTATATGATAAAGTGGCAAGTATTTTGAAATTAGACAGTCAAGATTTGGAGGCATATTTTTTACTGTTTAAAGTATTGATAATATTTATTTAAAAAGAAATCATCCCGCTTAAGCTTATAGGTTAAGGCAAACAATTTGGCGAGCGAGTAAAGCAAATAAAATATAACGCGATTACATTTCAAAGGGAGAGGACAGGTTTTGCATGAAATAGGCAGGTACCACAAGATAGGTTTTAGTTATTTATGCAACTGTTGTGTAATAAGGGGTATTAAAACACGAATGTGGATTTATCTCACGAGGCGAAGCCGAGTGTGATAATAGTATCACATGAGTGTTTTAATACCTAATTATCAACAGTAGCATACATGACTTTATCTACACCCAGAATATGAATCCGCTTAAAGATTCTGAAATAGTTAGCTGACTGCTAACATTAAAACAGCCTGTCCTAGTAGTAACCTAATATCATCCATTACTACAAATAAACTGAGTACTTATTAATGAAAGAATTATTTATTTTAGTAGTTCAGTACAACATTACAACACTCTTTTGGATGATGTAATGGTTATTAGAACATTGGGTGTTTTAATGTTGGCAATAAGCTAACTGTTTCAGAATCTTTAATAGAGGATTTTAAGCATGGGTGTAGATAAAGTATTAAAAGTGCGCTTTACCGAAGTAGATTATATGTAGAAATATTGATGGAAGATCATTAAGTGAGCGTTGGTCAATGACATAAGTAAAATAGTAATATTATAAAACCTAAACCTCTGCACCGATTTTGATGAAATTTAGTACAGAGATAGACAAGAGCTTGGGAAATGACATAGGCTACGGATTAAAAAGATTGGCGGGATTAAAATAGGCCGTGGAAGCTTGTATGAAAGTTCGTCATTATCGAAGATAACACCATGAGAATTAGTACTTAGGCACTTGATAAGAAATAAATAAATATTTGCTCTAGCGTTTATAAATTTAGACCTAGTATGGGTTGAAAAAGGGGGATGAAAGTTCTATAGATGGTAGCTTAAAAAATGTATTAAACTGTATTAAATTATTATTAATTATTAATTTATTTAAATTAAATGTACACAGCAGTGTATTATTTGCAAAATTAGCATATTTTTTAAATAAAAAATGCTGAACAAAGTAACTATTGCACGCGCGAAGTCGCGGGTAAGAGCTAGTAGTGAATAAACTTGGGTAGGCTACTTAATAAGAAACAATAGTAATAAATAAATACTATACAATTCTAGTTAGTGCAAGAATTTCACGGCCATAACACCAATTTCGAATGGCTGATAATATTATTTCGATTTCGAAAATTATAATTGAATCAGTAATCAATTAACAATAATAGCATTAATTATGTGAAAGTGGCTCAAAATGAAATGTTTGGACAAGCCTATTGGCAGAGCGGTTTGATTAACCCCCTCATTCATAATGGCCCGCTAACTTTAAACAGCCGCTTAGGAGTGTTTTTTCTCATTCTGACTTAGGTCAATAGAAGAAGACAGAGTGAGAATTAGCAATGCTTTAAGTTAGCAGACTATTATGAATAATGGGGTAAGTCTATAGTGCACACTTGTTGGGTTTAAACCCAAGTGCTTAAGCATATCAGATACAATTCGAATGCTTTCCGAGTGGAAAGAATGTTTGAGTAAATTCGGACGAAGGTACGAAACATTGTTTGTGAACTCAAAAAGTTGTAAGATGGCGGTTTGTACATCATTTGTAACACCCCTATTATAAATTATAGTAAACTCATTCGCCGGCGTCATCATTTCTTGTGTAAATAAGTAAAAGATGAAAATATTTGGAAATTTTAGAAGCCATATTAATTGTACCTTACCTTTTTTGTGTGTCCTTCAAATAAACGAATTTCGTCTACGATAAACATCGGTGTCAGTTACAAAGTAGGACCCACACGAATCCCATCGATAGAAACCACAACAATTTGACAGTTAAAACTTATGTATGCATACTTACTATTCCTATGTACGTCAAAGTATTCCTGGCTTAATCTAGGTATATATAAAAATTAATTGCTGTTCGTTAGTCTCGCTAAAACTCGAGAACGGCTGGACCGATTGAATAATTTTGATCTTGAATTATTTGTGGAAGTCCAGAGAAGGTTTAAAAGGTATAAATATATATGAAAATTTTCAGAATTAAATAAAAACAACAATATTACTTTTCCTTTGATGTGTCCCCCGTCGTTCAGAAATCAAATTGAAAGAATAGTTTAAAATGAATAACTAATTAGAATCTTCATATCTTTCTATCTTTCGCAGGAGGTAAAACAAACTTAATTTTACCTATATGCTACCTATAGTTGGTAGATTTTATGTACGATTTAATATTTGATAGGTTTGAGAATCGGTCATCATCTATTTTTTATACCCCAAAATTTTTTAATTCTTGATTTTTTCTTTGTACTTTATATGGCAATACAACGTATGCTGGGTCAACTAGTAAGAAATATAAATACTTCGCAGTACCTCATATTCAAAAATTCTTGTAGTAGTAAATTTATCACTAAGTTCTCGATTTAGCCCTTCAAAAGTAGGGTTTAACAATGACGTAAATATTAAACAAAAACTCTTTTAATATATTCACACAAGACCAATCGTAAATTGGGATAGTTGCCCAGACGGGTTTAAGATTTTTTTCGCAAAATGAGAGCAAAACTTGGATGCCGTACAGAGTAAACCAATGCTTTATAATATTATATTCTTTATAGAATTCTTTGTTGGTTTAAACGCCATAATCTCTTTTTTTATGATAATAAGGGACGAGACGAGCAGGACGTTCAGTAGATGGTAATTGATACGCCCTGCCCATTATAATGCAGTGCCGCTCAGGATTCTTGAAACACCCAAAAATTCTGAGCGGCACTACAGTTGCGTTCGTCACCCGGCGCCCTTCAGACCGAAACACATTAATGTTTACACATTACTGCTTCACCCATAGTCTAGCCGGCATCCTGTGCAAAAGAGCCTCACAATGGTTCACATCTCTGGATCTTCTAGTCAGATTCAAATAATTATATTGTATTTGAAAGCCTGATGCAAGAGGAACAGAATAGGATAATTTATCTAGAATTAGGCTACACTTTTTGGCAAGTAGGTAATGAAATATTGATTTTTGTAAATTAAGTTGAAATAAAAAGCACCCGCGAACCTTCAAAATTTTAGAAAGATATTATATATTTAGTACTTACAAAAAGGTATAGATATATATCTCAAGCCACAATAATAATATAATTTATGCCGAAAAATATAAAACTTCTGTGAAACTACCGGACAAAGCTGGTGTGTAGATAAGTTTAACTATAATTATGTAAGAGGATGTGTTAGTTATTATTGTGGAAAGGAGTCAGGTACTCGATCAAAAGATATTTGATCAAAGATCAAATAAAGGTTAAAAGGCAAAAGCAATAGGGTCACAAACAACTTTATTACATATTTTGTTTACTATGGTCGAACCACAGCAAACATGCAGACGCTAACGGTCCATTAAATATCTTAAAAATAGCACATCTTTTACATAAAGGTCTTTTTTATGGAAATGGAGGACAAACGAGCGAACGGGTCACTTGGTGTTAAGTCACCGCCGCCCACATTCTCTTGCAATACCAGAGGAATCACAGGAGCGATGCCGGCCGGCCTTTAAGGAAGGTGTACGCGATTTTTGGGAAGGTAACCATGTCGTATCGTCCCGGAAACACCGCACAAGGAAGTTCATTCCACAGCTTTGTAGTACGTGGAAGAAACCTCCTTGAAAACCGCACTGTGGAGGTCAGAGTTCCTTATTTTCTGTAAATAATTATAATAAATAATTTAAATCACTTAATTATAGTTGATTATCAATTGAATCACGATTTTTTTTAATATCATAACATATTCATATTGCGGTAAAGGAAGGTTACTTCGCCGGATTTATACTATACCTAAATAGCGTCCTCAAAGCCAATTGACTTTATGAGGTGCAGAAGAGAACTTTGATACTAATTTCAAATTCTGTTTAGGCTCCAAACGGTCTCTAATTTATAATAACACTATCACTCAAGAAGTTATATATATACATAAAAATAAATTTAATAAAATATTTTGTTGCATACACACTATAACTCGTTCACTCTTGTAACAGGTTCACGAATGTTTTTGGGGCAAAAAGTAATCTCTTAACCAATTAGCTGTCACGCGAATTCGTGGATGTAAAACCATATGTTATATATTTATGTTATCCGAAAATTATAATAAATGTAATATTACAAAACTTTCAAAATTTAAAAGCTAATATAAAGCGACTAATTCAAGCATAAGCAATATGACGACATATAGAAGCACGTGTCATACAAATTGAAAGCAAAAAAAGCAAGGATTCCAACCATACAAATGACAAGGGCGTTGCTACCTTTAAAGTGAGAAGTACTTTCACACTGAGCCTGTTTCAAGCGTGTTTATATAATTTAACTTTTATTAATGTAACTTATGTTTTATTAATTTAACTTAACTTTTATTAATTTAACTTAACTTTTATTAATTTAACTTGACTTTTATTAATTTAACTTAACTTTTATTAATTTAACTTAACTTTTATTAATTTAACTTGTATTAATTAATAATGTGAATAAATATGTCCCTTCGTAGATTTAGTTACCAACACAATTAGATTATACAAGTTTACTAACAATGGATCGTAGTTATCTGAAAATAAACGTTTTATTTATAATTTATTAAATTAAGTTCGCATTCTTAATAGAAACTAGTTCAATAGATGATTTATTTTGCAGTTATAGAATAACGAATATTGCCGAATAGTAGTTTATATGGATATAGTGACAGATTATATAATATAATTTCCTGCAGCAAGCAAAGAATTTGTGTGTTGGTCGCTAATTCATATTATTATTTTGTTTATCGAGCTCATCAATTATAGTGTAATTGTATATAAGGAGGTAATATTATTTATTATTTAAGACGCACGGTCTTGTAAAAAAAGAAGGACTCCGCGCCGTAATATTAGCAAGTGAAGCACCTTTATGCTAATGTGTGTGCGGTTACGGGGAATACTAGTTACACAACTTTTTCTCTCTTAAATAATCATATATCCACAAATACTTTTATATTATTGTTTATACACATTTTCACAACGCACGACGGCATTTTTATAATATTTTATTGCGACGCAAACTGCTCTGTCACAGACGATGGCAAATAACATAATGGCGGCCGATCGGCTTGTATTAGTCTAGGTGTATGCGTGGGGCAATGTATTTACAGGTTTACCAGCTTGTTTTGGTGCCTCAGTGTTATGTAAGGTGACACGGATTCCTTATCTTTTTTACTCGTCCGTGATTGGACGACGGTCCCCTTTGTGTGAGTCTGACTCATACTTTAGCAGTTTTTATTGATCATCACAATAACCGGTTGCGATAGAATCATTAAAAACCAGGAAGAAACACAACACCTGCCCCAATTCATACAAATAAAACCACAACTATGTTTATTCACTACTGAAATAGTTGCTGCTTATAAAACGTATACGTTTAGTTTCGATGAAGACTGAAGCAATAAACATCTGAGATAAGTAGGTTACTAAATAACAGAACTCCATTTGCTGACTTCGTTGAAATATAATATCGAACTAGCTTTCCAGCCGACTGCACCTGCGCAGAATAAACCTGTAAGCTTTTTTTATAACGTAAGTAAGGATTACTAGTATAACTTATGTTCTGTGGCCTCAATAGATTAAATATGCGATCTCTAATATAAGATTATTGAGAAGCCAGAGCTGCATTTTAATTCAATATGTCAATCTTCAGTTTCAATACCGAGCTAAAAATAATATATATAATACGTAAATATACACTAAAATTGGTTGTCTGTAAAGTCGGTTTACTGACGATAGTTGAACGTGACAACGTCTTAAGAAAATACTGATGGAATGGTAGCATTTTTCAAAAGAAAAGTTTAATTTCATTTGTTTAATAGATTTGTATGTATATAGAGAATGAGGTAACTGGAAATCACAATGAAATTGAACAAGTTAGATTTATTTGTACGCATTAATACAATTATGTCAATTTTTTTTACAATTTAATAGTTTTTTTTTGAAGGTACTCGTGTCGTATCGTCCCGGAAACACCGCACAAGGAAGCTCATTCCACAGCTTTGTAGTACGAGGAAGAAAGCTCCTAGAAAACCGCACTGTGGAGGACCACCACACATCCAGATGGTGAGGATGATATCCTAACTTGTGGCGTGTCGTGCGAAGGTGGAATTCGGCGGCAGGAATCAAGTTAAACAGCTCTTCGGAACACTCCCCGTGATAAATGCGGTAGAAGACACACAATGAAGCGACGTCTCTACGCAACGCCAAGTGATCCAGCCGTTCACAGAGCACTGTGTCCCCGACAATTCGAGCTGCTCTGCGTTGCACGCGGTCAAATGGATCGAGCTGATACTGGGGTGCGCCAGACCAGAGATGACAGCAATACTCCATGTGTGGCCGGACCTGCGCTTTGTAGAGCGCTAGTATGTGGGCCGGCTTGAAGTATTGCCGTGCTCTATTAACGACGCCCAGTTTCTTTGAAGCCAATTTGGCTTTGCCTTCCAGATGACCACGAAATTGGCAATCGCTCGAGATTTCGAGACCCAGTATTCCGATACTAGGCGAGGCTTTGAGGGAAGTGTTGTCGAAGGGCGGTTTCTACAAGTATAAATGTGCGTTGAGCAATTGTTTTACAACTTTTAAATATGTGTAATATTTAATTTCTTACAATCTGTGTTATTCTGATGTCGAACGCTGCCGAACGCAAAGGCCGATTGTGCTTCTTTGTCGCTCGTTCCGCGCTCTCGCTTGCATTTCAAGCCTTACATGGAACGAGGTAACGCCGCATGAGTCATGTTTTTTCGTGCGTGCAGCCGGCTCTATCGAATTATAAGACGTTGTCACGTCAATAATATAATATACGGAAAACTCCGTAAAATATTCTCGTACCAAACACTACAGTGTCTGAAGACGAAGGTCTTTAACCAGCGTGTGTTGTCAGTGATGACTTACGGTACGCAGACGTATTCGCTAACTATGAACATTATGGGACAGCTCATGGTCGCGCAGAAGGCTAGGCTAAGAGTTTCCCTGCGAGATCAAATCAGAAAGAAAGAACGTAGGAGAACCAAAGTGACAGATATAACCCAGATGGCTGCGAAACTGAAGTGGCAGTGGGCAAGGTGCCACGATGAGCTGTCCCATAATGTTCATAGTTAGCGAATACGTCTGCGTACCGTAAGTCATCACTGTCAACACACACTGGTTAAAGACCTTCGTCTTCAGACACTGTAGTGTTTGGGACGAGAATATTTTACGGAGTTTTCCGTATATTATATTATTGACGTGACAACGTCTTATAATTCGATAGAGCCGGCTGCACGCACGAAAAAACATGACTCATGCGGCGTTACCTTGTTCCATGTAAGGCTTGAAGTGCAAGCTTACGGACAGATGGTCATTGGGGCAGTAAAATCCTCGAATGGCAATCACGTACCGGAAGATGTAATGTTGGTAAGCCCACAAGATGGACCGACGATCTGGTCAACATCGCCGGATTAGTTGTATGAGGGCAGCGCAGGACCGATCGTCATGGCGATCTTGCGATATACGCCATCAGATAGACAAATTGAAAAATTTGTGCTGTAGATCGATTATTGAAATGTCAAGAGCAGGAAATGGATTAAAATGTCAAGTTCGGTTTGGCAATTTAGAATAATTTTTGAATGTAGTAATATAATAATATATTAATTATATAATTTCTATAGTTAATATTGTAGGATGGGCCTTGATCGTAAGACGACCAAAATTATTTCAAGTATTGTAATGTTCCACGTTTGCTCACGAGTGGAACAATTAATCTTTACTATGTAGCACTACACCCGGACTCGTCCACACGCAACCAATAGCTGATTAGAACTGGCCTTCCGCTGTACTTTGCATTCCTTATATAGCACTCAACGTCACACGGTTAATGTCACTGTCGATGAGATGACAGTGACATTGATAGTTAACACATACTCTGTTAAGACTAGATGTCAGTACACTACAAGTATCTTTTACTATAATCTCATATTAAGTTTTCCTATTGCTTGGATTTTGTACATAAATTTTCTTTTCGTGATAATAGTATTTAATATTTATTAAATAACTAGGCAAATAGGGATTTTGGACCAACGTACAATCCATAGCACTATGAAGGTACTTTTAAAAAACTTATTTAAAAGAATAAAGAAAATTTGTGAATCAACCATCCATTTTTTGTTATAGCGGCAATAGTACACACTCTTTCAGCTATTTACGATTTATCGAATAGCAAGATAGGCACTAAATTATACTTTTAAATATTTTTTTTTTTGACTTGTTGCGTGGCTTACGTGTCTTGATTGTATGTGTATTGATCAACGATCGGTTGCAGAATCGATCCCGCTGAGAGAATTTGTCTCTGTTATGCACAGTTATGAAAATAGTGACAAAACACTCTAATCACGGCTCACTGAGACGCTTTCTGTAATATGGATCATGGATTGTAAAATACCTCAACTATTCAAAGTTAAGAACTCGATAGACGAAGCAATATTTTTGTTCTGTTTGAGAGATTACCTGGTAACGAAAGAGGCCGTTTTATGAAAGTATAGGACATTAAGGAGCATACATATATCTGACTGATGGTATGTGATAACCGCAACCCATTATCTCTTGCAAAACCAGAGGTATCACAAGACTGTCGCCGGCCTTATAAAGCATCAAATAAACGTTCATATGAATTGGAAAACCGAAACATTATGGTACGTGGCGGTCAGGAATCGAACCAGACCCTGTGGTTAGAGTCAACGGTTCTATCCATTGTGCCACCGACGCTATTTGACAGATTTCATTGCGACAAAATGCAATAGTTTCAAAGAAAAATAAATATCATAATTCTATAGAAGCATTATTCATCCGGCGGTTTATTCCATTCTGTAATTGATCCCGTGGGCATTTTCAGTATCCCGCATTCTAAGAGAAAAATTAAATACAGCCAGTTTTCAGGTTAATTTCAACGGAGGTATAATAAATACAAATAAATCAATTCCGACACCACATTGAGCCGTTGATTATAAATTTAATGGCTGAAAGTGTCCATTTCCTTTCTTTAACGTACAACCAACTAGTCAAAGGTACGCCCTTTCGAGGTGTTTCTCTCATTATGGGTAAGTTTAAAAAATCTGCTTATACCTTAAATGCCGGCAACGCTCCTGTGATCCCTCTATTATTCCAAGAGAGTTTGTCTACCTATAATCTTAATATATATAAATTACGTGACACGTTGTTTGCCCGCGATGGACTCCTAAACTAATGAACGGATTTAAATGAGGATTACTTCATAGAGTTTCATAGAGTGCAGTTTAGTCCAACTTGAGAGATAGGATTATTATTATTATTATCATTATTTATAATAGACTAAGCAGCTTTCGCTGATGCGTCTATATCATTTGCCATATCTATCCAAATGTTTGTCCAGTCTATTCTTAAACTGATTAACAGATTTTGATTTAACCACATCCTTGGGCAATCTATTCCATATATGAACGACTCTGTTGGTCAGAAAGTGTTTCAATGGATTTGATGATGCTAATTGATATTCTAGCTTCATATCATGTCCCCTTAGTCTAGGATTGCTCTTCCTTGGAAACATGCTCTCAAAATTTGGGACATTATAATAATTATTTAGTATTTTGTATGTTTCAATTAAATCGCCTCTTTCTCGTCTGCTTTTGAGGGTGCTGAGTCCAAGCTGTGTAAGTCTTTGTTCATACGTAAGATTTTTCAGTTCCCTAGGCAACTTAGTGGCTCGCCTCTGTACCCTTTCCAACAATTCTATATCCTTAACAAAATATGGATTCCAGACCTGAAATGAATACTCCAGTAATGGTCTGATATAAGTTTTATAGATTTTTAGAAATGTTTTCTTGGTGATGTTGAAGAATGCTTTTCTGATTAGGTACAGGATTGAGTTGGCTTTCTTCACAGTAGCAACAATGTGTGCTTCCCATTTGAGATCATTGCTTAAGATCACTCCTAGGTCTTTTTGTGTATCAACCGCTTTTAGTTGCTTATTGTCTAACCAATATGATACTCGGGGATTATTTTTTCCAATATGTAGAACAGTGGTTTTGTTGACATTCAGTGAAAGTAACCATTCCTTTGTCCAGTGTTCAATAGCTTTTAAATTTTGTTGTATATCACCCTGTTGATGTATAGGGTTCCCAAAGAACTTGGTGTCATCCGCGAATAATGAAAATGGGAGACTTATAACATTTTGCAAGTCAGTTAAGAATAATGTGAATAATATTGGTCCCAGTACAGAGCCTTGTGGTACACCGCTGCGAACAGGACGATTACTTGACATTTCATTCCCAACCCTCACGCGAAATTTTCGATCATTTAGGAAGTCACTAATCCAGACTAGCAGTTTACCACGTATGCCAAGGTGTTCTAATTTATGAAGTAGCCGACTAATTGGAACTCTGTCGAACGCTTTCTCGTAATCCAGATAGATAATATCAGTTGGTTGATGTTTGTCCCAATTTAATATCCACTGTCTAAGACAGCTGAGAAGGTTCGTGACAGTTGATCGCTTCTGTGTAAAACCATGTTGTTCTCGAATAATTATATTTTCTCTTGTTATGAATTCTCTTAAGCTGTCAACTATGATTTTCTCCACAGCTTTACACAATATGCACGTCAAGCTGATTGGTCTGTAGTTTTCAGCATTTAACTTATTTCCTTTTTTGAAAATAGGCGTAACCACTGCTTCTTTCCAGTCTGTTGGGAGTCTTCCCATTGCAAAAGACAGATCCATTATTAAGGTTACTTGGTTAATGATGGCGCTGCATTGTTGGAGCATAATAGCAGGAATATTATCCGGACCACTAGCTGTCGATTCATCAAAAGTTTTTAAAGTCTTTAGAACTTTCTCTGGTGTAAATACAATGTTTTCTAATGATGCCTGTACTCTCTCTATGTTCACATCTGGTAATTTCCCAGGTCGCTCACACACATATGCGTGTTCAAATTGATCAGCAAATATTTCAGCTACCTCTACTGACTTTGTTGTGATTTCAAATGTTTTTGGATTCATAAGAGCTGGCGGTATGTCAACTCTTGTTAATATTTGTTTTCTGACATATGCATAAAAGGCTTTTTCTCCACTATCAGCAATGTTTGATTCAAAATTGATCCTATTTTGACGTGTTAACTGTACTATTTTATTATTTATGGCACGATATTTTTTATAAGATTCATTATCTCGGTCAAGTAAATATATATTCCATTGCTTCTTTTTCCTGTCCGTTAATATACATATCTCCTTAGTAATCCATGGTTTGGTTTTACTGTAACCTTTACGATTTTTTATTTTTGGTATAAAATTATCAATAGTAATAGAGATATTTTCTTTGAACATCCTCCATGTATTATCTATAGAGTCATTTTCTGGAATATCAGATGTGAGCAAGTATTTATTAATTGCATCATAATCACCATATTTGAAAGCTCGTTTATTGGACGTGAATTCTTTTATAACTTGACCCACCAGTTGTATCTCAGCCAACAGAATCACATGATCACTTTTTCCTATTGGAGGGTGATAATTGATTTCACTAATGAGGGACTCATCATTGCAAATAATAAGATCCAGAAGAGATTCTTGCTTGTTCCGTTTCCTGGTATTTTGATTTACCATTTGTGAAAGATTATTATCAATTATAAGATCAATAAAATTTTCGTGTAATTTATTATAGCCTGAGGTTTTTTCAATAGGCCACTTTATGTCTGGCAAGTTAAAATCACCAATTATCAACAGGTTTGAGTTTGAATTTGCAGCTTTTTTAATATTGTTGAAAAGACATTCATCAGATTTTTCCATGTTGTAGTGAGTGGATCTGTATACACAAGCTAGTAAGAGGTTAAAATTTTGGTACTGAATATCAAGCCATAATGCTTCCACTGAATCCAGGATAGTTTTTATTTCGATTTGGAACCCATATTTATTTATATTTCCAATATTTGTTTTGTATGGATATATTTTCTGTGAGAGAATTTATTGACGCACGGTTTGAAAGTTCTGCTGTGAAGCAATTTATAACAGTGAGCATATTTTACTAAATAATTCTTGATGTGGTTCAATATTATTGGCAAATTCATAATAACAGTATTTTATTTATTATGTATAGAACAACGTCTGTCAGCTCCGAGAGTATATATATATATATATATATATATATATATATATATATATATATATCTATAATATTCATTATAATTGTTGATGTTTAGACGTGCTAAGAGTTCCTCAAGTAATAATATCCTGCAAGAATGTACAACAATGAACATCGCAACACGATCCGGGTGTTCAATACTCGAGGCAGCTCCATCGTGTGAACCGATTTAGACATTCGATACGCTGTAAAAATATCACTTATAATATGTGAATATATCTATATGTCATCTATTATCTAAAAGCGGTGTTGGATACATCCTTTTAAACGATTGTATCAACGATGAAGCGTAGTAGATGATGATAATAACGTAAATTATATTTCTAAAGTATTTTCTATTAGGAAAACAACAGTATTATATACCATTAATAGTTTAAAAAATATACATATACTAGCTGACCCGAAAGACGTTGTTTTGTACATAATAAATAAAATAGACTGTTTATTATGAATTTGTCAAAAATATTTCATAACATCAAGAATTATTTTGTAAAATATGCTCCCTGTTGCTATAATGAAATTGTTTCACAGCAGAACAGTCAAACCGTGCGTAAATAAATTCTCTCATGGAAAATACGTCCATACAAAACAAATATTGCAAATAAAAATAATTATGTGTCCCAAATCGAAATAAAAACTATCCTATCTCTCAAGTTGGACTAAACTGCACTCCAGGAAGTAATTCCTATTAAAATACGTTCATTAGTTTAGGAGTTCACTGGAAACAAACTTAAGGGCTAGGTTACTATATTAAGATCTACCATTGATAGTTTTTGCATGTCAGATAATACTAATAAAACAATTAAATCGAATTTATCTATATCTTTCTATAATTATGGTATAATAAACATGGGATATTTCTAGATAATTTTCACCATCGAAGGCAACAAATTTACTTGAAAACTTGCAACACGAACTTTACCAGCTATTTTTATACAAATGTTCTTTTCTGTTTTCTTATTGGCTTTAACCCTAGATCAACTTTTTCTACACATAAAATCAATATCAACTTTATATGTTGAGACACAGATAAAGATGTTTTGCTTTTATTAATATTTTAACCGACCTCGAAAAGGAAAAGTTCTCAATTCGATTGGTATTTTTTTTATGTATGTACACTGAGATTTATGATCCGATTTTCGTGATTCAAACAGGTGTGGTGGAAGTACTACCTCAGACGAACACTGCAGATACAGTTAACTCTACTGCTACGACGGACATAAAACAATAACAAACTATACTTAGTCTTATGTGGAGTACATTTACCATTTCATAAAAACACTTACCGTTTCTTCTTCCTCCCACGCTTTAACGAGCTCATAGTAGAGCATCTCCGCTTCTTCGGAGATCTGTATCTTCTGGACATTGCAGCTGTTGCGACTAATCTCGCACGTCAAATCCGTTTGTAAATGCATTCTCACTTTAAACTGTACCCATCACGTTATTATACACTTGGCACTATACCCATCACTTTATTGCACACTTTGCACTGTACTCATCACTTTATTATATACTTTGCACTGTACCCATGATTTTATTATACACTTTGCACTGTACCCATGACTTTATTATACATTTTATACTGTACCCATGATAATTAAAGTACAGTTTACGTTTACTGTGGGTTTTTATTATGCTGTGCTATGGCTTCACTTTACCTTGCGTCCATGACACATTCGCTTTATTATTCCTATCATATTACTCATGGCTAAATATTAACTAGAAAATTCCGCTAAAACAGTAAATGTAATATAAAATTATTTCAAAGTATATTTAATAATATTTATATGGTCAATTGCACATTGATGGATAACATAGTTTCTGCAGAACCATGTCTAAAGGAGCCTTACGTATATTATAAGCAAATTTTGATATGTGTATAACCTACCTATAAAAATTCGTTGTAGACTATCTTAAAATATTGTGTCAATATTCTAAGTAGACTATCTGTCATTATTATTAGCTTTTGTGAACGTCGGAAGAGTAAGACGAGTACTTTTTCGCGGGATTTAATAAAAAAAAAATTACGTAAAATAGTCTATACTTACGAAATACACAAACACATCCATAGAATGGTCACAAATTACGAAATGCGTTTGCAACAAGCTTATATTATCACATTGTTGTGTAAGTAACACACAATTTTGAACACAAATATTAAAAACAACGCGCCGTCATAAAATTCTGCTATATCGAGTTATTTATAATTCTGTTCATTTTAAAAGGTTATCATGTACGTTATTTATGGGTAATTAAAATGAGTTCCAAAAAGAAAGTGCACAGAGTATAAATAAGTGTTAATTACACCTTTATGGTTAACCCGATTAAAAATTGTTAACGTAAAACACAGAATTTATTGTAATTACATGTAAAGTGCCGACTTCGTTTTGTTTATGTTTGCTGATTTGATAATAAAAATAATCTTATGTATGTGGTTGAAATTTAGTAAGTGTTTAAAAAAAAATCAATAATGTCTTAAATCTAAGCTACGATTACTGTATCGTTACCCAGAAAATTATTAATTTCGGATGCTTCGATTCATAGGTAGAGTTGTGTGAATTTATTTTTATGTTTACCTCACTCCGTCGCTAATCATTTTTTTTTCTTCAACGTAACAGAAATTCATATAGGCTACATTCCGCTTTCCCTTACAAATTGCGCTACAAAGTTTTAAGTATTTTAAAAAATTTTGATTTCTTAATTGTTATCACGGGGTTCATTAAAAATGTCGGTACTCTTAAGCGCCGGAGAAAAGATACATATGGAATTATGTATTGCTAATGATGGCATGAAAAGACAAGACATAAAAGAATGGTTAATGGTGAAGTTTTCCGATATTCCAAAATACAAATTGTGCCAGCTTTTCATTTTCCGATTATTTTTTTATGGAAGAGGAGCACAGCGAGCGTACAGGTCACGTGATGTTAAGTGATCACAGCCGCTCACATTCTCTTGCAACACTGGACTAATCACAGGAGCGTTACCGGCCAGGAGGTGTACGCGCTTTTTTTAAGGTACCCATGTCGTATCATCTCGGAAACACTGCATAAGGAAGCGAATTGCACAGCTTTGTCGTACGTGGAAGAAGGTTCCTTGAAAACCGCTCTGTGGAGGAATGCTACACGTCCAGATGTTGGGGATGGATATCCTAATTAGTTTCGTGTCGTGCGAAGGCAAAAATCAAGTGAAACAGCAGCAACAGCTCTTTGAAACACTCCCCGTGATAAAACAATGCAATTAATAATTATAGTGCAGATATATGGACTATCAAACGAAGAGCAAAATAGCGGATTTATGCATTCTGGCAAAAACGCGCACCAATAAGCTAATACTTTCAGACCTCAAAGAAAAGACTATCAACAATTTGCAAGCCACGTTTCTTAAGTTATTTTTACAATACTATGAGGAAGGGACACAATAAATTGGAGAGGTTATTTGTTTTTGGATATACTAAAGACAAGAAATCATGTGACTGACTCTCAACACGATGGACTTATTCTTAAAGGCGAGGAATTTTCCCAAAAGTTTTATGATATGAGCAACCACGGGTGTGCAATTCTGCCCGAACATCGAATCAGTCATGATGGATGTATCCAAAAAGAAAATAGATTATCTGTTACGTGTTATCGATAAATAAATATATGAATTTCAGCACATTTCCCACAGGAGCAAAGGAAAACGAGGCACTAACCGTTGACGTTAACGCAGGACCATAAAACAGTCTGTGTCCCGGAATAAAACCGGGATGTTTTGTTTGCTAAGTCCTAGGTTCTGTAAATAGCCCAAAGGATTGCTTCATTAGTGTTAGACTAATCTGATTTATGACTGTGCTCGGCGTGTGTGATAAATTTAAATGTAGATTTATTTTAACTAGTTCCTGTTTATTTATATTTAAATGGACATATTTATTGAATAATTTAACTGTTGCACATATTTATTTGTCTTCACGAATAGTATTTACATAATTTTCAGATATTAAGCCTGTGTCTACTACAGATATATCTACCTATTTCTGTCACGAAGCAGTAATGTATATGCATTACTGTGTTTCGATCTGAATGGCGCCGTACCTAGTGAAATTAGTGGGCAAATGAGACTTAACATCTTATGTCTCAAGGTGGTGAGCGCAGTTGTAGTGCCGCTCAGAATTTTTGGTTTTTTCAAGAATTCTAACCGGTACTGCATTGTAATGGGCAGGGCGTCCTGCTCGACTCGACATTTACTATCATATAAAAAATCTCTTTTTAAAGCTACATATGTCACGTTTTAGAAAAATATATAAAAGTGATTATTTTTCAGAAAATTTATTGAAGTAGGCGTTACTTTGCGGAAATCCATAATTATACAAATTTGAGTCTCGTGCCAGATTTTGGCGAGACAACACGTCCTGAGGATGCCTCGTGTAGAGGCGAAACACGTGTCGAATTGTTTTAAGACAAATATTGGCGGAATTAACAATTAAGGAAACTCAAATCATTTGTATGATTTTTTTCGACATAATGAAATAACTCGATATATATCACTCTAGTATAACTATATTCACGATATTTGTGTATCACGTGACAATATCAATACATAACACCAGGTACCTATTACAACCAAGTCAAGTAATGCAGTATGTCTTCAAAATAGTTTGATATCACCATATTATCACTAGGCGTCTAGAGACGTAATTTAACATAATATGTATAAACTAATCTTTATTATGCTTAAGACTATATTTTTATATGCCACGTAAGAAGTAGAAATATATCTTACGCGACGAACACGAACAAATTATTATGATTTAAATAATGAAATAGGTGTCCGTAAATTAAATCATTAAAATCGTATTCAATTATGAAATAGCCACGAACGTAATCTACGTGGGCTCGCTTGTCTGTTGAGTATTTAACAATCCGAAACTTCTAAAACCGACTTAATCCTACATTTCACAGTATTCATCTAAATATATAATACATAGTCCAGTTCCTAAGCTTATAAATGCAAAACACATTTCATATTCAAACTAGGAAGTGCAAAACTAACGCTTAATGCGTTATTGCAAATGTGGTGCTTGAATGCACCGCACTGGCGCAGTTGTTCAGCGCTTGAAGCAAACAAACCGCGACGCGGCATCATATAATACACGGTTTGCCTTTTTGATTCAGTGTTGCTATTGGCAGAATGTCGTTAAAATACTTAACAGGACCTTAAAATTAGTAATTCTAAAGTCCTGTTACAGCTTTAATTGCCGTACGAAGAACAAAAAAATGGTGTGTGCTCACACCACAACGTCACAAGTGGAAACTTCATTAAGGCTAGGTTACTAGTACAAATATATATATTTTTTGTTCGATATTCATAATTCAATCAAATTTATAGTATATTTATAATATGGAAAAATAAGTGCTAAGTGCGTATTAATAAATTACTCTGTTAAATTTATCTCCGAATTATTGCGAGCTCCCTACGCGACTTTACCCCATATAAATCTAAATAAGACACATGAAATATTTACAGAATTCCTAATTATTTGACTTATATTTTAAAATATAATGATTTGAATACATATGTATAATATGTGTAAGGGTATGAGTCTTTGTGTATAAGAATATAATATGTATATGTATTTTGGAATCTTTTTTTTTAATTTTATTATAAATTTTACAGACTACTATTTACCAGATGAATGGATGGTAGTGGAATCTTAGTAACAGTATCATAGTTCACTTTCGTTCAGATATATTGTGTATCTTAAAACTTAATTCAAATAACATTTACAATGTTCTCGTAAAAAAATGATAAATCCATCGCTAACAAAACACAACAAGAATCGATACTCATTTAGATTGTTGTTATTTTATTACAAGGTCTCGTAGGTTTTTTTTTTCAATGTGAAAACATCAAGAGACCCGTGTGGATGCACAGAGTTCGGTGGGTTGGATAAGAAGAAATTCATGTTCATAATTATTAATAAGGATATTTAAGATACTATCTGTATCTGTATCTCCAGAGAAAACGCGGCAAAAGAAAACTTAAGTTCCACCAAACTTCAATATAAAGTTGAGTTTTTACTGAATGCCTGTCTGGTCAAAGTAAGTTCGGCGCATTACAAATTATATTGGTAAGTATACAAAAATTTATTCCTGTCAATAATAGTAATGAGAGTTAATAAACATTGCGTATACCCCTATGCGTATTCTACTCAAAAGCTCTTTAATTCTTTATTTCACAAAAGCAAACTACACATTTTTATAATGCCTTCTTGGGAGTTATTCGTTTTATACTCCTTGACAATACAGAGGTATCTGCAGTAAATGGCGATACGAATAACAAAAGGCACCGTTATATTCGCGGACAGTTGCTAATTAGGACAGCGTTAGTTCCATAGTTCCTCGGACTCTACATTTGATTAATGCACAACTCTGCAATGCAAATTTATGCGTCTGCTGAATTTACCCAAGTTCTAGAACGCGCTATAACAGTTTTTTCCTACAAAATAGCATTAACGTTTGACATTAGTTTAGGTATATATTATCTCAAACGGGACAAATTTCCAGAAAGTAAGTAATATTCAGTGCTATAAAATATGAAATCGGAAATCGTAAGATATATAAATGTTTGCCCCTATCGAAAACTATTAATTTCAAGGTAGCTGACATTAATTTACCCAAGTTCTAGAACGCGCTATAAGTTATAACAGTTTTTCCTACAAAATAGCATAAACGTTTGACATTAGTTTAGGTATATCTACAACGGGAGAAATTTCCAGAAAGAAAGTAATGTTCGGTGCTACGAAATATGAAATCGGAAATCGTAAAATTTATGATTGCCCCTACCAAAAACTATTATTTTGCAATTTCAAGGTAGCTGACATTAATATACCTAACATAAATTATGTTGTAATAACTAATTGCTCTAGGCAAGGCCATCCTGTTGGCTCATACCTACGAGTAATACCGTATGGGTCTGTTTTGTCTACTGCCCTAGTTAATTTTTTTCATTCGGTGACCAAAGAAGTGAAGCAAGTACTAAATCTTGCTAGAATCATGTAGTCCGTCATAATACTCTCAAAAGGTACAACCATATATCGGAATGATATACATTCTCAGATTCGCCTACAAACTATCCTTAGATTCCGTCACAAAGACTAAGTTCTTAAAATACTCAAAGCAGTTAAAGACAAGTCTCCAAGTGGAACACGCAATAGAAGAGACACTGAGACATGGAATGCCGTAGAAAGATATCCGGGATCACCTGGAGAGAATTGGCTACAAGAAAAAATTGTAAAAGAGAGGAAAAATAAAAAAACCGACTTAAAAAACTGAAAAGTATCAAATAAAAAAAGCACCGACTTCAAAGCTATCAATATCTACCACATACAAATAATAGTATTGCATTAATATTATAAGGTAATGCTTTGTATGAGAGGTGTATTAAATTAAATTTTTAATTATTTGATACTTTTCAGTTTTTGAAGTCGGTTTTTTTAACGTAGTTTTTTTTATTTTTTAAGTTTTAGTGTCAGTTTTTAATAATAAAATATAATCAACCTGAATGAAAACTGCTAAAAAAGCCCTACACAAAAAACAATTATATCATCCAGGTAGTCAAAAATTTTCATAAAAAATCTTCAAAAAATGAAAACTATTGGGCCACACTATACAAATTTTTTAACTAAAGAATTACGTAAATCGTTTAATAAATCTCAGAGTAATCGGTGTACATACATAAAAAAATACCGATCGAATTGAGAACCTCCTCATTTTGGAAGTCGGTGATAAAGAGATTTGTGCAGATCTAAGCTAAGCGAATGAGCGCTCTCTGATACACGCGGCGCGGCGGTACGATGATGATCGGCGCGATTTTGGCGCTCAGTCGTCTTATTTTACGTGCAATATATTGCTTATAATAAGAATGATTTGATTCAATGTAACAGAAAGCTTAAGTCCATTCAAAATAAACTTTTAAAACTTATTAACAAAATAAGGTTCAGAACTTGGTGAGGGAGTAGGGTGCCGTACGGCACACTCGATTTTGGTGTATCTGAAAAATCTAGTGCCCTAGGGCACTGCCGATTTGGCAAGGTGGCCAATAAAGTGTAGTAGTACGAAGTAATACGAAGTAAATAACAAAATATTAACGAGAATATCCATTAACTGAACTGCATACTCCTACGCCGGTAGCTAGGTTATATGAAAAGTAACATTTTGAAGTAATACATTTTTAGGCACGTTATGAAAAAATGATGAGAGTGAAATTTTAAGATGCGCATCACTGTAACACAAAAGTAACATTGTGAGGAAGGTTCCTAAAATTTTATAACGTTTACGACATTCCTTTTTTTTTTTTGGTTTCTTCGTCCATTATTAGGACAGGCAAAGGGTTTAAGCCCATACACCCGTAGTCGTTATTTAATAATTAATTTTCAAAGCCATTTTCGCAAGATTTTTACAATATTGTTCTTTCTATAAACGCAGAAGAGCAGGAGGAATAAATAATTTTAAGGATTTTTGCATTACTACGCCAAAGAAGTATAACTTCTTGCGTGCATATATAAGTTTACACACACTTTTTTTAGTTAGTAAACGGAAATAATATGTATTTTGAATGAATACTTTTATACATAATAATATAATTGAACATAAAACTCATTGTCAGGTTCAACGTTCGTATAAAACGTCTTTTACTATCACTGATGGTGGCAACCGTTACATTATGGGCTATTTTTAGAGATCGGTTAAACTAAACGTATTTAATTCCTACGTACTTAAATTCTCTTACATTTTTCATGTGAGCGTGATTAAAATATTGATTATTATTTAATTTGCAGGATCTTATTATTTGGGACGAGACGAGCAGAACGTTCAGCTGATGGTAATTGATATGCCCTGCCACTTACAATGCAGTGCGGCTCAGGATTCTTGAAAAACCCAAAAATTGCGCTCGTCTCCTTGAGGCATAAGATGCTAAGTTTCTCGTTTGCCCAGTAATTTCACTAGCTACGGCGCCCTTCTGACGGAAACACAATAATGCTTACACATTACTGCTTCACGGCAGAAATAGACGCCGTTGTGGTGCCCATAATCTAGTCGGCATCCTGTGCAAAGGAGCCTCCCACTGATGCTATGACAGTGTGCTTATAATACTTCATTAAAAACATGTTCAGATGGCGTAATTTTAAGATAATTTATAAGTTTTCTAGTTTAAAAATATAATCACTGTTGTTTGAATTTTATCACCTACATTTTATGATTCTTTGACAATATTTCTAGATAGAATTTAAATTCACAATTAATTAATTAGTTAATTTTAACCCAGAATTAAAAACTATTAATAATTTTGCTCTTATCATCGCTTGTATCAAAAGTCAAACTGCTACTTGACAGATGCGAATTGTCGCATGAGTTTTGTATTGAAAACCGCAGCACGTAACATTCTCTTAGACAAAAAACCGGAACTGATATAGCAAATATTAACATAATATTTCTGTACGTGCCGTTATTGCCCGGACAGTAAGATTTTAGAGATAATTTGAGAGTAAAATAAGTAATATTAAAAACTATAATTTTGATACAACTACAATAGTGAGTGATAATTGAGATGCAGCTCAAATTAATTTATACTTCATACAGGCGAATGTTTCTAATTTTCGATATATTGTTTTAAGTCGACTTTTGTATTAAGCTAAAATAAACAATTTGTTATGTTTTTAAAGTGATAACCCTCACGTCTAGTTATACACAAATAAAATTTTGAAAAACAAAATTTTATGAACGATGCTGGACTCGAACCCACGACCTCTGGTGTTCCGTGCCAGTGCTCTAACCAACTGAGCTAACCGTTCGAGAGACGTATTGTCATAAAATCTTGTATGCTTTGTTCAACTCTCAGGTTGTGGCTTCATCTACAGGATCTACTTTACAGTTGATAACCTGCTCAACCCCAATATTTGCATATTAGAAAATTGACTTGAGATGTCGCTCTTTTAAATCTAAACAGTTATTTTTTTTGTTTTTCAAAATTTTATTTGTGTAAGCTAAAATAAGTTATGCATATCATAAGATTGTCCATTTTTAAAACTCGGAAGCCAAATCTCGAGGATTATACAAGTTTATTAGAACAAGAGGTCAAGAAGCTAAGCACATGATCATAAGTCATAACGCGATCTATCCCTGTGTTTGTTGAACCTTTTCCAGCCTGTGATAACTATAGAAAGTTAATTTATAAAATATACAAATTAAATTTGTTACCAAAATTTATGAACTATGCGGGACTCGAAACCCGGCTTCCTTCCAAGCGCCCTTTACAACTGAGCCAACCGTTTGAGTGACGCATGGTTCGTAAATCTTTTTATGTCTTGCTCAACGCTCGGGTTGTGGCTTCATCTACAGCATCTACTTTACAGTTGATAACCTGCGCAACCCCAACAATTGCATATGAGCATATTGACTTGAGATGTCGCTCTTTCAAATCTGAACACTTTGTAATTTTAAAGTGATAACCCTCACTTCCGGGATTAATTATACAAATTAAATTAGTAACCGTAGTAGTAGGAGGATGGCGAGAATGGACCCACATAGTTTAAGAATTAAGGAAGCATCGTACAAGTACAAGTTTATATTAATTGTAAACTTAAGTTAATACGATGTTTATACAAAAATTATTGAGGTGCTAAGATATGGGAGTCAAAAGAAATAAATTAATTCAATTATTTATCAAAAAATAAGTCGCACCTATTGCACTAATGGAATATTTTGCGCAATTGACATCTACATTTTTTTGACATGACAGTCATTTTTTATATGGATGTTCCGACACCGTCAAACTATCTATAAGTACCTACCTAAAATAAGATTCAATAAGAGTATTATTGTTTTTTGATACTAAAATCAGTAGGTATCTTTAAAAGATTCGATACATGCTTGAAAAAATAATGAATTGTGAATCCTCAATTATTAGCCGATGGCCAACTTTCCACATATCTTAATATATATAAATTACGTGACACGTTGTTTGTCCGCGATGGACTCCTAAACGAATGAACGGATTTAAATGGAGATTACTTCATGGAGTGCAGTTTAGTCAAACTTGAGATATAGTTTTTATTTCGATTTGGTACCCATAATTATTTTTATTTCCAATATTTGTTTTGTATGGACATATTTTCTATGAGAGAATTTATTGACGCACGGATTGACAGTTCTGCTGTGACAATTTCATTATAACAGCAATTTCGTAACATATGCTATGTTACGAAATCATTCTTGATGTTATGAAATATTGTTGACAAATCCATAAAAAACAGTATAATATTATTTATTATGTACAGAACAACGTCTGTCGGATCAGCTAGAATATTATATTATCGTTTAGCAGACAGTAATTTGGCATAGACATAAGATACAAATTATTGATTGAACAATAGATTAATAATTTTGGGTCATATTTCTCTTCACTGTTTTCGACTTACTTACGATTTGCTTTTTTCTTAGTTTTGTAACGTTCTACAATTTTTAATAAGTTTCCATGACGAACGCCACTTCTTTCAGTGGGTCCATATATAAATGTTTATTTATTCATTTACGTTATTTAATATGAATAAATAACCACTCGATAGACGGCCTTGAGGATCACTCTATGGTTAGTTTTAATACATTTAAGACGTCAAGTGAGTTTAAGGGTCAAGAGAGAAAATATTCAACGAATTATTCATTTCATTCGCGACCACACTAATTCCTATTACCGGCGTTGGATGCAATTCATTATGCAGGGCTGTCATTTGTAAGTAAGAGGGATGAGTTTTTAAATGTTTAATTAACGACTTGCTTCGTTATGTTAACCATGTATTTACTAAATTACCATGAAAATTGCCACTATATAAGTCATAAAAATTTCAAGTTACAAGTTGCTTATTTATTTTTTTATGATAATAAGGGACGAGACGAGCAGGACGCACAGCTGATGATAATTGATAAGTCCTGCCCATTGCAATGCAGTGGGCTGGGCAACTCAGGATACTTGAAAGACCCAAGAATTCAACACGGCGCTACAACTATTGCGCTCGTCACCTTGAGACATAAGATGTTAAGTCTCATTTGCCCAGTAATTTTACTAGTTACGGCGCCCACAGGACAGAAACACACTAATGTTCACATATTACTGCTTCACGGCAGAAACAGGTGCCGTTGTGGTATCTAGCCGGCATCTTGTGCAAAAGACCCTCCCACTGGTGGTTTATTAATAATTATAATAAGTACCTTACCTAACTACCTAATTCTAACTAACATTAAAAACGTTAGAAAAGTCATTACACACTAGTAATACTAAAACACCCTATATATACTACTCGTATATTTTAAATAAGCCTTCAAATATCCGGAGCGTTGCAAGCCTACCTAGCAATACAATATGTATTTAGGCGAACATTTCTATTATCTTTTTATTTAGATGTCTATGACGTAATTATTATAAAAATACTTTTTCTTAAGATATATTCTTGAGTGCTTTAAGCTCTAATAGCGGCTATGACACATAAATCTCCGTGACACATGAAATGTGCCACGCGTACAAATTATTCGCCATCTTTATTCCGAGCAGGCGCTCTCGAATAACTCCCGATTTAGAATCGTTTTTCAAGTGAAATTCACTTTCCGTCACGTTTACTTAAATATCTGTTGCGACTTTTCCTTTGTAATTCAACACGTTTGACCATTGTAGAAACCGTGAGGAAATATATACAATTTAATTAAATAATGTTTGTACGTTTGTTTGTCTCTATGCGTACTGTATACTTTGAAATAGTGTTCTAACAGCGCCCGCGATGGTTCATTAACCAAAAAATCTTTTTTTCGCGCATTGTAACACGTGCAAGGTGCTAGTTGGCATAAAAGGCATTTATTTTCTCAAAATTGATTCCTTTAGAATTCTTTTTGAAGTTATTTCAAACACTACTAAATTGAATAATATATTAGATAATATAGTCATAGACAAATATTTTTATTCAAGCCGCTATTTAAAAATACTTTTGAATCGTCAATTATTTTTTTATACTATCTCCAATTCGTAAGTGCTTCGCTAATAATATATGCTTTTGTTGAGAAGAACCCGACAAAAAACTAAAAAAAAACATTTAATTGAATTAATTGTTTGTGTAAGGTTGCTACGCGGACATGATGGTCGTGATTACTATCATAACTAGTAATCGCATCAAACAAACACAATGAGTTATTAACTATACACATGAGTAATATATAGGTGAAAAAATCAACGATTACTTAAACCTGTATTTTAAACAATGTTCATACTGTCCGCCATCCCTGCACTTTAGCATCAGACAAATCACACTGTTGCTAAATTTTAAATTCATTGCAAGCTATCAAGGCGTTGATTGAAAACAATTCAGAAAGGTTTCTCGACATTAAGCCTCTCATTGGTTTGACCAATATTTGACCGTGAAACAGCACGTACTGTTATTAAATAATCACATGCATTTAAATGAACTCTCAACAACATAGAGTACGTATTAATATTTACATTCACTAATATATTCAATACTGCAGTTACTACTCTTACTTGGTCCTCAATAGTGCAGTTTTCAAGGAACTTTCTTTCAACCATGCTGTGGATCGAGCTTCCTTGTGCGGTGTTTCCAGGACGATACGACATGAGTACGAGTACCTTCAAGAAAAGCGCGCACACCTTTCTAAAAGGCCGCTCCTGTGATTCCTCTGCTGTTGCAAATGAATGTGATCACTTAACATCAGGTGACCCGTTTGTCCTCCTCTTTCATAATGCAAATGGTTTAATTTACGAGGAAAACAAAGTGATGGTAAGTGATTACCGCGGGCAGTACTCTTTTGTAATATCAGAGGAATTAGCCTTAAACGAGTGTACACAGATTTTTTTAAGGTGCTGCGAGTCGTATTTACTTTGTATACCATTAACAATGCGGGTTTCGAACCTTTCGGGATACGCTCCAATTTTTTAACCACTTAGATAACCATCCGAATGACATTATCTATAAGTCTTGGTTGTTCAACTCTTGAGTTGTGGTTCATTTAACTCCAATCACGCAAAAGACACAAATTTCTTCCTGCGGTATCACCAGTACTGTAGTCAGCATAACATTCCAATACATTGTTGACAAAAGAGTCCCGTGAGCGAACACTGCACATTATAAACTTGCTTCTACTACTTATAAAAATACGGGTTAAACTCCGGGAGTGCTAGCAGTAGTGAAAACTTGAATATTAACTTTGTGCAATTTGAAAATTTTGGAATGGTTAGGGAATAATTTCGCAGTAATTGCTTGATTTATCAGTATAAAATACTAGCATTTGTGTGGTCAAATACAATATTCTTTTATTGCGCTATCGTACACAGTAATGACAATTTATATTACATAAAAAAATTAATACTTCCGAACTATAACAATTACATTACATTAAAAAGTTTATCTCTCAGAAAAATCAACTTTCATACATAATTTTAACGACTGCCTAACAAATTTTCGATCACGTCACGTGTCCTGATGCGAGTTTAACATTTCATACGTGCTCAACGCCGCTG
The DNA here is from genome assembly GCF_905404315.1 of Leptidea sinapis. Lineage (NCBI taxonomy): Eukaryota > Metazoa > Arthropoda > Insecta > Lepidoptera > Pieridae > Leptidea > Leptidea sinapis. The sequence continues at coordinate 6,254,870 of NC_066300.1, read as the reverse complement.
AAAAAGTTTTCACATCAATAAATTAATATAACAAGCAAAAAAATACATAAAAAGAAGAATATGAATTCTTTAACTAACCAAACCTTAAGTTGGTATTACACATCTTTTAAGTTTGTTTCTTCACATATTTGGTAATTTTAGGAACAAATGAGTATTTAAGCCACGAAGCATCTACTTGCGAAATTAAAAATAAAATTATGTTTTACCGAGTACTCACAATCATCTTTACAGAAGTGCTGTTAATGCTTGCTTAAACGCGTTTAACGTTCTTATTTACGATAATATCAAGTGCTCAGCAAAGATTCCATGTTATTTAAGGAGAAAGTAATCTTGTCCTGTTAAATCTAAGTTAAAGGCACTGCAATGCACATTTTACGGACATTACGAAGGTAATTTGTACTTTCACGAGAACTCATTTAGTTTCTATAGACACGTGTCTTTTCAACTTGTAAAGATGTATTTTCACGAGATTGTATTCCCGTCTCAACAGTACAAACGACACAAAAATACATGCTCATATCTTTTATGTTCTTCAAATATGATATATGGATATCATATATTCGTTTGTGGTATGTGCGTTGTACAATACCGTGATGTGCAACGCATGACTCATCAAAGGGCAGCCATTGTTCTAACTACATCAATTGAGACGGGAATTTTGTATAAACGTTATTTTAGTGCTACATTCACATGAGAGCTAAGGTTTATAAACCTCCTAAAGACAAGTATTTGAGGGTCTTGTTTGTTTCTAGCTCACTGTACAGCTCCTTCTATGTCTAAAATAGCACAAAACTCTAAAAGACCTAATGGTAAGTGTTTGGATCACTGCGTGAGTACAGCCAAGGATAGCACTTTTGAGTTATGAAATCTTTCTAAAATAATAATTTAAATTAATTACTTAATTACATGCGTCATTGTTTTCTGCTGTTGATGCAGTTTGTGTTTATATTTATATTTAATAAGTTAGTGATTCTATTTTAATGTTATTATAACGTTACGGATGTTAGCGAAGGTACGCACCATAGGTATTCGTCTGTATATCCGATGACGACATCCCTACACGCGTCTCGCGCTAAAGTTGGGTGAATAAAAGATAGTATGTAAAATATTCTACTTACTCGGGTCCGCTTCAAGTATTTATCTCGTTATAAACGCGTCAGAGAATTTTTGTTTTGTTTTTTTTTTTTTTTTTTCTAAGTTTTAGCGCACAAATATTTGGATCTACCGGTAGGGTTTTAATAATTCTTTTAGCATCATAGCCAAATTCATGGCTTTCGTTCAACTCGTACCGTATGCTGTAGAAAAAATTTATGTTGTGCGTGAACGGATTGCTTACGCTATGGCTATGCCCAACGGCGATCGCGGGGCCTGACAACAATCGTTGTGTGCAGCAGCTCCCTGGTTGATCCTGCCAGCAGTAATATACTTGTCTCAAAGATTAAGCCATGCATGTGCAAGCCGCATTAAGCCGATACCGCGAACGGCTCAATATATCAGTTTTGGTTCCTTAGATCTTACTCAGTTACTTGGATAACTGTGGTAATTCTAGAGCAAATACACGCATTCAGAGCTCTGATCAGTGATGTGATGAGTGCTTTTATCAGATCAACACCAATCGACGGAGGGCTTTACATCTGAAGTCGTTAATTTTGATGAATCTGGATAACTTTTGCCGATCGCATGGTCCAGTATCGGCGACGCATCTTTCAAATTTCTGCCTTATCAACTTTCGATGGTAGTTTCTGCAACTACCATGGTTCTCGCGGGTAACGGGGAATTAGGAATCAATTCCGGGAGCCTAAGAAATGGCTACCACATCCAAGAAAGGCAGCAGGCACGCAAATTACCAACTCCCGGCACGGGGAGGTAGTGACGAAAAATAAGGGTTATCACTGCTATACTTCTGAGCATCTTAAATGTTTAGTATTTGAGGAGTAATTGGAATGAAAATGCGCTCCCAAAATACTTTATCAGTGTACGCGGACGTAACGGTTACTTTAATGTAAATGAAATGTTGATCGTTAGAACCTACACTGTACTAGAACTACTGGTGAATGCCTAAAACTAAATGATGGAAGAAAAATTTAATCAGGGCGAGTTTTAATAAGTCGAAGTATAAATATGATCACCGAGCAATTCTCACTTAGCCGACTCGAATTGTTTTCTTTTATTCAAACAAGGATTGTTTCAATCTCTTATTGAAATAAAAAAACTACCACAGGTTCGACAAAAACTCTACACAACTGAGAAGAATGGGCCCATAAGCTCAGGGGACTTCATTTTTACTCAAGTTGGTTTTAGCCGAATTAGCGTTATCGTTATCATTAGCGTTAGCGTGAACTGCGCACAAAATAAAGTGCTCAGCACGCTTAAAGAATAGGATAGAAGAGAAATACAAATTTATTCAGAAAAGCTATAGGGTCAATGGGTCGAAGTTGTTCCACTACATATAGAGCTATAGGTATTCCACAAGATACCGGATTGAACTTGATACCAAATAACACGCCACAGTGAGTCAAACTTACTATCTTGTCGCTATACCAGTACTTTGGAGGCCAAATTGGCCTTGCTTTACTTAAGACAGCGAAACTATCTAAAGTATAGGTACCAATACAAAATATGTTGTAAAAGCGCAAATTAATATAAAATAACAAAACATGAAAAGGCACGCACTAATTGAGTAATTTTATTGACTAATATGTGACTATATGATAGGTCAGGTTTCATGCTATGTTAAAATGTGTTCATGTGTGTTCTAATAACAGGTACAAAATGTGAAATATTGTTTTGTGTGTTATGTATTTTGAAGTGCAAAAGAGAATGTCTCTGAGCCGCCACGTTTACTAACTTTAATTTACAATTTTAAATAACACTCATCCAATCAAAAACCGTTCTTAGCTCTACTTCACGAAACGAATATTTCTAACAAACTTCAAGTCCTAGAGCCTTATGGTTCCAGAGATATCGTCATTAGACATCGATGGAAATGTCTTTATAAAGATATAGTTTGTCATTCTGCGATCGATTCTGAATCTTCATTTCAATATAACAGATATAAATAAAGAATTACAGGTGTAAATATAAGTTCTGTAACAATTACTCTTTATTCTGTCCTTATGTATAGCGAAGAGGTTCGTGCTATCCTGCACTATGAACAATATTGGCAAAATCTGATAATTATATGAAGCAAAAAAGCACATAATAATGCATAAGTCATATTAAGAATAAACTAAGTATTTGCTTTGATTAACGCGAGTGTAACACGTGTAATTGTAACTTTTTTTTTACATTCGATTTTTGCACAAAAGTTACATTTTTATTATTATTTTAGTTAACCCGACGCTTCAATACCTTTCCTGATCTCGTTTTCGCAGTCCCCCTGAAAACAAAATACATTGACAAGCGTTTTAATTATTTAAAAAGTGTTTTTAAGCTATAACATAGCTTCTATCGCGGGCCTTGAGCGTGGAGACTGAATCCAGAAATTCCGTAACGAAAATAACCTAACACTTACTTACTAGATGTATATAGATATTCCAACACGGCCATTTCAGTTGCCGTGGAACAGCGGTTATCACTTATGCTTTTTGTGCAGAAGGTCCTAGGTTCGAGCCTGGGGTACGTCTTGATTTTTATTTAATTTCTTTACTTTTTTTTATCACTTTTTTTTATTTTTTATTATTATGACAAGCATTTTTATTTAGTTTCACCTGTCCCGTTTTCTGTCTGTAATCAAATCTTGCAAGTTAAATTTTACTCACTTCCCGTTTGCTTTTTGTTTAATTAATTTTATTAAAAAAAATACTGCATAAATAAAATAAATAAATAATTATAATTGCATAAGCTTTACCGCGGCAGTCCCCGAGTGCCACACGTCTTTTTTTTATTAAGTATAAACTTAAAATATTAAATATAACACTTAAGTTGGTGTCAGAATGCTTACGTGTCCTTAGCTCCTGAGTTTGAAATCATTTAACAACTCTATATAGATATGTGGATCTGTCACGTCCAATCAACAAACATTTGACATTTAGTTCGACGCGCTCGAAGGACTTACTTATAATTAGATCTTAAACTTTAATTTTGATATTTTACCCTCTTGTACAAGCTATTATTATGCGTATAGCTTGGATTATATTCATTCTGCTTAAATATTTTTATTTTGTGATTAATATTCATACGTCTCTTAATATTGTCATTCTTTATTTCCAAATCCATATGGTATCGTGTCACCTTACTATCATATTATCCTTCAAGTTTACTCCCAACGTAAAAGCCGGTAACGTTACCCAATTCCAGTGGGTCAGTGGGAGGCTCGTTTGCACACGATGCCAAGCTAGATTATGGGTACCACAGCGGTGCCTATTTTTGCCGTGAAGCAGTACTGTAGAAGCATTATTGTTTTTCGGTCAGAAGGGCGCCATAGCAAATGAAATTACTTGGCAAACCGTTATAAATAAAAAGTACTACAAATGTTAAAAGCAGAAAATGGATTAAAATATCAATGTCAGATTGCCAATAAATAATTGCAATTGAATATAAGAATCGTCCATTTATAAAATCTGATAATATACAAATATGAAAGCACCTTATGTGTCGAAGTCGGTAAAAATCTAAATAGATTATGGCCACTTTTAATTTCTGAGTCGACCTAGAATCCATTCATGTATATAAAATAAAAATGTTCTTATTTATTGACTGCGATACACGTTATCACAGTCATAAAATGCAACTTGATTTAATACAGCTGTATCCGTGCTAAGCGAAACTAGACCTTTAAGTCCTGTTAACAATTCAATGAACTTGATACAGATTTCTCAACCTTAGGTTTACTGAGAATTAAGTATTTTGTTATTTGAAAATGTCGTAA